>NC_138767.1:2422206-3022206 GCF_965113315.1 Podarcis vaucheri | reverse complement strand
TGCAAACTGAAACAGAGCCACACTCTGAAACTCACACTTCTCCAAATTTTGCAAGTGTTTGTCCAGCCAAGCAATGTTTATTTAAAAACACACACACATGTATTAGCAGTAGGTGTGCATAAAAATGCATGCATTGATAAAAATAACATACAAAAAAACTTTAGCGTAAGGAAATTCCTTTGCAAATTTGTAGATTAGGCAAATTGCAATAAAATATGTGCATATTAAGAGAAATTCGCACTAAAACACTGGCGAATTTTCATTAGAATGTGTTTTTTTTAAAAAATAATAATCACACTCTAGTATGGAAATGTGGAGAACTGAATTAAGAATTGGAAAAAATGAGAAATTGACATCTTTGCCCATCCCCAATGAGCAAAAAAATCTTACCTGGTCTTCTGCAAGCCCTCTGCTTCCTCTTTCTTTTTCATCCCTGCCCCCGTCACACGCTGCTTACTATGGCTTACTACAGGGGTCAGGAGACTTTTTCAGCAGGGGACACCACGGTCCACTGTCCCTCAGACCTTGCGGGGGGCAGGACTATATTTGGGGGGGTGAACAAATTCCTATGCTCCACAAATAACCCAGAGATGCATTTTTAATAATAGCACACATTCTACTCATGTAAAAACACACAGATTCCCAGACCGTCCGCGGGCAGGATTTTGAAGGCAATTGGGCTGGATACGGCCCCTGGGCCTAAGTTTTCCAACCCATGGCTTATTTCTTGGTCTCTAAAAGCTCAGAGAAGTAGTCACGTATTGACTTGGTGTATAAATGTCAACAATGATTAATGGACTTCAATGTCTGTACACTAATGCGCAAAGCATGGGAAATAAACAAGATGAGCTTGAGCTCTTGGTACAGCAAACTAAATATGACATAATAGGCATCACTGAAACCTGGTGGGATAAGTCCCACGATTGGAATGTAATAATGGGGGGATACAATCTATTTCAGAGAAACAGACCAGACAAGAAAGGAGGAGGAGTGGCGTTATATGTCAGGGATGTGTATACCTGTGAAGAGATCCAAGATTTAGATCCTCAAAGCCAAAGTGAGAGCATTTGGGTCAAAATTAAGGGAGAGAAGAATAACAGAGACCTCATTGTGGGAGTTTACTATAGATCCCCAAGCCAAACAGAGGACATAGATGATGCCTTCCTGGAACAGATGGCCAAGCAAGCAAAAGGAAGGGAGATAGTAGTAATGGGGGACTTCAATTACCCGGATATTTGTTGGATGTCAAACTCAGCCAAGAGCATAAGGTCAAACAGATTCCTCACTGGCCTTGCAGACAACTTCATTGTCCAGAAAGTGGGAGAAGCAACAAGAGGAACAGCCATTTTAGATCTGGTCCTAACCAATGTTGATGACCTGGTTAGTGGGGTAGAAGTGGAAGGATCATTAGGTGCGAGTGATCATGCTCTTCTGAAGTTTACTATACAGCGGAAAGGAGCAGCCAAGCATACTAGGACTCAATTTCTTGACTTTAAGAAAGCCGACTTCATAAAACTTAGGGAAGTGCTGGGTGAGATCCCATGGACAACAATACTAAAAGGAAAGGGAGTTCATGATGGCTGGGAGTTTGTTAAGAGAGAGATACTAAAAGCACAACGTCAGGCAATACCAATGAGACGGAAACATGGAAGGTGCCTAAAGAAGCCAGGGTGGCTATCTAAAGAACTTTTAACTGAATTAAGATTAAAAAAGGATGTGTACAAAAAATGGAAAAGGGGGGAAACCACCAAAGAGGAATTCAAACAAATAGCCAGCACGTGTAGACACAAAGTCAGAAAAGCTAAAGCACAGAATGAACTCAGGCTTGCTAGAGAGGTTAAAAGCAACAAAAAAGGCTTTTATGGGTATGTTCGTAGCAAAAGGAAGAACAAAGAAACAATGGGGTCACTCAGAGGAGAAGATGGTGAAATGCAAACAGGGGACACAGAAAGGGCTGAACTACTCAATGCCTTCTTTGCCTCAGTCTTCTCCGATAAAGAAAACAATGCCCGACCTGAAGAATTTGGAGCAAACAATTCAGCAAAGGAAACACAGCCCAGAATAACTAAGGAGATAGTACAAGAATATTTGGCTAGTTTAGATGTATTCAAGTCTCCAGGGCCAGATGAACTGCATCCAAGAGTATTAAGAGAACTGGCAGATGTGATCTCAGAACCACTGGCAGTCATCTTTGAGAATTCCTGGAGAACAGGCGAAGTCCCGGCAGACTGGAGGAGGGCAAATGTTGTCCCTATTTTCAAAAAGGGGGAAAGAGAGGACCCAAATAATTACCGCCCAGTCAGTCTGACATCAATACCAGGGAAGATTCTGGAGCAGATCATTAAGCAAACAGTCTGTGAGCACCTAGAAAGGAATGCTGTGATCACCAATAGTCAGCATGGATTTCTGAAAAATAAGTCATGTCAGACTAACCTGATCTCGTTTTTTGACAGAATTACAAGCCTGGTAGATGAAGGGAACGCAGTGGATGTAGCCTACCTTGATTTCAGCAAGGCATTTGACAAGGTGCCCCATGATATTCTTGTAAAGAAGCTGGTAAAATGCGGTCTTGACTATGCTACCACTCAGTGGATTTGTAACTGGCTGACTGACCGAACCCAAAGGGTGCTCATCAATGGTTCCTCTTCATCCTGGAGAAGAGTGACTAGTGGGGTGCCACAGGGTTCTGTCTTGGGCCCGGTCTTATTCAACATCTTTATCAACGACTTGGATGATGGACTCAAGGGCATCCTGATCAAATTTGCAGATGACACCAAACTGGGAGGGGTGGCTAACACCCCAGAGGACAGGATCACACTTCAAAACGACCTTGACAGATTAGAGAACTGGGCAAAAATAAACAAGATGAATTTTAACAGGGAGAAATGTAAAGTATTGCACTTGGGCAAAAAAAATGAGAGGCACAAATACAAGACGGGTGACACCTGGCTTGAGAGCAGTACATGTGAAAAGGATCTAGGAGTCTTGGCTGACCACAAACTTGACATGAGCCAACAGTGTGACGCGGCAGCTAAAAAAGCCAATGCAATTCTGGGCTGCATCAATAGGAGTATAGCATCTAGATCAAGGGAAGTAATAGTGCCACTGTATTCTGCTCTGGTCAGACCACACCTGGAGTACTGTGTCCAGTTCTGGGCACCACAATTCAAGAAGGACACTGACAAACTGGAACGTGTCCAGAGGAGGGCAACCAAAATGGTCAAAGGCCTGGAAACGATGCCTTATGAGGAACGGCTAAGGGAGCTGGGCATGTTTAGCCTGGAGAAGAGGAGGTTAAGGGGTGATATGATAGCCATGTTCAAATATATAAAAGGATGTCACATAGAGGAGGGAGAAAGGTTGTTTTCTGCTGCTCCGGAGAAGCGGACACGGAGCAATGGATCCAAACTACAAGAAAGAAGATTCCACCTAAACATTAGGAAGAACTTCCTGACAGTAAGAGCTGTTTGACAGTGGAATTTGCTGCCAAGGAGTGTGGTGGAGTCTCCTACTTTGGAGGTCTTTAAGCAGAGGCTTGACAACCATATGTCAGGAGTGCTCTGATGGTGTTTCCTGCTTGGCAGGGGGTTGGACTCGATGGCCCTTGTGGTCTCTTCCAACTCTATGATTCTATGATTCTATGATTCTAACAAAAGTGCCAGAAAAATTTCAGTGGGTAGAAAATTCCAAAAATGGGGCATCATGGCAGAAAAGTTCCATTAGCGAATCACTGCCAAATATCTTAACTTCCAGGCAGGAACATGAAGAGAAAGAAGAACTCCTCCAAGTGTTTAAGAAATTCAGTAATTTATACATCTGTAGAATTCAGATGAAAATGTCTAGTTAAAATCAGTGGGACTCTGCCTATCTTTCTGAATATAAGCCTTTATATTTTGCAATGCTTAGCAAGGTTTTGTTGTTGTTGTGTCTGTGTGTACCCTACATGGAGTAAGTTAGGTGTTATTGACTATTGCCTTCTATTGATCATGATGTTTATTCTATACTGGCATTGTTGATGTACAGGGGGAAAGGCTAGGGGAAACAAGAAGCCAACACTGGCCCACCCAATTCACAAGCTGAGGTGACTGCCTCAGGTGGCGGAATCCATGAAGGCAGCAGATCCAGCCTCTAAGGATCCAGCCTATGTTATGACCCATAGGTCCTTTTCATCTGTTTAGTGTTTAGCATAAATGAGACCAGTAGTACACTCTAGGAAAGCGCAAGTAAACCTCAGACAACCAACGCTGGATTTTCTCTGTAACATTGCTTTATTGATTAACAAGCATGACAAGACAGGGAACATGCACTCAATCACACAAACATCCATACTGTCAGAGGCTTAATGCTGTCCAGCTGGCATAGATAAGACTCCGGGCTCCCAGCCAGTTCCAAACTATTTGATTTATTTGACAAAGTTCAAAAGTACATCTCCAGCGTTTCAATTAGCGTCCATCCCCTTGTTGCACAGTTGCCGCGTCTACTCTTTTTTTTTTCCTTTTCCGTACCCAGCATGCAGGTCTGCGGAAACCCCTCCCCTGACTTCCTCTGTGTACAGAATGACTTGTTCCCGGCTCATCCTCCTCCCTCTCTACGTCAGACTCATTGTCAGATGACAGGCTGCTAATGATCTCTTTCGGCTCTCTATAATTGCTGGTTTCTGTTCTTTCATCTTTTCCCGTTTGCCTCTCCCTGACACATACATCTCCCATACTCACCACTCTACACTGGATTGATCAGACCCAGTAAGAAACACGAGTGACCGGACGACAGCTGTCAATGTCTGGCACACAACTGAGGCTGTAAGGCTTTACCATTTATACACCTTGGTCTTCCATTACACAACTCCTTACTCCTTGTTCTTGGCATGTTTTTGGCATCTCACATCCTTGTCCTCAGCATCATCTTACAACTCTTATCTTATCTAAACATTGTGTAAAGTTCTACAGCCCACCTCCAAGCCTCCTTGCACGTACCGTTCCCGGCACACACTGTTTTTGCCAAAACATTATGATGTTTTCCACATTCCATTAGTGCTTATGCAACACAGTTCGTGATCATTTCAAAGGCATTGCATCCATTTTGTGATGTTCTTCAGCCATCTTTTCGGCCCATGCAAACTACCATTTGCTACACCTGCTGGTGCTGTAGTGGCGGCAATGGTGGCAAGGTGTATTGAAGGATCTTGACCATAACCTGTTGAATATTGCAGAGCATACACACACTGTCCAGAAGCAGTCGGTTGCTAGCTGGCAGGATGAAGCAGGAACAAGACGCTGCTATTAGTAACTTGGTTACTTATAGGTTTATTATTTACAGCAGACTCACAAGTTACTATATACAGGATACTGTTGGAAAACTGGCCCCCTCGGGAGAGGCTGGCCCCTCTCCCAGGCTCCTGGGGCCTGTTTACCGGCGATCTTCCCTGGCTGGCATCCCGGCAGTCCAGGGAGATCTTGATAGGCGACACCTCCCTGATGAAAGGTGCACATCCCCTTCTCTCTTGCATAGCAGCAGGAGAAAGAAGATAGTCAGAAAGTCTGCTACATCTCTACAGTTTATTTCTGACTGTACAACTGTACAAAAACATGTCCGTTCACTCAGACTTCCCCGAGCAACTGACTCAGACTTCCTTCACACAAGCAACAGGAAGGTCTCATGTTATACAAAGAACAGATCTCTGAGAAATCCCTGGAGCTTCCTGTCCCACAGTTAGCTCCATCATGTGATGTAAACATCCAGCTGCTTGTTCGCAGCTGCGTAGTAGTCATATCCCAACAGATACAGACATGGATCTTAACTCTTTCTGAACAAACTCCAACTAATTCTCAGAACAACATTGACCAACCAGCCACTAACCAACAGGAAGGTCATGTGTCATCATGCCTATGTGAGTGGCCTCGTCCAATAGCAGAGTTGTATCCAAGGTCCCATATCTCTAGGCAGGATAACTCCCTCTGCTCAGTCTTCTTGGTCTTCGGCCAACTCCTTAATTGCTTTTGTGGGAAGCTGGATCAGATAGCACATAGGCAAAAATCTCAACAGGGTGCTCCTTGGAAGACAGAGGGAAGATTTGTGACAAGCCCATAGTTATCAAGTTATCAAGCTTTCAGTCCAGTGTAGGTTTATTGAGCAGCAGCTTTCAAAGCTTTTGTGGTTTAGGTGCTGCTGGCTAAAGCCAGAATATATGAACAAGCTTATCCACTGGGATGATGCCAGGATGCTTTCTTTGGGTGGCCCAAGGACAATTTTCGTTCCTTTTTTTCCTTCCAGAGACACTGCCTGATGAGGAGGAATCTTACTATGGTGAATGGGCTGTTGGGTTCCTGTGTGTCCTCATGCTTTCTATCTCAACTGTGCTGCTTGTTCTGTGTAAGTTCCTACTCTTATAGCAAAGAATATGAAGAACCCTTTCAAAAAGAGGGGAGGCACAACCCTACCTCCATTAAGTCCTTGTACTCCCCATTGATTTGATTCAATCTATGTGGAAACCCCCCACCAGCTAAGCTCTGCACAAAGAGGTAGCTGATTGCCGCATTCCACTTGCGCTCCAGTGCACTGTCTCCTTTCGTATGTCAACGCCTGTTCCAGGACTGAGCAATGGCATTACAAATTGAGTCCTTGTGACCATTACAGAGGGAGGCAGGTGTGTGCTATGCTCAGAATAACCATCTCACTAGGTTGTGCCTAAACAGTACTCCTTTTCTACCTTCCTTGGTATTAGATTATTTGGAATCACAAGAAGTAGCAGCAAAGATCAATGCTATGCAGAGGATTCGGGAATTCATGGTCAGTCGAAATCAGTCCTTTGAACACATGAACGGTAAGTAATGAGTTGCAGTGTTGATGCTCAAGTCCTTTCCCTCTCTCCCACGCTGGGTCATCATCCCATACCTGAAGGAGGGCTTACAGTCATGTAAAGAGGGAGTATTGCCCACCTGTCTTCCAATGCCTCTTCTCTAAGAATAACCTTCTATTCCATTCACAATATTCAGCAGTTGTGTAACCCCATATGCAACCCAAGATTCCCCCTTCAGTTTTGGAGGGCAGTTAGGAGCAGGCCATTTCCCTCACTTGCTCCAGAGGCAAGGCTATCAAATGACTTTGGGCTCAGTACCTTTAAATGCCAGTCTATAGTTAGAGACCAATTCGTTCCGTTTCCTCTGCAAAACCCTCCCGTTAACCTATATATACAGACAAACAACAGAAGTGTAAATGGAAGCCAAACTCTGCACTGCCAGCCAGACGGCACAGGTTAACATCAGACTTTCTTTCTCTTGTTATTGGAGCTGTCCAAGGGCCTATAACTCCACCCAGACCAAGACAGAATGTAACTTGTGAGGCTCTGTCTGTTGTCCGAATTGGACAGCTCCCCAGGGTGGGTGTATAGTCATACCTCAGGTTACAGACACTTCAGGTTGCGTGTTTTCAGGTTGTGCACTGCGCTAAACCCGGAAGTACTGGAATGGGTTACTTCCAGGTTTTGGCGCTCACATATGCACAGAAGCGCTAAATCGTGCTTTGTACATGCACAGAAGTGCCGAATTGCAACACCCGGGCATGCGCAGACGTGGCGCTGCGGGTTGCGAACGTGCCTCCTGCACGGATCACGTTCACAACCCGAGCATCCACTGTACAGTGTACTGCTTTGCCATTTTTTAAAACATGCTGTTCCTATATTACTCCAAGCCTGGAAGACTGGGTTTCCCATGGATGTTAATTCTCTTCAGTAGATGAATCACCCAAGAACTGTCTCTCTGCCACAGTATAAGGGGTTAGGGTTAGGGTTGACTTCAGGAGCCAATTATTAGGATAGATTAAGGTCGAGGGGGTGACTTTCTGTCTAATCTTCTTCAGGCAGGGGTTAGTTATATGCCCACTTATTTGTGTTTACGGGAACAGAAGGTAATGGTTTCTTGAACTGCAAGAAATATTCCATAATTCCTTTTTTCATCCAGCTGCAATTGTGTCCTGAAACCAGGGGAGAGTTCTCCTACTGGCTCAGACCAAGCCCAAAGTCATTTGCATAGCCCTGCTTCTGAGGCAAGTGGGAGGAGCAAGCCATTCCTGGGTAACTTCCATCTATTGAAGAGAAAGGAAGTTCGCAGTAAGTCCAACATACCTTTTTGCCAAAGAATCTGATAAAGTTTAGTCCTGAGGAATTGCAGCAGAAGTTCACTAGCTGATTCCCCTTTCTTTGGTCCATTTTGTTTGAACTCATCAAAACTTCTCACACAGAACATTGCAATGTGCTCTATGTGAGGCTGCCCTTGGAAGAAACTTCAACTGGTCCAAAATGTAGTGGCCAGTTACTGGGCAGGGTTCCTCTTAGATAGTCCATTTTTAATTATTGCTGGCTTTTTAAAAAGTGACATGGAGGGAAGTGTGTGTTTGTGTAAGGAAGGGCTAGAATTGCTAATAAACAGTTTAAACTTCAGTTCAGTGATGCATTTATACTTTTTCTCTCTTACTTGGGAGGAAATCCCATTGCATCTGGAAGATCTATAGCAGGGGTCATCAACCTGGTCCCTACCACCCACTAGTGGGCATTTCAGGATTCTAGGTGGGCTGTAGGGGGGTTCTACGGCACAAGCTGAATCCTCCTTCCATTGAGCACTGGTGAGCAGTAAGGAAATTTTACCATCAAAAAAGATGCATTAGTGGGCAGTAGGTATAAAAAGGTTGACTACCCCTGATCTATAGGATCACAGCTGTAGTCACTGCAAAGTGATCTCTAGGGTTTGGGGGCAGAGTTGGAGGGATGAGAGCTTCACCAAGTTGAGTTGTGGGTGGGGGACCAGGGATAGATATAACTAATGTGTATGTGCCCTTCATACAATGGGCAATCTGCGCACAGAATCATTGCACCCTTTGCAGGATCATGTCCATAAGAGCCATTTCCCGTACACAATCATAGGGGTTGAGACAAAGGGACACTGATATAATGGCATACACTAACCAGGATCCCTCCCTCTTGGTGATCCCTGCTGCAGAGAATCAGGACTGCTCCCATCAGCATAACCCTGGGATCTGCTTCTTGTCTTATGCCAGAGCGCAACAGAATGTAACGCAATTACCGTAATTTTCTGATCCTAAGGTGATATTATTTCCGTAGAAATAATTGGCTAAAACTGTGTGTCTTCTTATACATGGAAAGCTGAGGGGTGATGGGCGATTTGGCGCGTATTTGGTTGCTGAGGCAAGGCCTGCTGATGATTGGCTGTGTCTGTGGCAATTGGGCGTTTGATTTGTGGCGTGCGTGCCATCTGCTGTGGTTTCGTTGAGTGTGCAGGTGGGCATCCCGCCCCCCAAAAAACTTAACATCTCTGGGCAGTCTCCCCCTCCAAAATTTTATTTTTTGTCCCCAAAAATATGGGTCGTCTTATACATGGGGGCGTGTTATACATGGAAAAATACAGTACTTTTTGTGTGTGTGTGTGTGTGTGTGTGTGTGTGTGTGTGTTTTGAGATCTCCCTGACTTGATCCACTACAACTCTTTAGATTCGGCAATACTCAATGAAGCTCAGAAGTTACTGCTCGAAGTGGTCAAGATAGATTCTAAAATTTTTGAATTACAGCTATCAATTGGTAAGTTACTCTATGCGGCTGTGATGCAAACAAATCAGAGTACAAGGAGAACCTTGCCCAGCTGAATCTGTACCTCCTGAAAGTCCCACAGCCTCTGAACATGGTGGTGGTCCCTCTTTGCATCTGGCCACTCTTGAGCCTCAACCATGTGCCTTGCCACATAGTCCAAAGCATGTGGAGCAAAACTCCCATCAGCCTCAGCCAGCACAGGAGCTTACCAGGCTGGGGAAGGGTGCCCTATTAAATAAATAAATAAATCTTATTTATATCCCACCCTCCCTTGCCAAAGCCGGGCTCAGAGCAGCTAACATCATACAAGTAAGACAATGCATAAAAACAAGCAATCAATAAATTGAGATACATCCCACAATTAATTCAAACAAACTGGACAAGTGGCAATCTTCAGTTTAAAATTGAAGGTGGTTACCAACTGTTTCCGCTAATATTATGAGTACCTGTGAGCGGGCTGGGAACATCCTTCGTGCTTGTTCTTATACAAGGAGAAAATGAGTCAGACTGAACCCTAGCCAAAGGCCTGGCGGAACAGCTCCGTCTTGCAGGCCCTGCGAAAAGATGTCAAATCTCACAGGGCCCTAGTCTCTTGTGACAGAGCATTCCACCAGGCCAGGGCCACAGCCAAAAAGGCCCTGGCTCTGGTCAAGGCCAGTCTGATCTCTCTGGGGCCCAGAATCTTTAGGATGTTGTTATTTGCAGACCGTAAGGTCCTCCGTGGGGCATACCAGGAGAGGCGGACCCATAGGTATGAGGGTCCTAGGCTGTATAGGGCTTTAAAGGTTAAAACCAGCACCTTAAACTTGATCCTGTACTCCACCGGGAGCCAGTGCAACTGGTATAGCACTGGGTGAATGTGATCCCAAGGCGAGGACCCCATAAGGAGTCTCGCCGTGGCATTCTGCACCCGCTGGAGTTTCTGGGTCATTTTCAAGGGCAGCCCCACGTAGAATGAGTTACAATAATCAAGCCTGGAGGTGACCGTCGCATGGATCACAGTGGCAAGGTCGGGGCGAGAGAGGTAAGGGACCAACTGCTTAGCTTGGCGGAGATGAAAAAATGCCACCTTTTTGATAGCTGTAACCTGCGCCTCCATAGAAAGGGTGGCGTCAAAGACTACATCCAAACTCCTGAGGGAAGGCGCCGGCACTAATTGCGCCCCCACAAGGGATGGGATTTGGCCCCCCAACCCCATATCATCTTGACTCAGCCAAAGGACCTCTGTCTTCGAAGGATTTAACTTCAACCGGCTCCCACGTAAACATCCAGCCACAGCTTCCAAACTAAAAAGTTGCACTGGGCAAGGGCTAGTGGATGCAATGGAGGCTGAGAAGTAAGACTTCTTTGCAGCCTTCATTGCCATCTCATAGATTTTCATAAACGCCCTATAAGATGTTCTTGTGGCTCCGTCACGGGCACCCTGCCATACTCGCTCTAGCCGTCTGAGGTCCCGCTTCATTTTCCGGAGCTCTTCGGTAAACCGGGGAGCCCAGTTTCTGCGGGGTCGCAGAGGACGCCTAGGTGCAATCTCATCGATGGCTGCCAAGCTCAGTCAATGAGTCACCAGGGGGAGCAGGGTCCTGCAAGCCCTGACAGAATCCAGCAGGGTCCATCAGCCTCCACGGGTAAGCCCAAATATGCTCACCACCTAAGCAGGGTGGGGACGGGAAGTCAATCCTGGCTTTCAGGGCGTAGTGATCAGACCATGGCACCCCCATCGAGGGGGACATGATCACATCTACGCCTGCACCAAAGATCAAATCCAGCGTGAGGCCTGCTTGATGTATGGGGCCCGAAACAAACTGGGAGAGCCCTAGAACCTCAAGCTGGTTGTGAGATTCACAACCTCTTCCTCTTCCTCTTCCTCTTCCTCTTCCTCTTCCTCTTCCTCACCAGCTCTAGCAACTGATTTGCATTGCCAGGATAGGAGCCAGCTTCCGGGGGCTAAGGTCCCTTTGCCCCTCCCAACTGTGTCTGTTACAGTGTTTCCTAATTAGATGTAAACAATAAATCTATAATGTTTTGCCCAGGTTTGATTCCCTGTTTTGAGACATCACAAATGTTCTTGGGAATGTACTGGAATGTTGCAGGGTTGGATTATGTCAAAACTCTGTCTTGTATCATATTGGCACTTAATGAAATACATGTACTTCTGAGATGCATATTAAAATCTGCAGAGATCTAAAAGCTGGTTCCTAATGTCCGCCCTTCTTGTTCTCGGTGGGTTCCTTTTATGATCCGGCCACGTTGGCTCAAAGACGCCTTCATTGAAAGGATATCCACTGGGTGGAAGCAACATGATGGCCACCTCTATTACCTCGACGCTTATGAAACGGCATTTTTTTATGCCCAAAGGGCATGTAAAAACAGAAATGCTACTTTGACTCCCATCACAACTGCTAGCGAGGAGGTAAGCCTAACAATGGGATGCTAGAAGGCAAATGTATTCACATCACAATGATTTTACAACCTGACCCTTGAGTGAAGTGGGGACCCCAAAGCACCCTTCTATGTCGCTGAGGAGGACCATAGAGGGGGGACCAACTGGATGGTACTATTTGACAGAAGCCAATTATTATTATTATTATTATTATTATTATTATTATTATTATTTATTATTTATACCCCGCCCATCTGGCTGGGTTTCCCCAGCCACTCTGGGCGGCTTCCAAAAGAATATTAAAATACTGTGATACATCAAACATTAAAAGCTTCCCTAAAGAGGGCTGCCTTCAGATGTCTTCTAAAAGTCTGGTAGTTGTTGTTCTCTTTGACATCTGGTGGGAGGACGTTCCACAGGGAGGGCGCCACTACCGAGAAGGCCCTCTGCCTGGTTCCCTGTAACTTGGCTTCTCGCAGTGAGGGAACCACCAGAAGGACCTCGGTGCTGGACCTCAGTGTCTGGGTAGAACGATGGGGGTGGAGACGCTCCTTCAGGTATACTGGACCGAGGCCGTTTAGTAGCTCCTCTGCTGGGTTATATTCGCACTTATGTTTTGTGCTTCTGAGTGCTTTTATGATGCCTTAGCATGGTGGTGCTTTACTTGGAAGCCACCTTGTTTTGTTATGTTTTGTTTTGTTTTGATCTTTCATATTTGATTTTGCCGATATAAATTTATAACAAAACCAAATACATATCCATATAGAGATTTCTCTGAATCTCGAGAATTCCCCCATCCCCTCCATGGGTCCTATTGTCAACAGTTTCAACTGCATATTATTTCCTAGTCTATATTTTATATCTATCCATACTGTCCATAGTATTTGCTACACTACAAGCAAGATTAAAATCCTGCTAATGTTTTCATCTGCTTGCAGATTTATTCTCCTAAATAAATTCTAAATTTTTCCCATTCTTTCTTGAAGTTTTTGTCTTCTTAGCTCCTGAGCTTTCCGGTCAGTTTTGCCATTTCAGCGTAGTCTTGGTTTGCTATTCTTCTCTGATAGAGACTCTTTCTGCTTTCCGTCTCTGGGCCAGTAGCATCCGTGCTGCTGTTGTCGCATACATGAAGAGTCTTTTCTGTTCCTTTGGGATGTTGGTACCTACAATTCCTAATAAGAAGGCTGCTGCGTTGTTGTTTTTTTCCAAAAGTTATTTTAAACTATTTTTTCCAATTCATTGTATATCATTTCCCAGAAAGCCTTTATTGCCTTACTTCAGGCATGTCCAACAGGTAGATCATGATCTACCAGAAGATCACTGGATGTCTGTGGTAGATCACTAGTAGATCATTGGCTCCCCCCCCCCAAAGAAGCTGAACAACTGTGGCTCTCCTAAAAAAAGCTCAACCTCCTCCTTGAAAAAAACTCAACAACTTTGACCTGAATCCAAAAGGGGGGGTAGATCACTGCCAGTTCTTAACTCTGTGAGTAGATTGCAGTCTCTTGGGAGTTGGCCAGCCCTGCCTTACTTGAAAGCCACCTTGCATGTGGAGATGCACCACTCAAGCCACACAGCCCCTTCCCTGCAACCTGAAGTGGTACAATCTGGGAAATGCTCCCTGTCACACATCAGCATGGATGGTTGGTTTCTCAGAAAGATGCTGAATAACCAATGTGGTGCTTCTGCCCCAGCAAATCCACTCCACTTCCCTGTGGGGAGGAGTTGCGGTGGACCGCACAGCCACCCACTCTCCTCCGGGGGTGGGGAACGAAGTCCCGCATTGCCCAGGGGATCCCGGTCATGTCATCGACCAGGCAGCTAATCCAGCGGCTGGTGGGGGCGTGGCCGGGAACACTTAAAATCAGGCGTGAGCCAGACGGATTCCTCTTGGCTCGCTTCTTCAAACTCACTCCCTCCCTATTTTACAGGTTTTTCTTCAATGGCCTTGCTATGGACCTAGGTTGGTCACCGTTTTGGTTGATGTGTTGTATCAGAAACTGTGAATCAGACTGATTTGCCCTTAAATGTGAACTCAGTTGAATTTCCCCCTTACCCCTTATTCCAGGTGAAGACACTCTATTTCTGTCTTGCAGACTTTTGTGGAATCACTGTCCAAGGCATCCAAACAAAGTGTATGGATTGGACTCTTAAAAGATGGCAAAAGCTGGAAGTGGATTGATGGTAAGACACCATTCCAAACCAGGTGGGTCCATGAAAAAGCTTCTCTGCAGCCTTTTATTGTATAGACTTTCTCAAAAATAACGTTACTAAGAGCTCTTCCAGACTTTCACTATTTTCGGGTGGCATTCAGTTGACAAATTCAGGTTGTGCAATTCAACCTGTTTCTCTTCGAAATGGAATTCTGTGATAAGGAAAGTGTTTGATAACGCTTGCTTGCGGTAACATAGAATCAAAGAATTGTAGAGTTGGAAGGGACCCTGAGGGTCATCTAGTCCAACCCCCTAACATCCCTGACAGATGGCCATCCAGCCTCTGCTTAACACCTCCAAGGAAGTTGACAATCTCCCAAGGGAGACCGTTCCACTGTTGAACAGCTCTTACTTCCAGAAAGTTCTTCCTGATGTTGAGCTGCAATCTCTTGTAACTTGAATCCATTGGTTCAAATTCAAATTCTCAAACCATCTACTTAGTGTGAGAAGTCTGCTTCTACTTTAGTGCTAAGAGTCTGCACACTGCACAGAGCTTTTTTTTTCTTCCCATAGCAAAAGTAGAGCACCATTCTGGATTGATTTGTATTGTATTGTATTGTATTGTATTGTATTGTATTGTATTGTATTGTATTGTATTGTATTGTATTGTATTGTATTGTATTGTATTGATTTGTATTCTTTTCAGCTTTTGGGAGCCAGGTCAGCCAGACTCGTGGGGTCCCTTAAGGGAAGATTGTGTTGAAATTCAAATGAATTGTGCAACCCCAGGAAACTGTTGGAACAATGTTAGCTGCTATGAGAGAAAAGCTGCAGTTTGTAGGGTGAGTCCAGATGAAAGGTGGATGACGTAAGTCGTAAGTGCTGCTCTCCCTGATCTACAGGCAAAAGGTGGGGGGAAATGGACAGGGCGCCATTTCGCTGCAAGTCAGCTTACCACCTTATGAAAACGGTGCGTGAAAAAACTCCACTCCTAGTTAATCCTGCTTCCTCAAGGCCGGAAAAATAGAACTTATTTTGAACCCCACAAAGATGGACACCAAAAAAAAATGCATGAATTACTTCAGTCATATCCCACTCTCCATGACAACAAATCAGAGTGAGTATTCATGAACGTTCCCCTTCCCTGGATTTTGACTTTTCCTTCAGATCTGGCGAATCCATGCATTAAAAGTTGTGAAAAAGCAATGCTTTGTTGTTGGCACCGATTATGGCAGCCCTACGGGGGCAGAACAAAATACAGTGGTACCTCGGGTTGCATACGCTTCAGGTTACATACGCTTCAGGTTACAGACTCCACTAACCCAGAAATAATACCTCGGGTTAAGAACTTTGCTTCAGGATGAGAACAGAAATTGTGTGGCAGCAGCAGGAGGCTCCATTAGCTAAAGTGGTGCTTCAGGTTAAGAACAGTTTCAGGTTAAGAACGGACCTCGGGAACGAATTAAGTACTTAACCTGAGATACCACTGTATCCTACAGTTGCTATTGGTCCTGATTGTGGGGCCAAGTACTGAAGTGAAGGGAACCACGTCAGCCAAGGAGGTTTAAGAAGGAATGGGGGCAGAGCTAGGCTCCTCTTCCAAATATCCGAGACGGGGCATAGGTCTGAGGCCATAGGTTGCCTAGACAGCTAGTTAGCAGGTAGTGTTCTTGTGTATTACTAGCACATTAGGATCTGATGTAAGCGAGTGCTTCACCAATAATGAATTAAAGAACCAGTCGCTTGTCCTTGTTCATTCGGGTGTGTTTGGGAAAGGCAGTGTCAAGGCTTGAGCCTAGCGTAGGTCAGCAACAAAAAGCAATAAATCACCCGAGGCCGATGAAGTTAAATCTT
The DNA here is from genome assembly GCF_965113315.1 of Podarcis vaucheri. NCBI lineage: Eukaryota > Metazoa > Chordata > Lepidosauria > Squamata > Lacertidae > Podarcis > Podarcis vaucheri. Next base: position 3,006,221 of record NC_138767.1, on the reverse strand, counting down.
TATTCAAAGAAACAAACCACAGCTCAAGCCCAGTGGTTTCAGCAACTGAAGGTCCCCACCTTCCCACCCCTCTAGGGCTCCTCCTCTCCTGGGTTTTCCCCACGCAGTCTCAAACTGCATCTGTGCACAACTAATCTCCGTTCCACTCTTTTCATATTTCTCTGCACATTATCATAGGTCAGGGGGGAGGGTAGCTGGTCGCAGCAGGAGGCAGAGACTCCCTGGATTCTTCAGCGCCTCTTGGCCGCCCTCCTCTCCAGCCTCTGCTTCAGCCTCAGAGTCTGGACTGCAGTCTGCCACCGCCTCTTCCTGCTCACTAAACTCTGTTGCCCTTCCAGCTTCCAACGTCTCCTCCTCCCAGTCTCCTCCCTCTGGCCGCTCACCATCAGCCCAACACCAATCCCCTGGCTCTGAGCCTTCTTCCCCTGGTGGTTCCCTGGCTGATGCCTCCCACCACTTTTCTGCATCCTACCAGTCCACAACAGGCAGGAGAGGCCACGCTCCATACCTGCTGCCATGGCTGAAAATGAGAAGCTAGTTTTAGAGCATGGGTAGGCAAACTAAGGCCTGGGGGCCAGATCCAACCCAATTGCCTTCTAAATCCTGCCCACGGACAGCCCGAGAACCAGTGTGTTTTTACATGAGTAGAATGTGTCATTTTATTTAAAATGCATCACTGGGTTATTTTTGGGCCTGCCTGGTGTTTTTACATGAGTAGAATGTGTGCTTTTATTTCAAATGCATCTCTGGGTTATTTGTGGGGCATAGGAATTCATTTTTATTTTTATTTTCAAAATATAGTCCAGTCCCCCACAAGATCTGAGGGACAGTGGACCGGCCCCCTGCTGAAAAATTTTGCTGACCCCTGTTTTAGTGTGCGTGTCTGTGTAGAGTTGTTATATATTCTGTGCTTCCATCCTGCACCCCACACAACTGCCCCATGCCCCAGTCCCATTCATTGGAGCTGTCAAGTGAGTGCATATGGACCCAAGTGATTACAGCACCCATTCCTTCCATCTTTGTGTGGCATCTCCAGCCAGTGCCTACAGACTCTGCTTCATGTCCAATCAGTGCATATCCTACAACTTTTCATACTACAAGCATTCCAGTGTGTGTGTGTGTGTGTGTGTGTGTGTGTGTGTGTGTTGCCCTGTGTTTGCTGTTGAAATAGCAAACAACAACAACACAACAACAACAACTGCCCTTCGCCACGGCAGGTCCCAGGGTGGGTTACGAAAAACTTAAAATTGAGAATTAAAAACAGTTAAAACAGATTGCAGTCACAAGAATAGGATGAGGCCTGAAAGCACACATCTCATGAGTCAAAAAGGTAAAGGTAAAGGGACCCCTGACCATTAGGTCCAGTCGTGACCGACTCTGGGGTTGCGGCGCTCATCTCGCTTTATTGGCCGATGGAGCCGGCGTACAGCTTCCGGGTCATGTGGCCAGCATGACTAAGCCACTTCTGGCGAACCAGAGCAGCGCACGGAAATGCCGTTTATCTTCCCGCTGGAGCGGTACCTATTTACCTACTTGCACTTGGGTGTGCTTTAGAACTGCTAGGTTGGCAGGAACAGGGACCGAGCAACGGGAGCTCACCCCGTCGCGGGGATTCGAACCGCCAACCTTCTGATCAGCAAGTCCTAGGCTCTGTGGTTTAACCCACAGTCAAAGACCAGGGTAAAAACGTGCATCTGTAGTCCCTCCAGACAGCAATAATATAATATTTTTGAGGAAGGATCCCTGCACTGCTAATGAGGCAGACTAAAACCACCACTATTGCACTATCTTTGTGTCAATAACATGTTGCATAATGCACTTGCCTGAAAACGCTGACCTGGAGGAGCCCTTACACTCTGAAAAGCGGAATAACACCAAGGTTACAGGTTCGATCCCCATATGGGATGGCTGCATATTACTGCATTGCAGGGGCTGGACTAGTTGACCCTTAGGGGTCAACTCTGCAACTCTGATTCTGATTACTGAAACCAATTTATTGCCCAGTGTTGGCTTGAGTCGAGAAATGGGCCAGGTTTAGATAGATGCATTTTCCAATGGTGTTTTCATTTGCTCTCGTGGCCAGCTGTTCAAACCGTTTTAAACTGGCCCCATCGCTTCATGGTCCCTCTGTTTTTTGATGTCACACAGGTGCTTTAGAAAAGACATTCCATCCAAGACAAGATGTGGGAAAGGGGAGGCCTCTCTTAAGAAGGAGCTTTGCTACCTGAATATAAGCACTTACAAATAATATATTGGGTTGAAATGAATGAAACTGCCAGTCATGTCCATTAACTTCAACGCATCTACTCTGAATAGGACTAGCATTGTTTTAAATCCTCTGCTCAATTAATTCAGACACCCTCGTCTAATCTGACAGTTGCGTTCAAAGTGGCTTGCAGCCCAAATATCCATGCCTGACCCTTTCTTACCACGTATGCCTGATTTAGAGAAGCCACCATCGGAAGAGAGTATCCACGTTTTGCCATTCTGTACCTGAAGGGCAAACACTTCTTTCTCTGGTACATCTCTTCATGAACAACAGCAGCCGTAAAAAATGTTCCCACGGCAGTGCTTGGGAACTTCATGCTACAATTGCTAGGATGCCGTAACTTGGTCCCTTTACCCCCTGGGAAAATGACTAGCATTTGTGATTGAGCAAATTAAAATTCCCATTTTCTGACCACATAATATCCTCTAAAACAGAGCTCCTATATGCTCTGTCCAGGATGTGGGTTTCCTTCCTTTAGGACAAGTATGGGTGACCTGTGACCCTCCAGATGTTGGAGGGCTACGACTCACATCAGCCGCAGCCAGCATGGGCAACGGTCAGAGATGGTGGCAGCTTCCGTGAAGGTTTTGAAGAAGAGGTTGGAAGGCCATCAGTCACAGATTATTTACCTGTGATTCCTGTGTTGCAAGGATTTGGACTAAATGACTCTTGGGGTCCCCTCCAACTCTACAATTCTATGATTCTGCAGCAACATCTGGAAAGCCACGGGTTCCCCACCCATGCATTAGAGCTCTGCCAAAGGCAGAGGGCTCGTCTGCACTTCCGCTTGTCCAGTGCATGAAAGTTTTTGCTTCCGATTCCTTTCCTACAGCCTTGCAGGGATTGTTTGAAAAAGAAGGAAAAGGAACCATAGCTCAGTGGTGAAGCACATGATGTTGCAAAAGCAATCAAATCTGGAAGCTTGGGAGCAGATTTCTGCTTCTTGAAGCGGTGGGAGACCTTAGGCCCAGGGACCACATGTGGCCCTCAAGCCTTCCCTACCTGGCCCTTGGAATCCTTTATTCTCCTACTTTGTATCCCCAGTTTTTCATTGGCTGGAATGTGCATCAATTTCTGGTGCATGTGCCCAGAAGGAAGGGGCACAGAGGGTCAACAGAACTCACTGAACCTTGCCTCCAATGCTGCCAGGTGCCCACGCACAAGGCTTGGAGGATTCCTGGAGCCCGCATACCAGCTTAGCCCTGGTCACCCATGCAGGGAGGAACCTGGCGGGCCAACGCAGCCCTTGGCAGGCTAATCCCATGCCCTCCGATGATGGCCAGGCAGACATTCAGCAAGACGGCTGGGGATGCGGCGGGCAGAGCAGGACGGGGGATCCCTGCGTGGGGGCACCTCGTCATAGCCCCTAAAATTATGCGCCCAGGGCTGTGGTCCCCCTGCCCCCATCACACTATGCCCCTGACCCAGGCTACATCTGGAGGGAGGAAACACAACACATCTGCTGAATGTTGCCCTGCTCCAGAGCTCTGCCTTGCCAACAGAGTAGACCCAGCCAGCCTTCCCGGGGAGGAAAATTGCAACCCTTCCTCAACACCCATCACTCAGGGCACAGACATCCACAATCAGCTGATAATAGCACACATACTCCCATCTCTCTTGGCGTCAGGCAACTGAAGGAATGGTCCTTGAATGAGATAGAATTTTCTTGTTCGCTCTTGTTCATTCTGTGGCTGAGCAGACTTCCCATGAAGTGAAATGAAACACGTTCCATCTTCACTCTAGTGTGGCTCCAGGCAACGGGTTTGTCAAATTTTACAATTCTCCCGTATCTAGGCTCTCCTTACAAACCCAACTGTGAAGTTCGTGGCAGTTACACTCGCTCCAATTTTTTTCTCTAGATGAAGGAATAATGGAAGCACAATCTTCCTCAGAGTCTCCATAGTTCTCCCAGCTGTTGGGATTGCCAGCAGACCAGTACCTGGGGGTACAGGAGGGCTTGTATTATAAAATCGGAAAAAAGAGGATGAGCCTAACAAAGCTAGGGTTGCTATATGTCCAGATTTTCCTGGGCACGTCCTCTTTTTCGTGGTTAATTTTTTTGTCCAGGTGGATTTTTAAAATTTTGCAAATCCATGTTTTTGGTTTTCATCCTCCCCCCAAAAAAAAGTTCAGCCAAAGCATTGTAACTGGCAACCCAACTGAGCGCTAGGCGTGGCTTCCACGAACTGACCAATCACATTGTAGGTAGCTCAGATCTGGAATAGGACAGGTGGGTACCGCCCCCCCAACATAAATCCTGTCTATGCCCATGCTGTGGCAGGCAAGTGTACATTTCTTGTACACCTGATCTTTGTGTTATGTCCACTCGCTGTGGAGGAGCCATGTAGACTTTGAAGGAGACAGTAAAATGGTGGTCCTAGGGAGGTAATGCTCAGATCTCCTATCCACAACCCTCCCCAGCAAGGAACACTCTCTTTTGTGCCAATGAGGTCCTACAGCAAATTCTAAAGGTAACTTCTCTCTTGCTGGGGCCTGAGCACTTAGGACCGGCACCCCAAATGAAGGGGACCCTAAGTTCTGCTACAGGGTTGGCAAGAAATGGTGCAGTTGTCTCAGACATGCAGAAACATCACGTCCTGGGGTATGGTTTTTGTAGACTCACTGTGTTATTAATCTGGAGCCATCTGTCCATTCCCATTTGCCTTCCTCACTTTCATCTGTAAGGCCAATCCAGGCAGGAGTGGTGAGTTGAGAAGTGATGTAGGTCTGCCGAAAGAGGGAACTGGAATTCAGCATCATGGCAATAAAGAGATACAAGCATTCCTGGGCTTCCATATGTCCTTTGCTCCATGATGTCTTTTTCAAAGTTCATAATCCTTGACAAGTAAACCCACGTTATGTGCTAAGCAATTAAATGGGCTCCATGACCTGCATGAACAATTCACACCACTTGCACATCTATCACCAAATCTCAGAATTGCCCAAAAATTAGGGAGAATGTAGGGTAGGCAAACTAAGGCCAGTGGTGTAGCGTGGGTTGTCAGCACCCGGGGCAAGGCAAGTAATTTGCGCCCCCTAACCCGTGGATTTGCGCCCCCTAACCCGTGGATTTGCGCCCCCTAACCCTAACCCCCAGATGTTGCGCCCGGTGCGGCCGGCCCCCCTGCACCCTCCACGCTACGCCACTGACTAAGGCCCAGGGGACGGATCCGGCCCAATCACCTTCTGCCAATCCTGCCAACGGACGGTCCAGGAATCAGCCTATTTTTACATGAATGGAATGTGTCCTTTTATTTAAAATGCATCTCTAGGTTATTTGTGGGGCCTGCCTGGTGTTTTTACATGAGTAGAATGTGTGCTTTTATTTAAAATGCATCTCTGGGTAATTTGTTGGGCATAGGAATTTGTTCATTATTTTTTTCCAAAATAGAGTCCAGCCCCCCACAAGGTCTGAGGGACAGCGGATCAGCCCCCTGCTGAAAAAGTTTGCTGACTTCTGTTCTAGGGTGCCCAAGCAATGAAGACCCACCATCACCTGCTGAGATTCACCATCACTTCATGTGCACAATGGCGTAGCGTGGGGGATGCAGGGGGGGGCGGCTGCACCGGGCGCAAATTACTTGCCTTGCTCCAGGTGCTGACAACCCACGCTGCACCACTGCATGTGCAAATGGGATCGTGCTCAAAGTCACATTCTTTTGTGGTGACACATTTCAGGACAGGATCTCTGGCAGACCAGGGTTTGTGGTGTGTGGAGAGGAAGAAGATACAGCAGTATTTGCAAGAGGTCCTGAAGTATTTGCATGTGACAGTTAAAAGACAGTCAGAAAAATAAAGGCTATTGGAGAAGATGATAATAAACCCCAAACAGCAAGAGAGAAAGAAGAACAATATATATATTGTTCAGTATACATGAGGTATAACAGTATCCCTGAAGAAGCATCACCACCCCCATTATTCAGTCTGGGCACTGAGAATCTTCTGGCGGTTCCCTCCCTGTGAGAAGTGAAGCTACAGGGAACCAGGCAGAGGGCCTTCTTGGTAGTGGTGCCCTCCCTGTGGAATGCCCTCCCATCAGATGTCAAGGAAATAAACAACTATCTGACTTATAGAAGACATCTGAAAGCAGCCCTGTTAAGGGAAGTTTTTAATGTTTGGTATTTCATTGTTTTTAATATTCTGTTGGGAGCTGCCCAGAGTGGCAGGGGAATAAATTATTATTATTATTATTATTATTATTATTATTATTATTATTATTATTTAACCTGTTCTTCATCAGTCAGGATGGAGGCCAAATGGGCATCTCTGGACATGCAGAAGTTCTCGGCATCATACCAGGTCTTTTTCCCTTTTGAAACGTAGTAGAGATTCTTCCCAAAAAGCTTCCAGCCACCAGAAGACTTTGCACCTTTCTTGAAGAGGTTTTCTAGGAGGAATTAATGCAAATACTTTAACATACCCGGCACTGTGTTGCATGTAGACTAAGGACAGTTCTGGGATTTGGGGAAGAATCACCCTCTCAGCCTGGCTTACCTCAAAACATTTTGCTTAGGGAATGGACTCAGTCGGTTGACCCAACACATGCTTTGAGCTTTTAGGAGGAAGGAAATGACCCCCAAGACAATAAACATTGTCTCAAAGTGTTCTCATTGGAAAGGTTCAGGTGGGAAGATTTTGATCAAACTTGAGAGGCACTTATAATCATTGTCTATGAGGCTGGTGATGGTCATGACCCAGGATATTGATTCAGAATCCTCAGCATTAGAAGACTCTATCCCAGAAAGAGTTTAAAGACCGGTGGAAACACATTCCCTAGAGCTCTTGGGGAATTGTGTTGGGGAATTGCTGAAGAACCCTCTCCTGCGGCAGCAGTGATAAGAACACGAGCCCCATGCTTCAACTTGTAGTAATGAAATAAAGAGAACCATATCATATAAGGTTTTGACCTACTGAGCATGCTTGGACTGTGGTCAGACTATGCTCAGTAACTGGAATGAAATACTATACAGTCATACCTCAGGTTACAGAAGCTTCAGGTTGCGTTTTTTCGGGTTACAAACCTGCCGAAACCCAGAAGTACCGGAACAGGTTATTTCCGGCTTTCAGTGGTCGTGCATGCTCAGAAGCACTAAATTTTGCTTTGCACATGCGCAGAATCACTGAATCACAACCCATGCATGTGCAAACGTGGCACTGCAGGTTGCAAATGCTGCAAGTTGCAAATGTGCATCCCGCATGGATCACGTTCGCAACCCAAGCATCCACTGTACTGAGGTGAAATCTAATCCTGCAATAAAAGTCTAGCAGACCATGGGGAAGCTCCTTTGTTTAAAATGGTAGTCAGCACACATGCTCACACTGTTTGTAATTTCGACTGCTCATGGGGAGACAGCTGTGGGGAGGGAAACTATTGGATAGGAAATTTAAACTTAATGGAATGTGTGGAATTTGTGTCAAATGTATAAAACTGGAACATTTTGTCCGGGGCCAGTTAATTTGGGGAAACATCCCTGCTGGTCCTTTCTGCACAGAAATAAAATACAAATACGACTCCTTCGCCACCCACTGACTCATGTGATTTTTGGTATATCAACAAGACAGGGCAAGCTTTGATTGCAAGAACCTGACCCAGTTCAGATTACTGAACACCACGGCCTGCTCACTGGAAGCTTCTAGAATCCCATGTCTATCATCACGCTGTTTTCAGAGAAGGCACACTCCCAGTTTCAGCTGCTTGGCACTGACCAGGAGCCCGGCCTTTCAAGGAACAACCAGGAGCTCACTTCAAATTTCTGGTGTTGTGTATGACATCAGCTGTGAGGCAGGTGGAAGTTGTTTGTGGAAAATGACCTCATTGGGACCCATATCAGCCCTTATCAATGAAGACCTTTTTTATTTCAGCAGGCATCTTACTGATTTTAAAGCTAATTTTAACTATTTTTCCCTCTATCGTATCAATATTACAGTGGTGCCTCACAAGACGAAAAGAATCCGTTCTGTGATTCTCTTCATCTAGCGGTTTTTCCGTCTTGCGAAGCAAGCCCATTGACGGATTAGCGGATTGTGGATCGAGGGCCCGACCCCGCTATGTGAAATAAATACACAAGGACACGTGATTAAGGTTAATGGGCAAGAAAAGGCCACAACTTTATTGATTACAGCAGTGAAAAGGTATTGGCTTAGGTATTGGATGACTATAGGTGGTGGGTTTATTCAACAGTAGGTGGAGCCTGTTGATGCTCATCCAACTATAGGCTCACCCCCTGATGTCACCGAGGGTCGTGCCATGGCCTCCCGCCAAGCAGGCATCGGACGGAATACACGAACCCCAGATTCCTTTAACGGAATAACCCACGGTAGATAGCATAGGCGATGGCCACACCTAGCCCTTGACGCAGCACAACACATGAATCCAATGCCTAACTGCCACCCGAGCCGCAAAGGGGCTCGCCGCCAATACCCTCACAGCTGCAACCAATCCCTAATGCTGCTAATGACACTGAGGGACAACGACGAATGAGGAGGAGGCGGAGCTAGCACCACAGCATTAAGCTGCTACACACGCCCCCCGGAGGCACCTGGTTGGCCACCTCCAGTGGGCGTGGGCGCCAGCCAGGTAGGAGGGGAGGGGGCTAATGCCCCCTACCAGGGGCGGAGCTCGGTCTCCCGCCCACAACCACTCCCCTCTCTTCCAGGGAGGAGAGTCTTTAGCGCTATTAGCGCTATTAGCGGCTTTTAGCGGCTTTAAGCGGCTTTTAGTGGCTTATCTGCTGATCAGATCAGCTGATAAGTGGCTTAGCGGCTTAGAAAAAGGGGGGAGGGGAAAAAACCAGCAGGAATTCACAAGACATTGTCGTCTTGCGAATAAAGCCCATAGGAAATTCGTTTTGCGAAGCACCTTTCGTCTAGCGAGTTTTCCGTCTTGTGAGGCATTCGTCTTGCGGGGCACCACTGTATAACCTTTTTGTAGCCTGCTTAGAGACTACAGTGGATGCTTTAGTTGAGATTCCTCAGGATCCCTTCCAACACTACAGTTCTATGATTCTAAGCAGTATATACATTGTTGAAATAAACAGGCCTGTGGGTCAGAGGTTCCCTGCTACTGCTTTAGAGAATTTATGTCAAACCAAAACCTTGAATATTAAATAGACTCTAAAAGAGTTACCCTGGCTGCTTGAGCTATATGATCTTTGGTGGCTGCGTGTGAGACTAGCTGTAACCTTTGAACCACCTTGAAGGACAGCCCATAGCTGCCAACTTACAGATTTGAAAATAAGGGACCAGCAGCCTTGAAAATAAGGGATCAGCAGCCAAAATAAGGGATTTTCCGGGCACAGGTACGTTCAACTTCTGAGCCCCTCCAAGCCAAAGGCAGAAAGCCCAGCCAGCAGCCAAACGAAGCCTCAAGCGGTGGTTCCCACAGTGCAGCAACCCGGCAAAGGGGATGCAGCAAGGAAAACCACCGTCACCTCTCCGTTGGGAAGCGCTGAGCAAAGGCGAGTCCCCAGGCAACGCGGCCGATTTGATGGCACAAGGCATGCAAGCTCCACCCCCCAGTCATTCTTAGACTCCTTATTGGGTGAGCAATGCAGCCAAGCAACACAGTTGGAGCCTCCCTCCTACCTGGCCAGCAGGGAGGGAGGGAGAGGAGCTGCTTCCTTTGAAACCCGGGAAATTTATGGGACATCATCAATTCGGGACAGCAGCGGGACACAGCGCTGGGATAAGGGAGTTTCCCGCCAAATAAGGGGCGGTTGACAGCTATGGGACAGCCCCACATTGAACACATTGAAAAAGTCTGCCCTGGAGGTTATTAGAGGGTGAGCCATCCCCATCCTGGAACAACCAGACTCCACACAACTGAAGACATCTGAGCTTCTGGTAACAAGCTGGATTCTAATAGTATCCCGGGACTACAGACCTAATCCTTCCCAGGGGTGGAGGGGCATACATTCAGAACAGGCTGCCTACTCAATTCCCAGATTGAGGAACTATCATTCCATAGCACCTTCATCTTGCCAAAATTCAGCCTCCATTTACTGGTCGCTATCCATCTAGCCCATCACTGTCTTCAAACACTAATCAAGCGCATGCGCTTCTCCACCTGACTCAGATGACAAGGATAAATAGAGCTGGGTATCATCAGCACACCGGTAACACCATGACCCTAATCCCCTAAAGACCTCGCCCAACACCCTCAAGATGTTAAGCACTGTTGTTTTCTGCTAGCTAACACATGAGTGTTTAACCTTAGATCAGGTGACAAAGGTATTTGGCTGAAAATCTCCATTTTGAAAGGGAGCTGCCTTTAGTCTTCATTTCCAGATCTCAGAGGAAGTAAGGAGGTTTAAATGTCTCTGCAGGAAAACAACTCCAGGCAAAATGGAGGCCATAAGGAGAGAGACTTTTTTAAAAATAGTTCTGTTTGGAATTATATTTTATTTCTAAGATGCTTGGTCTTTGTGCACAGCACAAGATATTAATGGAATTATGTGGGTGTATCTTTGATGCTTTTTATCTGTTTTGAAGACAGTTCTGCAAGTAAAGTTTTTGAATAATATCTAATGGGTCTGGGCAAAAATAGTCAGTTTTTATGCATCCGGTCACTTCAAACTGCACCCTGTTAATATCTGCAATATAACCCACAGTATCACATTTCAGCTCATCTATGTTTGCTTGCCTTTATATTCCCAAAATGTGCCACAGCACCATATTGAGGGTTGAAGGCACTTACGGTACTTTACTTTCCGCTCGTTGTAGAGGTTTTCGGCATCTGCTATGTGCTGTGGCAGGTTCGTGACTTCTTCAGCTACCTTCATGGCTGAAAGCATCCCCAAACTTAGATGAGGGTTTCTTTTCTCCCACCCAACACTTCCATTTATTTAAATAACTGTCTCCCACCAACTTCCTATCTCACCCAAGGAAACAAACAAATCAAGTGTAAAAACTCCCCCAAAACTAAAACAGTTGATAGCTTAAAGAACATTAGCAAAAACCCAAAATAGCCTCCAAAATCAAAATAAGGATGCCCAGAGTGGATGGGTCAACCTAGCCAGATGGGCGAGGTACAAATAATAAAATTGGTGGTGGTGGTGGTTTTTAAGGTGAACAAATAAGTTCTTCAAGTTCTGAAGTCATAAACCAATCAGAATCATGTGTCAGAGGATGATACTTTAGATATTCACCTTACTCCTTATTAAGATCATTAGACAAAGACTAGAAAATATGATTGTGTGATTCCTACCCCCAAATATGAGTTTGCACTGATTTCACCTTGCTGTCTAAATATTACAGATACAATTTCTCTACCTAGACTAAATCTGCATCTGCCCTGTTTCCATCCGCAACATGCAGAAAGCTAAAGGAAAAGATGGTTATCCTAAAGAAGATAGTTCACTGTATCCACCAATAATCAGCACTAAGGACTAGAATCCTGAAGCAGACCAAAAGCTCAAGAAGGAAGGAGCCTGTATACAGATGTAGAGCTCATCCACACATCCATGTGAGTCGTGCCTAAAAAACACTGCTCTGAGTGTTTTTTCCCCTTGGGTCCAAGCAATTTTGCCTTTGGCCCACCGCTTTCCCCCAGGAAACCCACCCAAGTGTTATATCGGTGCAAACATCAGTCTGGAGAAAACCAGATTGACGTTTGCTCTGATTCAGTGGCAAACAGCCAGTTTCCCTTGGGGGGAAATGGCGAGGCAAGTGGAAGTGTGGGTGAGCTCTCATTCAAAAGATCAGTATGAAGTAAGCAGCACATAAGCGACACACAAAACGCTACCAAACCATTCTACGTTCTAAACCTTATATTAACAATCCAAAAATTGAGAGAGCTATGTACAAGATCTACTACAGAAGCCACAAACAGAAAACTCATTCAAATTGTGTCCAAAAGGAAAATTCAGTCTTTAAAGTTCCTTTAGCCAGGCTGCTGTAGATATCAACAAAGGTAAGCTTGATCAAACGAAGTGTCGGCAATGTTACGCATGAGAGTTACACAGGGTGCCGGCGTTGGTCACCTGTTTCGCCCATGAAGTGTCTTGGGCTTCTTCAGTAAATTCTCTCTCACGGTTTTGATATACAGTGGTACCTCGGGATAAGTACTTAATTCGTTTCGGAGGTCCGTACTTAACCTGAAACTGTTTTTAACCTGAAGCACCACTTTAGCTAATGGGGCCGCGATTTCTGTTCTCATCCTGAAGCAAAGTTCTTAACCTGAGGTACTATTTCTGGGTTAGCGGAGTCTGTAACCTGAAGCGTATGTAACCCGAGGTACCATTGTATTTATAAACATTCAAGTCCATATGTTACATTCCTTCTTGGCTTAAGCTACAAAATTTAGTTTCTTTCTTCAGGAAATTCTCCCTCAAGATTTTGGGGTATTTACATACATTGGCTTAGCAAATGAATAAATGTTTAAGTCAAGAAAGAACTTAGCATATGAAGTTGAATGTATGTAAATACACCAAAATCTCGAGGGAGAATTTCCTGAAGAAACTAAATTTTGTAGCTTAAGCCAAGAAGGAATGTAACATATGAACTTGAATGTCTATAAATATATCAAAACCGTGAGAGAGAATTTACTGAAGAAGCCCAAGACTCTTCATGGGCGAAACAGGTGACCAACGCCAGCACCCTGTCTAACTCTCGTGCGTAACCAACACTTCGTTTGATCAAACTTACCTTTGTTGATATCTACAGGAGCCTGGCTAAAGGAACTTTAAAGACTGAATCTTCCTTTTGGACACAATTTGAAGGAGTTTTCTGTTTGTGGCTTCTGTAGTAGATCTTGTACCTTGTTCTCTCAATTTTTGGATTATTAATATCAGATTTAGAACATAGAATGGTTTTGTGCGCTGCTTATGTGCTGCTTACTTCATACTGGTCTACTACAAGAATTGGCAGCATACGTTCATTTCTTCAGTATTCATTCCAAAGATGGCTTCCATATTTCCTATTGATGGAAGGTGAGATCCTAACCTTCTTTTAAGTTTGTACTGGATGTCTTGTGGCATAGTTCCCACACAGCCAGGTCAAGAAGAACTTCCTGACAGTAAGAGCTGTTCGACAGTGGAATTTGCTGCCAAGGAGTGTGGTGGAGTCTCCTTCTTTGGGGGTCTTTAAGCAGAGGCTTGACAACCATATGTCAGGAGTGCTCTGATGGTGTTTCCTGCTTGGCAGGGGGTTGGACTCGATGGCCCTTGTGGTCTCTTCCAACTCTATGATTCTATGATTCTAAGATGTTCAGTGTTCTTTCTAGGTTCTCTTGTTCTCTATCTTCTGTTGGGGCTTGGGGGGGGCAGGGGGTGTTCTAAAACAACCAGAAACAGATGATTATTGTCCTTCCACTTACGATTTTCAGTCATGAGTTCGTTATTTCTTAGCCCAGTTGCCATTGCAGTCCTCAGTTTGTCCATTGGCTGATCAAGTGGGCTCTCTTTTTCTTTATTCATCTTATAAACTAAAGGCATTGAAACAAATGCAGGTAATTTTAATGTGAAGCTGTTAAAAGCTTACACCTAAATAACCTTTCCCCATCTCCCTGCATACACACATCCCCCCAAAAAAAGTGAAGATACCTTCTTCAGAGTTTGCTTCACTATGCCCAGGACTGCCTAAGTGAGGTTACAGGGAACCAGGCAGAGGGCCTTCTCGGTGGTGGCACCTGCCCTGTGGAACGCCCTCCCATCGAGGAAATAAAAAACTATCTGAATTTTAGAAGACATCTGAAGGCAGCCCTGTACAGGGAAGTTTTAATGTTTGATGTTTTATCGTGTTTTTAATATTCTGCTGGGAGCTGCCCAAAGTGGCTGGGGAAACCCAGCCAGATGGGCGGGATATAAATAGTACGTTGTTGTTGTTGTTGTTGTGGTTGTGGTTGTTGCTGTTGTTACATAGGGAGAAAGGTCTCAAGCAGGGATCTTTACCCAATATCCTTTTAAACAGACCTTTTTTAATTAATTAATTAAATAGAATTTATATACGGCGTGATTGTAACCAAACACTTTAGTGGTTTGCAAGAAATCTTAAGACTGTCAATGAAAACAGTTCAAAACAAGTAAATTAAAACATTTTTTAAAAATAATTAAAATCAGCCATAAGCCAAAAAGAAATCAAGAAACATCAGCATCTACATTTGCCTAAACAAAAATGTTGTAAGTGGGCAGCAAAAAGAATACAGCGAAGAAGCTTGCCTGAATTACTGCTGCCACACTAAAATAATAGCTGCCACACTAAAATAATGATTTCTTAAAAGTATGGAAAGAGTATTGTTTAGCATAAGGTTACCAGATTTTTTTCAATGAATCCGGGGACACTTTAAATAAATGAATGAATGAATGAATGAATGAATGAATGAATCAATGCATACTAACGTTCAGGATGTTGATGCTGCAGTGATGGCAGTGGCAGAGGGAAGGGAGGCTTCATACTGCCTGTCGGAGCAGCCCCATCCCAACTCCTACTTGCGTGCAAGCAGGAGGGGGCGGGTATCCCTCAGCTGGGAAGGGAGGCTTCCCTTTGCCTAACTGAGAGATCCCCGCCCCGCTCCTGCTTGCACGCAAGTAGGAGTTGGGAGGCTGCTCCGATAGGCAGCATGAAGCCTCCCTTCGCAGCTTAGTTGCTGGGGTCAGGGAAGGTGGGGGCAGCCCGGAAGCTGTGTCTTAGAGTCCCTGCACCACCATCATGTGGGGACTTCCCAGCAGCTCCTGAAGCCAGCCAGAGCCAACTGCTCCGGGCTGCTGAGACTGCCACTGCTGCGTTTCCCGGGGACATTAGATGAAATCCGGGGACATTCTAGGGATAGAATTTGTCCAGGGACTTATTCACAAATCCGGGGACTGTCCCCAGGAAAGGGGGATGTCTGGTAACCCTAGTATAGCACCTGTAAAGTGTATGTTCTTCCATTTAAAGCAGCAGAATTGGCATATATTGGGTAAGATAATAATAATAATAATAATAATAATAATAATAATAATAATAATAATAATTTTTATTTATACCCCACCCTCCCCGGCCAGAGCCGGGCTCAGGGCGGCTAACACCAGTGAAATCACAATAAAAACATAATAGGGGAGGGGGAAAGAAACAATTTAAAATACAGGTTAAAATACAATTTAAAATGCAGCCTCATTTTAGTAGTAGCTAGCCCATAGTTCAAAACCATAAGGGGAGGGAAACATAAGGGTCAGACCGAATCCAAACCAAAGGCCAGGCGGAACAACTCCGTCTTGCAGGCCCTGTGGAAAGATGTCAAGTCCTGCAGGGCCCTGGTCTCTTGGGACACAGCGCTCCACCACGTTAGGGCCAGTGCTGAAAAGGCCCTGGCCCTAGTTGAAACCAATCTAACCACCTTGCAAATTGGGACCTCCAAAGTGTTGTCTTTTGTGGACCTTAAGGTCCTCCGCGGGGCATAACAGGAGAGGCGGTCCCATAGGTACATGGGTCCTAGGCCACATATCCCACCAGTAAACCCATCCCAAGCTGTTAAGGGCTTTTCATACCATAAGTAAAACTTTGCACTTGGCGGGCAAAACTAGGCTTCTTTCACAAGGATCAAAGACCCAGTTTAGTACACACAGAGAGAGAGAGTCTGGGAAGCTCAATGGCACCCATCTGAAGGCTTCACCCAGGGCAAAAAACCTGGCTAGCTCCTCGCCCCCAAAGCTACATCTCTGCACCTGGCATAGTAACAACACAGCAAACAGTGCAAATCTCTGAGCAGAGGGTTGACATGCCAACAGGACTCACTCCTATCAGCAAGTGTGGCTACAGTGTTCCGAACTCACTGCCGTTTCCGGATCAAGCACAAAGGAAGCCCCAGATAGATTGCATTGTAGCAATCCAGCCTTGGTCACCAATGCCTGAACTGTTGTGCTCAGACTCTCGTGCTCACGCAGAGCTCCTCCGCACGAGGAGGGATCAATATGTGCTTGATCAGCCGCACGGTTTACGGAGGGCATCGCTGACGTGCGCAACGTCAGCCAGGAAGAAAGTGCGGCGCCCATTTGCTAGCACACTGTTATGGCCTGGGAATCGGATTCAGAGGATGAACCTGAGGAATCCCAGCCTGCACAGGAGTCCCTGCCTCCAGAACCAGCTGAGACGGGGCTGGGGCTTGAACCTGAAGGGCCCTCACCTGTGCTGGATCTTCAGGTGCAGGCACCAGCTGAGTCTGCTCTGGCTCCGGAGGTGATGGAGGACCCATTGCCTGCAGGTGCTCCACTCTCAGCCCCGTCAGAGGAAGCTGGGGTTGCCTCTGGGTCCAGTAACCCTCCAGCCTCTCCTGAGCTGCAGAGGCTCAGGGCAGAGAGGCGGAGGGAACTAAGTTCTCACAGGAGGTGTGCTCGCCTTAAGGCCAGGAGAGGTGAGTCACCTGTGGACCAGGGACCACCTTATGCCTCGGGGCAGATAAAGGCCAGTCAGCCCAGTCCCAGGTTGCGGGAGCAACATCGTTGGTAACCTGTTCCTGCCAGCACCCTGACCTACTCTCCTCACTTTGGACCTTGCTTCGCCCCTGACGGACAGCCTCCTTACCCTCGACCTAGGACCGGACTCAGACCACGCCGCACGGTAACACCCCCCCCCCCGGGACAAGCACACACACCAATATACAGCACAAGGTAAAGTCAACAAGAACGCAGGCAGCGCAGATTGGTCAAGAGGTGATTTGAGTGAACTTACAGAGGAAAGCCGTGGTGACCAAGACACAAAAGCAGATGAAGGCGAAAATCCCGAGAAATATCCATCCAACCTTGAGAGGAATTCGCCAGCGTGGTTTCGGTTTGGTCGGAGGAGCAGCACCGGGTTTCCCTTTGGCCGCCGCTGCCCCCGCTGCTCCTGCTGGTGGCGCTGCTCCTGCTGCTGGTGGTGTTGGTGCCGCCGCCGCCGCTGCCGGCTTGGGGGCCATGGCTGAAATGACAAGAAGAAACACCCATGAAGACAAGGGCTCAGAGGACAAGTTCACCATCAGGCCTCTAACATTGAACTGAATTTATTATGTCGGTCACAGACCAGTTCCAGCCCACATACAATATCAAGGAAGTCATAAAACATGATAGGGATACATTTGAATTTGCAATTAGGTATAACAGGGACAATACAGATATAGCAACAGTTAAAAATACATATAAATTAAAACTTACTCACTAACATATCACCTAAAATTATCATTTAAGGCCTTAATCATTATAATAGCACAGCTTGTTCCTTAAGTTTTATGGCAAAAGCACAGAATTTGGCTACCCTTAACATGATCTTAACGTGATGATGCGGGTGGCGCTGTGGGTTAAACCACAGAGCCTAGGACTTGCCGATCAGAAGGTCGGCAGTTCGAATCCCCGCGACGGGGTGAGCTCCCATTACTTGGTCCCTGCTCCTGCCAACCTAGCAGTTCGAAAGCACGTCAAACTGCAAGTAGATGAATAGGTACCACTCCAGCGGGAAGGTAAACGGCGTTTCCGTGTGCTGCTCTGGTTCACCAGAAGCTGCTTAGTCATGCTGGCCACATGACCCGGAAGCTGTACGCCGGCTCCCTTGGCTAATAAAGCGAGATGAGCACCGCAACCCCAGAGTCGGCCATGACTGGACCTAATGGTCAGGGGTCCCTTTACCTTTTAATGTGATCTCAGGATCCTTGTCCTCTACCCGGGATTTTAGACATTGAAGTTCGGATTCATCTGGAGATTTTTGCATAGCAGGGGTAATAAATACCGAGCGTATATCCCCGTAGAAACGGCAACGTAACAAGGCATGAGAGACAGTTTCTACCTCCATCAAGCCGCAGGGGCAGACTCGTTCCAAGGCCTCTAACATCTCCCCATTTGCCAATTTTGTCATGGTACCAAAGATCTAACAGGTAGCAGAAAGCACTAGCACACTGTGATTGCTAAGCATCAGCCCATTGCACTGTTATTCGTGGCTGAGGCAGCGTCTAATTCTGGGGATTCGGCCAGCAAAGAGGGAGATTCAAAGAGGTGGGGTGGAATCTTAGGAGGAAACTCAGAAGTTTGTAAAAATTACACATGGCATGTAGATAGTAGGCAGAGAAATGTTGTTCCTCTCTCCTAGCACTAGAACCCATCAGCATCCAATGAAGCTGGGTGTTGGAAGATTCGGGAGAAACGAAAGGAAGTCCTTCTTCATGCAGGACTGTGGAACTCCCAGCCACAGGAGGCAGATATGGGCACCAACTTGGATGGCTTTAAAAGAAGGGTTAATCCAATTCGCGGAGGAGAGGGCTACCGACAGCTACTGGCCACAATGGCTTCGCTCCACCTTCACACTTTGAGGCAGCAGTGTTTCTGAATACCAGCTGCTGGAATCCACAGGAGGGGAGATCCTGCAGACCCTTCTTATGGTCTGATCAGCAGACACCCTCAGAAGGTGGTGGACTCTCCTTCCTTGGAGGTTTCTAAGCAGAGGTTGGGTGTCCAACACAGATGCTTTATATGAGATTCCTGCAGTGCAGGGGGTTGGACTAGATGACCCTCGGGGTCCCTTCCAGCTCTACAATTCTATGGTTCTATTACATTCAGGTGATCAGAAACATCTTCAGAGCTGAGAAAGAGCAGCTGCTAATAGCTTTTAACCATTTTTTTAAGCTCTCAGATAAAATTGTTCATTGTGGAAAGAAAAAGAAGGAAGTAATTTAAGCTCCATCAACAGGAGGCTAATAATAATAATAATAATAATAATAATAATAATAATAATAATAATAATAATTCTCCAGCCACTCTGGGTGGCTTCCAACAGAATCTTAAAATACAAAAACCTATTAAACATTAAATCTTTCCTAAACAGGGCAGAGACATCACCTTGCCAACAAAGGTCCGTATAGTAAAAGCCATAGTTTTCCCAGTAGTGATGTATGGAAGTGAGAGCTGGACCATAAAGAAGGCTGATCGCCGAAGAATTGATGCTTTTGAATTCTGGTGCTGGAGGAGACTCTTGAGAGTCCCATGGACTGCAAGAAGATCCAACCTCTCCATTCTGAAGGGAATCAGCCCTGAGCGCTCACTGGAAGGACAGATCCTGAACCTGAGGCTCCAAGACTTTGGCCACCTCATGAGAAGAGAAGACTCCCTGGAAAAGACCCTGATGTTGGGAAAGATGGAGGGCACAAGGAGAAGAGGATGACAGAGGATGAGATGGTTGGGCAGTGTTCTTGAAGCTACCAGCATGAGTTTGACCAAACTGCGGGAGGCAGTGGAAGACAGGAGTGCCTGGTGTGCTCTGGTCCAGGGGGTCACAAAGAGTCAGACACGACTAAACGACTAAACAACAACAAAACAGGGCTGCCTTCAGATGTCTTCTAAAAGACTGGTAGTTGTTGTTCTCTTTGACATCTGGTGGGAGGGTGTTCCACAGGATGGGTGCCACCACCAAGAAGGCTCTCTGCCTGGTTCCCTGTAACTTGGCTTCTTGTAGTGAGGGAACCGCCAGAAGGACCTCAGCGCTGGACCTCAGTGTCCGGGCAGAATGATGGGGGTGGAGACGCTCCTTCAGGTATCCTGGACCAAGGCGGTTTAGGGCTTTAAAGGTCAGCACCAACACTTTGAATTGGTGGCTAAGGTTACCGAGTGCCTTCTGGCGGTTCCCTCTTAGCAAGAAGTGAGGTTACAGGGAACCTAGCAGAGGGTCTTCTTGGTAGTGGCGCCCGCCCTGTGGAACGCCCTCCCTTCAGATGTGAAGGAAATAAGCAGCTATCTTCTCTTTAAAAGACATCTGAAGGCAGCCCTGTTTAGGGAAGTTTTTAATATTTAATGCTGTATTGTTTTTAACACTTGAGTGGAAGCCGCCCAGAGTGGCTGGGGAGACTTAGCCAGATGGGTGGGGTATAAATAATATATTATTATTATTATTATTATTATTATTATTATTATTATTATTATTATTATTAACTATTCAGGAATTGCCCGTGTGTATCTACCCAACACTGATTAGCCTCCTGCAACACAAGGACCTAAGAAGAGGCTGCTGGATCAGACCAATGACCCTTCTAGCACAGCAGGATTCGAACTCAAGAGCAGCACTCCCCTCCTGCGGTTTCCAGCCACTGTCCTTCAGAAGCATTGCTGTCCCTGACTAGCATAGTCATCCTGGCTAGTAGCCATCAATAGCCCTCCTCCTCCGCGAATTTTGCTAATTCTCTTTTGAGACCATCAAGGTTGCTGGCTATCACTGGCTCCTTTGGGAATGAGTTCCGTAGCTTAACTACACACTGTGGGAAGAGCTTTGCCTCTTCAGGGATTCTGGTGCTGCGTTCAAGACCCAATAAGCAGCGGGAAACCCCAGCATTTGGTGGCCACCAAGCAACAGGCAGTTGCACCTGCGATTCGTGGCTGGTGCTGCATCAAATTAAGGCAAGTCTGTCGTGATGCAAAGAAGGCAAAGGCTAGGAGGAAACTCAGAAATATCTGGAGGAGGTGGGAAAGAAGGAGAAGTCGCCTAACAGATTTAAACTATCTTTTAAATTCTCAAATAAAAGCATTCACTGTGAAAAGGGAACAGTTTAAGCTCTATTAAGGAGAGGTTGAGGTTAAAAATTCAAGGATTACCTAAGTAGATCTTCCCAACATTGGATAATCTGCTGTAGTGTTGAGGCAACTACTGTACCTCCTGATTCTGGTTCACTTTAGGATTCCCTTCCAGATTATCTGTCCAGGATTTCCCTTGCTCTTCTTCCGAGTCTGATTCTCTTGAACCCTATGCTATTTCTGCTCTATATTTCCCATGGATTCTTATGCCTCCCTCCCACGGCCTTATACTCACTTCCTTTGTCCTCCCAGGATGGTGCAAGCAGCAGCCCTGTGACACAAGCCGCTTGCTGATTGGCTGCCTGCCCTGCCCTGCCACCATTCACCATCACAAGCACACCTGTGGCTGAAAGGTAAGGCAGATTGTGATGGCGCTGGGCCTGTGAGGCAGCAGTCTTTGGCATCCCATGTCAAACCAAGTGGGGCAAGACCCTTGTGGCTAAAGAAAGGTCCTTCACTGGCTCTGTGAGCCTAGCTGTCTCCCACCTTCAGGATCTCCTAGAGGGAGTTTGCGACTCAGATGAAATTTGACCCAGCACTATTCCTAGAATGCCAATATTACTATCAGCCACTGTGTGGTTTTATTTTCATACATTAAGCTATTTAAGTGTGTGTGTGTGTGTGTGTGTGTGTGTGTGTGTGTGTGTGTTGAAAGAGGAATACTTTCAAAACTTTTAGGAATAATGGAAAGGCTTCTTGGTGACTACAAGGGCACTATCCAATCTGTCCTGTCCGCAGCTGGCTTTTGCTGGACAGCTCTGAGCCAAGTTATTATTTATAACTTGGTTTCTCCAGCCACACTGTGCGGCTTCCAATAAAATATTAAAAATACAATAAAGCATCAAACATTAAAAACTTCCTTAAACGGGGCTGCCTTCAGATGTCTTCTAAAAGTCAGATAGTTGTTTATTTCCTTGACATATGATGGGAGAGTTTTCCACAGGGCGGGTGCCACTACCGAGAAGGCCACTACTGAGATTAATATTTTCGTTTTATGGATCAATGGTATCGTTAGATAGTAAAATTCATGTTAAAATGCTGTTTTAGGGGTTGTTTCTAAAAGTCTGCAATGGATTAATCTGTTTTGCATTACGTTCTATGGGAAAGCGCACCT
Source organism: Podarcis vaucheri (assembly GCF_965113315.1). Lineage (NCBI taxonomy): Eukaryota > Metazoa > Chordata > Lepidosauria > Squamata > Lacertidae > Podarcis > Podarcis vaucheri. The sequence goes on along the minus strand of NC_138767.1, from coordinate 2,984,341 downwards.
TGGTTTTGGAACGCTTTGATTTTGGAACAGACTTCCGGAATGGATTAAGTTTGATACCACTGTATACTTATGCCAGATACTTTCACTCTAGCCTGTTAAAACAAGGAAGACCTGAGTTTCCCCATGGAACAATGTGTTCTTGCCTCTTTGCATTGTGGGAAATCCTCCATGATTCCCCTAACCTGAGATCATGTAGGCAGGTAGCCATCAGGGGAAGTTCCTGAATCTGCCATTGTTTGCTCAGATGGGCATCCCGAATGTCTTCATCAAATGCCAATGCTTTGTGTAAAACTGTCTGGAGCCACGTGAAACTTGCTAAGTCCATTCATCCCTCTTGGTGAGGTGGCGTTGCTGGATGGAAGAGGCTTCACTGGGGCCCGACGCTGGAATTCAAACGGCAGTGCCCTTCCTGATACGCGGAGGGGTATATGCCCCCCCCCGCCTATCAGGAGCTGGATCTCAGCCTCCACCCTGCATTAGTGAAGGGGGATGCAGGCTGGGATGTGGGCGGAGCCAGGGGCGGAGCCAATGGAGCCAACGGTGGGCTTCCCTCGGATCCGCCCCAGCCCATTTAAGCAGCCCACACCTGGGGCATGTCCTGTTTGTCCCTGCGCTGGGTTTTCTCCCCATCCTACCCACCCACGGTTTACGCTGACAGGCAATGACTTTGCTGTGGCTACGGTGGTCACCGTTCTTACTGGGCCGGGTAGGAATTTGCCCACCAGGCTAACTGGCACTGACCCGGTGGCTTTGCCAACCTCATAGTAATTCGTCACAACTGGTTGAGCATTGGGGCAATCCCTTGTTTTGGACGGAGGGGAGGTTGTAGCCGCTGCCTGCCCCTCCAAACGCTGGGATATCCCATTAAAGGGATCCAGGGGGAGTGGCCATGTCTGCGCGCCCAGAGGCGCCAGGGCCGAAGGCACTCCCCCAGACAGCGATCCCTGCGGGGGTCACCCTATTTGATGTAACTTTTAGGAACTCCCACATGGATTGACCACACATCACTTCCAGCAGGCAGACCGGAAGTACTTCGGTTGCCGCATGCCCAAGCCAAACCTCTTTCATCTGTAGTCAATAAGGTTGTGCCCTGTTTTTACCCCAAACCCAATCTGACTGGTCTCTTATTTATATGGTCTTATATTTATAGGGGTTGGGGTATGGGAAGTCTGATGCCTTGTCCTGCAAATCCTCAGGAATATCACACCTTGACCTGCCCAAGCCACTGTAGCCCCACCTTATGTGTGACGCATTTCTGACATTTGCAAAAGGGGGTGTCCTTCTCCATGGGGAAAGGCAAACCTTTTAAAAGAGTGTTGTTGTTTTTCTTGGCTCTGGGTCCTTCTTCACCTCCTGCCAAAGGTGGTGGGGGCAAGGGGGATTCTGTTGCAACAGATAATAAAAATCAGCCTTGGTTTCACGGGATTTCTGCCTCAGCTCATTAATCTCTGACTGGAAGCGAACTTAGGGAGTTGGGCCATTGAAAAGCACGCCCTTATTTTCTGGTAACAGTTTCTGTACATCTTTTAAGTCATGTGTGCCACACCTTGTGTTCTCTTCAATTCTTATGGCAGTTGTTGTGTACTGAGTTGAATAGGATCCAAAATGCAGCAGTTTGATTGGTCCTAGAACAATAGGATTCAGAATGCAGCAGTCTGATTGGTCCTAGAACAATGCAGCAGTATGATTGGTCAGCAGGAGCCACCCAATCCAGCTCCAGGTGGAAGTGAATCCGCAACCTGATTGGCCTACAGGAGAATCCCGGAATTAGCCAATCACGTGTGGCCCATTGTGTAAATAATGTATATAAAGCAGATATTTTGGGGAAACTTCCATTCCTCGCTACTATGAGCTGAATAAAGAGCATGAAATCCACACTCAACTCCGAGTATATTTCAGCGGTACTCTCCACTTACCTGTCTTGTATCTCATGGCAAATATCCAGACAACGAGCGTTAGCATTTCTTCTTGTGAAACTAACATCTCGTCAGCCTTCGTTTTGGTTTAGTTTTTATGTCTTATTTATGTGAAGCTCTGTTTTGTTATTTGGGTTATATTGAATATATATATATATATATATATGCAGGTTTTGGTGTCTTCGGGTGTCTTCCCGTGTAAGAGTCGGGGTGTCTGTGCGACGTTTCGACGAGGTCTCACTCGTCATCTTCAGGTTGGTGCTTTCGGCTTCTTGTTACTGGAACAGAGCAGAATCTGGTGTTTGAGTTCCTATAAATACTGTTGAGGGGTGTGGTGTATAGCCTCCAACGTTCTGGGCAGAGAGGAAGTTCCTAGATTAGTGTGCCTCTTCTTCTTTTGTTCCTTAATTACTTGAGGGATATCTTGAGTGATTTCATGAGTGATATTCTGAATACCACTGGGTGGGTCATTAAGTGTAGATTAGTTGCTAAAGCTTTTGTGTCTTGACCTCTTGAGCTTGTGAAGAGTTTTTCTGAGAAGATGGCTGTGCTGCATTTAGTTGTGCTCTGGCTTGGCTTCACAAGCTCAAGAGGTCAAGACACAAAAGCTTTAGCAACTAATCTACACTTAATGACCCACCCAGTGGTATTCAGAATATCACTCATGAAATCACTCAAGATATCCCTCAAGTAATTAAGGAACAAAAGAAGAAGAGGCACACTAATCTAGGAACTTCCTCTCTGCCCAGAACGTTGGAGGCTATACACCACACCCCTCAACAGTATTTATAGGAACTCAAACACCAGATTCTGCTCTGTTCCAGTAACAAGAAGCCGAAAGCACCAGCCTGAAGATGACGAGTGAGACCTCGTCGAAACGTCGCACAGACACCCCGACTCTTACACGGGAAGACACCCGAAGACACCAAAACCTGCATTCCTGTACCCGTGAAAATCTACGAAAGCATATATATATATATATATATATATATGCAGGTTTTGGTGTCTTCGGGTGTCTTCCCGTGTAAGAGTCGGGGTGTCTGTGCGACGTTTCGACGAGGTCTCACTCGTCATCTTCAGGCTGGTGCTTTCGGCTTCTTGTTACTGGAACAGAGCAGAATCTGGTGTTTGAGTTCCTATAAATACTGTTGAGGGGTGTGGTGTATAGCCTCCAACGTTCTGGGCAGAGAGGAAGTTCCTAGATTAGTGTGCCTTTTCTTCTTTTGTTCCTTAATTACTTGAGGGATATCTTGAGTGATTTCATGAGTGATATTCTGAATACCACTGGGTGGGTCATTAAGTGTAGATTAGTTGCTAAAGCTTTTGTGTCTTGACCTCTTGAGCTTGTGAAGAGTTTTTCTGAGAAGATGGCTGTGCTGCATTTAGTTGTGCTCTGGCTTGGCTTCGTGTATAGGGGCGAGCTGTGGTTTTGTGCCTTGTGCCAGCCAGATCTGTGTAGGGATTGCAGGGGGGTGCAGCATCCGGAGGTGCCACTATAGTTTGGCTACTGGATGGAGTCTGTAATATGTCTGTGGAGAGGGTCTGGGTTTGTGTCTGGTGTGGTTGATTGGTGACGGTGTTCTGTGTGCCTCTGGTTCTGGTGTCGGTTTTTGTGGGGAGGGCTAATTTCCAGATGTCTGGCAGGCGGGACGTGTCGTCACGCTTGTTCATGTTGTGAGGGTGTTTCTCTATCTCGATGGCTTCCATGATTATTCTCTTGTGGTGATGTTCCATGTTAAAGAGCAATTTGGAATCTGCAAAATTAATTTCGTGTCCTGTTTCTTTCATGTGTTGGAAAAGAGAGGAAGTTTTTTCTTCTTTTTTGACGGCATTCTTGTGTTCTGCGATACGTAAACACAATATCAAAACAGCCTTCTGCACCAACCAAAAAATAGCCAATATCCTCAGAAACCCAAAAGACAAAATCCAGCTGGAAAACCAAGGGGTCTATGAAATACCCTGCAAAGTCTGCCCAGCCACGTACATTGGACAAACAAATAGACGAATAAATGCACGTATCGCAGAACACAAGAATGCCGTCAAAAAAGAAGAAAAAACTTCCTCTCTTTTCCAACACATGAAAGAAACAGGACACGAAATTAATTTTGCAGATTCCAAATTGCTCTTTAACATGGAACATCACCACAAGAGAATAATCATGGAAGCCATCGAGATAGAGAAACACCCTCACAACATGAACAAGCGTGACGACACGTCCCGCCTGCCAGACATCTGGAAATTAGCCCTCCCCACAAAAACCGACACCAGAACCAGAGGCACACAGAACACCGTCACCAATCAACCACACCAGACACAAACCCAGACCCTCTCCACAGACATATTACAGACTCCATCCAGTAGCCAAACTATAGTGGCACCTCCGGATGCTGCACCCCCCTGCAATCCCTACACAGATCTGGCTGGCACAAGGCACAAAACCACAGCTCGCCCCTATACACGAAGCCAAGCCAGAGCACAACTAAATGCAGCACAGCCATCTTCTCAGAAAAACTCTTCACAAGCTCAAGAGGTCAAGACACAAAAGCTTTAGCAACTAATCTACACTTAATGACCCACCCAGTGGTATTCAGAATATCACTCATGAAATCACTCAAGATATCCCTCAAGTAATTAAGGAACAAAAGAAGAAAAGGCACACTAATCTAGGAACTTCCTCTCTGCCCAGAACGTTGGAGGCTATACACCACACCCCTCAACAGTATTTATAGGAACTCAAACACCAGATTCTGCTCTGTTCCAGTAACAAGAAGCCGAAAGCACCAGCCTGAAGATGACGAGTGAGACCTCGTCGAAACGTCGCACAGACACCCCGACTCTTACACGGGAAGACACCCGAAGACACCAAAACCTGCATTCCTGTACCCGTGAAAATCTACGAAAGCAAATATATATATATTTGCCAGACATCTGGAAATTAGCCCTCCCCACAAAAACCGACACCAGAACCAGAGGCACACAGAACGCCGTCACCAATCAACCACACCAGACCCAAACCCAGACCCTCTCCACAGACATATTACAGACTCCATCCAGTAGCCAAACTATAGTGGCACCTCCGGATGCTGCACCCCCCTGCAATCCCTACACAGATCTGGCTGGCACAAGGCACAAAACCACAGCTCGCCCCTATACACGAAGCCAAGCCAGAGCACAACTAAATGCAGCACAGCCATCTTCTCAGAAAAACTCTTCACAAGCTCAAGAGGTCAAGACACGAAAGCTTTAGCAACTAATCTACACTTAATGACCCACCCAGTGGTATTCAGAATATCACTCATGAAATCACCCAAGATATCCCTCAAGTAATTAAGGAACAAAAGAAGAAAAGGCACACTAATCTAGGAACTTCCTCTCTGCCCAGAACGTTGGAGGCTATACACCACACCCCTCAACAGTATTTATAGGAACTCAAACACCAGATTCTGCTCTGTTCCAGTAACAAGAAGCCGAAAGCACCAGCCTGAAGATGACGAGTGAGACCTCGTCGAAACGTCGCACAGACACCCCGACTCTTACACGGGAAGACACCCGAAGACACCAAAACCTGCATTCCTGTACCCGTGAAAATCTACGAAAGCAAATATCTCACCTCTACGGGGAGGAAACCTTCCAGCTGACAAGAACCTACGAGAAACTAGAAATCCGAAGAGCCACCATCTTATGTGATCTCCTGTTCCTACGCAACTGCCGAGACAACAACTTAACTCCCACATGCTTCCAACTTAAATTCCACTCTAAAACCCCAGCTACCGAAAGGATCCTGAAACGAACTGAACTATCCCTAATCAGAAACGAAATACATAAGAAAAGATACCTACTAAACCAAACCAACAAAGATCTGCTCACTCTTCACCTCAAACTATGTAACAAAATCCACCCTGCACTCTGGGACAAATGCAAACAACTAGCCGTCTGGAGAGCTGAAACTGAGACCTCACATAAGACAGACAGACACACCAACAAACTCTACAAACTAGAGAAACGCCAGAAGCCCAGCCACCCTCCACAACAACCCATGAAACAAACAGTACATAACATATCAGACAGGATCCTCACCCCAACTGAAACCAAAGTACTCTCCAAAGGTTTCAACTTTGCAGTCGCCCCGAGACGCATCCCCACGGAAAACATCATATGCGGAGTCGAAGCTAGCCTGACCAAAATCGACCCAGATGAAGCCAATAAAATCAGACTTGAAGTCACCAACATCCTCTGCTCCAGCAAACCACCCAGAAGCAATTTACACAAAGAAGAACAGAAAGCACTCACCAACCTGAGGAAAGACAACAACATAATCATTCTCCCAGCAGACAAAGGCAACGCCACTGTTGTGATGAACACATCGGACTACCAAGCAAAACTATCAAATCTACTCCAAGACCCTACCTACCAACCTATAAAAACAGATCCCACCACCTATCTGGAAAAAACCACCAAATCCAAAATAAAAGCCTCTCCTATCAGTGAAGAAATCCAGCTAAGAATCATCCCCAGAGAAAAATCATCCAGATGCCCCAAACTCTACGGTCTCCCCAAGATACACAAAGAAGGAACACCACTCAGACCAATAGTCAGCTCCATAGGCTCACCTCTACAAAATCTCGCTAAATTTCTCGCTAAGCAACTTCAGCCCTATGCAGAATCCATCGCTTCACACGTTACTAACTCCTTCCAGTTCATAGAAACAATAAAGAAGCAATACCTACATCCCGATGACCTACTTGTGAGCTTCGATGTTGTATCTCTCTTCACTCAAGTGCCCATTAATGAAGCCTTGACAGCCATTCAAAACAAATACAACCCCCCCAAATACATCCTGGACCTGACCAACCACTGCCTAACCAACACGTACTTCATCCACAATGGACAAAGATACAAACAGATAGAAGGAGCACCTATGGGATCACCCCTCTCACCGGTCATCGCAAATTTGTACATGGAACACTTTGAAACCAATGCTTTAGACAAGTCAGAACACAAACCCAAACTTTGGCTCAGATATGTTGACGACACCTTTGTAATTTGGCCACACGGGAAAGAAAAACTAGATAGCTTCCTCACACATCTCAACAGCCTACACCCCAAAATACAATTCACTATGGAAATAGAAGACAACAACCAACTCCCCTTTCTTGACGTCCTAATCTACAAAAAACCTGATGGCTCCCTAGGACACACTATCTACCGGAAAAAAACACACACCAACCGCTACTTACATGCACAATCACACCACCACCCTGCACAAATAAACTCCGTAGCCAAGACTCTCATCTCCAGAACCAAACGCCTGGCTGACAAAGACCACTTGACAACTGAGTTACAGAATCTCTCAAATGTGTTAATCGCCAATGGATACCAGAAAAACAGGGTTACGAAGCTAATCCAAAAAGAAACACCCCCCAAAAACCAAGACACAGAAGAAAACAATGGCATGGCCCTCCTTCCTTATATCAAGGGCACTACAGACAAAATCAGCAAAATCCTCCATAAACACAATATCAAAACAGCCTTCTGCACCAACCAAAAAATAGCCAATATCCTCAGAAACCCAAAAGACAAAATCCAGCTGGAAAACCAAGGGGTCTATGAAATACCCTGCAAAGTCTGCCCAGCCACGTACATTGGACAAACAAACAGACGAATAAATGCACGTATCGCAGAACACAAGAATGCCGTCAAAAAAGAAGAAAAAACTTCCTCTCTTTTCCAACACATGAAAGAAACAGGACACGAAATTAATTTTGCAGATTCCAAATTGCTCTTTAACATGGAACATCACCACAAGAGAATAATCATGGAAGCCATCGAGATAGAGAAACACCCTCACAACATGAACAAGCATGACGACACGTCCCGCCTGCCAGACATCTGGAAATTAGCCCTCCCCACAAAAACCGACACCAGAACCAGAGGCACACAGAACGCCGTCACCAATCAACCACACCAGACCCAAACCCAGACCCTCTCCACAGACATATTACAGACTCCATCCAGTAGCCAAACTATAGTGGCACCTCCGGATGCTGCACCCCCCTGCAATCCCTACACAGATCTGGCTGGCACAAGGCACAAAACCACAGCTCGCCCCTATACACGAAGCCAAGCCAGAGCACAACTAAATGCAGCACAGCCATCTTCTCAGAAAAACTCTTCACAAGCTCAAGAGGTCAAGACACGAAAGCTTTAGCAACTAATCTACACTTAATGACCCACCCAGTGGTATTCAGAATATCACTCATGAAATCACCCAAGATATCCCTCAAGTAATTAAGGAACAAAAGAAGAAAAGGCACACTAATCTAGGAACTTCCTCTCTGCCCAGAACGTTGGAGGCTATACACCACACCCCTCAACAGTATTTATAGGAACTCAAACACCAGATTCTGCTCTGTTCCAGTAACAAGAAGCCGAAAGCACCAGCCTGAAGATGACGAGTGAGACCTCGTCGAAACGTCGCCCAGACACCCCAACTCTTACACGGGAAGACACCCGAAGACACCAAAACCTGCATTCCTGTACCCGTGAAAATCTACGAAAGCATATATATATATATATATATATATATATATATATATATATATATATATGAGGTTTTGTAGATTAATTTGATTTTCCCATATTTACATATTGGGGTGGAGTGGAGCTATTGCTGAAGAATACTATTTCTACCAGAGCATTCCTTTGACAAAGACAATTATATGAACAAAGATAGAAAGCTTCCTCATTACCAACTGTTAGGTGTATGCCGGCGTGGTTGCTCGAGGGCGAACAGGCAAGACCCCCACTGCTCTTTTGAAGGCTTTATTATCGGTGCAAAAACATTCACAGTGCAGAACGACTCAATTCCATGTCTGCTCAGTCACTAGCAGAATCTGGGAGTGGGCGGTCCTTAAACTTTCCCCAGCAGAGCAGTCTCTTGACCCCCATCCTACGCCTCCCCTCTCGGCGTGTAAACCAACTGCAGAGAGAGGGCGTGGGCAAAGGGGGACCTGCCTCCCCCCCCCCGCTTTGCGGCTCTCTCTAGCATCTTCCAAGCTCTGCACCGCTTCCCCACTGGAGGCGGGGCTTCCTTCCTCCGCAGAAGAAGAGCTGCTTCTCACGATCTTCGGAGGCTTCCTGTAACCGAACTGCCCTTCCACCTCTCGCCTCTGAGCTGATGGCAGTTCCCTGACACCAACAATGGAAGAATGGTTGCTAAAATTAACTGACTTAGCTTGAAGGAATGGGTTTCCCAATTCTAAAAAACCTGACTGTGTAGTCAGTCTGGAACGGGCCCCAAAATCCGCATTTTTCCTTCTCCAAGGGAGCATTTCTAAAATGCTTTAACTTGAGCTCTTGAGCCAAAACCCAGCTGTATAAACAAGTGCTCAAAGCGCTCTCCTTTATCAGTCCTTGACGGCAATGGATGACCTTGGCTGTTCCAGTGGAGCAGGGGTGGCACGTCGGGGTCTTATCTTACATCCTGACCACACTCTGACGCACAGACCTAGTCCAGGAACAGCGCCAGGAGACCTCTTTACCCCAAGATAAGGAATACAGGAACAGGATCACCCTTATATGGCCAAGAGTACAGGAAGAGGAACACCCTTTTATGGTTAAGAGTACCGGAGCAGGAACATCTGTGATGTCGACCTGCGTGTATAAGCTGACGTGGCTGGATTCCTGGGGAAGGGGGGAGAGGGTGCCTGGAGGATATATATATTGCATGAAATTTCTCATTTCTTTGGACTTGCTGTGAACTGACCACGCAAGTGCCTTTCTGCTGCTCCGGAGAGCAGAAATAAAGAACTCTTTCTCTGAACCATCCTTGGTGTCTTTTGACTCTTTCTTCCCTCTCAGGAGCAATGCTCACCCAACCAATCAGTGAAGTCTAATACAGTGGTGCCCCGCAAGATGAATGCCTCGCAAGACGGAAAACCCGCTAGACGAAAGGGTTTTCCGTTTTTGAGCTGCTTCGCAAGACGATTTTCCCTATGGGCTTGCTTTGCAAGACGAAAACGTCTTGCGGGTGTTCCGATTTTTTTTCGCTTCCCCCCCTTTTTCTAAGCCGCTAATAACCTTTTAGCCGCTAATCTGCTAAGCCTTTAATAGCCGCTAAACCACTAATACCGCTAAGCCGCTAATAGGGTTGCTTCGCAAGATGAAAAAACCGCTAGACGAAGAGACTCAAGGAATGGATTAATTTTGTCTTGCGAGGCACCACTGTAAGGCTACAAGCTGAGATGACAATATTGACAGGAAAAGGTCATTGTTAACATTGACTAAATATTGGAAACTTCCCATAGACTATTTTTGTGAAAAAGAATATGAAATAATGACATCTGGATCTGGGGATTGAAGATAATGTTTATAGAAAGTGCGTTTTTTTAGGTGTTATATCGGAGTGGATGAAGTTATTAGTATTTATTTATAGCAGACAGATGAAGAATTGGAAGTTCTTTCATCTCTGAACTGTATTTTTTCTATTGCCTCTTAAAAACTCTTTTCAGTCTCTTTTTTCTTCTGTCTCTTCCTTTTTTTCCTTTTTTTGCCATGTTTTTATCTTTCTTAGATGAATGTTGGACAAAAAAGATATTTGAGAGAGGATACTAATTAACTATTACAAATAGAAACTGTTTCCCCCTAAGAGGAATGCGTAATGACAATACAAACCAGGCAATGTGTAATTTTGATTTTGACTATGTGTGGGAAAATGATTGCTTGTACATAAGAGCATGAGCAGAGTTCTTATTATTGCAGAGTGATTTTACAGCACGAGATATTGTTAAGAGCATGATGAGCACGTGACCACCTCATGCTAGACTAATGATTGGCTCACGTAGCATAACACTCTCTTTGTCTGTGGGCAAAAGCAAGGTTGCATTCCTTTGATTGTTACTTTTGAGTACCAGGCAGAGCAAGCGCAGTGCTGGAGGAGAGAGGATGATTTATTTCTTACTGCACACAATAAACATGGCACGGCTGAAGCCAAAGCTTTTTCTTCAAGTCATCTTGGTGTGAGACTGATTTCTTACTGATTTTTTTACTGATGTCGAGCTGGATTCTCGACAATTGGTGCCCCGTGTGACTACCTTCGGACTCCACGTTGTTTCTCATCGTTCAGCACTCACCACACGTCTTTCATCCGCTATGGATCCCGGTGAGTGCTCCCTTGCTGCCCCGTGTATGTGATTCTGGACTACGTTAAGGACTTATCAGCACTTATCTCGCCCGGCAAGGGCTGCAGACGCGTCGTTCATCCACCTAGTGGATCCCTGGTGAGTGCTCCCGACCCCCCCCCTTTCTTTTGCCATTATGGGGCAGTCTCTCTCTCCACCACAGAAAAAGTTTTTTGAAGACCTTAAATTTCTCTTGGCCAGCAACAGCCTCATTGTCTCAGATGCGGATATCGTGTCTCTTATAGAAGCATTGGATACCCACTGTCCCTGGTTTTTTCCTCAGGAGGGGAATTGGCATTTAAAAGACTGGGAAAAAATAGGACAATTTTTCCAAAACCATCCTCAGATTGATGTCAAAGTTTTGCATGCCTGCTGTAAGGTTTATAAGGCTATCTCAAGCCTAACTCCTACAAATCTCCTCCTGGCCGCTGCTTCAGCTCCTTTGCCCCCCCTCCCAGTCCTCATGCTGCCTTCAGAAGCACCGACTTATCAGCCTCCTAAACAGGCAGACATTTTTCCTCCTTCGGCTCCTGTCGTCCCTCCTCTGCATTCTTCGCATTCCACACCCCCCATTTACACTCCTCTCCAAGAAGAGATTCTTTGTACTGCTGCTCCGTTGCTGCCTTTTGATTCTGATACTCCAAATCTCTTTCCTGTGATTGCTCCTGCACCCCCAGCCCCCGTCATGCTGACCCAAACTGATGTTCTTGATGGGCTGACGGGAGGAGGCAATTTTCTTCCTATTGCCCAACAGTTGGCCCTTGATCCTATGTATTGGGCAGCCACCACAGCCTCAGCCCGAGAGGCTCTGGCCTCTGTCCCTGATGACAGGAATGAGCGCAATGGCCGGTGGGGGAGCGTCAGACAGGGCCCTGCAAAGCCCTATGGACAATTTGTTGATCGCTTGTACAATACCTTCAAGCGGCAAGTTCAGGACCTGGCAGCACAAGAACTGACTGTACGCCAGCTTGCGTTTGCTGATGCAAGTGAGGACTGTAAGCAAGCGCTGCACCTTCTAATGGCAACATCAAATATAGCCATTGCTGATATGCTTAAAGCCTGCCAGTCAGTGGGCACTGCTACCCACGGCCTGCTAGCCACGGCTCTGTCCTCCGCCGTGTCCCAAAATCCTGCAAAGGATAAAACCTGTTGGATTGACAATGGCTAAGGAAAAACTCCAGCGGACTTTACCCATTACGTACCTGGGACACAAGCTGACAGCATCTGCAGCCATTCCAGTTACGCCTCAACTACAGTTTCCTGGTTATCTTAGATTGGTGGATTTACAACAAATTCTTGGACAGCTGAATTGGATAAAGAGTTATTTGGACCTGCCCACCTCCACTTTGTCTCCACTATTTTCTGCCCTTAAAGGACACAAGAATCCAGCGGACAAGATCACAATCACCTCTGCAATGGAAGAGGCTCTTCCACAGCTGTTCCAGTGTTTCCTGGCACGTTGAAAGGCCATCTTCACCCCTACTGCATTGGCCCCCCTTTTTCTTGGGAAGCCACTTCAACCACCAAACATCATTACAGTTTTGCTGCCTCCTAATAGCAACCATCCCATCTGTGTCATCACACTTCACTGGGCTTGGACTTTTTTGACTCAGCAGTACAAGGAGCAATACATCAGACTTATTTACAGCAAATGGGCTCCTGTATCTGCAGAAATGGTTGTGTGACTTCTTCTGGATTGTGGTTTTTACATGCCAATAATTGAACCACGAAATATCACGCAGGTTGCTCATAAACAGCCATTGGACTAATTTACCATTCTCATCCTTATTGGCATCGCTTGGATTTTACCCCCCAGATTTTTTTTTCTCCTCCCTCAGGAGTCCTGCCCTATGATGTGTTCCCCTGAGCATGTACAGAGGGCTGTCTTGGAACTATTGTGGACTCTTGGCAAGGGAGGGGGTGAGAGGATTTTAGTGTGTTCAATTTGTTTCATTTTTGTGCTTTGGCATGGTTCCTGGACAGAAAGAAAGTTGCAATATGGTTCTTTAGCAAGGCCTACGAAGACAATAGGCCCTGTTCTCGACCTTGTTGCAATCTTTTTAGTTACAGCAAGCGGAATATGCTTGGCTATTGCCTTTTAGCTGCTGAGAAAAATGATTTTGAAAAGCTTTAAAAAGCTTTGAGCTTTTTTTTTTTGGTGGTGGTATTCTAGCATTCCAGTAAATGCTTCATTTAAGATTAGCAATAATATGAAGGACAATCGTATAAGTTTATCACCTGTGTTTTGTTGCTTGCAGAAATAGTGCCTTATTGTTTTCGTTTTAATCATAATAGCAATAAATTTTTAGGTCATTATCCATATTGTAATTGGACCTATGAGTATGTTAATGGATCTTCTTGTTTTCTTAATGTTACCACTATGAGTGGTAGGCCAAAGGTCTCAGTTACTTATGTCACAACCTATATGACTTATGAACAACAGGCTGCATGTATAGATTTTTATGCTTGGTTGGACTGGATGAGAAAGAGCAGTAAATCTGCATATTTGCTTCAATCTGATTTAGGGTTATTCTGTGGCAAATTGGACCGAAGCTTTGTTTTTAATTCTATCATCTTTGTTTTAAAAATAATTAACAAAAAAACAAAAAAAAAGTCAGAAATGAGAGAAGTTGCTTTATAAATTTTTTATGCTTTAAATGTAATCTTTGCCTCTAAAGGTGGAATTTATGTCTTAATTCATTTTCATTGTTGTATGTATATAACTGATCAATCAACCAATATCTCTGCTATTATTGATTATATGGAACAAATGATAACCCATAATCCTTTGAATCCACCTGAAGGTTTTGATCCATGGGATTGGTTATTTTCTTGGTTACTTAATGGATTATGGTTAAGAAATTTATTATTGATTGTAATTGCATGTATTGTTGATTTTATTATGATGTGCTGATTGTATTCAATGCTTGCTTTTTTTTGATTTCCCAATATATTGAATGGTGGTTTCGACCACGGCCCACCACAGGGATTACAAGGGAAATTTATATATTTAAAATATAAACGCTTAGGTAATGGGAATGCAATTTTGATTAAGGGTCCCTCTAATAATATAAACAAGAAAAGAGGGCATGTGGGAAAATGATTGCTTGTACATAAGAGCATGAGCAGAGTTCTTATTATTGCAGAGTGATTTTACAGCACGAGATATTGTTAAGAGCATGATGAGCACGTGACCACCTCATGCTAGACTAATGATTGGCTCACGTAGCATAACACTCTCTTTGTCTGTGGGCAAAAGCAAGGTTGCATTCCTTTGATTGTTACTTTTGAGTACCAGGCAGAGCAAGCGCAGTGCTGGAGGAGAGAGGATGATTTATTTCTTACTGCACACAATAAACATGGCACGGCTGAAGCCAAAGCTTTTTCTTCAAGTCATCTTGGTGTGAGACTGATTTCTTACTGATTTTTTTACTGATGTCGAGCTGGATTCTCGACAACTATGGAAGATTTACGGGCGAGCTGAAGGAAGTCCAGAAAGAGATGACAATGTTAATTTGATAGGTGGGGATTTTTTGTTGTGTATACTGTATGTTTGTTTTGTGTTTTGTTGCTGTTTTTCTTCTTTCTTGTGCTTGCTGTTGCGGTCTTTTTTTTCTTGTTTTTTTTCTTCTTTTTGGAAAATCAATAAATATCTATATGGGGAAAAAAAGAAACTGTTTCCCCCTAGTGGAAGTCTTTAAAACTGGTTATTTTAAAAGAGCTGGGCTAGGGGAATTTCCAGTCACAAGATAAGAAACCGTGAGACTTTGGGACTGACCTTGAATTTGTTAAGTGTTATGGCAAATGAAAAGGGAAAAACAGAACAGCCAGCAGCTTGGGGAACATTGAGATCTGGTAAGACTTGGCAGCAACCCAGGAGAGCTTCAACATCAGGCCCCTCAGCCACTTCTGCGACTGCTGTTTCTGCATCAGTACATTTAAAATCAAAAGGAATGTCGACAGAAGAGGCTCTAGCAGTTGCATTAAGTAAGATAAATGATTCACTGGAACAACTTAATAAGAAAGTGCAACTGAAAGTATAAATAACTTGGCACAAAAGGTGAACACTAATACAGAATCCATTCAGAAATTGATACAGGAATCCACTTTGACACGGCAGACTGCAGAGGAAGCTAGGGAGAAGGCAGCAGCAGCTGATTGTAAAATAACTCAATTGGAGAAAGAGGTAGTGCCAACCCTACAGAGACAACTTGATGAACACAAGGTGACGCTTGCTATGATTGAACTTAAAGAAAAACAGACAAATTTGAGGATCAGAGCCATACCGGAATTGGAGAAGGAAAGCTTGATAGATTTTCTTACACAGGAATTTGCTGATTTTTGGGAATTGGATTTGGGTCAAGAAGAGTTTAGAATTGTGAAGGCATTTAGACTTGGAAGAGGAGGGAAGAAAGAGAAGAATAGAATAAGAGACTGTTTGATTTCCCTCTGGACCAAAGAAGAGAGAGACAAAATTTTGGGTTGGCACTACCAGAAGAATCTAGAAATACATCAGTCAAGAGTGGAAATTTTTAAAGATGTTCCAAAATACCTTTTGGATCTTAGATCCAACTACGAAGATATTGTTACTCTGTTGAGAAGGAATAAAATCATCTTTACGTGGGAGTTTCCCCAAGGCCTATATTTCAGCTTCGAAGGAAGGAAAATAAAAATAAGATCAGTAGAAGATAAAGTTAAGTTTCTGATTAAATACGAAGAAGATCTGCAGAAGGGAATTGGAAAAGAGCCAACAGCATTGGATAGAAGATCACCAGATAGAGGAGCAAAGAGCATTGGACAGAAGATCACCAAACAGGGGAACATTGGATATATCGACATTATCCTTTGGATTGGACCTTTGGATCCTTTGGATGATGGAGTGCCATCATCACTACCAACAGAAGAGGAGCAAGCATTGGGTGCAGGTGGGGGGGGTACCAGAGTAACCACATGATGGCGCTGCAGGTCTTGAGTTGGAATGTGAATGGACTGAACTCCCCCGAAAAAAGGCGGAGAGTATTTCATTTATTGAAAAAAAGAGCATTTGGACTTGATTTGTTTACAAGAAACACATGTGATAAGGCTACATAGGAAGATATTGAGTAATAAAAGATTAGGAGCCAGTGTGGTGTAGTGGTTAAGAGCGGTAGTCTCGTAATCTGGGGAACCGGGTTCGGGTCTCCGCTCCTCCACATGCAGCTGCTGGGTGACCTTGGGCCAGTCACACTTCTCTAAGCCCCACTCACCTCACAGAGTGTTTGTTGTGGGGGGGGGGAGGGAAAGGAGAATGTTAGCCGCCTTGAGACTCCTGAAGGGGAGTGAAAGGCAGGATATCAAATCCAAACTCTTCTTCTTCTTCTTCTTAGGCCAAGAATTTATTTCATCGGATAAAGTTAAAAAAAGAGGAGTGGTCCTCTGTGCAAAGGAGAGCCTATCACCAAAATTCATATTTAAAGATGATCAAGGAAGATTTGTCGCAATTGAAATTCAATTACAAGGAGAGAAATTTCTGATTGTAGGTATTTATGCACCAAATGAAGGAAAATCGGAGTTCTTTAAGAAGCTACATGAGACTTTGATGGACTATATGGACTACACTATGATCTTGATGGGAGACATGAATGGAGTGGTGTCTACAAATATGGACAAGGCACAGAGACAGGTAGTCACCAAAGATGGTAGACTACCAAAAACCTTTTTTGACATGACTGAAAGTATGGACTTAGTTGACATTTGGAGAATGAAGAACCCTCTGGGAAGAGAGGGAACGTTTTTCTCTGAGGCTAAAATGACTTGGACAAGAATTGACCAAATTTGGGTAACCAGGGGACTGGTCCCGAAGATCAGTAAAACAGAGATTTGCCCTAGAACTTGCTCTGACCATAATGCTGTGAAGATGGAAATGAAATTGACGTCAATTGGTTCCTCTAGATGGAGGATGAATGATACCTTGTTTAGGAATGAAGAGGTGACCAAGAAGGCCCAAAAAAACTCTAAGAGATTATTTTGAGATAAATATGAATACTACAGTGGAAAAAAGAGTAATTTGGGACGCAAGCAAGGCGGTTATGAGAGGATTCCTAATACAACAGAATGCAATTAAGAAGAGAATTCAGAATGAAAAAAAGGATAAAATCCTGGGGAAAATAAAGGAAGGAGAGAAAAAACTGAGAGCAAAACCAAAGTCACGGGAGATCCTGAAAGAGATAAAGCTATACCAAACACAATATATGAAGCTGATGAATCAGGAAATAGAATGGAAGTTCAAACAGATGAGGCAAAAGACATTTGAATCGGCAAATAAGTGTGGAAAATTGTTGGCCTGGCAGATGAAAAAAAGACAAAAACTCAATACTATTACGAACTTGGAAGTGGAAGGAAAGAATATACAGAACCCAGTGGAGATCAGGAAGTGTTTTCAGAGATACTTCAAACAACTTTACACACAGGAGAAGCAAAAAGAAATGGATATTGATCGATTTTTAAAAATGAATGGACTACGTAAAATCTCTCAGGAAAAATAGTTAATGTTGAACTATAAGATAACGGATCAGGAGGTGGAAGGGGCCATCCAAAACATGCAATTAGGCAAATCTCCAGGACCAGATGGTTTGACTTCAAGATATTACAGATCTTTGAAAGAATGGTTAATACAACCATTGAAGGAAGTCTGCAATGAAATATTGGAAGGAAGACAGGCACCAGAGTCGTGGAAGGAAGCTTACATTACACTTATACCGAAAACAGAGACTGAAAAGACACAGCTCAAGAACTACCGCCCTATATCGCTGCTTAATGTGGATTACAAAATCTTCGCAGATATTTTGGCTAAAAGATTAAAAAAGGTGTTAGCAGAAGAAATTCATACAGACCAAGTGGGCTTTCTCCCGGGCAGACATCTGTCTGACAATACGAGAAATATAATTAATATTCTAGAAAAACTACAAGTGAATATCAATACTAAAGCAGTCTTGATGTTCGTGGATGCAGAGAAAGCCTTTGACAATATTTCTTGGAGTTTTATGAAGAAGAATTTACAGGGGATGGGGGTAGGACAAGGTTTTGAAAATGGTATAGGTGCAATTTATTCAGAACAAAAGGCAAAATTAATTGTGAATAATGTGATGACAGAAGAGTTTAAAATTGAAAAAGGGACACGACAAAGTTGCCCAATTTCTCCATTGCTTTTTATATCGGTCCTAGAGGTTTTGCTAAATATGATTAGAAAGGGCCAAGAGGTTAAAGGTATACAGGTGGGAGCTAAACAGTATAAATTGAAAGCATTTGCTGATGATATAGTATTGACTTTACAGGAGCCAGAACCTAGTACTAAAAGGGTATTGGAACTGATTCAAGAATTTGGACAGGTTGCAGGTTTTAAGTTGAATAAGATGAAAACCAAGGTTCTAGAGAAAAATTTAACTATGAATGAGAGAGAGAAGTTTCAGGAGGAGACAGGACTAACATTGGTTAAAAAAGTGAAATACTTAGGGGTTAACATGACTGCTAAAAATGTGAACTTATTCAAGGATAATTATGAAAAATGTTGGACTGAAGTGAAAAAGGACTTAGAAGTATGGACAAATTTGAAGTTATAATTGTTAAGGCCGAATTGCTGTGATAAAAATGAATGTGCTGCCAAGGATGTTATTTTTGTTCCAAACATTGCAAATTTTGGATAAGATGGATTGTTTCAAGAAGTGGCAGAAGAATATTTCTAGATTTGTTTGGCAGGGCAAGAAGCCTCGAATAAAATTTAAGATATTAACGGATGCTAAAGAAAGAGGTGGATTTGCCCTGCCAGACCTTAAACTTTATTATGAATCAGCTGCTTTTTGTTGGCTGAGAGAATGGCTGCTTCTTGGAAATACTGAAGTGTTGGATTTAGAAGGTTTTAACAATGTATTCGGATGGCATGCATATTTGTGGTATGATAAGGTAAAAGCACATAAAGCATTTAAAATTATACTGTTAGAAAAGCATTGTTTAATGTTTGGATAAGATATAAGGATTTGTTAGGGGGGAAAACCCCAAGATGGTTGTCACCAATGGAAGCAAAGGCACAGAAAAAACTCAATATGGAGGCCAAATAGCCGAAATATTGGGAAATTCTGGAACAAGATGGAGAGAGAATAAAATTGCAGAGCATTGAAAAATTGAAAAACAAAGTGCGAGATTGGCTCCATTACTATCAAATAATGGAGGCATACAAATTGGACAAAAAAGTTGATTTCCAGGTAGAAAAATCAAAATTGGAAACAGAATTGTTAGATCCAAAAACTAAGAATTTGTCAAGAATGTATAACTTGCTGTTAAAATGGAACACTCAGGATGAAACGGTGAAATCAGCTATGATTAAATGGGCACAAGATGTTGGACATAACATAATGATGGCTGACTGGGAACGGTTATGGACCACAGGTATGAAATTTACGGCATGTAATGCCTTAAGAGAAAATTTAATGAAAATGATTTATAGGTGGTACATGACACCAGTTAAGGTTCAAAAAATCTACCATTTGCCTGATAATAAATGTTGGAAATGTAACGAGACTGAAGGTACATTCTTTCACCTTTGGTGGACGTGCCCAAGGATTAAGGCATTCTGGGAGATGATTTATAATGAAATGAAAAAGGTATTTAAATATACCTTCCTTAAGAAACCAGAGGCCTTTCTCCTGGGCATTGCCGGCCAATTGGTGTTAAAGAAGGATAGAACTTTTTTTTATGTATGCAACAACAGCAGCAAGAATACTCATCGCGAAATATTGGAAGACACAAGATTTACCCACCAGGGAAGAATGGCAGATGAAGTTGATGGACTACATGGAATTGGCAGAAATGACTGGCAGAATCTGAGACCAGGGAGAAGAGTCGGTGGAAGAAGACTGGAAAAAGTTTAAAGACTATTTACAGAAATACTGTAAAATTAATGAATGTTAGAAAAATGTTGGAATGAAGTTATATGGCTTTAGTAGAAATGTTATACGGAATTAAGTATAAATAGATTATTAGAGCATTAAAGGGAAAAATAAGGTTAGAATGTGTTAAGACAATTATAGGATAGAAAACAGAGGAAGATGGAAAGGAATTGCTGAAACAATTAATAGAAGTGGAATACAAAAAGGGAGATGTGAGGAGGTCATGGAAATTAGTGAAAGAAAGATAAAATATTGAAATTGGACTGTGTTTTAAATGGTTTTTGTTTTGTTTTGTTAGTTGTATGTTAGTGTTTTGCAGTGGGGTTTTTTGTATTGTATTGTATTGTATTGTATTGTATTGTATTGTATTATTGTATGTTTTTTCTTTTTTGGTTTTTTTGTAGTGTTGTGTTCAATTTGTTGGAAAACTAATAAATATTATTATAAAAAAAAAGATATTTGAGATTAAATTTTGTATTTCTCTTTATAAACTCTAATAACATTTAGTTTAAAAAGAAAAAGAGGGGGAAGCTGCCTGTACTCAGCATTTAGTTGTTAAAGTAAGGGCCACACTTTTAACTGGGGGGGCGGGTTTTGCTGGTGCTGCGAACCCTTAAGTACCCCCAGAAAAAAAGTCTGATTTCCACTATTTATTACACATGTGTGTCACAGCAAGCCTATCTTAAAATAGACGTGCCAACCTGTATGCAATGGTTAAAAAAAAAGGAACACCATTCTTAAGACAAGCCTGCTATCTGCTGTTTTATTAACTGGGGCATTTTTTGAGAGTCTTAAATATTTTTTCTTTCTTCCTTTTAATGCATGCATTAGAGAAGTCACAATCAGAACAGACTCTCCCACATGTACTTTCCTTTCTAAACCCGTTGATGCCAGTGGCAGGAGGTACGGTGAATGGGTTGTGGGCGCAGGCTATCCTGCAGTTGTCAGAAGGCTGTAGTTTGGCTATTTCACGTCCTCCCCTCTCTTGGAAGAGATAACTGGCGGGCGCGATGAAAGAAATGAAAAGGCCTGTTTGCTAACCACAACAGAGCTGCCATCTTTAATTCAGGACATGAGTTTCCTTCCTTTAAGAGCTCTGCCAAGGGCAGCTATTCCCATCCCAAGGATCTGCCTGATAAGACAGCAACCCTGCCCTGAAGGAAAATGGCAACTCTTCCTAGCCACCCATCACCTGGGACACAAATCTCTCTAACCAATTGATAATAGCAAACAACCTCTCAAACTCTCTTTGTTTCACGGAGCACAAAGAACAAGGCTTGGGTGGAACTGGATGTTTCTGTTCGTTCTGTGGCTAAGCAGACTTCTCCTGGAGTTGAACAATGGAATGAAAACCATTCTCCCTTCAGTAAGGTATTGGCCCAGTTTTCCCCAACTTTATGGTTCTTCAATGTCTATGTTCTCCTTACACACCCATTTATGTAGTTTGTGGCAGTAGTCGTCATTCCAGTTATATCCGCCAGATGACGGCACGATGGATGTGCAGTCTTTCTCCAGCGCTCCATCATGCTCTGAGTAGCTAGGGTTGCCGAGAGACCAATATCTGGGGGCAAAAGGTGGAAAGACTTCCAATAATAATAATAATAATAATAATAATAAATTTTATTTATACCCCGGCTTCACCAGCTAAGACCAGGCTCAGGGCGGCTAACACCAGATATAAAACAATTGATTAAGATACGACTTAAAAACAAGATTAAAATACAACAGTAAAATGCAGCCTCATTTCAATAGAAACTCAAATCAAAAACTTTTTGGGGGATGAAAACGTCAAGTCTTCACCAAGGCTGGTCCTACGTGGGCCAGAAAAAAGCCAGGGAAGTCCCCAAATAGGAGTTCCATCACTGGAGGAGAAAGGGAAAAGGAAAGAGGGGGAGGAGGAGGGGATCAAGTTGATTCCAAGCCAAAGGCCAGGCGGAACAACTCTGTCTTACAGGCCCTGCGGAAAGAAATCAGATCCTGCAGGGCCCAGGTCTCATGAGACAGAGTGTTCCACCAGGCCGGGGCCAGTGTTGAAAAGGCCCTGCCTCTGGTTGAGGCTAATCTGACTTCCTTAGGGCGCAGGACCTCTAGGGAGTTGCTATTTATGGACCTTAAGGTCCTCCGCGGGGCATACCGGGAGAGGCGGTCCCATAGGTATGAGGGTCCTAGGCCATTAAACTGGAGAGACAGAGAGAAGCTAGGTCTACCAAAGCAGAAGAAAGAGGGTCCTGCAACACTTTTGAACTTGAGCAAACTTTTGAAGACTCACTGTGCTTTAGTTCTGGATCCATCTGTCCATTTCCAGTTGCCTTCCTCGTTTTCATCTGTAAGGCCAATCCAGGTAGGATCACTGAGCTGAGAGGTGAGGTAGTTCTGCAGGAGGAAGAAACAACCTCACATGACAAAATGCCCAAACTCAGCGACTGAAGCATAAGTACCCTATTGGTCCGAATATAAGTTGCACTTCCTTTCCCCCCCCCCAAATTCTGACCGTGAAAAGTTAAAGTCCGGCTTAAATTCGCGACCTTACCAAAATTGGCTTTTACGATATTGCTGCTGAAACAGACGTGCAGTAAAACGGAATGGGTGTGAGTGAATTTTAAGGGAGCGGCTGATATTTGGGTATTGTCTCTTTTTTCCTCCATGAATTTTAAAGGTGCGGGTTATATTTGCGTGAGGCTTATATTTGGGCCAATACAGTATTGTGCACATTGGCAAAGCGGTCTGAATTGCATAAATAACACACTTCGGGAATCACCTCAACCTCTCTTGCCAGGAACCTGTTTAGTTTCACACAACGTTAAGTGGGAACATGCTGGAGAATTTGCCTGACATTTCCTTGTGGTGACTCACTGCAAGAAATTTCAGTAGCGGTGGACAAGTGAATTTCACAAAAACCTATTTTTCGTCTTCCAACATCTTCCCATCTTAAGCTGCCGTGGAACTCCAAGGTTTTCGAGGACGCAATTTGAAAGCCACTGCACAGATACTGCATTAATTCTGTCACCACCACCATTCATAGGGGGGAGAGAATAAGAACAGATCATCTACCCAGGTAGGACGTGAGAGCAGTTTACCATCTGCTACCTCCCTGTCCTCCATTTGTGGTACTTCTCCAAGACATTTCAGCCTCCTACAGGGGGCAAGCCGCAAGCTGCACTCAGGAATTTTCAGCTAACAGGTCATGGACTTGCTTCAGCTTCCTGGAACAGCCTTAAAAGTAACATCTTCAGGAGTCAAAATAAAAAAATTCCTTCCAGTAGCACCTTAAAGACCAACTAAGTTAGTTCTTGGTATGAGCTTTCGTGTGCATGCACACTTCTTCAGATACACAAGAAGTGTGCATGCACACGAAAGCGCATACCAAGAACTAACTTAGTTGGTCTTTAAGGTGCTACTGGAAGAAATTTTTTTATTTTGACTATGGCAGACCAACACGGCTACCTATCTGTAATCTTCAGGAGTGCTATTGCCCCTTTGAGAACCATGAAGGTAAGGGGGGCCGTTTGGGTAACTGCTGTCTTAATTATGCAGTGGGGTAGAACTGGGGGAAAAAATAATCATATCTGGCAACCAATATATCCCTTTGGTTTCAGATAGTATATGGGTAAGGTAAAGGGACCCCTGACCATTAGGTCAAGTCGCAGAGCTCATCTCGCTTTATTGGGAGCCAGCGTACAGCTTCCGGGTCATGTGGCCAGCATGACTAAGCCGCTTCTGGCGAACCAGAGCAGCGTACGGAAATGCCATTGTGAAAGCACGTCAAAGTGCAAGTAGATAAATAGGTACCACTCCAGCGGGAAGGTAAACGGTGTTTCCTTGCACTGCTCTGGTTCACCAGAAGCGGCTTAGTCATGCTGGCCACATGACCCGGAAGCTGTCTGCAGACAAATGCCAGCTCCCTCGGCCTATAGAGTGAGATGAATGCAGCAACCCTTTACCTTTACCTTATATATGTTGGAAGCTGCCCAGAGTGGCTGGGGCAACTCAGTCAGATGGGAGGGGTATGAATAGGAAAATTATCTTTATGGATGGGGATGTCCCTATTTTCATTGGAGAAATAGTGGCTTGCAGGACTCATTTACCAGAAGCAATGTAAAGGTAAAGGGACCCCTGACCATTAGGTCCAATCGCGGATGACTCTGGGGTTGCGGCGCTCATCTCGCTTTATTGGCTGAGGGATCTGGCGTACAGCTTCCGGGTCATGTGGCCAGCATGACTAAGCCGCTTCTGGTGAACCAGAGCAGCGCACGGAAACGGAGTGGTACCTATTTACCTACTTGTACTTTTCATGTGCTTTTGAACTGCTAGGTTGGCAGGAGCAGGGACCAAGCAATGGGAGCTCACCCCATCGTGGGGATTCGAACTGCCAACCTTCTGATCGGCAACTCTGGAAGTGTAAAAACGATTCAGATCAAAGTAAGCCTCCTGACGTATGTTTTGCTCTGGGAGGCTGAGTTTGGTCAAAATTCTAGTATACATTTTAGCCTTTTAAGACTCCTCTACTCTTGTACTATCTGTAACCAAAGGGGCTCCTTTGTTGCCAGATGTGAAATACCTTGACCTTCCTGTTCTGGGTGCGTGTATGTTACATCCTCACACAGCCCTAGGAGCATCGCAGCTGCACAGTCCTGGAAGGGAAGCATGCTTGTTGCCACATTGCGATGTTCTAGGGCTGTGTGAGGAGGATGTAACATAAATGCACCCAGAACAGGAAGGTCAAGGTATTGTCCTGGGGTGGTTGCCTGCCCAGCGGCAGAGCTAGCCGCTCGGGCACTCGGAGTGGCACACATGCCATGCACCCAGGAGCTGGGCGATCCGCTGGGGGGTATGATCAGTGCTGTGGCGATCTGCCCAGGGGGATTTTGTCAACCTCCCCTCAGGGATGACACCTGGGGCGGCCTGCCCCAACCGCCCCCAATTCCTACGCCCCTGTGCCCGCTCCCCCAAGGTGCCAACCAGTTGCCAACCAGGCACATGACACTGCTGAGTCGGGGCCTCTATTTTTTAACCTCTGGGGGTGTTCTGTTTTGTTTCTGAACTTCTGGAGTGTGTGTGGTGTATTGTATTTATATACAGTGGTACCTCGGGTTACATACGCTTCAGGTTACATACGCTTCAGGTTACAGACTCCGCTAAACCCAAAATAGTGCTTCAGGTTAAGAACTTTGCTTCAGGATGAGAACAGAAATTGTGCTCCAGCGGCGCGGCAACAGCGGGAGGCCCCATTAGCTACAGTGGTGCTTCAGGTGAAGAACAGTTTCAGGTTAACAACAGACCTCCGGAACGAATTAAGTACTTAACCCAAGGTACCACTGTAGATACATTTCTTTTTTTAATAGTTTCGTGCAGTACTTTTTTTCTGTTGGGGTACGCATACCCCTAAACATTTTGTGAATCAAAGTTTGGCCTCATTGAGGAGCAGTATTTCAATACGAGTAGGAAAATGAGAGTAACCCTAAACATTTTTTAAGGGGGGAAAAGCACTAGTTCCATGTCTTCCATCAAGCAAAAAATAACTGGAATATAAAGCAAGCTTTACGTTATGCGTTAGCATCCAAGCATCATAAATAAAGCACAGATAATGCAAGGAGTTGCACTTTGTGGGTCATGAAATATTTGCATGTGAAAGTAAGAACAGGGGTGGACAGAACAATACACTTTGAACCCCAAATATCAAGGGGTGAGGAGGGGGGAAAGAAATATATAAGACCTGCTCTTCGTCACTTAGGATGGAGGCCAAGTGGGAGTCTCTAGTCAGGCAGAAGCTCTCGGCATCATGCCAGGTCTTTTCCTCATTAGAAATGTAGTAGAAACTCTTCCCAAAAAAATCCCAGCCACCAGCAGTCTTCGGTTTACCTTTCTTGAAGAGGTCTTCTGGGAGGAAAAGAAAGGCTTTTGAAATAGCAGGCATTGAACTGAGTATATGCTGGAAGGGCTTTTGAAATCTTGGTTTATTCATTCATAGAATCATGGAATTGTAGAGCTGGAAGGGACCCCAAGGGTCATCTAGTCCAACCCCCTGAAATGCAGGAATCTCAGCTAAATAATCCATGACCGATGGCCAGTCAACCTCTGCTTTAAAACCTCAGGAAGGAGAGTCCACCACCGCCCAAGGGAGACCGTTCCACTGTCAAACAGCTCTTACTATCAGAAAGTTCTTCCTCATGTTTAGCCAGGATCTCCTTTTTTGTAACTTGAAGCCCTGGGTTCAAGTCCTACCCTCCAGAGCATGCTCCCTCTTCCACATATTTGAAGGTGGCCATCGTATCTCCTCTCAGTCCATGGATAAAACAGACACAATGAGATATGCTACTGGATAAGTGTTTCATGGTTATTGTATTTTTGTTTGGTTTTAAAAACAAATAAAAAAAATATTTGAGCAAGCGGCTGACATCCCTGCTCAGGCCTTAGGCATTCTGGGTTACCTGAAGTTATTCTCATATTCCTTTCTGTACTTCATAGGATTGTTGCAGGGATAAAATGGAGAATCTAATGCATGCTGTTCTGAGCTTCTTGGAGGAAGGAAAGAACCCCATTGAGAATAAGCGTTATATCAATAGTGTTTCCACTGCAAAGGATCAAGTTAGTAGTTTTTGATAAGCATTTCAGGGCTGTTTATCATCACCATATTTGAGGTTAGGGTGGATAATGGAACCCTCTGCATTGGAAGAGGTTCTGTAGGCCAGGAAGGGTGCTGAGGTTGAAGTTGAATCCTGAGATTGAGGTTGAATCCTGACAAGACAGAAGTACTGTTTTGGGGGGACAGGAGGCGGGCAGGTGTGGAGGATTTCCTGGTCCTGAATGGGGTAACTGTGCCCCTGAAGGACCAGGTGTGCAGCCTGGGAGTCATTCTGTACTCACAGCTCTCCATGGAGGCACAGGTCAATTCTGTGTCCAGGGCAGTTGTCTCCCAGCTTCACCTGGCACGCAGGATGAGACCCTACCTGCCCGCAGACTGTCTCACCAGAGTGGTGCATGCTCTAGTTATCTCCTGCTTGGACTACTGCAATGCGCTCTATGTGGGGCTACCTTTGAAAGTGACCCAGAAACTACAACTAATCCAGAATGTGGCAGTTAGACTGGTGACTGGGAGCGGCTGCCGAGACCACATAACACCGGTCTTGAAAGACCTACACTCTGAGCCGCTCTGAGCCCGGCCTTGGCTGGGGAGGGCGGGGTATAAATAAAAAATTATTATTGTTGTTGTTGTTGTTGTTGTTGTTACACTGGCTCCCAGTACGTTTCCGAGTACAATTCAAAGTGTTGGTGCTGACCTTGAAAGCCCTAAATGGCCTCAAAGGCCCAGTATACCTGAAGGAGCGTCTCCACCCCCATCGTTCTGCCTGGACACGGAGGTCCAGTGCCGAGGGCCTTCTGGCAGTTCCCTCACTGCGAGAAGCCAAATTACAGGGAACCAGGCAGAGGGCCTTCTCGGTGGTGGCACCCACCCTGTGGAACACCCTCCCACCAGATGTCAAAGAGAAGAACAACTACCAGACTTTTAGAAGACATCTGAAGGCAGCCCTCTTTAGGGAAGCTTTTAATGTTTAACAGACCACTGTATTTTAATACTTTGTTGGAAGCCGCCCAGAGTGGCTGGGGAAACCCAGCCAGATGGGCAGGGTATAAATAATAAATTCTATTCTTCCATTCTATTCTGAGTTTGGTGAAGAATGTCTCCCTGGTGCTCTTAGGACAAGGCTTCTCAAACTGTGGGCTGGGGCCCACCAGTAGAACTTGGACCACTCTTAGGTGGACCTCTCTGTCAAAGTCTGCCCAGTGCCTCCTCAGTCACCTGCTCCACTCATTGTTTGGACCAAGCCAGCACCAACAGCTCCCTATCTCACTGTGAAGGTGGCTGGGAGACAGAGACGTTCAAGGATGGAAAGAAGGTCTACCTCATTGGAGGGGAAAAGGCCAGAGGAAGTGTTGAAGGAAATTAGAAAGTGAGCTGAAAGTAGGTGCTGGTGGTATTAATACAGTGGTACCTTGGTTTACAACCATAATCCTTTCCGGAGGTCCTTTTGTAAACCAAAACAGGTTGTAACCCAAGGCGCGCTTTCGCTAATGGGGCCTCCCAAAAAAAATTGTTCATAATCCCCCCAAAAAATGGGTTGTAATAAAAAAAAAAAGTTTGCAAACTGGGACACGCACTGTCGGACTTGCATTCACCCGAGCTCCTCCGACGTGATTAACGACTTGAGCCTTTGATGAGGCTTCAAGCATGTTTCCCCTTTATGCAGAGTATCCAGCACAGGGAAGGAGCCAAGATAGCATAAACTACATAGCTAAAGAGCGTTTTATTCCTAACTACGCAGACAGAAAATAAAATACATCCTCTCTCTGTGAGAGCAGAGAGCAACCGAACAACAAAGGAACAGGAAACCAGCAACATCACATCCGTCTCCTGCCTTCCGTGAGAATTCCAACAGCCTGGAATCTTTGGAATGCAAAACAGAGTCTTGTGACTCCAAGAGCCCTGCACAGTGGCCACACACAGAAACTAACACACACTTCTGGGTTTGACATGTTTGTAATCCAAAACGTATGCAAACCAGACTGTTTGTAAACCAAGGTACCACGGGAGATAGAGAGAAATGAGCTAAGAGAGGGAAGTTGCTACAGGACAAAGTGAAAGTGAAAGGACCAGGAAGGAAGAATGAAACAAACGGGGCAGTATGGGGTGGATGGGAGTAAGGTGCCATTTAAGGGTGAAAGAGTAGGAGAGGTTACCCAGGGTTTGGATCTCCTGGAACCAAGGTTAGGGGAGACTGCTCTATCTTTATGGCATATAGTTTTATTTACACATATATACAACAAAGGTCCATGTACCATAGTTAAAGCTATGGTTTTCCCAGTACAGTGGTGCCTCACAAGACGAAATTAATTCGTTCCGCAAGTTTTGTCGTCTAGCGAATTTTTCGTCTTGCGAATCACGAAATCCCATAGGAATGCATTGAAAATCAATTAATGCGTTCCTATGGTCAAAAAAAGTCCAAACAAAGCCAAATTTGGTACAACAACAGTTTATTAACTGCTCTTTAAAGTCACAAATACTGTAAAGAGCAGTTCAAAAATTGAAGGGAAAATAAATTAACTTTATAAACAAAACATGTCTTTGTTTTTAGACAAAGGAAACAAAGTCGCGAGACGTTTTCGTCTTGCGAAGCAAGCCCATAGGTGAAATTCGTCTTGCGAGGCAAATCGAAAACGGAAAAACCTTTCGTCTAGCGAGTTTTTTGTCTTGCGAGGAATTCGTCTTGCGAGGTACCGCTGTACTAATGTATGGAAGTGAAAGCTGGACCATAAAGAAGGCTGATCGCCGAAGAATTGATGCTTTTGAATTCTGGTGCTGGAGGAGACTCTTGAGAGTCCCATGGACTGCAAGAAGATCAAACCTCTCCACTCTGAAGGAAATCAGCCCTGAGTGCTCACTGGAAGGACAGATCCTGAAGCTGAGGCTCCAAGACTTTGGCCACCTCATGAGAAGAGAAGACTCCCTGGAAAAGACCCTGATGTTGGGAACGATGGAGGGCACAAGGAGAAGGGGACGACAGAGGACGAGATGGTTGGACAGTGTTCTCGAAGCTACCAGCATGAGTTTGACCAAACTGTGGGAGGCAGTGGAAGACAGGAGTGCCTGGCGTGCTCTGGTCCAGGGGGTCACGAAGAGGCGGACATGGCTAAATGACTAAACAACAGCAACAACCTGAGCACAAAGCTGAGGGGCTCGCAGAATTAGTACTAACACGGCTCAGCCTGTAGAGCATGAGCCTCTTACTCTCAGGGTTGTGGATTCGAGCCCCATCTTGGGCAAAAGATTCCTACATTGACTAGACGACCCTGATGGTCCCTTCCAGCTCTATTCTTCTAGTGCAAAATCTCTTGCCTCTTCTGCATCTCTAGCTTCTAGCCTGCTTTCTCCTCAGCCACACACACTACGCTCCTGTTGTTCTCTCCACCTGACAATTGGGGAGGGGGAAACCCACCCATTAATGGGGGGCACTATCACTTAGTTGTAGCTCTGGCAGCATAGCCCATTCTTTGGGATGCTGATAAGGACCCTTATGTGGCCAGGTAAGGCCAATGTCTGACCCGTTCAACAAACTCCTCTTGTCATATTCTAACCTCACTGGCTGCAACACCCCAAGTATCAGAAGAGACTTGGCATAATTCAGACTGACACACACACAAAGCAAACAAACAAACCCCTGCAGCAAAAAATAAACAGATGAGACCTTGGAACAGTTCCTTTCCTGAGCATCTTAGAAGGCCCATGGGGGAGAAAATATCACTGTGAACTGGACTGGAGACTATACAGGGCTGTTTCAAATCTTCTAGTTATTAATCCCCAATAGAGTTTGGTTCCCGAGCCCACCGTAAACTCTGATTATCAGCATTTAACTTTCATTTAAGGTATTCTTTGATTTTGGTGACAGTTAATGGGCTGCCAATTTCCCATGCTGTAATCAGAGCATGTGACAGACAAACTGCAACTTACATATATTTGCTCGCCCTTGTATTTTCAAGATGGGTCAGATTTAGACATTTATTTACAACAAACAAAAGCGAAATCCCTTAAAAAGCAACTTATTACATGTGTCCTATTTCGACACCCCTCCCCCTCTTTCTGTGGTTCGTTATGTTTATGATATTTTTACTGCATTTCCAAATTAAACCTATTTATTATTTATATCACTGCACATTTTTACATTAACCCTTTAATGTCTTGATCTGTTTACAATAATCTTATAATATATTCAATAAACTATTTCCATTTTTTATTTTAAAAAACTTTGTCATCTTGGTTTCTTATTCTTCCAGTAAGTTTTTCCATTTCTGCATAGTCCAGTAGTTTGTTTCCATTCCTCTTTAGTCAGAACATTTTCTTCTTTCTATCTTTGGGCAAATATCATTCAAGCGGCCGTGGTTGCATACATAAATACATTTTTATATTATTTAGGTAACACTAGTCCCATTATTCCCAAAAGCAAGACCTCTGGGTTCTTAATAAAAGTTATCTTAAACATCTTTTTCAATTCATTCGTATTTAGACATTTAGATACTTACTGTACTTTCCTTTCCGTGCTTGGAAGGTCTTTTCCGATTGTTCTATTTTTGCTGGCAACTTTGCCACTTCTTCTGCTAAAGCTATGGCTAAAAACATTCTTAGAGTTAGGAGTTTATTTTTTGCTATCACCAACCTATATACACAGATGCCTTTGCTAGTTTATTTAAATAACCTGTCTTCCTATCTCACAATGTAGGGTGCCCAAGGGAGTCAACAAGTCAGGTATAAACACCATACCCCACCCCACCCCCCCGGAAAAACAACAGCAATGCACAACCTTTCCCCCCCCCCATAAAACTAAAACCATTAAGTGCTAAAATTAAAAAATTCTCCAGTAGCACCTTAGAGACCAACTAAGTTTGTTCTGGGTATAAGCTTTCGTGTGCATGCACACTTCTTCAGATACACTTCAGTGCATGCACATGAAAGCTTATATCCAGAACAAACTTAGTTGGTCTCTAAGGTGCTACTGCACAATTTTTTTAATAAAAATATTTATTTCGACTGCATCAGACCAACACGGCTACCTACCTGAACTATTAAGTGCTGAAAGCAATGTCTGCAACAGCAAGAAAACAGCAAGAAAATTATCAAAGAAGCCAGAACGAATATTAGACAAGGGGAGCAAGCAAGTTGTTCTTTTCTTCTTTAAATTACTAACTTTATAGAATGTTTTATAAACAATATTTAAACAATTACCAAGCATAAAGTGCTGCCTTCCAGGATGAACGCAGGTGTTAAGCCTTGACCCACATGTCACCATGGGAAATCTTTTATATCAGTGTTTTTCAACCTTTTTTGGGCAAAGGCACACTTGTTTCATGAAAAAAATCACGAGGCACACCACCACTGTGTACGGAGAGGGAGATGTCAGAGCCCCACTGCTCTCTATGGGGAATCGAATGAGAGCGGACCGTCTGTCCGCTCTCATCCGATCCCATCCGATCTGATCCCCACCCAGGACGGATGGAAAATAGGGTGGACACAGTCCGGCGCCCGCTTAGTGGGCGAAAATTTGACTTTTTAAAAAATCTTTCGAATTTTTCAATTTTTCCCATGGCACACCAGGCAACATCTCGCGGCACACTAGTGTGCCGCGGAACAGTGGTTGAAAAACACTGTTTTATATTACTGATTACCGTATTTTTCGCCCTATAGGACGCACTTTTCCCCCTCCAAAAATGAAGGGGAAATCTGTGTGCGTCCTATGGGGTGAATGCAGACTTTCGCTGAAGCTTGGAGAGCGAGAGGGGTTGGTGCGCACCGACCCCTCTCGCTCTCCAGGCTTCAGGAAGCTATCAGCAAGCCTGGGGAGCCCACAGGAGTTCCCGCAGGGCTCCCTAGGCTGCGGATAGCAGCCTGCTGGCCAGAGCGCGGGGGGGGAATAATTTTGTTTTCTTTATTTCCCCCCCCCCCAAAAAACACAAAACTAGGTGCGTCCTATGGGCTGGTGCATCCTATAGGGCGAAAAATACGGTATACCTGAAGGAGCGTCTCCACCCCCATTGTTCTGCCCAGACACTGAGGTCAAGCACCAAGGGCCTTCTGGCGGCTCCCTCACTGCGAGAAGCCAAGTTACAGGGAACCAAGCAGAGGGCCTTCTCGGTGGTGGCACCCGCCCTGTGGAACACCCTCCCATCAGATGTCAAGGAGATAAACAACTACCAGACTTTTAGAAGACATCTGAAGGCAGCCCTGTTCAGGGAAGCTTTTAATGTGTGACATTTTAATGTATTTTTAATCTTTGTTGGAAGCCGCCCAGAGTGGCTGGGGAAACCCAGCAGATGGGCGAGGTACAAATAATATATTATTTACAGAAATATTGTAAAATTAATGAATGTTAGAAGGAATGCTGTTTAGGGAAGCTTTTAATGTGTAACAGGCCACTGTATTATATATATATATATATATATATATATATATATATATATATATATATATGCAGGTTTTGGTGTCTTCGGGTGTCTTCCCGTGTAAGAGTCGGGGTGACACCCGAAGACACCAAAACCTGCATTCCTGTACCCGTGAAAATCTACGAAAGCATATATATATATATATATATATATATATATATATATATATTTGCTTTCGTAGATTTTCGTAGATATATATATACATTTTTTAGACCACTGTATTTTAATACTTTGTTGGAAGCCGCCCAGAGTGGCTGGGGAAACCCAGCCAGATGGACAGGGGTATAAATAATAAATTCTATTCTATCCTATTCTATTCTATTAAATCCACATCGTGCACTTCAATTTAAGCGCTAGGATAATTTCTCCCTAGTGGCTTCTGTGACTGAGATGGGAAAGTACTGTATTATTGTTACTAAACGATATAAACTGAGACCATAGGGAGCCAAACCTATCCTTCTATGTTATTCCTTTTATCGCCCTCTGATGGTGAGTTTGGCATTCCATAACTGTTCTATTTCACACATACTGGTTGCACGTTTCTGTGGTGGGAGAGGGTGCTTTTCCCCTCAGCTGGAAGCAACTACTTGTCTCACTGCTGTCATAAGAAAGAAGACTAACTCTTTATGTTTGACACTTGCATTGATATTGTTTTCTTTTGAAAGCAGGGCTAACATGGGATCGGGTACAAGATGTTGCCCCTTAAGGATGACAATGAAAAAAATTGGATCCTGAAACCTTTAAGCAGCAGACAGTCTCAGCACATGTGAAGGATTGTGCCTTTAAGATTACATCCTCTCCACCTTCAGAAGATTCTTCCATTTTACTTTCTTTCTTCTGAGATTTTAAAAGTGGGCAGCTATTTTTAAACCAATGAGAAACGAACCAGTCTTTCTGTTCCACTTACGAGACGTGTGAGCGATCTTCGGATTCCTGAGCCCATCTGCCATATTGACCCTCAGTTTTTTCATTGGTATTAGAAGCGGGTTTTCGGAATCTGTGATCAACCTGATATCTAAAGTTGTTGAAACAAGGGAGGGTGCTTAGATTTCCAACTGCCTAATATCTGCTTACTTATTAATAATGTCTGTACATTATTATGACAAAATTCCCATGACAAAATGTTCAGGCTGGCTTATAAAAAATAAGAATGAAGCAATCTCAATAAAGCTCTATGGTATTCCCGCCTGGCTGCCAAGGTTTACCCAGTTGGTAGAACAAGTGCAGGCAGCTTTCCTCTTCAAGATTTTTACTCAAAATAAAAAAATTCCTTCCAGTAGCACCTTAAAGACCAACTAAGTTAGTTCTTGGTATGAGCTTTCGTGTGCATGCACACTTCTTCAGATACACACAGATTTTTACTGTCTCACACAAGGTAGAGACTGTCGTGTGGTTGAGATTTCTTCTATGCTGGTTAAACATCTGCCTTACATCAGATAAAGATCCTCTCCTCAGCAAAGTCTTGACAGACCCCTTTCTTTCCCCAGGGCTACAACAGTTTAACAAGGAGGTACAACAACTTGGGTTGTCAGTGGAACTTTTGCGATCGATGTCCCTACCATCTGCCAAGGCTATGATAAAAACTAGGTTGTGGGACATTGAACGCCAAGAACTAACAGTAGCAGCAGAGAAAACATGTTCCCCTCTTTATTTCCAACTTTCTTGGGCACATGAAACTAACCACAATTACCTTGAACCTCTGCTTAACTCTCAAGAAAGAAGGGCATTTTTGCTGGCCAGGTTTAATTCAAATCCATCAAACCTCCTTTGGGAAAGGTTCTCAGGCAGGGTGGAAGGAGAAAGAACTTGCCCAGGTGAAGACCACCTAGTGGAAACCCTTACAAATATGGTTCTCAGTTGTAAACTAATAATAATAATAATAATAATAATAATAATAATAATAATAATAATAAATTGTATTTATATCCCGCCCTCCCCAGCCGAAGCTGGGCTCAGGGCGGCAAACAACAATCAAAATAATCCAGCATTCTAAAAACATTCATTATAAAATTAATTAAAATCAAATTGATGGCAACCATTAAGCAAAATTCTGTGCAGATTGCCAGAGGAGGGGGTCAGGCTGTGCCCTGACCAAAGGCCTGGTGGAACAGCTCTGTCTCGCAGGCCCTGCAGAAAGATGTCAAGTCCCGCAGGGCCCTAGTCTCTTGTGACAGAGCGTTCCACCAGATTGGAGCCGCAGCTGAGAAAGCCCTGGCTCTAGTTGAGGCCAACCTAACCTCTCTGTGGCCTGGGATCTTCAGGATGTTTTTATTTGCAGACCGTAAATTTCTCTGTGGGACATACCAGGAGAGGCGGTCCCGTAGGTACGAGGGTCCTAGGCCGTATAGGGCCTATATGCTGATCTCCGTCAGCAATTTCTAGATCAACTCTGCATCCCCAAATGGAAACCAGAATCGGAGGTCATACATTTTCTATTACTGAGGAATGATCAGGAGCTCACCAAGTTAGTGGCTAAATACAGTGGTACCCCGCAAGACGAACGCCTCGCAAGACAGAAAACCCGCTAGACGAAAGGGTTTTCCGTTTTGGAGGCGCTTCGCAAAACGAATTTCCCTATGGGCTTGCTTCGCAAGACGAAAGCCCATAGGGAAATCTCCGGGACAACGGGGAAGCGCAGCGCGTCTTCCCCACTGTCCTCGGACCTCCTCCCGCCGCCGGCTTCGGAACAAAGCTCCGATGCCGGGCGGGGGGGATGCCTCCCCCCGTCGCGCGGCATGGGATGGCTTTCCTGAAGACTTGGGGTGGGAGGAGGGTTTTCCTTCCCACCGCCAACATTCAGAATGCTGTTCTGAATGTTGGCGGTGGGGAGGAAAAACCCTCCTCCCATGCAAGCCCCGGGAACAGAGGGAAAGCGCTGCGCGCCTTCCCCTCTGTTCCCGTACCTGTCCTGAAGGCTTGCGGTGCGGAGAAAAGCCCTTCTCCGCACCGCTAGCCTGGCAAGCGGTTTCCCTAGGAACGCATTAATTGATTTTCAATGCATTCCTATGGGAAACCGTGCTTCGCAAGACGAAAAACTCGCAAGAAGAAAAAACTTGCGGAACGAATTAATTTTGTCTTGCGAGGCACCACTGTATCTCTATTTGGTTTTTTGTCGTCGAGATACACTGCAGACGTCTGATCTCCCTGGAGACCAAGAGATGTGACAATAGACTGCTCTGCCTCCTTTGTTTTAGCAAATGTTTTGTGCCACTGGGGAAGTGGTAATTCTGTACTGATTTGTTTTGGATGTTGTATGTGATGCCAATAAAAGGTTTGATGAATAAAGCAACAATCAAAAGCAATATACACACAGTTCCCTCACCACTATGCTCCCACTGCAAGGCAAGGTACTTGCCTCCCCAAGGACACATGCTGAGATGGACTCCCTACGGAAAGACTGGCACAAGCTGGGAAAAGTCTGGGCTCCGGCCAGTGGAAGTTCCACCCAGGGACAGGTGTTCATTCACCAGCCATGAGGAGAAGGAGGCACCTTCACAGCCCCAAAGACCTGGCCTAGGTGCAGCTCACCTCCTCATGGCTCCAGAACACAACAGTCACACAGCCTTGGTGAGGGAGCCAGGTTGCG
Source organism: Podarcis vaucheri (assembly GCF_965113315.1). Lineage (NCBI taxonomy): Eukaryota > Metazoa > Chordata > Lepidosauria > Squamata > Lacertidae > Podarcis > Podarcis vaucheri. Next base: position 2,947,752 of record NC_138767.1, on the reverse strand, counting down.
CCCCGTCAGAATTCTGCGCCCGGGGCCATGTCACCTCTCTCCACCCCACACTACGCCACTGTGTTTTTGCCAGGTGTCTCAAAGAAGATGGTAAAGGTAAAGGGACCCCTGACCATTAGGTCCAGTCGTGGCCGACTGGGGTTGTGGCGCTCATCTCGCTTTATTGGCCGAGGGAGCCGGCGTACAGCTTCCGGGTCATGGCCAGCATGACTAAGCCGCTTCTGGTGAACCAGAGCAGCACATGGAAACGCCATTTACCTTCTCGCCGGAGTGGTGCCTATTTATCTACTTGCACTTTGACATGCTTTCAAACTGCTAGGTTGGCAGGAGCTGGGACCGAGCAACGGGAGCGCACCCCGTCACGGGGATTCGAACCGCCGACCTTCTGATTGGCAAGCCCTAGGCTCTGTGGTTTAACCCACAGCGCCACCCGCAACACTCAAAGAAGATGGTACCTGCCTAATATTAATAGGCGAGGAGTTCCAAAGTTCAGGTGCCACCACGCTAAACGAGTGGCTTCTTACAAGTTCACAAGGGGCACCGTGTGGCATTTGGAAACGTGCAAGTTCCGAAGATGGAAGTAAACTGTTGTTGGCACGTACAGAGTGAAACAATGCCTCAGGCAAACTGGTCCACGGTTTTTGTGCGTGCCAAACGCAGGTTGGTTTGTTTAATCCTCCTGCGGCGATTCTAGTACGTGGCAAGAGAAAGCAGGCAGCGTAGCTTATTCAACAGAGGTTGCACGACAGCAGCTCGAGCTGGACTTACAGAGAACAAGCATAGTGAAGAAGCTGATAATGCAGATGGTTCCAAAGGTGGAATAGAATGTCCATTTGAGCTTCCCAGGAGGTGGTTTTGGTGGCTCCTCTGGCTTTTCCGCCGCTGCAGGTTTCTTTGGGGCCATGGCTAGAGAGACAAGCAGAAGGAAACCCACGAAGAGACTAGCTCAAGAGACAAGCTCACCATCAAGCCTCAAACACATAGGCACTGTCTATGCAGGGCCATGGGCGCCCAGGCACCCGCAAAGTTCTACATCCCAGGGCATGCACGCGGCCTCCGGGAGGGGCATCTCTGGCAGCCAGCACCGCACGCCAGGCGTATTTGCGCAATCAGTGGGCAGATTTTCATGACAATCACAAAAATCCACCCGCTGGGGGTGTGAGCACCACCACGCCAATCCGCCCAGGGGATTTTGTCACACACACTATTGGGATTTCAGCTCCGTTCTTCCGAACTGATAAGGCTCATTTTCCTCCAAGCCCTCCCAGCAGAGCATTAAAACCACACAACGGAAGGGTGAGATAGATATGGGCTACATGCTATGCTTTATTACTACGCTATGCAGGGAGCAAAGGAATATACATCTTCTCTCTATGAGACAGTGGTGTAGCGTGGGGGGTGCAGGGGGGGCCGGCCACACCGGGCGCAACATCTGGGGGTTAGGGTTAGGGGGCGCAAATCCACGGGTTAGGGGGCGCAAATTACTTGCCTTGCCCCGGGTGCTGACAACCCACGCTACGCCACTGCTATGAGAGCAGAGAGCAACTGTACAAAGGAAACAAAATAACAAAGGAAACAGGAAACCAGTAACATCACATCCCGTCTCCCTTTCCTGTGAGACTCCAACAGTCTGGAATCCCTGGAATGTAAACACAGTCCTGTGACTGCAAGCAGCTGCACAGTGAGAAACAGAAACTAACACACACATCCCAGCATGACACCCGGGGCTGGTCGCATGCCCTGCACCTCCCTTGTGACGCCCCTGACCATCAATAGCCCTCTCTTCCATGAATTTCTCTGATCCTCTTTTAAAGCCATCCAAATTGGTGGCCATCACTGCCTGCTGTGGCAGGGAGTTCCATAGTTTAACCATGCACTATGTGAAGAAGAACTTCCTTTTAATCTTTAAACATTTAGCTTCATTGAATGCCCACAAGTTCTGGACACTATCTACTGATTATATGAAGAAATATTATAAGCAGACAATTAGCCTAGCAGGATGGTAATATTTTCAGCAATGTAAGTTAGAACTAGAAATAATGGGAAGAGCAGAGAAAGACTGGGGAAACTAAGAAGACGTGAGAGGAAGTGGAAGTTAAAAGGAACCATGTATTGAGAGGAAGGGAAGTCTGACAATGACTGTATTTTTTTTTTAATGTAATAGAATATGTAATATGTAATTATTTTCAGGTTTTGTTTTGTTTTTGCAGCATAATGTATCAGAAATGCAAATAAAATAATAATAATATCCTGCAGCCTTTTAAATGTATCTGTGAGAAGGGGCGATTGTTGTGTTGTTGTTTTGCTTTAATTCTTCATTGTGTTTTATCTTGTATTTTATTCCATGAACCACTCTGAGATATTTCAATGAAGGGCAGTACAAAATTTTAAAAAAATAAAATGCCCACGACTTTCAGCATTATGAGAGAGGAAGGGGAAAAACTTTTTTCTATCCACTTTCTCCATGCCGTGCAAAATTTTATGAACTTCTATCATGTCACAACTCAATCACATTTTCTCTAAATTAGAAAGTCCCAAATGCTGCAACCTTCACTCATTGATCATTTTGGGTTGCCCTTTTCTGAGCCTTTTCCAACCCCACAACACCTTTTTTGAGGTGTGGTGGCCAGAATTGTGCCCAGTACTCTAAGTCCTTTCACACCATAGATTTGTATAATGACATTATGATCCCCCTGAGTCCTGGCAGTTTTGTTTTCAGTTCCTTTCCTAACGATCCCTAGCATGGAATTTGTCTTTTACACAGCTACCGCACACTGAGTTGACATCTTTATCCATCTATCTACTACAACCCCAAGGTTTCATTCTCGGTCAGCCACTGCCCGTTCAGATCCCATGAGCACATACAGTGGTACCACAGGTTAAGTACTTAATTCGTTCCGGAGGTCCGTTCTTAACCTGAAGCACCACTTTAGCTAATGGGGCCTCCTGCTTCTGCTGCACCACCGGAGCACAATTTCTGTTCTCATCCTGAAGCAAAGTTCTTAACCCGAGGTACTATTTCTGGGTTAGTGGAGTCTGTAACCTGAAGCGTATGTAACCTGAAGCGTATGTAACCCGAGGTACCACTGTTTGTGAAACTAAGGGGTTTTGACCCCAGTGTCTATCAACTTGTTTTCACTGAATTACATTTGCAATTTTACCACCCATTCACTCGATTTGGAGAGGTCCTTTTGGAGCACGTCACAATTTCTCTTTGTTTTACTGGCCCTGAACAATTGGTTGACATCAACATACTTCATACACCTCACTGCTTACTCTAGATCGTTTGAAAGCATAGATCTCAACACTGATCCTTTGGGGCCTTTACCTTCTCCATTTCTCCCTTTGGGGAGCTGGCCATTTCTTCCTCCTCTCTACTTTATGCTACTTAACCAATTCCTGGTCCACAAGAGGACCTCTCCTCTCATTCCTTGACTTCTAAGCTTACTCAGGAGTCTTTGGCGAGGCCTATTTCTCCTTTCTCAACCTACCTTTCTCACTTTCCTATCTTCCCAACATAGTGCAAGCAGCAGCTGTGTGAGTCCAGCTGCTTGCTGATTGGCTGCCTGCTCTCCTCTTCCACCATACACAATCACAAGCACACCTGTAGTTGAAAGGTAAAATGCATTGTGATGTCACTGAGGGGGGTGAGGCTGCAGACCTTGTCAAACAAAGCAGGGCAAGAGGATCCTCACCCATTGTGGGTGTAGATACCAGCAAGTTTCTCTTCTCAGTCTCTTCCAGCCTAAACATACCCAGCTCCTTCAACTGTTCCTCACCAGGCTTGGTTTCCAGACCCTTTGTCATTTTGGTTGCCCTCCTCTGCACATGTTCCAGCTTGCCAACGTCCTTCGAAAATTGTGGCACCCAGAACTGGACACAGTATTCCAAGTGTGCTCTGACCAAGGCAAAATAGAGTGGGACTATTACGATACAATATGATACGATACGATATGATAATCTTTATTGTCATTGTCCCATACAAAATAATGAAATCAAAAATATCCAAATAAGACATTCAAAACCAACAAGCCTGCTATCCCAGCTATCCCAACCTGCTTAGCCCCCTAAAAAAATACTCTGATGCCCCATTTTAAAATACAATATACTCCCATAGAGACGCCTTACACTGCATTTAAAACCAAAATCGCATTTGAATAGAAACTGTTTCTCAGGCAGCTAGTCCTAGTCTTTATAACCCTGTACCTTCTTCCAGAAGGCAGAAGCTGAAAGAGATCATTTCCGGGGTGTGCACTATCCTGCGCTATCTCTGCAGCTTTCTTATGGCACCTGGAAGCATAGATTTGATCCAAGGTGGGAAGAGTGCACCCAATTATTCTCTCTGCAGTCTTTACACCCCACTTTACAACCCTGCTTTTTCCCTGACCGTGCAGCTCCCAAACCACACTCACAGACCGTAAGTCAATACACTCTGCACAGTACAATGCTAAAATGCCATCAACAGGTCCTTTGAGAGATTATTTTTCCAGAGGATTCTCAGAAAATATAACCTCTGCTGTGCTCTCTTCATCAGGTCTTGGCTGTTTTCTCCCCAGGTTAGGTCATCTCTCAACTCCATTCCCAGAAATCGAAACACCGAGATCTGTTCCACGCACTTCCCCTCAATAATAATTACTTCCCTTGATTGGGATACTAGACTTCTGTTGATGCTGCCTAGAACAGCACTGGCTCCTTTTTTGCTGCAGCATCACACTGTTGACTTTATAGTTAGGTTTATAGTCTACTAAGACACCTAGATCCTTTTCACATGTACTCCTGGCAAGTCAGGTGTCTGCCATCTTATATTTGTGAAGCAGGTTCTTCTTGCCTAAGTGCAGAACCTTACATCTGTCCCTATTGAAATTTATTTTGTTAGCTTGCATCCAGTTCTCCAATCTGTTAAGGTCATCTTGAATTCTGATTCTATCTTCTGTGGCATTAGCTGTCCCTCCCAGTTTGGTGTCATCTGCCAATCTGATGAGCATCCCCTCAATTCCTTCATCCAAGTAATTTATAAAGACGTTGAAGAACAATGGGCCCAGGACAAAACCCTGCGGCATCCCACTTGCGTGTCGAGACCCCAAAGCCACCCTCTCGTTGAGAAATAACACACACAAGGACACAGATATTAAGTTTCTGTTATTGGGCAAATTTGGCCACAACTTTATTGAATTACAGAATGTGAGCGGTATTGGCTTAGGCATTGATTGGATCCGACTATATCTGACTCCTGCAGTAAGTCCGTTAAGGGTAAGCCACCGGTAGGGGGAGCCCTGTCGATGCATACCAACTCAAGCTCCCCCTGGTGTTCCCATTGGGGTCATGTCATGGCCCTAGCCCCCGACTGGGCTTCGGACAAGATCTACACCCCCGGATTCCTTTAACGGAATACCCTTAAGCATGGAGGCGCAGGTGATGGCCGCACCTCCCCTCCCCCATCACAAGGTCAAACAATGCCTAACCGCAACCCTAACAAAGTTGTGACGATTGCTACAAGGTAGGCGAAAACCAAATGGCCAGTGCCAATTTGCCAAGTGGAAAAATTCCCACCAGGCCCCTTAACGGCGACCAACCGAGGTCCATAGCAAGGCCAGTGCCTAAAACCTTCAAAATAGGGAGGGTGGGTGATTGAGGAAGCGAGCCAAAGAGGAAGCACTCCAATTCACGCCTCTGGTTAAATGGTCTCGGCCACACACCCCTGGCCAGTGGATTGGCTGGCCAGGTTCTGATGTGGCCGGGATCCCCCGGGCAATGGGGGACTAAGTCCCCTGCCCCCAGAGGGGAGTGGGTGGTCATGCAGTCCACCGCAACTCCTCCCCACAGGGAAGTGGAGTGGATTTGTCACTTTTTCCCAGGATGACAAGGAACCATTAATGAGTACTCTTTTGGTTCGGTCAGTCAACCAGCTACAAACCCACCTAACAGTTACCTCATCAGGCCAGTTCCCTTCCTTAGGGACACGGATGGGGGCTGTGCCTTTCCAGATATTGGAGGGCTATCAATCCCACCACCCCCAGCCATCATGGCCAAAAATCAGGGTTGATGGAAGCTGCAGTTCAGCAACAGCTGGAGAGCCACACATTCTTTAAAAAGCTCTGTCAAATGCACCTCTTGGGTCAGGGAACCATTTAGCAGGTTCTGTTGGGTGGAGGGAGCTGTTGGTATTATTGATATTAATATCAATATTGATATGTGCCTTGCAGGACATAATCATGAGAAGAAAAGACTAAGGAGGAAACCCAACACAGATCTGGAGTGGAGTCTCTACAGCAATTGGACAGCGCTTTGAACGCCTCCTTCCAGCAATTCCTGCAGCCAAGCTGGAGCCAGATTAATTGCTCTGCTTTCCTTTGGACCCCATCAGCGAGGCCGAGAGGGGGGCCTTGTCGTCTCGGCCGCCCAGGACCTCCAGACAAGCTGCCCAGGCTTGGGCCCCAGAGAGGTCACTTGGGTGCTGCAAACACAGAAAAAACAACACGGGAGGCAGCGGTTTCGAGTTATAAGCTCAACCTGATTGGCATAAGATATTAGCAGCATGGTTTGCCTACACCAGCAGGAGAGATCATTGTGTCTCACTGGTCAGCTGTGCAGTGACCAGAGGACATATGGCTGCTAGAAAATATAAGATTTGACCCACCTTGGAAGACTGGCAGATGCAACTAATAGATTACATGGAGATGGCGGAAATGACTGGCAGAATCTGAGACCAGGGAGAAGAGTTGGTGGAAGAAGATTGGAGGAAATTTAAAACTTATTTGCAGAAGTACTGTAAAATTTTTGAATGCTGATGACACTGAAATGAATTGCAGGGGCTCTAGCAACAAGGTAAAATGTAAGATTGGATTAACAATAGATAAACTAATAGGACATGAATTTGCTGAATTAATTATTAAAAGGGATACAAGAACGGGAGACGTGAGGAAGTCAGGAAAATAAGTTAACTAAAGATGAAATTAAGAAAGAGGGAACTTTTGTTTTTTTGTTTTTCTATATGTGTTTTTCTCTTTTTTTCTTTTTTTGTGTTTAAAGTGTGTATTCTTATATTTTGTAACTTTGTATTTTCTCTGTCTTTGTATTTTTCCTGAACTTTTTTATTGTTAAAACTTAATAAAATTCTGATTAAAAAAAAAATAGAAAATATAAGATTTGAAAATATTAATCTATTTTTCAGTTTTGATTTTTGGCTTTTCTCTTTGTTCTTATTCTTTATTCTTTATTCTATTAACTGTTTTTCTACTGTGTATCTTTTATTTGTTTTGCTTTTGTAGTTTGAATGTTGGAATTTGTTGGAATTTGTTTTTATTGTTTGTGAAATATTAATAAATATCATTTTTTAAAAAAATAATAATAATAATAATAAATTTTTATTTATATCCCGCCCTCCCCAGCCGAAGCCGGGCTCAGGGCGGCTAACAACACTAAAAAAGTGCAGCAATATAAAAACATCATAAGAATTAATTAAAATCAAAATTAATGGCAACCATAAACTAAAGTATTGTAAAGATTGCTGAAGGAGGGAGTCAGGCTGTGCCCTAACCAAAGGCCTGGTGGAACAGCTCTGTCTTGCAGGCCCTGCGGAAAGATGTCAAGTCCTGCAGGGCCCTTGTCTCTTGTGACAGAGCATTCCACCAGGTTGGAGCCGCAGCCGAAAAAGCCCTGGCTCTAGTTGAGGCCAGCCTAACCTCTCTGTGGCCTGGGACCTTCAAGATGTTTTTATTAGAGGACCGTAAGTTCCTCTGTGGGGCATACCAGGAGAGGCGGTCCCGTAGATACGAGGGTCCTAGGCCGTATAGGGCTTTAAAGGTTAAAACCAGCACCTTAAACCTGATCCTGTACTCCACTGGGAGCCAGTGCAGCTGGTATAGCACCGGATGAATGTGATCCCGCAGCGAAGACCCCGTAAGGAGTCTCGCTGCGGCATTCTGCACCCGCTGGAGTTTCTGGGTCAGTCTCAAGGGCAGCCCCACGTAGAGCGAGTTACAATAATCCAGTCTGGAGGTGACCGTCGCGTGGATCACAGTGGCTAGGTCAGGGCGAGAGAGGTAAGGGGCCAACTGCTTAGCTTGGCGGAGATGAAAAAATGCCGCCTTTGTTATAGCTGCAATCTGCGCCTCCATAGAGAGGGAGGTATCGAAGATTACACCCAAACTCTTAACGGACGGTGCTGGCACTAATTGCACCCCCGCAAGAGATGGGAGTTGCCCCCTCAATCCCATATCGTCCCGTCCCAGCCAGAGGACCTCTGTCTTCGAAGGATTTAACTTCAACCGGCTCCCACGTAACCATCCAGCCACAGCTTCCAGACATCTGATCAGTGTGTCTGGGGCCGAGTCAGGATGGCCATCCATCAACAGATAGAGTTGGGTGTCATCGGCATACTGATGGCAGCCCAGCCCAAAACTCCGGACAAGCTGGGCGAGGGGGCGCATAAAGATGTTAAAAAGCATCGGGGAGAGAATCGCACCCTGAGGCACTGCACACACCAAGGAGTGGCGGGATGACAGTTCCCCCCCAAGCGCCACCCTCTGTCCCCGACCAGAGAGAAACGAGCGCAGCCATTGAAGGACTGCGCCCTGGATCCCCACGTCGGCGAGGCGGTGGTCCAAAAGTTCGTGATCGACCATGTCGAAAGCTGCTGACAGATCTAGAAGAATCAGCAGCCCCGACCCGCCTCGATCCAGCTGTCTACGGAGATCATCTGTTAGGGCGACCAGAGCCGTCTCGGTCCCATGACCAAATGGCTGCTGGGAGGAGCACAGAGAGAAGAAACACCCTGGTCCATCTGCAGCAGCACAACCAGAGCCCTTCATCTTCCCCAGCTGCAACAAAACATGTCTCTCCTACATCGGTCTCTATGGCCACAGCTGTAACGCTCCAACAGTTTGACTTCACTCCCCAAAGGCACACTCCTCCATTGTCTCCTGAGACAGGCGGATGCCGGCATTTACCGTATTTTTTGCACCATAACACTCACTTTTTTCCTCCTAGAAAGTAAGGGGAAATGTCTGTGCGTGTTATGGAGGAAATGCCTACGGGTGGCATGCCTACGGATTTTCCTCCTCTAAAAACTACGTGCGTGTTATGGTCGGGTGCGTGTTATAGAGCGAAAAATACGGTAATTTTTGTATCTTCATTTTAGACCTTATTATTTTTTCTGTGGAAATTGCTTGATTTGGTTGTGTTCTGTTAATGTATTTTTTATTGTTTATGACTAATTTTGTTGTGTTTGTAATTATGTGGACTTTTTTTTCCACATTGTAAGCCACTCTGAGCATGGGTTGAACTATGGAAAGCATACGAGGAAAATTATTTGTGTATGTTTCTATGTATGTAGCTTCTCCCATCACTTCCTGGCAGTTGAGGGGTGGAGCGGGCAGCAAACACTGCAGGTAGCCTGAATATTGCCATGCCATGCTATCTTCAACAGAGTAGCCCCTGCCAGCCATGACCTGGGAGGAAAGTGGCAACCCTATAATGCCCACCCAGCCCTCGTGCTGCCTTCCCAAAGCCACGTAAGTGAGGTGCCCAACTTTCAGAAGGAGATTCGAGTCTCTGGCAGGGTCCTAGAGTCCTCCTACCTCCTTCCCAAAGCTGGGAAAGCACTAACTAAGCTTTGGGAAAGAATAATAATATTAATAATAATAATTTTTTTATTTATACCCCACCCTTTCCGGTTCAAAAACTGGGCTCAGGGCGGCTAACAACAAATTTAAAACACTTTAAAACACTTAATTATAAAAGCAGCATAAAATACAGTATAAAAACATGAATAACAATCAAAATAAAAAATCAATTAGATAATTAAATCAATTAGATAATCCCCAGGGCTAGCTAGCTGAACTGATCCTACTTGGGGCAGTGAGTAGGCCAGGGGAGAATTAGCTGTGGGGTCTCAGAGCAGGTACCGTATTTTTCGCCCCATAGGACGCACTTTTTTCCCTCCAAAAATGAAGGGGAAATGTGTGTGCATCCTATGGGGCAAATGCAGGCATTCGCTGAAGACTGGAGAGCGAGAGGGATCGGTGCGCTGGGCTCCCGCGGCTTGCGGAGAGTTGCCTGCATGCCAGCGCGCCCAGACTTCACGCGGCTCTCTGCAAGGCGCCGGCTCCCACGGCTTGCGGAGAGTTGCGTGTTCTGGGGGCTGGGGTCGGGGGAAGCTCGGGTTTCCCCGGCCCCAGCCCCGCGCCTGGGGGAAAAATTATTTTTCCCCTTTATTTCCCCCCAAAAAAACTAGGTGCGCCTTATGGGATGGTGCGTCCTATAGGGCGAAAAATACAGTGATCTTCATAAAAGGGGAGAGGGAAGGAAAGAAGGAGAATAAAAGATCAGGCTAAGTTCAAATTGAAAGCCAGGCGGAATAGCTCTGTCTTCAGGCCCTGTGGAAGGAAGTTAAATCCTGCAGGGCCCTGGTCTCATGGGACAGAGCATTCCACCAGGTCGGAGCCATCACTGAAAAGGCCCTGGCCCTGGTGGAGGATAGTCTGACTTCCTTAGGGCCCGGGACCTCTAAACTATGGTTATTCATGGACCTTAAGGTCCTCTATGGGGCAGACCAGGAGAGGCGGTCCTGTAGAAGCAGCAAGGAAGCAACTGTGACAGCAGGGATCCCTTCCCAACAAAACTAAGACATTTCTTAATTTAGTTAGGTATTAGTGCAACTGCAGTGCTTAAACGGAGACCCTCCAAGTGCCCCTGTTTTCCAAAGACAGTCCCGGATTTACAGAAGCTGTCCCAGTTTCTGATTTGACCCCAGAACGTCCCACTTTTCCTTAGGGCATCCCTATTTTCATCAGAGATATATTGAGGGGTTGTCTCTATTTTTATCAGAGAAATGTTGGAGGGTATGTTAAGTGTCCATCGTATCTGAGAAGAGCACCAGAACAACTGGTCATGCTCTGTGACTTGCTAGCAGCCCTGCAAGGTCCAGTAGGTGCCAGTTTCCAGGTACCCATCACCTGAGAAACAGATCCCCACAGACAACAGATAATAACAAAGCACACTCTAATCTCTCTTGGTTTCAGGCAGCTAAAGGAACGGTGCCTGGATGGAATCGGACGTTTATGTTTATTCTGTAGCTCTGAAGGCTTTCCATGGGGTTGGATGGTGAAATGCAAAGCATTCTGTCTTCACACAAGCGTTGGTTCCCCCAACTTTACAGTTCTTCAATATCCAGGTTTTCCTTGCAAACCCATCTGCGCCGTTCATGACAGTAGGCATCGTTCCAGTTATAATTGTTACTTGCAGGCACAATGGAGACACAATCCTCCTCTATTTCTCTGTTTTGCTGTCTGTGGGGAGGCTCATTGTGAGACCAGTACCTGCGGAAAGACTTCCCATTAAACAGGAAAGATAGAGACAGGCTGGGTCTACCAATGAGGAGGAAGCAAGGCATGCTGAGACCTGTGGGGTGAGAATGGGATGCAGCCCCCTTGGATTGTGGGAGGCAGGAGGGCCACATTTTTAGACGCTCCCCAACATCATTATTATTATTATTATTATTATTATTATTATTATTATTATTATTATTATTTTAAAAAAGAAATCCCTGCAAGTTGGGAAGCGTAACACAGAAACTTAACCACACCTCAAAATAACTATGGGATGGGTGTCTCCTTTTCCCAGGAAGAGGAGAGGCTGTATCAGACTGTATTTGGACCCTTGCAAGATTCTGAATAGGGACGTGGGTGGCACTGTGGGTTAAACCACAGAGCCGAGGGCTTGCCGATCAGAAGGTCAGCAGTTTGAATCCCCGTGATGGGGTGAGCTCCCGTTGCTCGGTCCCAGCTCCTGCCAACCTAGCAGTTCGAAAGCACACCCAAGTGCAAGTAGACAAATAGGTACCACTCTGGCGGGAAGGTAAACGGCGTTTCCATGCGCTGCTCTGGTTCGCCAGAAGCAGCTTTGTCATGCTGGCCACATGACCCGGAAGCTGTACGCCAGCTCCCTTGGCCAATAAAGCGAGATGAGCGCCGCAACCCCAGAGTCGGCCACGACTGGACCTAATGGTCAGGGATCCCTTTACCTTTACCTTTTAAGATTCTGAATAGTGTGGGACATTTGACAGGCAAGTAAGTGTCTCATCTATACCTGGGAAAGAACCATCTGAACACCATAATACAGTGCATATCTTAGAACATGGAAAGAAGGTGTTCAGGGGTTTACTCCATTATGCGCCTCCCGCCTTCACATATACACACACCCTGTTCCATGAATGTCCGTGACACAGGAAACACTCCTGTGTGAAATGCTGCGGCAATTTCTGCAAGATGACTTGACTTTTCCTCTAGTGTTTGGGAACAATTCCTCGACACCGCCTATTTCAGACTTACTCTTTTTTAAATCGGGAGCCATCTGTCCATTCCCATTTGCCTTCCTCCGTTTCATCTGTAAGGCCAATCCAAGTGGGGTCACTGAGCAGGGAAGTGACAAAGTTCTGTAGAAAGAAGGAACAACCTCACTCGACATTGTGTCAGGTCATTGAGGCAAGAAAGAGACAACAGCTTGCCCAGGGTTGCACATGTCGGTAAGCCTTCACAGATTTGCCAACGTAGCCCTAAATGTGTGGTAAGAAAAGTTAGGTTCTGTGCAGTATAATTGGTTTAATTGTCGCAGGGATGAAGAATGGCTAAAGGTATATTGCTGAAATGTTTAACATGGGGCTGTATTAAAGCCAACAAGAGCACTCTGAGCTCTTGCTGAGTTGAGAATTAACTGATCGTTGTTCTCTGGTAGCTAACATGTGAGTGTTGTAACCTTAGATCATGTGAGAGGTGTTGGGTTGCAAATTCGCCATCTTGAAAGCTTCCTTTGTCTCCTAAACTCTATGGAATGAGGCTGCAAATGAAGTTCTCCTGAAGGTAGAGTAAGCAGCCTAAAGCCAATGGAGGCTGGAATGCAGGCTGTGGGGAGAAACAGACCTCTGCTTCTCGGTCTGCTTGGATCATTTCACCTTTTCTAAGATGTTGAGCCTGTGCTGGACAGCACAAGACAATGTATAGATATTTTGATTGTATCTTTGATGCTTGTGTTCTGTTTTTGAAGAGTTCTGCCAGTAAAACATTGAATAATATTTTTATGGGCCTGGACAAGGCTTCATTACCAAAGGCCTCAGTTCTTATGCTTCCAGTCGCTTCAAACTGCACAGCATTAATATCTGCAACAGGTTCAGTGTAACCCACATAAACAATTTTCATTTTAAAAAATTCTCTGCCCCAGGTTCTGAGCCAAGAAACTGCTTACACAACTGTAATGGAGCCTCTGCAGGTTGCAAAATATTCTGGGCTGTGTTCTATAATGACTTTACATTGAGATTCTACCATTGCCTACTGGGCTTCACCATCGCTGCACGTGCAATGGGATTGTGCCAAAGAACCATGTTCTCCTCTTCCAGAAAGGTCAGACGTGGAGGGACAAATACCTTTCAATGAAGCCTGCCTGTCATTTCTAACTTAATTGAGGAGCCTCTTGTAAGTTTTCATGGAGGCCCAGGACTATTTGGGACAGAATTTTCAAGCCATTGCATTGATGCTACAAAGGCAGAATAGTAGCAAAATCATCGAGTTGGAAGATACCCTGTGGATTTTCTAGCCCAACCCCCTGCAATGCAGGAATAAGCAGCTGTCCCTTACGGGGATCAAACCTGCAACCTTGGTGTTATTAGCACCACACTCTAACCAACTGAGCTATCCAACTGGGATGTGTGGATAGGAAGCAGGCAAGAAATCGTACAATATTTGCATGCGAGAACAGAAAGGAGAGAAGCAGATGTCTATAACCTGTTCTTCATCTGTCAGGATGGAGGCCAAGTGGGCGTCTCTGGACTCGCAGAAATTCTCAGCATCATACCAGCTCTTTTTTCCTTTTGAAATGTAGTAGAGATTCCTCCCGAAAGCATCCCACCTACCAGAAGACTTCCCACTTTTAAGGAAGAAGGATTCTAAGAAGAAATAAGTAGGAAGAAGAGGATAATGTATTCTCTTCTGTACATAGTTGAATTCAACCCTCCCTGCTCGTCCCTGAGGAACAATGGGTGACGTGGGGTAATTCTTGCAGCCTAGCCTACCTCCAAGGGTTCTTGTGCCGATGAATTGGATAATCCAATCCACACTGCTCTGAGCTCCTTATGGGAAGGGAGGGACCCAAATATAAGAAATATTGGGAATTGCTGCAGAACCCACTTCTGGGTCCCATTTTCTGTGAGCCTGGGAAAGACTCTCCTCCCTGCAAGAGAGGGGAGTGGTTGTGGCCGGGAGCCGGACTCCGCCTCAAGCAGGGGCCGTTTGCCCCCTGCCTCCCACTCACCTGGCTGGCGCCCACGCCCTCAGTCAGGCACCCAACCAGGTGCCTTCAAGGGGGCGTGTACAGCAGCCTGAATTGCTGCGACGCCAGCCTCCAGCCCTCACTTTTGTCGTCCCGTCCCCTCCACTCCCTTAGAGCAGGGTTTCCAGTTTTCTTTTGGCCTTGCTATGGACCTTAGGTTGGTCGCCCTGGTTGTCTGGGGGGCCTGGTAGGAATTTTTCCATTTGGCATTAGGCTTTTTGGTTTTTTCGCCTACCTCGTAGCAATCGTCACAACTTTCGTGGTATTGGTGGGTAGGTTAGGCATTGGAATAATGTGTTGTGGTGTCGAAGGGCTAGGTGTGGCTATCGCCTGCGCCTTCAATTCTTGGGTATTCCGTTAAAGGAATCTGGCGGTCGTGTATTCTGTCCGATGCCTGCTTGGCGGGAGGCCATGGCACGACCCCCGGTGACATCAGGGGAGAGCCTATAGTTGGATTAGCATCAACAGGCTCCACCTACTGGTGAATAAACCCCCTTTGTTTGTTTGTTTGTTTGTTTGTTAGACTCACCCCTCTCTGAGTGGGTGGAGTCAGCTGACGTAATCCAATGCCTAAGCCAATACCTTTTCACTTGCTGTAATCAATAAAGTTGTGGCCTTTTCTTGCCCATTAACCTTATATCACGTGTCCTTGTGTTTCATTCCACTGCCCGGGGTTCGGGTCCTCGAACCACAACACCAACCCATCACTTCAACACATGCTTAAAATCTAGAGCTCTGCTCCACAGAGAGAACCATGACCCTCCCAGCCAGCACTTTCTGAAATAATGCATGACCTGAAACACAACCATTCCCCAAATTCTCCGAATTTTGAATTTCAGTTCTCCAGCGAAGGAATTTCGCAAAAAATGCATATACTAAAGTAAAGTTTGTGTTGAAATGCTTATGTCTTGCGAAGGCAGCACACAAGAATGCATCTTGTGAGCTGAAATCATTTTGCCAAAGTATATATATATATAGCACAATTTCATATGACTATGTGCATATGAGGAAGAAGCTTGCTCCAAAATTCTGGTTTGTTTTCATGAGAACCTTTTCTTAGCAAAACAAAACAAAAAACAAATCGCAAGTGGACGTGGAAATCTTGAGAAGACTAGAAAAATGAGAAGCTGAGACAAACCAAAACTGACACATGCTTCCTTCCCCGGAGGGCAGAAGCTGAGAGAGGTCTGAGCGTGGGAGAGAGGGTTTTGCATACATCTGCCCAGAGATCTGGATGCTGATATTGCCAGTATTTTATGCACTCTGCAACAGTTAATTGAAATGCCCGGGTCAGGGCCATGCACCTGGTCTGTTGACTGAGCTCAAGGACACTGGAGCTCAGAAGCTGTAAATACAGTTTGGCCTTGGTACAGTAAGTGGCAGCAAAGGTGCCAACTCCTGGGGGCCCGGGCACCCACAAAATTCCCCACAAAGGGGCTGGGCACTCACAAATTTCGGTGCCAGAGCCATGCACACTGCGTGGCACCCATGGCCCCAGGCACCCACAGTTGTGGGGCCAAGATGGCACTCTTGCATAGCAGGCAGTTCGAGGTGAACAGTAGGGGTGGTGGATGCAACAGAGAGAATAGCAACAAAGAAAAGGATTCTGTTTTGTATATAGTTTTCTGTCTCTCAATAAAATGCCATCAAATATTCAAACGCAGGCGCTTCTGCCTGTTTGCGCAATCTGTTTGCGCAAGAGCCAACAGATGTGTTTCATAGCTTCCTCTCTGTGCCACATCTGGCGTTCAACCAAAGTGGCCTCTAATCTTTGTGCCTGCCAGCCGGGGGGGGTGTCCTTTCTGCAATTTAAGCATGCGCCTCTTGCCATTTGATCGCCCTTGCATTCTCAAAAAGTGCTGAGTTCAGGCATGCAGCTACTTACGGTACTTCAGTTTCCGTTTCTTGTAGGCCTTTTCAGCCTCTTCTAAATGGTCTGGCAATGTCTTCACTTCTTCTGCTACCTGCATGGCTATAAGCATTCCCACAGTTAGAAGGTTTCTTCTTCACCTTCACCACCACAGACACATTTGCTTGTTATAGTTAAGTATTTATATCTTAGCCTTACAACCAGGGAAGTCTGGTGTGAGAACAAAACTAGATAGATAGATAGATAGATAGATAGATAGATAGATAGATGATAGATAGATAGATAGATAGATAGATAGATAGATAGATAGATGAGAGAGAGAGAGAGAGAGAGAGAGAGAGAGATGATAGATGATAGATAGATGAGAGAGAGAGAGAGAGAGAGAGAGAGAGAGATGATAGATAGATAGATAGATAGATAGATAGATAGATAGATAGATGATAGATAGATAGATGATAGATAGATAGATGAGAGAGAGAGAGAGAGAGAGAGAGAGAGAGAGAGAGAGAGAGAGGATGATGATGATGATGATAGATGATAGATGATAGATAGATGATAGATGATAGATAGATAGATATAGATAGATAGATGATAGATAGATAGATCAGTGTTTCCCAACCACTGTTCCACGGCACACTAGTGTGCCGCGAGATGTTGCCTGGTGTGCCGCGGGAAAAATTAAAAAATTCGAAAGATTTTTTTAAAAAAAGTCAAATTTTCGATTGGGGCGCCGTCACTAGATGACCCCTGGGGTTCCCTCCCTCCCTCCCGTTCTGCCTTCGGAGAAGATGAGCCAGCCCTCAAGGAGGTGATTATGTAATTTGCTAGCAATTCATGTCCCTCCCGGCGTGACGCTGCGCGCTGACGTCACAGGGCTATAATGGTGGTGTGCCTCGAGATTTTTTTCATGAAACAAGTGTGCCTTTGCCCAAAAAAGGTTGGGAAACACTGAGATAGATGATAGATAGATGATAGATAGATGATAGACTATTATTGTCAGAAAAATGGAAGCAAGAAGAATTACCGACGAAAGAAGAATAGCAAATGAAATTAATGGGCTATGCAGAATTAGATAAATTAACAGGAAGGATTCGAAACCTGTGGGATCAGAGATTCTTAGAGGACTGGAGTAAATATTTGAATTATTTGAAAAGCAATTGTGATAAACAGATTACGCTAGTAGGGCTGCAAGAAGTTCTGCAAGGAGGACTTTGTGAAATATTGCAAGGAAGGCTTTGAAAAGAATTATTAGTTAAGGACAATTAAAAGTAAAAGAGAAATTAAGAAATGGAGAATAAGTGATAAAGAACGGAAAATCATCAGAGGTTGTTGACAGAAGTCTAAAACATTGTGTAAGAAGTTATGTAAAATGATTGTTGGAACTTATATGTTTAAAAATTAATAAATATATATATATTTTAAAAGTCAAGAAATTGAGTCCTAGTATGCTTGGCTGCTCCTTTCCGCTGTATAGTAAACTTCAGAAGAGCATGATCACTCACGCCT
Organism: Podarcis vaucheri; assembly: GCF_965113315.1. Lineage (NCBI taxonomy): Eukaryota > Metazoa > Chordata > Lepidosauria > Squamata > Lacertidae > Podarcis > Podarcis vaucheri. Next base: position 2,930,057 of record NC_138767.1, on the reverse strand, counting down.
AATGATCCTTCCACTTCTACCCCACTAACCAGGTCATCAACATTGGTTAGGACCAGATCTAAAATGGCTGTTCCTCTTGCTGCTTCTCCCACTTTCTGGACAATGAAGTTGTCTGCAAGGCCAGTGAGGAATCTGTTTGACCTTATGCTCTTGGCTGAGTTTGACGTCCAACAAATATCTGGGTAATTGAAGTCCCCCATTACTACTATCTCCCTTCCTTTTGCATGCTTGGCCATCTGTTCCAGGAAGGCATCATCTATGTCCTCCGTTTGGCTTGGGGATCTATAGTAAACTCCCACAATGAGGTCTCTGTTATTCTTCTCTCCCTTAATTTTGACCCAAATGCTCTCACTTTGGCTTTGAGGATCTAAATCTTGGATCTCTTCACAGGTATACACATCCTTGACATATAACGCCACTCCTCCTCCTTTCTTGTCTGGTCTGTTTCTCTGAAATAGATTGTATCCCCCCATTATTACATTCCAATCGTGGGACTTATCCCACCAGGTTTCAGTGATGCCTATTATGTCATATTTAGTTTGCTGTACTAAGAGCTCAAGCTCATCTTGTTTATTTCCCATGCTTTGCGCATTAGTGTACAGACATTGAAGTCCATTAATCATTCCCCCGTGTCTCTTATTTAAGGATTTTTTCCTCCCACCACTAGGTCCATGTGCTGTTTGCTCCATTTGGTCTATGACATTTGGATGATCATCTTCATTAATTGATAGACTCCTACCTTCAGGAGCACTGTCTCCCTCCCCCCACATTAGTCAGTTTAAAGCCCTCCTGATAAGGTTTCTGAGATTTTTGGCAAAAACATTTCTCCCAACCGTTGTGAGGTGCAGCCCATCATTTGCCAGAAGTCCATCTTCAAGAAACTGCAGTCCGTGATCTAAGAATCCAAACCGTTCCTGTTTACACCATTTGCGAAGCCAGCTGTTCACTTCCACTATTTTCCCCTCTCTCCCTGGGCCACGTCGTTCAACTGGGAGGACAGATGAGATGACAGTTTGTGCATTTAGTTGCTTCAATTTCCTGCCGAGAGCCTCGTAGTCTCTTTTGATCTTCTGGAGGCTATTGCTTGCAGTGTCATTGGTTCCCACATGAACCAAGAGGAAGGGGTATTTGTCAGTGGGTTTTATGATTCCTTGCAGTCGTTCAGTTACATCTTGGATCTTAGCCCCGGGGAGACAGCACACTTCCCGAGACATCTTGTCAGGCCCACAGATCACTGCTTCTGTTCCCCTCAGTAGGGAATCCCCTATCACCACTACACGCCCCCTCTTGGGTTTGGTCGGGGTTCTTCCGTGAGCTGTCCGTTCCAAGGTTGCCTGCACATTCCCTGAGGACTGACTTTGCTGCTCGTCTTCATATACCTGATCGACTGTAATGAGGGAGAGATCCTCAAATGGAGTCTGCTCTTCGTCTTCCATGCTAGGGGAGAGGACCTCAAAGCGATTGTGTATTTCTAAACAATCAGAGTGAACCCTGGGCCTCCTACTTCTTTGAGTCACGTTTCTCCATATATCTGGCTCCTGTGTTGGTGAACTAGACTCCTTCTCAGGGGAGTCCCCTGTCTCCTCCTTGGTGGAGACGGTGTGCTCTGTTGCTTCCAAGAAGAGCTCCAGCTCTCTAATTCTTTGGAGCGTAGCTACACGTTCCTCCAGTTGCTGGACTTTGTCTTTTAAGAGGGCAATCAACATGCAATTGCTGCAGGTAAAGCTGCCTGCAACCTTTGGCAAGATGGCAAACATTGCGCAGGAATCGCAGGCGACTGCAGCTGTTCCCTCCCCTTCCATCTTGAGATCGTGTCGTTGGGGGTGGCTACAGAGGTCCTCCATCATAAAAAGCTTAAAGACAGGACAAATAACTTCCCACACACAAAAAAACCTAGGTCTCCCCCAACAAACGTTTGAGACTAGCTCCCCTAATTCTAAAAGATGGATATAACTGCCACAAAGAAACACACACACACAAGAAAACCCTTTTTGCTCCTTCTTCAACTGCTGCCCTGCAAACTCTGATAAGCTCCTCCCACAGCTAATCCCCTGCCTCAACAGAAACCCTGCCCCCTCTGACCTTTACACAGGGAAAACAGCTAATCCGCCACAAAGAAACACACACACACAAGAAAACCCTTTTTGCTCCTTCTTCAACTGCTGCCCTGCAAAGATATAGATATAGATATAGATATAGATATAGATATAGATATAGATATAGATATAGATATAGATATAGATATAGATATAGATATAAACAGAACCCACCCAGCCCAGCCTTCCTTTGTATGTGACTAGAGGTGGGCGTGGCCTCACCTGCACAGGTAACGACAAAAGCACAGGGCAGGGCAGCCATCTCTCTCTCTTTCACTACATGCATCAAAGAAGCAACATCTGCTTAGCCAAAGATGCTCTCTTGGTCTCCAGTCAAAAGAGGACAAAGGGACTGTCTCCTTATGAGATAGTTTAACTTACTTTTCCAAGCTAAGTCTGCCTTCTGGGATCCCATTGTGAACAGAATGTGAGTAAACTCTTTTTATACTTTTATAGAAGACTGTGTTGTGTCTTATCTTTTATGAGGGAATAAGGGGAAAATACCAGAACAGCTATTATAGAGGCTTTAGCGAGCCTGAGCAAATGCATACGCTGTGAGTTTAAAAGGGGGAATGTTACTCTGCTAAATTGTGAACTTGTTTACACAAGTTGGAAAGGCTATAATCAAACAATATATCCTCTCCTGCATCCCTGAACATGCCCACATTGTGGACCTTACTCCCTGTGAGCACACACCAGATGGATAACTCTTAGGCTCTTCACTTTTCTTATCAGGCTCTCGAAGCCTCTCCTGCTGTCTCTGGAGGCTCTCATGAGATCTCACAGGGCCATGTGAGATCTCAAAAGAGACTCTGGAGCACATGGGAGAAGATGCCCAGAGGCCAGTAAGCAAAGTAGAGAGGTTAAAAGCTATTCTTGTGCCAGGAAAACTCAGTGCAAAAAGAGTTTTTAAGCGCTATGCCTTACATGCATTCAATTCATGTAATTTCAACTGACTGGCCACCCAGCACATAAATTTGAAATCTTGCAAGTTAAATGCGTGTAAGTTGCAAGTTACTTGCATACCTGTGGTACACAGAAGTGGTGACATTTTCCATAAAGCCTGACCAAAAGTCTACTACATCTGTGTCTTATCTGTGATGCCTCCAAGGCAGTCCTTCGTATTTGCTTCAGTGGAATGGAAGCAGCCCCCCATCCCCTTTTAAAACCCAGTCAGGAACAAACCATCCTTGCTTTTCCACTTACCATTTTCAGAATTGATCTTAGGACGGTTTAGTGAGGCAGCCATTGTGCTCCTTAGCATGATCAATGGGTCTGTGCGAGGATCTTTAGGTGCTTTTTTCAGCTTGAGATCTAAAGTTATAAAGACAAGGATGAGTGCTAAGATTTGCAGGTGCCCGATTTCTGCCCCAATCTGCTTCATTTGATACCTAGGAGCCTACAAAGGACTTTTCACTTCTAGGAGGCAAAGGAGAATACCCTGCTGAGGACCTCTTGCCCTGGCCAAAGTGGCTGGCGCAACCCAGTCAGATGTGAGGAGTACAATTACAGTGGTGCCTCGCAAGACAAAAAGAATCCATTCTGTGATTCTCTTTGTCTTGCGGTTTTTTTCGTCTTGCGAAGCAAGCCCATTGAAGGATTAGCGGATTAGCGCTATTAGCGCTATTAGAGGCTTTTAGAGGCTTTTAGCGGCTTATCTGCTGATCGGATCAGCTGATAAGCAGCTTAGCGGCTTAGAAAAAGGGGGGAGGGGGGGAAACCAGCAGGAACTCGCAAGACATTGTCGTCTTGCGAAGCAAGCCCATAGGAGATTCGTTTTGCGAAGCACCTCCAAAACGGAAAACTCTTTCGTCTAGCGAGTTTTCTGTCTTGCGAGGCGGGGCACCACTGTATTATTATTTTTATTTTTATTTTTATTTTTATTTTTATTTTTATTTTTATTTTTATTTTTATTTTTATTTTTATTTTTATTTTTATTTTTATTTTTATTTTTATTTTTATTTTTATATTTACATCATCTTCATTTCAATACTCTCTATTTTTCTAATCTTAAATGCAATGCTCCATCTCTCTGACGCATTTTGCAATTATTATTATTATTATTATTTTTAAAGACTCATGAAAATTCTTCAGCATTCTCCAGTAAATTGCTCCTAATAAGCACATTTGTGTATGCGGTTCTGAGTAACGCACACACATTTTTTCTCCTAATATCTTACAAATTTCTCCTACAATGACTTTTAAATGCGACATTCGTTTTTATGCACATTCCCTGTGTTCTATACATTTTCATAAACGCTGGCATCGAAAAATTCAGAGACGTGCTAATTTCTGAGGTCGGCTTTATGTTGGTGCAGATAGATTCAGTGTCAAATGTTACTTGGACTGAGTTTCTCCCCCATAGCTGGACCCAACAAAGAATATTTGTATTACTGGCTGGGTTTTAAACCCAGCACGAGGTCTTAAATGAAGCTCTCTTGGTGCATTGCATGTGTGAACGAGTTCTACAGCTTGAAGGGAAACACTGTCTGCCACTCACCCCCTCCAGGGGTTGTGACTCTCACTGCCCCTGTCCCCTCCCCATGTCCACCTGTTTAGCACTGAAGTCTGCAAAGCGATGGCTCCATGGCTCTCATCTGCCGTTGATCCATGCATAAGGTTGCCATATTTCAAAAAGTGGAAATCCGGATACAAAAGGTTGGTGTGTTTTGTTTGCAAAATCTCAAATCACCTTGAGTTTTGCCGGCTATGTCCAGGAAATTCCAGACATATGGCAACTCTCTCCATGCAACATCAGGTGTAGAGGCCAGCAGTGGGGACTTGGGTTTGAACCCCTCAAAGTGCAAAGGGCTTGAGGGGGCCACTTGGGAAAGCCTCATCCCTTGTGCATGAAGAACGCCCAGCTCTTCTGGCCACATGACCAGGGACCCTGCCAACCATCCCTTCTCATGTTCACCAAGGGCACAGCCAACAGATGCATTCTAGATGTGGGGTGGCCTTCAGGCCCAACCCTGCGCTCCCTTGCTCACTAGGGCTGGGAGATATATTGATACACTGTCCAAAACCAGTTTGAAGTCCATATTGTGATATCAGTTTCATAATTTTTGACCTTGTTAGGATTTTTGCTCCATGTTTGCAGCCATGGGATTGTAATCTATCACATGACGGTGTATGTTTTCATTCCACAGTGTGGGAAGTGACGGAGACAGGATGTTAATGTTACTGTGTTAGTGGGACTATTGTCCTTTGTCCTTCCTCTCTTTGCTGTCTAATGAGAAAGAGGAAGGAGCTAAGTCAGAATGCTCCAAGTGTATTATATGTAAATAAATGTAGATTAGCCAAAATGCTGTGCTACTGAGTTCTGTTACGCAAACTGCGAATTCTCTGCGGATCCCTAAGTGTGCTGATGCTTCTTGTTATCAGTCGCTGTGATGTTCGGGCAGAAGAAAGCTTTTGAAGCTCCCGAACGATCGACCAGGAGGGAGAGAACATGCCAGTCAGGCATGCCAGTCTCTGCCAGGGTTCTACACGAGGGTAGGATAGTGCTAACATATATCGTGAAGCATGACGTGTGTGCTATGCAAAAATCACAGTGTCGGGGAAACCATGAAGCCAGCCAATGCTCCATCTTTATTTCAGACATTGTGATATATTGGTATATAGAAATGCTTAGCTAGTGATATACAGTATCACAATGTTGGAAACCAGACATCGCCCAGCCCTAGGTAACAGTCTGGCCTATATAATCATAGTGACTGTAGAGTTGGAAAGGACCCAAAGGGTCCATAGCTGTCAACTTTTCCCTTTTCTTGAGAGGAATCCTATTCAGAATAAGGGAATTTCCCTTTAAAAAAGGGAAACGTTGACAGCTATGAAAGGGTCATCGAGCCCCAAACCCTGCAATGAGAATCTAGTCCCCCTTCAGCAGGAAAACCCAAGTAGGACAATTTATTCTGGATGGTTCAGGGGGGTGCATGATCAGGGGGAGCTGAACTTACAGGAAACACCCATCCCGATTGCCACGCCAATTAAGGTTATTATAGCGATGGTGATGACAGTCCACACGACTTTCACACGGGTTTCATTCATGAGAAGAGCGATAGTTTTCCGTGGCGGTGGTGGTGGCGGTGGCGATCCTGGTGCGGGTGCTTTTTTCTTTGGAGGGGCTTTTGCTTTCGGTTTTGCTTTCGGTTTTGCTTTCGGTTTAGGCGCCATAGCTTGAATGACAAGAAGAAATTAAACCAAAAAAACTGAGTGTGAAGATGACTCATCGAGGGAAAGATTTACCATCAGGTTCACTTTTGCCCATCTGGGGTTTATTTACTTATTTACAAACTTTTTTTGAATTAAAAAAAAACCCCATAGCAAATGTAAAGTGTTGCCTTCTGCGACAAACGCATGTACAGATGTTAAACCTTGTAATCATCGGGCTGTACAGTGAAGTCTAAGCGGCATACAATCAATAGTTTGGGAAAATGGGCAGATCAGCCCAAATACATATCTCTCAAGGGAAGAACAGAAAGAAGGCTCTCCAGACTTCTATTTGCTAGCCTCTCTAGCCTTGTTAGGAAGGCTGACAGACAGACGGCCGGAGACTTCATTTCATACTCTAAACTGGACTGAGTTGGAAAGGAGTTTTCTTAACCGGGAACTCTGTAAAAGGACGACTACAGACTTTGGTGTTCTGGAGGAGTGCATACTCCGCTGATCGCACTGGTCAAAGGATGGTGTGGTATCAACAATCAACAGTGGGCCCAAGGCTAACATTTTCTGGGCCAGCTGGCTTCTACAAGTCATGGCACACGCTTCCGCTTGTTCCCTGATTTCTAGATACAGGTCTGAGTGGTTTCCCCTTTGCCTTGCTGCTTTCCGATTTAACACTGAATCGGAACAAACGGCACCCTTTGGGGAACCTGGTCGCTGCTGGTTCTGATTCAGAGGTAAACCACAGTTTGCCCAGGGGGAAAGTTGCAGGGGGAACAGAAGTTTGAATGAGCCATCAGACAGAAGAGAGAGTACTGTATCATTGTTACGAAACGATATAAATCAAGACCCTAGGAAGACAAAGCCATATTTCTTTGTTATTCTTGTTATCGCCCTCCGACGGTCAGTTCAGCGTTCTGTAAGTGCTATATTCCACATTACATTGGGTCCACGTGTCTGTGGAGCTTTTCTCCCCCAGTTGGAAGCAACTATTTGTCTTGCTGCTGTCATAAGAAAGAAGATCAACTCTTTACGCTTAACATTTGGATTGATATGGTTTTCCACTGACAGCATGGCTAACACAGGATCGGGAAAAAGACGCTGCTCTGTAACAACGGGGAAATTGGTGTGGGATGTAAACACAGCAGCAGTCAATGACAACATTCCTAGAGTGTACATGTTAGAACATGGGAAGGGATGTCTGTCCAACAAGCAGGTAAACTTCCTGGGGACGGACTTCCTCCACATGTGACCAGAGGTGGGTGTGGCCTCACCTGTGCAGGTGATGACAAAAGCACAGGGCAGGCAGCCATCTCTCTCTCTCTGCCATCACCTTTCGAAGAAGCAGGGTGCCCTCTTGGCTCTCAGCCAAGAGAGGAGAGGCCTATCTTCCTATAAGATAGATTCTAAGTGTATTTTACCTTTTTAAGCCTGTCTGCCGTCTGGGATCATATTGTGAACAGATCGTGAGTAAACTCTTTTACACTTTTATAAAGACTGTGTTGTGTCTTGTATTTTAAGAGGGAACAAAGGGGAAATTACCAGAGTAATTATTATAGAGGTTCTAGCGAACCTGTGCACACGTTACCGTTGCGAACTTAAAGGGGAATGTCTATAAACTCTGCTGATATTTTGGGAACTTGTTAGCACAAGTTGGATAAGGATATAATTAGTCAATATATCCTCTCCTGCACCCCAGAACATTCCCACAAAGGGTTAGTGGGCCCAGTATTGCATATTTCTGCGTATTTTTGAAGGATTGCATTGGATTGTGATTTTGAGTTGAGTAGTATTTTTCTGAGTTAACTTCCTGGTAAGCACATGGTCCTTTGTTCCATTGTGCAGTGGGGATTAAGCAACCCCCCCCCCTTCCCTCAGAGTTCACAGTGACCCAAGGCAGTGAAGAATTGTTTTGTATTTTGAGATTTTTGAGATTTTGATTTTAAAATTTTGAGAAATTTTGAAATTTTGAAGAATTTTCAAATTTTGGATTTTAAGATGGCTAGAGCAGCTTTTGATAGTGATGCAAAGCTAGGAATGCCTGTGCTGAATGAGTACAATTTCATGCACTGGAAGCAGCGCTTGATAGCGTGTTTAGATTATAAGCATATTTTGGAAGCTTTAAAGCCTCAGCCTACAGGATCGTCTGAGGAAGATTTAGCCAAGATAAGTGCTTGGAAACGCATGAACAGTGAAGCTAGACACATAATTTTGAGTGGACTTTGTGATGAGCAGCTATCATTAATAAATAGTACAGATGATGCATCTCAAATCTTAAGAGATATTGAGCGTGTGTATGGAGAATCTAGCATAAACAGCTTCAGAAACTTGGTGTGTAAATTAACCAGATTGAGGATGAATTCAAAAGAGGAATTCACAGAGCACATCAACAAGTTTACTGAGATTATTCAAAGAATTGATCTGACTCCCAAAGCTTTTGATGAGGATACAAAGATAGCATTTTTGTTATCATCACTTGGACCACGCTTTAGCGCATTTGTAAGTTTGATGGCTCATAGACAAGGTCTGATTTTTAAAGACTTGATTGGTTATTTAAAAGAAGAATGCAGAGATAGAGCTGAATCTCCAGTGAGAAATGCTAGAAGCAAGGACAGCAGTTATGCATCTAGGCAATGTACAAAGTCCAAAGAGATGCCTAAGAAAGTGATTTGCTTCAATTGTAACAAAGAAGGACACATTGCAAAGAACTGCAGAGCTCCTAAAGCGAAGAAACCCCACCCCTTTCAGCCAAAAGGGGAAAAGAAGGGGAAATGTGAATGCACATGGTTACTGCAAGAAAGGAACTTAGCTGTCCAGAATCGTGAAAATAAACGTAATAAATGGATTTTAGATTCAGGTGCCAGTTCGCATTTTTCATATAAAAAGGACTATTTTAATGAGATTAATGAAATAAATGATGAAGAAGGACCTGAAATTGAGATTGCAGATGGCAACATTGTTAAAGCAAAAGGTGCAGGTTCCATGAGCCTGAAATGCAATATAAACAATGAATGCATTGAGAACACAATCTCTAGAGTTTTGTATGTTCCAGAGCTGAGCTGCAATCTAATCAGCGTGTCCACTTTGGACAAGAAAGGTTTCCAGGTCACATTTGGAAATGGAGAATGTAAAGTGACTAGAAATGGCAAAGTGTTTGCTCAAGCAAAGCTAATAAATGGTGTATATGAGCTTGATCTTTCAGAGAACCAGTCTGCAAAAGTGGCACATTCCAGCCAGAAGGATGAAGCAGATCTGGACCTGTGGCACAGAAGGCTTGGACACAGGGACACCAACGTCATTCTGGATCTACAGAAAAGAAATCTTGTAAGAGGTTTGCAGGTAAAGCAGAGCAACAAAGCTCCAGCAAAATGCATAAGCTGTATTACTGAGAAGGCTATAAAACCTTCATTTCCACGTTGTGCAGAGCAAAGAAGCAACAAAGTGCTTGACATAGTGCACACTGACATATGTGGACCCATGAATGTTCCCTCACTGGGAAAGAATAGATATATTTTAATATTTCTGGATGACTTTTCAAGATTTTGTGTTGTATATTTCCTCAAAGAGAAGAGTGAGACAGTGGAGAAGCTCCAGGAATACATTGCCATGGTCAAGAATAAATTCCAGAGAGCTCCAGCTGTGTTAATGAGCGACAATGGAGGTGAGTACTGCTCAAATGAAATGCAGGCTCTCCTGGCCAAGGAAGGAATTGCACACGTAACCACAATTCCTTACACACCACAGCAGAATGCCATAGCTGAGAGAAAGTTTAGGTCCATTATGGACATGACAAGGTGCATGCTAAAGGATGCACGTTTGCCACAAAAGCTGTGGGCCGAAGGAGTGTACACATCGGTCTATTTGCAGAATAGACTGCCAACTAAAGGTGCAGAGCGCACACCATTTGAACTTTGGCATGGGAAAGCTCCCAATCTGTCGCACATACGTGTGTTTGGAAGTCCGTGTTACTTCCACGTGCCCAAGGAACACAGACACAAGCTTGACTCCAGGGCAAAAGCAGGTATCCTTGTGGGATATGCTTCTGGAGGCAAAGGATACAGAATTATGGACTTACAAACTGGTAAGACAAATGCATACCATGCGGTTTATTTTGATGAATATGGAAAAGTAGACACTAAGAACACTGTTGTGGATTCTTCAGATGAGTCAGAAAGGACTCAAGAGTTTGTATATTTCCCTTTTGAGACCCCACAAAGTAATTATCTGCCTTCGAGTGTTACAGCGCCCCCTACAGGCGACGCACCAGAAGACGCAGAGGACCAGAACCCTGGCGGCACCAGAGACGAAGATGAGGACTCAGATGGGGACATGCCTGCATTGGAGGAGGATGAGGAAGCTGATGCGGTCGCAGAACCAGAGGTCAGGATCTCATCCAGAACCAACAAAGGTGTCCCACCATTACGGTTGTCCTACTTTGCAGGGTCGGCGTTTCCACAGGAACCTTCCACTTGGGAAGAGATACAGGAGATGCCAGCTGCAGAAGCCAGTCTCTGGAGGAAGGCCGCGCAGGAGGAGATGGATGCACTGCATCAGAACAAGACCTGGACACTCACTGAGCTGCCTCCCGGTAAGAAGGCCATTGGCAGTAAATGGGTTTTCAAGGTTAAGAAGGGGTCAGAAGGAGAAGTGCAGCGCTACAAAGCTAGACTTGTGGCACAGGGATTTTCACAGCGTTTTGGTGAAGACTATGATGAAGTTTTTGCACCAACTGTGAGGTACAGCAGCGTAAGAATGCTTTTAAGCATTGCAGCCTCCAAGAAAATGAGGGTGAAACACATTGACATTGCTACAGCTTTTCTACATGGGCAGATTTCAGAGGAAATTTATATGAAACAGCCGAAAGGTTTTGTAAAACCACATGAGGCACATCTAGTGTGCAAACTGCAGAAAGGACTTTATGGACTTAAACAGGCTGCCAGAGCCTGGAACCAGAAGTTGCATAAAATGCTGACGCAACTTGGGTACAAGCAAGGCGACGCTGACAAGTGCTTGTACAGTAAGTCAAATAATGGACAATTCTCATATATCCTAGCATTTGTTGATGACCTGATTATTGCCACAGCAAGTGAGAAAGACTATACACAGATAGTAAAACACCTTAGCAAGGAGGTGGAGGTCAAGGAGCTAGGAGATGTCCAGTACTACCTCGGGATCCAGGTGGAAAGAGAAGAGGACGGCTCATTTCTTCTCAGCCAAAGACAGAAGATCCACGAGCTAATTGAGCACATGCAGATGCAAGACGCACATCCAGTTGCTACACCGATGGCTACTGACTTCCTGAAGAATCAGCAGGATTCGAAGCAGTTGCCAGACAACAATGACTACAGGTCGGCGATTGGTAAACTTTTGTATTTAGTTACCACATGTAGACCTGACTTAGCTAATGCTGTGGGGATTCTTAGCAGAAAAGTGAATTCTCCCACTGAGCATGATTGGGCAGGTGTAAAGAGGGTGGTGCGATATTTGAAAGGTACCATGAATTGTAAATTAAGGTTACCAGCCGTCAAAGACCCTAAGTTGGTTGGGTATACAGATGCTGATTGGGCTGGGGATAATGCTGATTATAAATCAACAAGTGGTCATGTTTTCATGTTTGGGGATGGACCTGTTTCATGGGGCAGTTATAAACAGAGCTGTGTAGCATTATCTTCCACAGAATCAGAATACGTTGCAGCAACAGAAGCCTGCAGAGAGATCGCCTGGCTTGATCAACTCATAAAGGACTTTGGGTTGGTGAGAAAAGAGCCTGTCAGCTTGCTAGAGGACAATCAAAGTTGCCTGAAGCTGACGCAGAGTGAGAAGTTCCTGGCCAGAACAAAACACATTGGGGTTAAATACCACTACATACGCCAGATGATCCAGGATGGACTTGTGGAGCTATCCTACTGCAGCACCCAAGAGATGACTGCTGACATCCTGACGAAACCCCTACCAAGAGAGAGTTTCCAGAATCTACGTGTCAAGCTGGGACTCTGGGTGGTTGAATAAAGTTGTTTATGTTTTGTATATGTTGTATTGCCTGAGAAGGGGTATGTGGGATGTAAACACAGGAGCAGTCAATGACAACATTCCTAGAGTGTACATGTTAGAACATGGGAAGGGATGTCTGTCCAACAAGCAGGTAAACTTCCTGGGGACGGACTTCCTCCACATGTGACCAGAGGTGGGTGTGGCCTCACCTGTGCAGGTGATGACAAAAGCACAGGGCAGGCAGCCATCTCTCTCTCTCTGCCATCACCTTTCGAAGAAGCAGGATGCCCTCTTGGCTCTCAGCCAAGAGAGGAGAGGCCTATCTTCCTATAAGATAGATTCTAAGTGTATTTTACCTTTTTAAGCCTGTCTGCCGTCTGGGATCATATTGTGAACAGATCGTGAGTAAACTCTTTTACACTTTTATAAAGACTGTGTTGTGTCTTGTATTTTAAGAGGGAACAAAGGGGAAATTACCAGAGTAATTATTATAGAGGTTCTAGCGAACCTGTGCACACGTTACCGTTGCGAACTTAAAGGGGAATGTCTATAAACTCTGCTGATATTTTGGGAACTTGTTAGCACAAGTTGGATAAGGATATAATTAGTCAATATATCCTCTCCTGCACCCCAGAACATTCCCACAATTGGCACTGTGCACAACACCCAGTCAGCAGTGGGAACTGTCAACACTGAGTGGTCACAAAGCAGTGGCCGGTTGCACATGCAAAGGTGATTATTATTATTATTATTATTATTATTATTATTATTATTATTAATTTAATTTAATTTATATACCGCCTTATACCTGGGGGTCTCAGGGTGGTTCACAGGAGGCAGATCTTAGGAGGGAAACATCTTCAAGTTGCAGAAGGCTGGAAAAAGAGCAGCTGCTTTTAGCAATTTAAAAAGTTATCCGATGAAATTGTTCTCTCTGCGAAGGGCCGGAAAGAAACCATCTAAACTCTAGTAACTGGAGGCTGAAGTGAAATACTCTGGGATTGCAGCATTAGGGGGCCGCATACTGTACCTTCTCCTTTATCTTAGGATTCCCTGCTAGGTTACCATTAAAGGCTATCACTTGCTCTTCCTCCGAGTTTAATGCAATTGATTCCTGCAATACTTCTCATCCGCATTGCCCATCACACTCCCTCCTCCTGCCTTACTAACTTCCTTTGTTTTCTCAGTGTGGTGCATGCAACAGCCCCGGGATTCCAGCTGCTTGCTGATTGGCTGCCTGCTCTCCCCTCCCACCATTCACAATCTCACCTGTTACTGAAAGGTAAGGTGAATTGTGATGGCATTTGGGGGTGGGGGGCAGGGTGAGGCAGCAGTCTTTGGCATCCCGTGTCAAAGAAAGTGGAGCAAGACCATACCCACCCACCCATACCCACCCTAAACGGCCTCGGTCCAGTATACCTGAAGGAGCGTCTCCACCCCCATCATTCTGCCTGGACGCTGAGGTCCAGCACCGAGGGCCTTCTGGTGGTTCCCTCATTGCGAGAAGCAAAGCTACAGGGAACCAGGCAGAGGGCCTTCTCGGTAGTGGCGCCCGCCCTGTGGAACGCCCTTCCAGCAGATGTCAAAGCGATAAACAACTACCTGACATTCAGGAGACATCTTAAGGCAGCCCTGTTCAGGGAAGTTTTTAACGTGTGATATTTTATTGTATTTTTGGTTTTTATGGAGGCCACCCAGAGTGGCTGGGGGGGCCCAGCCAGATGGGCGGGGTATAAATAATAAATTATTATTATTATTATTATTATTATTATTATTATTATTATTATCATGGGCAATGGTATCAACAAGCTCCTCACCTGCTTGGTGAGACTAGCCGTCTCCCATCTTCCTAGTCCCCGGAAATATTTTGGGGCTGAAATCAGGCTTCAGGCTCTATGAGACAGTTGGGGAGCAGTCATTGGGGGATCTGAAGCAAAGTTTCATCTGTACGCTGATGACACACTGCTCTTTCTTTGTACCATCAGAATTGGATGTGGAAGTGAAGTTGGTTGGTTCTGCACTGATACCTGAGTGCAGTGGTGGACCGGATGGAGGTCAATCAACTGATTTTAATTTTTTTTAAATGATTTTTATTGCCATTTAAAAACTTTACAGATCTTACACCATCTTTTCTCTTTACAATTGCATCCATAATCTATTTTTCTTTCCTTACATATTCAACAAACTGGTTTTAAATCCTGGCTCTGTGGGTGAATGGCTCCTGTGTCCTGGAGATTGTTAGGATATTCCGTTCAGTACAGGCATGGCTGTTGTGTGTCACATGCCTGTTAACACTCCAGCACAGCTTGCTGGGAACTTCCATTTGTGTAGAGCTTTTGCTTATGCTGCTTGCTTTTGGACACGAAGGAGAGAAGACATGTTTCCTTTTGTCCTGCTGTACGCTGAATAAACTGCTTGCAAATATGCTCACACAGCCGTCTCCTGCCACTTCTGTTGTGCAGCGTTATTTGCTCTGCTGAGTGTGCGTGCCCAGCTTCTGAAGGCTTCTGAAGCTCAGGCCACAGTTTCATGCTGATCCAAGGACTGGAGATCGCTCGGCACACCGGCCGGTGGGCTGGGGCCTGCTGGGGGCCCACCAATTGCCCCCGATTCCTTGGCTGCATCCCACAGAGATAGGTTAGTAACCTTTTTTGGACAGGGTTGAACTGCTTCAGAAGAGAGAAGCATGTAGTCTGCAGATACTTCTAGATCCATCCCTTGTTGGAATCTCCGTTCAAACAAGCTGATAAGGCCTCACCTTCCTCCGAGCCGAGCCTTTGATAAGGCTCCAAGGCACATTCTTCAATCAGCAGAGTTCCCAGCAGCATGCAGAAGAGACGAGAGGTTTGGGCTACATTGTAAAGAGTTTTATTTCTAAACTACGCAGAACAAAAAAGACATCCACTCTCTATGAAAGCAGAAAGCAAAGGAACAAAGGAAACAGGAAACCACTAACGTCACATCCCATCTCCCTTTCGTGAGACTGCAAGGTCTCTGGAATGTAAACAGAGTCCTGTGACTCCACGCAGCTGCACAGTGATAACAGAAACTAACATCTCTGTCACTTGAGGGCCAATGAATCATAGAATTGTAGAGTAGGACGGGGCCCTGAGAATCATCTAGTCCAATGCAGGAATTGTCGGAGGTTCCGTACGACTGAGCTGTAATAGCTCTCCTCCTCGTCATATCTTCGGAATCTATCCAGGCTCTCATCCAACGATGATTAATGAGCTAAGCCTTTGATGAGGCTCAGGCACGCTCCCCCATTATGCAGAGTATCCAAACAGCAGAAGGAGCCGAGAAATGTGCTACGTTGCTACGTTTATTCCTAACTACGCAGGATAGAAAAGAATATACATCTGCTCTCTGTGAGCTGTAAGAGACAGTGAACAACTGGAACAAAGGAACAGGAAACCAGTAACATCAACATCTGTCTCCCATATCCCATGCGACTTCCAGCAGTCCAGAATGTCTGGAATGTCAATAGAGTCTTGTGACTCCAAAAACTGCACAGTGGCATAACAGAAATCTAACAGGAATACGCAGCTGCCCCTTAGGAGAATCGAACCTGCAACCTTGGCTTTGTCAACACCATAGTCTAACCAACTATCAGTAGCTGGAAGTACCTTCTTCCAGCTTCAGTTCCTAGGGCACTAATGGACTAAGATAGCTTGGCCATGGTAGCTTGAACTTTTTAAGTATTTTACTGCTGGCATCCCATCTGTCTTGGGGGACAACAAAAGAGCACGCCTTCGAGGATGAAGTCAAACCATTGGAGAGTTACAGCGCCTGTTGTGGCTAACTTCTCGTATATTTTGCTTCACTGTAAAACTTTGTGGTGCATAAATTTTATGAAACAAACAAACAATAAATAAATACAGTGGTGCCCCGCAAGAGGAATGCCTCGCAAGACGGAAAACTCGCTAGACGAAAGAGTTTTCCGTTTTGGAGGTGCTTCACAAAACAAATTTCCTATGGGCTTGCTTCGCAAGACGACAATGTCTTGCGAGTTCCTGCTGGGGTTTTTTCCTCCCCCCCTTTTTCTAAGCCGCTAAGCCGCTTATCAGCTGATCCGGTCAGCAGATAAGCCGCTAAAAGCCGCTAAAAGCCGCTAATAGCGCTAATCCGCTAATCCGTCAATGGGCTTGCTTCGCAAGACGAAAAAACCGCTAGACGAAGAGAATCACAGAACGGATTCTTTTTGTCTTGTGAGGCACCACTGTATAATGAACCTGGCACTGGTGACTTCCAGAGTGGATTACTACCTTGCAGTCTTTGTGGAACTTCCCTTGGTCTAAATCCAGAAGTTGCAAGTGGTCAGCTGCAGTTCTGCCCCAATAGGAATCATGGAATTGTGCCTAAAATTGCCACCATAATGACAACAGCATATTAATATTGTTGTGAGTTGAGGGGGTCCTGCATGGTGCCTGAGTTCCTCCCAGTCCCTGGGGTCCTAGAACCAGCAAGGGTTAAAACCTAATAGAGGATACCACTGTTGAACTAACGGGCAGGTTTCTCAGTGAGATTATGGCCCTAAGTACCGTCATTAGTATAACAAAGGAAGTTGCTCTGTGCCAGAGGACAAATGGGTGGGCCCCCTCCCTCCCCTGGCAAGTAGCAAGAAGGGCAACAGTGAGTGCAGGGGTTGTGAGAGGGCTGGAAGAAGGCTGCAGGCAGAAGCCAGGGTGTGAGAGCCATGCTTGCTTTCTGTGGGATTCCAAGGCTGTGACTAGGGGGGAAGCAAGTGTTGGCATGCAACCAAGGAAACAGGGGCAATTGGCAGGCCCCCAGCTGGCTCCAGCCCACCGGCCGGTGTGCCAGGCAATCTCCAGTCCTTGGCGCAACATCAGCGACCCAAGCTTCAAAAGCTAGGGCACGCTACTCAACAGAGTAAACGCTACACAACAGAAGTGGCAGGAGAAGTTGTGTGAGCATATTTACAAGCAGTTTATCCAGCATAGGTAAGGTACAGGGATCCTTGACCATTAGGTCCAGTCTGGGGTTGCGGCGCTCATCTCGCTTTATTGGCCGAGGGAGCCAGTGTACAGCTTCTGGGTCATGTGGCTAGCATGACTAAGCCGCTTCCGGCGAACCAGAGCAGCCCACGGAAATGCCATTTACTTTCCCACCGGAGCAGTACCTATTTATCTACTTGCACTTTGACGTGCTTTCGAACTGCTAGGTTGGCAGGAGCTGGGACCGAGCAACAGGAGCTCACCCCATCGTGGGGATTCGAACCACCGACCTTCTGATCAGCAAGTCCTAGGCTCTGTGGTTTAACCCACAGTGCCACCCGCGTCCCTTTTATTCAGCATGCATCAGGACAAAAGGAAACATGTCTGATCTCCTTCGTGTCCAAAGCAAGCAGCTAAAAGCAAAAGCTATACACAAACGGAAGTTCCCAGCAAGCTGTGCTGGAGTGTAAACAGACGTGTGACATACAACAATTCCACAACGGAACGGAATATCCCAACAGTAAGATCTTTTGGGGTGTTGATGCTGTGAGCCCCTCCATCCTAGGCTCAGACTGTGTATATGTGTAAATAAACCACATAACATAAAGACACTGCAGTCTCGGCTGTTGCTCATTCTAAGGAATCTGGACCCTGGATGAGAGTCTAGAACCCCTGGGATCGTGCACCCCTCTGAGATTAGAGTGGCATGCAGAAAATGTTGGAACTGTATGTTGAGATGCGTCCAAGGGAACAGGGGCAATTGGCAGGCTGGCTCCAGCCCTCCGGCCAACAGCTGGTCGAACTCTGGTCCTCGGTTCTGCATCAATCTGCGACTCAGAGCTTCAGAAGCCTTTCAGAAGCTGAGCATGCAAGCCAGCAGAGAAAACAAACTTCACAATGGAAGGGCAGACAGAGGCATGCATAAAGCATATTTACAAGCAGTTTATTCAGCGTACAGCAGGACAAAAGGAAACATGTCTGCTCTCCTTCATGTCCAAGAGCAAGAAGCATGAGCAAAAGCTATACGCAAATGGAAGTTCCCAGCAAGCTGTGCTGGACTGTAAACAGACATGTGACATACAACAACTCCACACATCTGTTAAGGTGGAACGGAACATCAATATCCTAACACTGTAATGTGAGCAGCAAAAGCAATTAAGCTGGTGAAATAAAAGGGAACTGAGAATGTACTTTTGCTATAAGCCATATAGAATCATAGAATTGTAGAGTTGGAACCCCAAGGGTCCTCTGGTCCAATCCTGTGCAATGTGGGAATCTCTGCTAAAGCATCCATATAGAAGGGATAAGTATTCTTGAGGAGCCAGAAGTCTACTTGACCAGGTGCCCCTCAGATCAATACTTTGAGCACATCTATTTGTGCCATTTCCTGGTAGGCAATTGAATTTCATGCTGGATCCTGTACACTGATTAGCTCAGCAAAGCATTGGAAAGGGAAGCAATCCTGTGGAACTAGCTGCAGAAATAGAATGAAATAGAACCCTTTGCCGTTCCAAAGTGCTCCTCTCTGGGGACAATCTATTAGGAATCTCGGGGTCACTTCCTAGGAGGTGACTTTGTACAGGTTTAAAATGGTCACTTCACAATGGACGCTATCTTGGGGTGGCCCCCAAAAAATTTCTTTTTATTGTGCATTCTGCTGAAGTTTGATAAATATATACTGTGCAGACATAAGGATTCTGGTACTAGTGCTGGATGAAAGAATGAAGAAACTTAAGTTTTATTATTCCTGGCAGACAAAGCCATTCTGAGAACAGGCTTGGCATATGGCCAGTAGGACCGGGTAATATCTGGTTTTCATCATCGTGGTATATCACCAGCTAAGCATTGCAATACAGTGGTGCCCCGCAAGACGAATGCCTCGCAAGACGGAAAACTCGCTAGACGAAAGAGTTTTCCGTTTTGGAGGTGCTTCGCAAAATGAATTTCCTATGGGCTTGCTTCGCAAGACAAAAATGTCTTGCGAGTTCCTGATGGTTTTTTTCCCTTCCCCCCCCTTTTTCTAAGCCGCTAAGCCGCTTATCAGCTGATCCGATCAGCAGATAAGCCGCTAAAAGCCGCTAAAAGCCGCTAAAAGCCGCTAATCCGCTAATCCGTCAATGGGCTTGCTTCGCAAGACGAAAAAACCGCTAGACGAAGAGAATCACAGAACGGATTCTTTTCGTCTTGTGAGGCACCACTGTATACTGATATATCACAACGTCTGAAGTAAGGAGAGATGTAGAGGCATTGCCTGGCTTCACAGTTTTTCCCGCACTGTGATTTTTGCTGGCGGCTGCTATTGTGATTCGCTGCCCCTCTGCAGAAGGCAGGGAGAGCTGAACCAGCAGAGTTCACAGGGGCTGCAGGAACTGAGAGAAACATTGGCTGGCTTCACAGTTTTTCCTACGTTGTGATTTTCGCATGACACACACATCATGATTCGCGATATATTGCCAGGCCAAAAACCAATCCCACAATATAGACTTCAAACCAGTTTTGGATGATATATCTGTTGAATGGTCTCTTTAAATCTGAAGGTTCATTATTGTTCCACAAGATGTCTATTTCTTTAAGGGCCAGAGCAAATAACGTGACCTAGTTTTACAGCTGTGAAGCAGTATAGTAGGTGCTGTTAATTAATGTTAATTAAGCTGTTTGGTATAGTATATAAAGAGCAGCACCTAGCTAGCTCTTTCAGTACTCTGGTGGTTGGGTCATGCTTATTGATATATTATAATTAATGTAAAAGGAGTTTTTGTTATTAAAACCTAGCTAAAGTTATTTTGCGTTCCTTGTAATGTGTGGTCTCCCCAGCACACCTTCTGCAGTGCAACTAGCCTGCAAATAGCCAACAATATCGCCCAGCCCTAATGGCCAATATGGAGTGAAGAGGTTAAGACACATGCTCAGACACCCTTGAACTAGCTAAGAGGAGAAGAAGCAGGGAAGCGAAGCCTGAAATGAATTGATCCAGCATACCAACAAAAAGTTACAGATAGGTAGCCGTGTTGGTCTGCCATAGTCAAAATAAAAAAATTCCTTCCAGTAGCACCTTAAAGACCAACTAAGTTAGTTCTTGGTATGAGCTTTCGTGTGCATGCACAGGTATCTGAAGAAGTGTGCATGCACACGAAAGCTCATACCAAGAACTAACTTAGTTGGTCTTTAAGGTGCTACTGGAAGGAATTTTTTTATTTTAACAAAAAGTTACTAAATGATAAGGAATCATTGAGGAGGAATGACAGATCCGCTCTCGGTCAGAGAAATAAAACAGAGATGACAACCAGGTAACAGAAAGCAAGACAGGCTCTTTAAGACTCATCTTTATTGATCTGCTGCAACAAAGTCACTCCCCGCCCCCAACAAAAGGAAGAGAAAGAGCCCTCAACAAAGCCAGGAACAACTTTTAAAACTGCAGAAAGTGCCCAGCGCCATTTGAGGATTGAACATGCTTGTTTATAAAAAGTGGCTTTGTTGGGTGTTATATTTGATTGGATGAAGCAAATATTGGTTTTATATAGTGGACATATGAGGAATCAAAAACCCTTTATTTTCGCCATTTGTTTCTATCTTTATCTTTTAACCTCTTTTCCACTCTTTGTTTGTTTATTTATTTCTTTTTCTCTTGCTTTCTCCTCTCCAAAGAGAGGGGTTTGCTCTCCCAGACCTGAAATTGTATTACGAGGCGGCATGTTTGTGTTGGATGAAGGAATGGGTGGAACTAAAAAATGCAAACAACGCAGACCTAGAGGGGTTCAACCTATCTTTTGGATGGCATGCTTACCTTTACTATGGAAAAACCAAGCTTCATAAGGGATTCCTAAACCACATAATAAGGAAGAACTTATGTAGTGTTTTGGCAAGACACAAAGACCTTCTAGAAAGGAAGACCCTTGATTGGATATCCCCTACTGGGGCTGTGGCAGTGAAAAAAGTAAATTTGGATAAGAATTGTGGTACTTATAAGGATCTCCTTAATTTTAAGAGATTTAAAAAAATAAAATAAGGAAGGGATTCCAAATTAGATTACAGATTGGTTTCAATATTTTCAACTAAGTGAGGTCTTTAAAAAGGATAAAGAAAGAGGAGGCTAAGAATTTGGGCAGGAAATGATATTAGGGAACAACAAATAATAACCATAATTTTTAAGTGGGGAGGGGAGGACTTCAGGCCAGCTCGTTTACATCGCGTGGTCCGGCGCGCGCTCGGCACTGCACATAAGTAAGAGGGGCCCAGATCGCAGCCCAGATGGCCTCCCATGAAGCCTCCCTCTAAGCGCCCAGTGCCCTTTATCTGCCCCCATCTAGGGAAGTCTGCGCCAAGCAGATCAGGTGGCTTGCAGGCTGTGCCATCCTCTCTTGGCGCCAGGATCGCACAGGGCGCTTCCCTGCTCCCCTCGCAGATTCCGCAGGGAGGCGCGCAGGCAGCGACGCGGCCAGAAAGGGGCGCCCCGTGACCGCCCCCAATTGTGCCCATCAGGCACCCAGGCAGCCCCGGCAAGAGGGGATGTGAAGGGGCTTCCCTGAGCAGGTAAGGGAGCGAGCCCTGACTCTCCTTCCTAGACACTCAGCCTGTGGTGCCCTCCAAAATCTGGCGCCCTGGCGCCCTGCGCCACTAACGTCTATGAGTAAGACGCCCCTGAAACAACCTCTCAACTCTCTTGGTTTCAGGGAGCACAAAGAACAAGGCTTGCGTGGAATAGTATATTTCTGTTCATTCTTTCTAAGCAGACATCTCCTGAAGTTGAACCATGGGATGGAACCCATTCTGTCTTCAGTCACGCGTTGGCCCACGTTTTGCCAACTTAAATTTCTACGCTCTCCTTACAAACCCAGTTCCGTAGTTCGTGGCAATAGGTATCACGCCAATTGTTTCCAGCTAGCGAAGGCACTATGGATGTGCAGTCCTTCTCCAATCTTCTCTTGTTTTCTGTAAAGTAAGTGTTTTCCTCGTGCCAATACCTGGGGCCAGAGAGGAAAGACTTCCATTAAATCCAAGACATACAGAGAGGCTGGATCTACCAAGGCAGCAGAATGAGGAGGATGTGAGAGGTGGCAAGACCTGTTGAGGCGAAATGGGCTGTGACACTGTTATGTACTGAGCTTGGATCCTAGAACAATGGGCAGGTAGGATCCTAGAAGGCAGCCACCTGATTGGTCTGCAGGAGCCGCCCAATCCAGCTCCAGGAGGAAGTGAATCAGCAACCGGATTGGCCTGCAGGAGCAGTCCAATCAGGCCCCAGGAGGGGAGTTGAATCAGCCAATCACGCGGGACCCATTGTGCAAATCAGGGGTCAGCTGGCCTGGTTAATTTCGGGGGTGCATCACATATGCATGTGCAAGGCACCACAGTAGATTGTGTTGTAAAGATTACTTAACTTCTTTACATGCTCAAGAACAGTTCCCTAACACCTCTTGAAATACCCCCCCCCTTCTTAAAAAAGACTTACTGCTTTGTTACCCTGGAGCCATCTGTCCATTCCCATTTGCCTTCCTCCTTTTCATCTGTAAAACCAATCCAGGCGGGATCTTTGAGCTGAGAAGTGATGTAATTCTGCGGAAAAAAGGAACGACCTCAGCTGACAAAGTGCCCCAATTCAGCTACCTAAGCCTGAGCAATGTGGCAGTAAGGAACTGCACATTGAATGCTGTCACTTGTTGCCAGGCAGATGGAAACATGTACTTCGAGGGAGGTAATGGGATGTGGAGGCGTCAAATTCCTTGGTGATTGGGGGGTGGAGAGCAGAGGCAGAAAAGAGAATACTTGTGTCTGGTGTCAATATCGGCCCCGTGGCACCACTGGGCAATCTTCGTTTATGCCCAAGAATTCGGTGGTGCTGTTTACTTATTTTATTTATTTATTTATTCCTTTCCCCACCAGGATGCATATTTCCTGTAGTGGGTTCACCTGAGATCTGATACTCCCTACAAGTGGTTTTCTACAAATGCTTCGGCATATAGTAAGTACAGATGCAAAATGTGCCAACTTTGCAAAGAGGCTTAGGCACATCTCCTGCTATTAAGAATTCACTGTGCAGTTAACTTACAGTACGATAAGCTAAATAAAATAATTCCTTCCAGTAGCACCTTAAAGACCAACTAAGTTAGTTCTTGGTATGAGCTTTCGTGTGCATACAAACTTCTTCAGATACACTGAAACAGAAGTTGCCAGATCTTTCTATATAGTGAGAAGGTGGGGAGGGGTATTACTCAGAAGGGTGGTGGGAATGGGAGATTGGCAGATAGCTGAGATGAGCCTGTTGACGACTCTTAACGACTGTAATAGGTCTTACAGGAAAAGGAAGGAATTTTTTTATTTTGACTATGGCAGACCAACACGGCTACCTATCTGTAACTAGTATGATAATCTGTCTACCTACTCAAAAGTAAATGCCTCTGTTTTTAATGAGGTTTCCTCCCAGGTAAGTGCAGGACTGCAGTCTTGGCTTCCTTGTGTGGAAAGAGTGGAAAGGCTACGGAACATAAATATGGGCAGTCCACTGTGTTTAACGCTTTTTTATAAAAAAAGGAGTATTAAATCACATAATCTGAGCACAATTAAATTATGATTAATATTATTATTTTTAAAAATGCATTTTAAAATCCTGTTAATTATCTCAGTGCTTTTGCTTTTGGGGAAGAACACTGGAAGATTTGGCAGGACTGTGTGAGGGGAAAAAATAATGTTTGGAATACTTATAAAAATGGCATGGAACATCTCCGGAGTTAATTCTTTCCCTTGCCTCCTCATTGAGGGGAGGAGGGACTGGACTTTGAAGACTTGCCGGGGCTCTGGCAGGGCACCAGATCATTCTTCTACTAATAATTATAACTAATTAATTACAAAGAGAGAGACCTTTCCAGAGTAACTCCGAGTCATAAAAGGAGATCAGGAATTAATTAATATGGACATAATATTTGATAAAGGAACAATTGATGAAAATTAAAACCTCACACAGGAAAAAGAAAGGAGAACTTCACTTGTGAATTTACAAATTATTACATGTTTTAATATGAACTGAAGTTAATCATTGTAGCTGTGGTATAAGGAATTTTATCAAGAATGGATTATATTTGCTTTGAGCAATAGTCTGGAGGCAGAATTAAAGAGAACAGACCCTGAAGTACAGCACGTGGGAAGCCATACAAAATTCATAAATGGCTATGTAACTGATTTGTATCTGAATTGGTATTGCTATTTGGTATCAATATAATTGGATGCATATTGGATTTTTGTAATTGAAAATGAATAGAAATTATTGAAAGCAAAAACAAAAAACGAGGCAGCCATGGCAATAGCTGCAAGGAATCATAACACATTTGCAGGCGAGGGCAAGAAGAACCAAGGCTGACAGGAGCATTGGGCGCTAGAGAAGAAGACCACTTTGTGGAAGAGAGGAAGAAAAATATATATAACCTGTTCTTCATCACTTAAGACGGAGGCCAGGTGGGAATCTCTGGACACACAGAAGTTCTCCGCATCATACCAGGTCTTTCTTCCTTTTGAAACATAGTAGAGATTCCTCCCAAAGGCATCCCAGGTCCCAGCAGATCTGGCTTTAGTATCTTTCTTGTAGAGACTTTCTATGAGGGAGAGAGAGGAATGCTGCTATTGCATGGTGTATGGACTGAAAGCAGTTGTGCACAAAATCAACATCGCGACAAAATATATTAAAATGTAGCTCTCCAGTTGACTACCAAGTTCAGTATGTACAAAATACAAGTCCTATATTGCCAGTGCCGTGCTACATTCTACATTCTAATTTCTCCATCTTCTCTTGTATTTTTCTGTCTGTCGTATTCCTTAGAAGAGTGGCGTGAAATAATCTTCTAAGTGTCTAATGAAGATGATTGGGTTGGCAGACAAAATACAGTGGTGCCTCGCAAGACAAAAATAATTCGTTCCGCGAGTCTTTTCGTCTTGCGATGTTTTTCATCTTGCGACGCACGGTCCGTCACAACTGCGCCTCTTCAAGCGGCTTTAAGAAAAAAGCGCAAGACGTTTTCGTCTTGCGAAGCAAGCCCATAGGGAAATTCGTCTAGCGAAGCAACGCAAAAACGGAAAACCCTTTCGTCTAGTGGGTTTTTTGTCTTGCAAGGCATTCGTCTTGCAGGGCACCACTGTAATAATAATAATAATGATAATAATAATAATAATATATAATTTTATTTATATCCCGCCCTCCCCAGGCGAAGCCGGGCTCAGAGCGGCCAACAACAGTAAAAGTAACACAGCATTCTAAAATCAATTCATTTTAAAATCAATTCAAAATCAAGGAGCTGGGCATGTTTAGCCTGGAGAAGAGGAGGTTAAGGGGTGATATGATAGCCATGTTCAAATATATAAAAGGATGTCACATAGAGGAGGGAGAAAGGTTGTTTTCTGCTGCTCCAGAGAAGCGGACACGGAGCAATGGATCCAAACTACAAGAAAGAAGATTCCACCTAAACATTAGGAAGAACTTCCTGACAGTAAGAGCTGTTTGACAGTGGAATTTGCTGCCAAGGAGTGTGGTGGAGTCTCCTACTTTGGAGGTCTTTAAGCAGAGGCTTGACAACCATATGTCAGGAGTGCTCTGATGGTGTTTCCTGCTTGGCAGGGGGTTGGACTCAATGGCCCTTGTGGTCTCTTCCAACTCTATGATTCTATGATCATCTATGATCAAATTAAATTAATGGCACTGATGGATGCTGGCCCAGGCAGACAAGACAAGGATTCCTGGATTCCCAGTTTCGCCCAGAGACTATTTCCCTGCAACGCTTGGGCTTTTCTGCTGACCTGTGGCTCCACAAGCATTTGCTTCAATGGAGGAGGGGGTTTGATTTAAAGGCAAACCTGCCCAATTTGCCCTCTCTGAAACGACCTGAAACACAACCACTCCTCAAAAGTTACACTCCTCTGGGTTTTGAAATGCAGTTCACCAGGCAAGGAACTTTGGAAAAAAAGGCATAGACTAGGGTGAAGGGAGTGTTGAAATGCCTATGTCTGTGATGACAACGGGGGACGACGGGGACCACATCCTCTTAAGAGGAAATTACTTTGCAAAAAATAAAAATAAAAATTGCATCTGAATCAAAACTGCAATCAAAACTGGGCGTATTGAGGAGAAACGTGCGCTGAAATGCTCGTGCATTTTCATAACAACCTGTTTTAAATAAATGCGAACTGCTGTGGAAATCTGGGAAACTGAGAAGCTGAAGAAAGAAACCAAAATTGACAGAGCACGGCCTGAGTAAAACACAAGAGAAAGCTGCCGAATGGCTGAGATTGAACACTGATATGTCCCAACTTCTTCCCTTAGCCGGTGCTCTGTGCCAGCATTTAATGTTCACTCAGGGTGGCCTTTAATTTTTGTGGAAGCTAAGGGTGTGCCCACCCCCCTTTTGCAATTCTAGCATTCCAGGTGTTATGTACTGAGTTGAATAGGATCCAAAAGGCAGCAGTCTGATTGGTCCTAGAGCAATAGGATTCAGAATGCAGCAGTCTGATTGGTCCTAGAACAATAGGGTCCAGAATGCAGCAGTCTGATTGGTCCGCAGGAGCCACCCAATCCAGCTCCAGGTGGAAGTGAATCCGCAACCTGCTTGGCCTACAGGTGAATTCCGGAATTAGCCAATCACACGGGGCCCATTGTGTAAATAATGTATATAAAGCAGACATTCTGGGGGAACTTCCATTCCTCCTCACCACTATGAGCTGAATCAAGAGCATGAAATCCACTCTCGACTCCAAGAATATTTCACCACCCTTTCAGTTTCTGGCTCACCGTCATATCCATTTGCTCCCTTGCGTTCTCAAAGTGTGCCCCGTATTTAGACATGCAGGTACTTACGGTAGATTTTCTTCTGCTCTGCATATTCATGCTGGTTGCTTTTCAATGTGTCCATCAACGTCAAAGCAAAATCTGATACCTTTATGGCTGAAAGTATTCCCAAAATTAGAATGAGAGTTTCTTCAGCACCAGCCCAACCCAGACCCAGACACATTTGAACATGTTATAGGGTTGCCATGTTATAAGAAGGAGGACACCCTAAAATTCTTGAGCTTTTTTTTTGGAAAAAACGACAAAAAAACCCCACAAATTTATAATTGATTTGCAGTGCTGCCTTTCGGAAATTCCCCTCTCCCCGGACTGAAATCCCAGTAATGAGGACAAGGCAGAGATGCCCCCTGTCTCCACTGTTGTTAATCCCAACATTGGAAGTGTTAACTAGAGAAATACGGGGAAATGATGAAATAACAGGAATTAAGGTTGGGCTGAGAGAGTCCGAAGTCAAAGCCTTGCAGACAACATTGCGTTGACGTTGGAAAATCTGATAGAAAGTTTCCCAAGGACAATAGAAACAATAACAAAATTTGGCAACTTAGCAGGATTCTATATAAATAAGGGGAAGGGGGGAATGATAGTTAAAAATCTAGACTCACAGGCAAAAGAAAGACTCAAGAATATTACGAGAATTAAAACAAGGGGGTTAAACATTTGGGAAAATGGATATCAGCAAAGAACTTAAACCTTTTCCAGGATAACTATGTTACAATTGTGGGATGCAATCAAATGCAACATTCCTTCCTTAGAAGGCTGTTTTAAACTGTGATTAAGAAGTTTCAGTTGTGCTAGCATTGTCAATAAATATTAGTGCTGGCATGTTTGCTGCTCTGACCTCCTTTGGAGGAAGTTGGGGGGGGTCTATATCTAAATAATAAGAATAAGTGCTATTTTTCTAGGGAAAGGGTTACTGGAACTCACCATCAACTTTCCCCTCGTTCTCTTAGAATGGCAATGGTGCCCACCTGAGAGGTGCCGGAACTCAGTTCTAGTGAGTTCCAGCTGTGGGGGAAGCCCTGGGAACATCCTATCATGATTTGATATTATGGTGGGTATTGCTATATACACAGAACCCACAAACTTCCTATAAAGGCTAGCCAAAATTCCACATCTGTATCTTCAGGAGTTGCCAACAAAGGCCTGTATAGTTAAAGCTATGGTTTTCCCAGTAGTGATGTATGGAAGTGAGAGCTGGACCATAAAGAAGGCTGATCGCCGAAGAATGGATGCTTTTCAATTATGGTGCTGGAGGAGACTCTTGAGAGTCCCGTGGACAGATCCTGAAGCTGAGGCTCCAATACTTTGGCCACCTCATGAGAAGAGAAGACTCCCTGGAAAAGACCCTGATGTTGGGAAAGATAGAGGGCACAAGGAGAAGGGGATGACAGAGGACGAGATGGTGGGACAGTGTTCTCGAAGCTACCAGCATGAGTTTGACCAAACTGCAGGAGGCAGTGGAAGACAGGAGTGCCTGGCGTGCTCTGGTCCATGGGGTCACGCAGAGTCGAACACGACTAAACAACTAAACAACAAACAACAATCTTCAGGAGATTTCCGCCTTTTCTTTTCAGTCCTCAGAGCTATGGAAACTGTGCCGCACCCCGCATTTCGAAACCGGAATTGGAAATAAACAGTTATTCCTATCCCACTTACCATTTCCGTAATTGAGCTTAGGGCGTCTGTACGAAGCGGCCATTGAGCTTCTGAGTCTGTTCAACGACGGTTCAAGGTGATGGGGTGGTTCCGCTAGCATATTGCTATCTAAAGGTATTAAGACAAGGACGGGAACTCAGATTTCCAGCTGCCAAACAACTGCCCCCCCAATAACCCCATAATAAGCACATGAAACTGCCATATTCAGAGGTTGAGCCGTGTTCCACCAAGCCTTGGACTGTCTTCTCAACAGGTAGTAGCTCTTCAAAGACTCCTGCAAAGCTCTCTACCAGCTACCCAGCCTGAGATCACAGAATCATAGAGTTGGAAGGGACCCCAATGGCCATCTAGTCCAACCCCCTGCACTGCAGGAATCTCAGCTAAAGCATCCATGACAGATGGCTATCCAACCTCTGCTTTAAAACCTCCAAGGAAGGAGAGTCCAGGCGAACTTCCCTGGGGAGAGCATTCCATAGACGGGGAGCCACTGCAGAGAAGGCCCCGTTTTCATGTTGCCACCCTCTGTATCTCTCGAGGAGGAGGCACACGAATGAGGGCCTCAGAAGATGATCTCAGGGTCCAGGTAGGTTCATACGGAAAGAGGCGGTCCTTGAGGTATTGTGGTCCTGAGCCATTTAAGGCTTCATAGGTCAAAACCAGCACTTTGAATTGGGCTCAGAAACTAATCGGTAATCAGTGCAGTCGGACCAGGATCGGTGTAATATGTTCAAACCATCTTGCTCCGGTGAGCAACCTGGCCGCTGAATTCTGCACCAGCTGAAGTTTCCGAACCGTCTTCAGAGGCAGCCTGACATATAGCACATTGCAGTACAGTGGTACCTCAGGTTACAGACGCTTCAGGTTACAGACTCCGCTAACCCAGAAACAGTATTTCAAGTTAAGAACTTTGCTTCAGGATGAGAACAGAAATCGTGTGGTGGTGGCGTGGCAGCAGCGGGAGGCCCCATTAGCTAAAGTGGTACCTCAGGTTAAGAACAGTTCAGGTTAAGAACGGACCTCCGGAACAAATTAAGTTCTTAACCCGAGGTACCACTGTAATCTAACCTTGAGGTTACCAGAGCTTAGACAACAGTAGTTAGGCCATCCCTGTCTTGATAGGGTCGTAGCTGGGCCACCAGCCAAAGCTGATGGAAGGCTGTATAGTTACTTATCTCCTTGGCTTGGGGGGGTCACAAAACGGGCCACCCTCCAACATTTCTCCGATGAAAATAAAGACGTCCTAAGGGAAAATGGGACATTCCAGGATCAAATCAGAAATCGGGACGGCTTCTGTAAATCTGTGATTGTCCCCGTGATTGATATACACTCATGGTTTATAAAAATAGGAAGAATTAAGGAATGCTTTTCATAACATAGATGGACACATTACGTGTTGCTTGTAATGTTAACAATGTGTTATTAAAATTTGATGCCAGAGGTTTCTGCAGAGCAACCAGGAACCAGGCAATAGGCAAACTGCATTGTTACCAACAAAAAACAGGTAAGGGGTGTTATTTAATGTACAGTGGTGCCTCTGGATAAGAACGGGATTCATTCCAGAGCCCTGTTCACATCTTGAAGTAAACGTAAGATGCGACTGAGCATCTGCACGTGCGCGGGTCGCGTTTCACCACTTCTGCGCATGCGCATGATGTCATTTTGAGAGTCTGCGCATGCGCAAGCGGCGAAACCCGGAAGTAACGCGCTCCATTACTTCCGGGTCACCGCGGAGCTACTTCAACCCGAGGTATGACTGTACCAGTGTGTCCTGTGACGTTTTAGAACAAAGTATCTAATATCGTTCTAATAACATTTAAAAGTTCAGCGTAGATCCAGCCCTGGAAAACAAGGGTGCTTGAAGTGTCTGTACATGCGAAGGGCCCCTTCAACAAGCCTGCCGCCGGGTGCAGGGTGCCAACAGACGCATCTTAGCTGTGCCCAGCCCTCCTCCCCTGTTCACTGCGCGAGGGCACCTTGTTCAACCCTCTGTCCTTCAGCAGGAGAAACCAAGTGGCACAGTTTGTCCAGGAGCAGCTGGGGGAAGGTGTGTGTCAGCAGACAGAGTTGAACTTACAGAGATAGCCCATCACTGCAGCTATGGTACCAAAGACCAATACCGTCCCACCAATGCACATCCATATCATCTTTAAACGTTGCGGCGTCATGCCAGCATGTTCTGGTGCTGGTGGTGCCGCCGCCGCTGGCTTTGCTGGTGCGGGTGGTTTCTTGGGGGCCATGGCTGCAATGACAAGAAGGAAGAAAGACCCATGAAGACAACAAATTGAGGGGCAAGTTCATCATCAGGCCCCCTGCCTTTTGCCTATTCAGGGATTTGGGTGCTGCACTCAGGACCCAATAGGGAGAGGGACCCCCTAGCCTTTGGTGGTAGCTGAGCGACAGGCAGTGATGCCTGCGATTCATGGATGATACTGCATTAATAATAATAATAATAATAATAATAATAATAATAATAATAATAATAATTTATTATTTGTACCCCGCCCATCTGGCTGGGTTTCCCCTGCCAATCTGGGCGGCTTCCAACTAAGATGAAAAAACCACTAAAATGTCACATATTAAAAACTTCCCTGAACAGGGCTGCCTTCAGATATCTTCTGAATGTCAGGTAGTTGTTTATCGCTTTGACATCTGATGGGAGGGCGTTCCACAGGGCGGGCGCCACTACCGAGAAGGCCCTCTGCCTGGTTCCCTGTAACTTGGCCTCTCACAGTGAGGGAACCGCCAGAAGGCCCTCGGAGCTGGACCTCAGTGTCCGGGCAGAACGATGGGGGTGGAGACGCTCCTTCAGATATACTGGACCGAGGCCGTTTAGGGCTTTAAAAGTCAGCACCAACACTTTGAATTGTGCTCGGAAACGTACTGGGAGCCAAGGTAGGTCTTTCAAGACCAGTGTTATATGGTCTTGGCGGCCGCTCCCAGTCACCAGTCTAGCTGCCGCATTCTGGATTAGTTGTAGTTTCCAGGTCACCTTCAAAGGTAGCCCCACGTAGAGCGCATTGCAGTAGTCCAAGCAGGAGATAACCAGAGCATGCACCACTCTGGCGAGACAGTCCGCAGGCAGATAGGGTCTCAGCCTACGTACCAGATGGAGCTGGTAAACAGCTGCCCTGGATACAGATTTGACCTGTGCCTCCATGGACAGCTGTGAGTCCAAAATGACTCCCAGGCTGCGCACCTGGTCCTTCAGGGGCACAGTTACCCCATTCAGGACCAGGGAGTCCTCTACACCTGCCCGCCTCCTGTCCCCACAAAATAGTACTTCTGTCTTGTCAGGATTCAACCTCAATCTGTTAGCCGCCATCCATCCTCCAACTGCCTCCAGACACTCACACAGGACCGTCACCGTCTTCACTGGTTCTGATTTAAAAGAGAGGTAGAGCTGGGTATCATCCGCATACTGATGAACACCCAGCCCAAACCTCCTGATGATCTCTCCCAGTGGCTGCATGTAAATGTTGAAAAGCATGGGGGAGAGGACAGAACCCTGAGGCACCCCACAAGTGAGAGCCCAGGGGTCTGAACACTCATCCCCCACCACCACTTTCTGAACATGGCCCAGGAGGAAGGAGTGGAACCACTGTATAACAGTGCCCCCAGCCCCTCAAGATGGTCCAGAAGGATGTTATGGTTGATGGTATCAAATGCCGCTGAGAGATCCAGCAGAACTAGGAAACGGCTCTCACCTTTGTCCCTAGCCCGCCGGAGATCATCAACCAGTGCGACCAAGGCAGTTTCAGTCCCATGATGAGGCCTGAATCCTGACTGGAAGGGATCCAAATGGTCCGCTTCTTCCAGGCGTGCCTGGAGTTGTTCAGCAACCACTCGCTCAATCACCTTGCCCAAGAATGGAAGATTTGAGACTGGGCGATAGTTGGCCATCGTGGCCGCATCTAAAGATGGTTTTTTAAGAAGCGGTTTAATAACCGCCTCTTTCTGTGGGTCTGGGAAGGCTCCCTCACGGAGGGAAGCATTCACCACCCCACGAAGCCCATCACCCAGTCCTTCCTGGCTAGCTTTTATAAGCCAGGATGGGCAAGGATCCAGGAGACAGGTGGTTGGCTTCACTCGTCCAAGCAGCCTGTCCACATCCTCGGAGGTAACAGGTTGGAATTGATCCCACACAACTTGACTAGACAGGACTCTAGCACTCTCCCGCCCCGGCCCTGCTCCCACGGTGGAGTCTACTTCTTCCCGAATCTGAGCGATTTTATCTGCAAAAAAACTTTGCAAAATCATTGCAGGAGATCATGTGGCCCCTACTGGGCCCAGATGTCGCAGGTGGTTCCGCTAAATTGTGAACCACCTGAAAAAGTCTCCTGCTGCTGTTTTCTGCAGATGCAATAGAGGCGGTGAAGAAAGTATTCTTCGCCGTCGCTATTGCCACTTGGTAGGCTCGACGTTGAGCTCTAACCTGTGTCCGGTCAGATTCTGAATGAGTTATCCGCCACTGGCGCTCTAGCCGTCTCAACGATTGTTTCATTGCCCTCAGATCCGTGGAAAACCATGGGGCTGTTCGGGCTCCATGCAATCGGAGAGGGCGCTTCGGAGCCAGACAGTCAATAGCCCTGGTTAACTCCACATTCCAGTGGGCCACCAGGGAATCGGCTGAAAGGCCATCAACATGGGATAAAGCATCACCTACCACGCTCTGGAAACCATTTGGATCCATTAAGTGGCGGGGGCGGACCATCCGAATTGGTCCCACCTCCCTGCAGAGGGGATGGGTCGCGGAGAAGTCCAGTTGCACCAGGAAGTGATCTGACCATGGCACTTCTTTCGTTTCGCTTTTACTTAGTTTCAGATCATCAACATCCATAGAGGTGAACACCAGGTCCAAGGCATGTCCGCGGCTATGGGTTGGGCCAGACTTATTCAGGGACAGCCCCATGGAGGCCATGCTTTCCACGAAGTCCCAAGCGGCCCCTTGTAAGGTCGTGTCGGCATGGATGTTAAAATCCCCTAGGACAACCAAGCTAGGTGTCTCCAGGAGAACATCTGCCACAACCTGAAGCAGCTCGGGCAGGGAATCCTTGGTGCAGCGGGGAGGTCGGTACACCAAAAGGAATCCTGTACTGCCCCTATTGCCCAACTTCCAGAACATGCACTCGGAAAACTGGGTCTTCCCAATAGGATGCCTGGTGCAAACTAATGACTTCCTAAAAATCACTGCAACCCCCCCCTCCCCACCCACATGACCTGGGTTGCTGTGCGTAAGAGAAACCTGGTGGACAGGCAGCGGCAAGGACAGGCCCATCTGCTTCATCCAACCAAGTCTCTGTCACACATGCCAGGCCAAATCCTCCATCCATGATCAAGTCATGGATGGCAGTGGTCTTATGAATCATTGACCTGGCATTGCACAGCAGCACCTTCAGGTCATGTGGGTATCCCTTGCTGATTCTAGTATCCATCCGGTCAGGACCAGACCCAGAGGCAGGAATAGTCCTCAGACAATGACTAAACCTGCCTCCTCTGTAATGACATGGTCTGGTCTTAGCGTAACTCCTCCTCCTACCCGTGATCACTGAGATCGGTTGTTTCAAATTCAGACAAATCTGTCGTGATGCAATGGAGACCACGGGGGTCTCAAAGGAGGCAAATCTTAGGGCGGGGGCTCAGAATCATCTGGAGAAGGTGGGAAAGGAGGGGCAGTTGCCTAACAGATTTTAACTGTTCTTTTAAGTTCTCAAAAATGACATTCACTGCAGAAAGGGAACAGTTTAAGCTCCAGTAATGGGGTAAAGGTAAAGGTGCCCCTGACCGTCAGGTCCAGTCGTGGACGACTCTGGGGTTGCATGCTCATCTCTTTCTATAGGCCAAGGGAGCCGGCGTTTGTCTGCAGACAGCTTCTGGGTCATGTGGCCAGCATGACTAAGCCGCTTCTGGCGAACCAGAGCAGCGCACGGAAACGCCGTTTACCTTCCCGCCGGAGCGGTACCTATTTATCCACTTGCACTTTGACGTGCTTTCGAACTGCTAGGTTGGCAGGAGCAGGGACCGAGCAACGGGAGCTCACCCCGTCACGGGGATTTGAGCTGCCAATCTTCCAATCGGCAAGCCCTAGGCTCAGTGGTTTACACCACAGCACCACCCGCGTCCCTCCAGTAATGGAGAGCTGAGGTTAAAAAAAATCAGGGATTGCCTAAATTAGGTTTGCCATATTTCAAAAAGTGAACATCCGTTCACAAAGGTTGTTGAGCTTTTTGGGCAAAATTGACACCCCCACCCCAAAAAAGAGAGAGGTTTCTGAGCTATTTTTAAAGGAAAATAGCCAAAAACAACACTAGGGACATAGGTTGCCATATGATCAGATTTTCCCGGACATTTTTTTGCGATTCTTTGCCCGGACATTGCTTTCGACTGCAGTATTCCGGCTATGTCCGGAAAATTCTGGACGGATGGCAACCCTGGCATAAGAACATCTTCCCAACATTGGATAATCTGCTGTAGTGCCGAGGCAACTACTGTACCTTCTGCCTGTGGTTCACTTTAGGATTCCCTTCCAGATTATCTGTCAAGGATTTCCCTTGCTCTTCTTCCGAGTCTGATTCTCTTGAACCCTACGCTATTTCTGCTCTATATTTCCCATGGATTCTTATGCCTCCCTCCCACGGCCTTATACTCGCTTCCTTTGTCCTCCCAGGATGGTGCAAGCAGCAGCCCTGTGACACAAGCCGCTTGCTGATTGGCTGCCTGCCCTGCCCTGCCACCATTCACCATCACAAGCACACCTGTGGCTGAAAGGTAAGGCAGATTGTGATGGCGCTGGGCCTGTGAGGCAGCAGTCTTTGGCATCTAAGTAGGTGAAGGTACCAGGAAACTCCTCATCAACTTTCTGACCCCAGCTGTGACCCTCCGACTTGTGTTCGGCTTGTGTTCCACCAAGACCCCTAGATCCTTTTCACACACACTGCTAGCAAGCCAGGTGTCCCGGAATGCTACTTCCAGCCTTGTGCCAAGTGAGCAGAGCTGGCAAGGGAAATCCCAGAATGATGATGATGATGATAATAATAATAATAATAATAATAATAATAATAATAATTTATACCCTGCCCATCTGGCTGGGTTTCCACAGCCACTCTGGGCGGCTTCCAACCGAATATTAAAAACAATACGGCAAAGTTGCAAAGTCACTGTGTTTTTAACCACAAAGCCCACAAGCCTCTCTCTGGCAGCATGACAGTTGTGAGTCGAGGATCCGGCACCCACTTGAGGATAAGAAAGACACAAGGACGCAGTATATTAGGTTAATAGGCTAAAAAAAGGCCACAGCATGTGAGTGATATTGGCTTAGGCATTGGATAAAACAACAGAGCTTGACTCCTACCCTCAGGAAGGGGTGAGTCTATCAAGGGTTAACCACCAGTAGAAGGAGCCTGTTGATGCAAATACAACAAGGGCATTGGACAGGATCCACAAACCACTGGATTCCTTTAACGGAATACCCAAAAAGTGGAGGGGTAGGGGATGGCCACATCCTGCCCTCCAATACACAAACATATTCCAATGCCTAACCGCCAATACCCAAAAAGTTGTGACGATTTGCTACAAGGTAGGCGAAAAACCAGGACACGGGTGGCGCTGTGGGTTAAACCACAGAGCCTAGGTCTTATCGATCAGAAGATCGGCAGTCCGAATCCCCACGACGGGGTGAGCTCCTGTTGCTCGGTCCCTGCTCCTGCCAACCTAGCAGTTCGAAAACACGTCAAAGTGCAAGAAGATAAATAGGTACCGCTCCAGTGGGAAGGTAAACGGCGTTTCCGTGCGCTGCTCTGGTTCGCCAGAAGCGGCTTAGTCATGCTGGCCACATGACCCAGAAGCTGTACGCCGGCTCCCTCGGCCAGTAAAGAAAGATGAGCGCCACAACCCCAGAGTCGGCCACGACTGGACCTAATGGTCAGGGGTCCCTTTACCTTTACCTTTTAGGCGAAAAACCAAGTGGCCAGTGCCAATTTGCCAGTTCCTACCAGGCCCCTTGGACAACCAAGGCGACCAACCGCAGGTCCATGGCAAGGTCAAAAACATAGCAATGAACTAAAGGGAGGGTGCGTGCGTGATCCAACGAAAACCAGCAGCAGAATGAGAGGGCAGTGCTGCCGTGGCCGCATTTGAGCAGCTAAACCCCGCCCCAAGCCTCTGCCCGATTGGTTGGCTGCCAGGGGGCGTGGCAGCTGGGACAGCTGAGCAGGAGGCCGGAATGAAAGGCTTAATAGAAAGGCGTTTGTCTTAGAGGGAACAGCTAGAGAAGAACAGGCAAGGCTGGTGGCATCGAGAGAAGGATGGCGCAAGAGATCATCTATGCGAATACAACGAAGTTTGAAGTCGGTGGTAAGGGCACACTTTAATGACAGGCTCCCTTCCCTTTTAAGAAATGTCTCACATTTTGAATCGGGGCTTGGTCTGGGGGAGCAAAGGCATTACAGCAGTGGATTAGATAGTTTCATGGAGAAGAAGGCTATCAGTGGCTTCTAACCACAATTGCATCCCCTCCAGCGTTTCTCCAGTGAAAATAAGGACATTCATTGCTATTTTTCTAAGGGAAACGGGGCTGGAACTCATGGACACCTCTGTCATTCTCTTTGAATGGCAATGGTACCCATCTGAGAGGTGCCAGAACTCAGTTCCAGCGAGTTCCAGCTGGGGGGGAATCCTTGGGGACATCCTATTCCATGCCCTCCAACATTTCTCCAACAAAAATAGGGACGTCCTAGGGGACGCAGGTGGTGCTGTGGGTTAAACCACAGAGCCTAGGACTTGCCGGTCAGAAGGTCGGCGGTTCGAATCCCCACGACGTGGTGAGCTCCCGTTGCTCAATCCCTGCTCCTGCCAACCTAGCAGTTCGAAAGCATGTCAAGTGCAAGTAGATAAATAGGTACCGCTCCAGCGGGAAGGTAAACGGTGTTTCCATGCGCTGCTCTGGTTTGCCAGAAGTCATGCTGGCCACATGACCCAGAAGCTGTACGCCAGCTCCCTCAGCCAATAAAGCAAGATGAGCGCTGCAACCCCAGAGTTGGACACAACTGGACCTTATGCTCAGGGGTCCCTTTACCTTTTCTTAGGGAAAAGCAGGGCATTCTGGGATCAAATCAGAAATGTGGAAGGCTTCTGTAAATCTGGCATGGTCCCTGGAAAATAGGGACACTTGGAGGGTCTGCAATGGCTATGTTATCACTGCGCTCTGGGGTGCAGTAGTGCTTCTGAATAGCACCAGTTTCTGGGGAGTGTTGCTGTTGCACCCAGGTCCCTTTGGGGCATCGTGAGACCAGGATGAATGGGAGCCCTCTGGCCTGATCCAGCAGGAATTGTAATGCACCTTTGTCCAAAGTGAATATCAAAGTGGGGGATATTGGGGAGGAGGTCTGCCTGCTCCTCTTTGCCCCTTGCAGTGTTTGAAATTCCCCAGGCACCAGAATATCACAAGACCCTGCTGGATCCAGCCATCCATCTGGTAAATTTGAGGGGAGTGGCTTTCCTTGTGGAGGACAATTGCCTTACCTGAGCAATTGCTCTTACCTGTGGCAACGCATTCCTGAGAGCCAGTCCTGGGTCCGGTGATAGGAACGTAAGGAGTCTTAAGGTCAATTGCCGGTGCCCGATGCGAAGTCTGGTGCAAGGCATCTTTTGCAAGAATGGGCTTGTCAACATCCTGCTTCCTCTCTGCTTATCAGTGCCCCAGAGTCCACAGTGGCTTCCTGTTGTGTGAAGGTTGAATTGAATCCATAATATGGGGCTGGGGGTGAGGTGGGGGACCAAACACACACCTACAGTCCTCCTAGAATCATAGAATCATCGAATCATAGAGTTGGAAGAGACCCCAAGGGCCATCGAGTCCAACCCCCTGCCAAGCAGGAAACACCATCAGAGCACTCCTGACATATGGTTGTCAAGCCTCTGCTTAAAGACCTCCAAAGTAGGAGACTCCACCACACTCCTTGGCAGCAAATTCCACTGTCAAACAGCTCTTACTGTCAGGAAGTTCTTCCTAATGTTTAGGTGGAATCTTCTTTCTTGTAGTTTGGATCCATTGCTCCGTGTCCGCTTCTCTGGAGCAGCAGAAAACAATCTTTCTCCCTCCTCTATGTGACATCCTTTTATATATTTGAACATGGCTACCATATCACCCCTTAACCTCCTCTTCTCCAGGCTAAACATGCCCAGCTCCCTTAGCCGTTCCTGCGGGATGCAGTTGGGGGACTCTCATCCTCCTCTGAAAAGATGGCCGGAAACGATGGGGTGGAACTCAACATCTGAAATAAAGCTCTTGTGAAACTGCAGAGCTTGCAGAGTTTCACAGATGAAAATAGATAAGCTCTTAAGAAACATCCCTCCCGCCTGATTCCCACACCAACTCGTGTACCCCACCCAAACCAGGCATCAAGCGAGACACACTGCAGAACACACCTGCAAATGGACTAGAGACAAAATGTAAAAAATAAGACATTTATATTACGTTTTTGACATTTTTTGTCTTTGGGAAGTTCTATGTAATTGGCTGCATCGTTGTGTGAGCAATGTTTCTTTATCTCTCTGTATTCCTTTGCATTGTGTTTTGGAAAGGCACCAGAGCAGGTTTTTTTCTTTCTTTTTTAGTGGGGAATTTATTATTTGTTTCTGTTCAAAAATATATACTTACAGACTGCCGATTTGCATAGCGTATGAACCTAAAGGCAGAATGAAGTGCAATCCCACAATGGACCAGAGCAACTCCATCTCAAACGCATCTCATAAGAGCACATAAGGAGAGCCCTGCAGGATCAGGCCCAAGGGGGGTCCCCCCCCCTCAGCCTAGCATCCTACCCTCACAGCAGTCAAGCAGCTGCCCGTGGGAAACATGCAAGCAGGATCTGATCCCAAGAACACTCTTCCCTCCTTTCACTTCTCATATTGTTTTGGGAAGTGTGAATTAGATGGGGGGGGGGTAAATTAGCTTTAAATGTGAACCAGAATCATAGTATCATAGAATTATGAGTGCCTGGAGGCAGTTGGAGGATGGATGGCGGCTAACAGATTGAGGTTGAACCCTGACAAGACAGAAGTACTGTTTCTGGGGGACAGGAGGTGGGCAGGTATGGAGGACTCTCTGGTCCTGAATGGGGTAACTGTGCCCCTGAAGGACCAGGTGCGCAGCCTGGGAGTCATTCTAGACTCACAGCTGTCCATGAAGGTGCAGATTCATTCTGTGTCCAGGGCAGCTGTCTCCCAGCTCCATCTGGTATGCAGGATGAGACCCTCCCTGGCCACGGACTGTCTCACCAGAGTGGTGCATGCTCTGGTTATCTCCCGCTTGGACTACTGCAATGTGCTCTACGTGGGGCTACCTTTGAAGGTGACCTGGAAACAGCAATTAATCCAGAATGCGGCAGCTAGACTGATGATGGGGAGCGGCTGCTGAAACCGGTCTTGAAAGACCTACATTGGCTCCCAGTACGTTTCCGGGCTGAATTCAAAGTGTTGGTGCTGACCTTGAAAGCCCGAAACAGCCTCAGTCCAGTATACCTGAAGGAGCATCTCCACCCCCATCGTTCTACCCGGACACTGAGGTCCAGCGCCGAGGGCCTTCTGGCGGTTCCCTCATTGCGAGAAGCCAAGTTACAGGGAACCAGGCAGAGGGCCTCCTTGGTGGTGGCACCTGCCTTGTGGAACACCCTCCCACCACATGTCAAAGAGAACAACAACTACCTGACATTCAGAAGACATCTTAAGGCAGCCCTGTTCAGGGAAGCTTTTAATGTTTGATGCATTACGGTATTTTAATATTTTGTTGGAAGCCGCCCAGAGTGGCTGGGGAAACCCAGCCAGATGGGCGGGGTATAAATGATAAATTATTATTATTGTAGAGTTGGACCCTGAGAGTCGTCTCGTCCAAACTCCTGCAATGGAGGGATCTCAGCAAGACCATACATGGATTTCTCTCCCCGCCCCAATCCCTATTCTTCACTGGGGCACCACTCAGTGCTACTCAGCCCCCTCAGATTTTTTTCCATCGAGTTTTATGTAAACTGCTTTGCTTGTTTTTAATGGTATGGTTCTAACCTGCCCTGCCTGAGACCTGCTGATGGAGGGCAGGTAAGAAACCTTACCTGCCTCAGGGGGTCGTAGTCCCCTGGAGCCTCACGTTTAAGAGAAAGCAGGGTGGGGGGATGAAATTTTAATCTTTCCCACCATCCTCTGCCTCCTTCAGCTTCTTCTCCATCTCGCAAGAGAGACATCTCCACCACCATCATCGTGACGCTCCTGACTCTGCTGCTGCTACTGCTGGCCACCTCCCTCATTGCAATGGCCCTTCTCTGTAAGTACAACTACACGTTTCCTACTTTGATCTCAATTACATCTGCCCAGGCCCCAACGGGTGGTGAGAGTGCCTCTGAGGACGTGCAGAACGACGCAACCATTTTGCTGCTTCGGGCAATCACACACAGGCTTCCATTATGTAATAAAAAATTTAAGGTCTTTTAAATGTTCATAAATGTACCAACCAAGCACGTACATAGATGTGTGGACCACATGTCTGGAGCAGCACAGGAAGACCGCCCTGAAACTATTTTGACTCCCAAACTGACCAAATGTTTTCTCTGCAAGGAGGGAGGGGATGAGGGAACCTTCCCATTGTCTCAGGGATTGGGTAATCACCATCTCAAAGGAATGGCCAGACTACCATCTGATAAGGCATTATCAGATAACCTGCCAGACAGGAGATAAACAACGCACTCAGATTTCTGTTGTAGACCGCCCTTTCTGTGATGTAGGTATGATATTATTATTATTATTATTATTATTATTATTATTATTATTATTTATACCCCACCCTCCCCAGCCAAGGCCGGTCTCAGAGCGGCTTACAAGCAATAATAAAAACAAATTGAATGATTACAACTTAAAAACAAAATTAAAATACAACATTAAAATATGGAAACATTAAAATATTAAAATGTAGCCTCATCGCAGGAGGAGAAGGAAAGGAAAAAAGAAAGAAAGAAAGGGAGGGAGGGAGGGAGGGAGGGAGGGAGGGAGGGAATCAAATTGGCTCCAAGCCAAAGGCCAGGCGGAACAACTCTGTCTTACAGGCCCTGCGGAAAGAAATCAGATCCTGCAGGGCCCTGGTCTCATGAGACAGAGCGTTCCACCAAGTTGGGGCCAGTGCTGAAAAGGCCCTGGCTCTGGTTGAAGCCAATCTAACTTCCTTAGGGCCTGGGACCACTAGGGTGTTGCTATTTATGGACCTTGAGGCTCTCCGTGGGGCATCCCGGGAGAGGCGGTCCCGTAGGTACGAGGGTCCTAGGCCGTGAAGGGCTTTAAAGGTCAAAAGCAGCACCTTAAATCTGACCCTGTACTCCACCGGGAGCCAGTGCAGTTTGAAAAGCACTGGGTGAATATGCTCCCATGGCAGAGACCCCGTGAGGAGCCTCGCTGCAGCATTCTGCACCCGCTGGAGTTTCTGGGACAGCTTCAAGGGCAGCCCCGCGTAGAGCGAATTACAGTAGTCAAGCCTGGAGATGACCGTCGCATGGATCACTGTGGCCAGGTCAGGGCGGGAAAGGTAAGGGACCAACTGCTTGATGCGGCGAAGGTGGAAAAATGTCGCCTTGGCTGTTGCTGTGACTTGCGCCTCCATGGAAAGGGAGGCGTCAAGGATTACACCCAAACTCTTAACGGAAGGCAATGGCACTAATTGGGCCCCCGCAAGAGAAGGGAGTTGGTCCCTCATCCCCATGCCATCCTGACCCAGCCATAGGACCTTTGTCTTCGAAGGATTTAGTTTCCATCGGCTCCCACGAAACCATCCAGCCACAGCTTCCAAGCATCTGGTCAGTGTGTTCGGGGCCGAGTTGGTGTGGTCATCCATCAGCAGATAGAGCTGAGTGTCATCAGCATATTGGTGACAGCCCAGCCCAAAGCTCCGGATAATCTGGGCAAGGGGGTGCATAAAGATGTTAAAAAGCATCGGGGAGAGAATTGCGCCCTGTGGCACTCCACACACCAAGGAGTGGCGTGACGACATTTCCCTCCCTAGTGCCACCCTCTGTCCCCGACCAGAGATAAAAGAGCACAGCCAGTTACGGGCTATGCCCTGTATCCCCACGTCTGCGAGGCGGTGGTCCAGAAGATCATGATCGACCATGTCAAAGGCTGCTGACAAATCTAAAAGGATCAGCAGTCCTGACCCACCTCGATCCAGTTGTCTACGGAGATCATCTGTTAGGGCAACCAGAGCCGTCTCGGTCCCCAAACCAGGACGGAAACCGGACTGAAATGGATTATATGTCGGAAGGGTGGTCTTGAGCTACACCCCTTCTGTGATGTATAGATGATGTTTCTGGGGGTGGTCTTGGACTCCAGGGCGGGCAATTTAAAATGTCTATATAAAGGCAGGCACACCTTGGTTCGGGGTTCCTCCTCCTTTCCTGCATGTGAGAGGAGCACCCTGTTGCAACAGTTCAATAAAGATCAGGCTTACGAACTGCTTTGCTTCTCAAAATAGTACTAATAGTACTAATAAATAATAATAATAATAATAATAATAATAATAATAATAATAATAATAATAATAATTTATTTATACCCTGCCCATCTGGCTGGGTTTCCCCAGCCACTCTGGGCAGCTTCCAACAAAATATTAAAATACAATAGTCTGTCAAACATTAAAAGCTTCCCTAAACAGGGCTGCCTTCAGATGTCTTCTAAAAGTCTGGTAGTTGTTCTTCTCTTTGACATCTGGTGGGAGGGTGTTCCACAGGGCGGGCACCACCACCGAGAAGGCCCTCTGCCTGGTTCCCTGTAACTTGGCTTCTCGCAGTGAGGGAACCGCCAGAAGGCCCTCGGCGCTGGACTTCAGTGTCCGGGCAGAAAGATGGAGGTGGGGACGCTCCTTCATGTATACTGGACCGAGGCCGTTTAGGGCTTTCTCTGGTTGGCCTCTGTTATTTTCTCCGACCGATGGAGAACCTACGAAGGACTCTATAAGGGCTCTTGTGTCCCCCATAAGGGAATAAGGGCAGATTTTGTTTACGACAATTAAAAGCTAAATGCTGGTCTCTGCCCACCCCTGAAAATACCCCGCAAAAATGAGAGAACCAGAGCAAAGGTGAGGTTTTTCCAAGTGGGAAGGAAATTAGCCTTGAAAAGCGATGGTGGGGAAGGAAGGGATTTGATCTAAATAGGGAAGAGTTGGCTGGCCTGCAGAAAATGCCACCGGCCCCATTGCCAGGAAGACCAGCAGAACAAAATCTTGGAAGGGCCAAAGTGCCATTGGTATTCAAGAGGCATGCTCAAGGATGGGCTGTAACATCCCAGAAAATACTGCAAGACTCCCTTGATCAGGCAAAGGCAAACTCTGGCCCTCCAGGTGTTTGGGACTACAATTCCCATCATCCCTGATCACCGGTCCTGTTAGCTAGGGATGATGGGAATTGTAGTCCCAAACATCTGGAGGGCCAGAGTTTGCCTATGTCTGCCCTAGAAGTACATAGGAATTTGCAGGAGAACATGAATTATAGGTCCCTGCGCCGTGGAGCTTACAAAATCTAGAATTTGGCAGGGCAGGTAGGAGAGGCAAGGATACTCAAATGGATTGTGGGCCAACGCAGTTCCGTTTGTGCCTCCGCTGCAGTTGGGAGGAGAACAAAAAAAAAGTTCCAACCCTGTTAAAAAGAAAAGGGGTAGCAGGGAGTTCTGAGCAAAACTCCAAACTCTGAAATCTGTTCAGCATTTTCAGATTTTTGGATTTCCTACTTTGCACGCCCCCTTCACACTTCTTGCCTTCGCTGGCACTTTTATTTGGAAGTTAATCCTGTATGTCTGCCATGTCAGGGCAGATAAAAGAAAGTCCTTCTTCATGCAGCGCACAGATAACCTGTGGAACTCCCTGCCACAGGAAAGAGTGATGGCCACCTATTTGGATGTGTTCTAAAAAGGATTATTAGACAAATAATTGTCTAATAATATTAGACAAACCACAAGAAGGGGGAGCGCTGCTCTTGTGTTCGAATCCTGGTTGTGGGTTTCCCACAGGTCGGCCATTGGCGAGATCCAGCATGCTCTTATGATATTCATATGGTTTGTAGATTCCCAGAAGGAGAAGAAACTCCAGGAAATCGAAGGAGTGATGGAGAAGATCAGAACCTCCCTGTTTCTCAGCAATATCTCTCTTTCACCAGCGGAAGCATCTGAGAGTAAGTTGCAAAATGCTGAAATGAGGACAACCCACAGAGTATGTGAGGATGGGAAGGGCTCCTATTTTTAATCGTTTCCCTTCCTTTCCTCCAGATGAT
This sequence comes from Podarcis vaucheri, assembly GCF_965113315.1. Lineage (NCBI taxonomy): Eukaryota > Metazoa > Chordata > Lepidosauria > Squamata > Lacertidae > Podarcis > Podarcis vaucheri. Next base: position 2,885,083 of record NC_138767.1, on the reverse strand, counting down.
TTGTGCCCTTCGTCATTTAATTTGCATAATGAAAAGTGTTTGTCCTCACAGCCAAGCTAGGAAAGTACGGTAGGTTATTGTTGTGCCCGTTTTACAGTTGGGAAACTGAGGGTGTGATAATAGGCCACACAAACACTCTCTTCTCCTGTAGTTTCCAGCAACTGGCAGATTTTAAATACCTCCTTCAGGGATAAGGAACACCTGTTTCTCTGATCAGAGTACCCTGTGCCTTTAAACAGAAACTCAACAGGTGCAGCTGCCCCAATCACTGCATCTCAGTGATTTTCTTAGCCAGAGAGAAGTTTATGAAAACGTTACTTTTTGTTAGAATTCCTGCTCCGTGAATGCAGTTATGGGATTGCTTTCTTTCACATGACGGTGTATGTTTTGACTCCACCGAGTGGGAAGCGATGGAGAAAGGACGTTTGTGTTACTGTGTTCCATTAAATTGGGACTGTTGTCCTTTGTTCTTTTTCTCTTTGCTGTCTGATGTTAGAGAGAGAGGGAGCCATGTTGCAGTGCTCTGTGTGTGTTTATGTGTAAATAAAGTAGATTAGCCAAAATGCTGAGTTGCTGAGGTCTGTTACGCAAAGCTGCGAAGAATCTGTGGATCCCTAAGTGTGCTGGTATCTGTTTGCATCGGTCACTGTGATGTTCGGGCTGAAGAAAGCTTTGAAGCTCCCGAACGATCAACCAGGAGGGAGAGAACATGCCAGTCAGGCATGTGTCTCTGCCAGGGTCCTACTCGAGTGTAGGACGAGCTCCTGACACTTTTCTCCTAGTCTCCCATTTCACAAAGCTCACTTTGGTCTGACACTACACCAAACTCTGCCCTTCCAGGTGTTCAGCTGCTCCAAAACATCTCTGAGGCTTTCTACAAGATCCAAACCCAACTGGGGAACGTCAGTGCGTCAAAAACCGCTATCCAGAATCGTCACAGTAAGTAGGGGTCGAAATCAGTGACGAAGACCTCTTTCCTTCAAGGGGAGTCAGAATCCCAAACCATCTCTGGTTCTGGACATAAGCAGTGCCAACTTCTTAAACGCCTACTGCTCCTGTAATTGAAACATTAAGAGGTGGCAATGTTGGTCCTTATTCAATTAAAGGACTTTGCCACATGATTTCTGCATATCATGATCCAGTTAAAGTTGCAGGGGCAAAACCAAGTCCCCACCCCAACTTGAGTTATGGCGATCCTCCTGGCCAGACCTGGGGCCACCACCTCCCAAGGGAGTCTGTTCCTCTGTTGAGCAGCTCTTAACATCAGAAAGTTCTTTCTGATGTTTAGTTAGAATCTCCTTCTTGTAACCAGTACATTTCCGAGCACAATTCAAAGTGTTGGCGCTGACCTTTAAAGCCCTAAATGGCCTCGGTTCAGTATACAGTGGTGCCTCGCAAAACGAAAAGAATCCGTTCTGTGATTCTCTTCGTCTAGCAGTTTTTTCGTCTTGCGAAGCAAGCCCATTGAAGGATTAGCGGGTTAGCGCTATTAGCGCTATTAGCGGCTTTTAGCGGCTTTTAGCGGCTTATCTGCTGATCGGATCAGCTGATAAGCGGCTTAGCGGCTTAGAAAAAGGGGGAAGGAAAAAAAACCAGCAGGAACTCGCAAGACATTGTCGTCTTGCGAAGCAAGCCCATAGGAAATTCGTTTTGCGAAGCACCTCCAAAACTGAAAACTCTTTCGTCTAGCGAGTTTTCCGTCTTGCGAGGCATTCGTCTTGCGGGGCACCACTGTACCTGAAGGAACGTCTCCATCCCCATTATTCTGCCCGGACACTGAGGTCCAGCTCCGAGGGCCTTCTGGCAGTTCCCTCACTGTGAGAAGTGAGATTACAGGGAACCAGACAGAGGGGCTTCTCGGTAGTGGCGCCCGCCCTGTGGAACGCCCTCCCATCAGATATCAAGGAAATAAGCAGCTATCTTATCTTTAAAAGCCATCAAAGTGCAAGTAGATAAATAGGTACCACTCTGGTGGGAAGGTAAACAGCGTTTCCATGTGCTGCTCTGGTTCGCCAGAAGCGGCTTAGTCCTGCTGGCCACATGACCCGGAAGCTGTACGCCAGCTCCCTCGGCCAGTAAAGCGAGATGAGCGCCGCAACCCCAGAGTCGGCCATGACTGGACCTAATGATCAGGGGTCCCTTTACCCTTTACCTTTAAGGTATGTATGTTCAAATATTTCTCACTGTCCGATTTCCGTAACCATTCACCGAACTTTCCGGTCACACCTTGTACATGTAATGAACAAGTAAGAATGTTCAAGAACTGTGGTTTTTCACGCCTCTGCATGACAAGCTCCTTCTTGAACTGAATGGGGGGGGCAGGAGTTGGCTATAAATACAATACATAAATAATATTTATGCACACACACCATGCTTGAGCCCCCATCCCTTCTCTAGCACACATCCATTCCCTTTTTTGAGACACTCATGCTACATCCTCGAACAGACGATGCCCAGATCCAACCCCTCCAATCAGCCTTTCCTGCAGTTCAGGGTTCCTGAGACCCACTCCCGTTTTTTCTCCCAAAGGGGAACTCCTGGCATTCCTCTCCACAGGCTGGAAGTTTTACAATGGCAGCGTCTATTTCCTTTCCCAAAAGGCAAAGCCCTGGCAGGAAGCTGAGGACACCTGTAGAGCCCAGGGGGCACACCTGGTCTCCATCACGTCAAAGGAAGAGATGGTGAGCACACACACAGGGCCGTCTTACCCATAGGCGCTAGGGGTGCGGGGTGTTAGTTTCTGTTTGCCACTGAGCAGCTGCTTAAGAGTCAAAGGCTCTGTTTACATTCCAGAGACCTTCCAGGCTGTTGGAAGTCTCACGGAGGCAGGAGACGGATGTGATGTTTACTGGTTTCCTGTTCCTTTGTTCCAGTTGCTCTCTGCTTTCATAGAGAGAGGGTGTATTTTTCTTTGCTGTCTGTGTAGTAAGAAATAAAGCATAGCGATGTAGCTATAAATCACTTCCCTGTGCTGGAAACTCTGCTGAACGGGAATGTGCCTGAGGCCTCATCAAAGGCTCAGGTCGTTAATTATTCGTCGGAGGTGATTCCGAAGGACTCGGCCGGAGGAAGATGAGCTTTATCAGCTTGGCCGAGCGGAGATGCCAACACGAGGCACCTGGGCGCCAGGCTGAGTCCAGGGTCCGAGAGTTGAGTCCAGGGAAGAGCCCGTCTGTCGGTCAGAGCGCTACAGTGGGTTCTTCTGCTGCGAGTTCAGGGATAACCAAGCCAGCAAGACGCTGAGGCGGCCGGCTGGCTCCACCCTCCTGCGCACCTGGGACTGGGCAACCTGGGGGAGGCGCCGAACAGATCTCTGCACCCCAGAGCCACATATGCTTACGACAGCCCTGCACACAGACTTCAAAACACCTGGATTTACCTGCTCAGCTAACAAAAACACCAACACCTGGGCTGGCCCGAAACATTTTCCTGGCCCAAGCAGCCGCCTTAAGACTGCGCTGCCACCTTCTTTGCTGGCCTCTGCTTCTGCACTTTTGCCAGCAACTTAGCCTGCCACTATTACCAGGCCAGTCCCCTTCCTGGGAAAAGCAGCTGCTGCTGCTGCTGCTCTCTGCGCATCAAGCAGCTGCTGGAGACACAAGGGTTTGTTTCCTTGGTCAGTTGGCATTTCTAGAGTTGAGGGTCCTTTGCACAGAAGGGGTTAGGCACAACTCGCTGATTCCTAAAGTCCCAGCCTGCCTCTGGGAACTGGGTGGGGCTTACTTCTGAGTAAATGTGCACAGGATCAAGCTGCCCAGCTGCAAATCTAAAGGCCATTTGCTGCTGAGCCAGGATGCTTTTTAACATCTTTATGCGCCCCCTCGCCCAGCTTGTCCGGAGTTTTGGGCTGGGCTGCCATCAGTATGCCGATGACACCCAACTCTATCTGTTGATGGATGGCCATCCTGACTCGGCCCCAGACACACTGACCAGATGTCTGGAAGCTGTGGCTGGATGGTTACATGGGAGCCGGTTGAAGTTAAATCCTTCGAAGACAGAGGTCCTCTGGCTGGGACGGGACGATATGGGATTGAGGGGGCAACTCCCATCTCTTGTGGGGGCGCAATTAGTGCCAGCATCGTCCGTTAAGAGTTTGGGTGTAATCTTCGATACCTCCCTCTCTATGGAGGCGCAGATTACAGCTATAACAAAGGCAGCATTTTTTCATCTCCGCCAAGCTAAGCAGTTGGCTCCTTATCTCTCTCGCCCTGACCTAGCCACTGTGATCCACGCGACGGTCACCTCCAGACTGGATTATTGTAACTCGCTCTACGTGGGGCTGCCCTTGAGACTGACCCAGAAACTCCAGCAGGTGCAGAATGCCGCGGCGAGACTCCTTACGGGGTCTTCACTGCGAGATCACATTCACCCGGTGCTATACCAGCTGCACTGGCTCCCGGTGGAGTACAGGATCAGGTTTAAGGTGCTGGTTTTAACATTTAAAGCCCTATACGGCCTAGGACCCTCGTACCTACGGGACCGCCTCTCCTGGTATGTCCCACAGAGGAACTTACGGTCTGCAAATAAAAACATCCTGAAGATCCCAGGCCACAGAGAGGTTAGGCTGGCCTCAACTAGAGCCAGGGCTTTCTCGGCCGCAGCTCCAATCTGGTGGAACGCTCTGTCACAAGAGACTAGGGCCCTGCGGGACCTGACATCTTTCTGCAGGGCCTGCAAGACAGAGTTGTTCCACCAGGCCTTTGGTCAGGGCACAGCCTGACCCCCTCCTCTGGCAATCTGCACAGAATTTTGCTTAATGGTTGCCACCAATTTGATTTTAATTAATTTATAATGAAATGTTTTTAGAACGTTGGATTATTTTGATTGTTGTTAGATGCCCTGAGCCCAGCTTCGGCTGGGGAGGGCAGGATATAAATAAAAAAATTATTATTATTATTATAGAATGGTATCCTGTCCCTGAGCCTAGTTCTCTCTCTCTCTCTCTCTCTCTCTCTCTCTCTCTCTCTCTCTCTTTTTCTCTTTCTCTTTCTCTCTCTCTCTCTGCAACCCTGGACCACTGTGGTTTGAAACTGTTTTGCAGGAATACCTTGTCAGGGAAGCCGGAAATCAGCACTTTTGGATCGGACTCTCTGACCAAAATACAGAAGGCGTTTGGACCTGGGTGGACGGCACAAAGTACAACGAAAAGCTTAGGTGGGTCTGATCAGCTCTTTAAAAAAGAAGAAAACACAGTGTGTGGCTTTCTGTATTCTTTCACTTCAGGTGCCCCTACAAAACAGACTTTTTCATATAGTCCTCGCCTCCGTCCCAGGAGACCCCTGGAAAAGTCCTACTCTGTGATTTCCTAAAACAAACCAAAATCAGGAAAGATAATCCCTGACTAATAGGGATCTTTGAGTGATACAGACCCTGACTAATAGGAACACATCATGCTCCTTCTTCTGGGATAGTTTGACCACCTTTGGTCGCACTCAGCTCTCACCTGTGGCTCCTAGAATGTGTTAGCATGCGACAGCGGACACACCCCAGGAATGGCTTCGACTGGCCGGCTAAACAAATAGAGGGGAGCTGATGGGTCTCAAGCCCTCAGTGAGTTAGGGACTTCCCCTGCATGCAAAGCCAGGCTCTGGGAATTGAGTGGATGAGACTAATAGTGGGTCCAATGGTCAAGAAAGCAGTTTCTGCACATGCTGTAGAGCATGGGTAGGCAAACTAAGGCCCGGGGGGCAGATCCGGCCCAATCGCCTTCTAAATCCAGCCCGCGGACGGTCCAGGAATCAGCGTGTTTTTACATGAGCAGAATGTGTGCTTTTATATAAAATGCATCTCTGGGTTATTTGTGGGGCATAGGAATTAGTTCAATTTTTTTTTTTCAAATATAGTCCGGCCCCCCACAAGGTCTGAGGAACAGTGGACCGGCCCCCTGCTGAAAAAGTTTGCTGACCCCTGCTGTAGAGGGAAGAGAGGGGCAGGTGGGGTTCATCTACCTTGGAAGGCAGCCCATCGAAGAGAAGGAAAACTCTGGTTCTAAACTTCTGGTGCCTTGCGGGACATGTTCCAGAGAAGAAAAGGCCAAGGAGTAAACTCTACACAAATCTAGAGTCCCTAAGACGGTTGGCTGGCACCTTGCATGCCTCCTTCCAGCAAATGCTACAGCCAAGCATTTGCCAAAAATATTGCTCTGCTTTCCTTTGGACCCCATCAGTGAGGCTGAGAGAGGGGTCTTGTCGTCTGGGCAGCCCAGGACATCCAGGCTTGCATCCTGGGGGGGGGTCACTGTGGCACTGCTAACATAGCAGTTTGACTTCACCCGCAGAGGTGCACTCCGTTGTCTCTCAAGACAGACGGAGGCCAACAAGGGATCTGTTGCACTGCATGCATAAAGGTAAAGGGACCCCTGACCGTTAGGTCCAGTCGCGGACGACTCTGGGGTTGCGGCGCTCATCTCGCTTTATTGGCCGAGGGAGCCGGCATACGGCTTCTGGGTCATGTGGCCAGCATGACAAAGCCGCTTCTGGCGAACCGTTTACCTTCCCACCAGAGCGGTACCTATTTATCTACTTGCACTTTGATGTGCTTTCGAACTGCTAGGTTGGCAGGAGCAGGGACTGAGCAACGGGAGCTCACCTCGTCACGGGGATTCGAACCGCCAACCTTCTGATCGGCAACTCCTAGGTGTTGGAGGGGGATTTCCAGCTGGTGGCAGAGGACAGAGTGACTCCAGGAGACATAGGTGTAAAAACCCAAACTAAAACGAAGACTTTATTACTAAACAATAAACACAAACTCTGGTGGGTGTTATTCCTGCAGGCAGGCTACAAAACTCAGCTTTTTTCCTTTATAGCAACGGCCAGCTGCAGCCAATTAACCCCAGAAACTTCTTAAAGGTATACACACGTTTCTGTGCCAAATGTCCTCTAACACTAGGCTCTGTGGTTTAACCCACAGCGCCACCCGCGTCCCTAAGATATATATATATATATTTTAAAGCATGCCAGCTATATAATCACAGCCTCTTGCCTTCTTTTCCAGTTTCTGGGGACAAGGACAGCCAGACAACTGGCATGGAGCACCACAACATGAGGAAGACTGTGTTCACTTCGCAAAGCACTGGAACGACGTCAGCTGCACATACAACTATAAATGGTTCTGTAAGAAGGTCTTCTCCTGAGCAGATGCCCCGCTGCCTTTCCAGGACAGGACTAAGGGGCCACCGAACCCCTTAGTTAGGATATTTCCGTTCCACCTTAAAAGGGAGCAGGATGTTTGTGTCACAGCCTGCGTATTTCCTGTTCACAGGATGTTTAAGTTTGCTATTGCTTTCGTTTCTCAGTCTGTCGGAGACACTGACTCAGAACGGTCATGTTTTTCCTTTGTTCTGATCAACGCTGAATAAAGTCTGTAAATATGCTCTCCTGCTGTGCATCTTCTGCTGTGTGCTTTATCTGCTGATAAAGAGTGTGCACGAGCCCTGGAATGTGGCAAGGTATTTCCAGGAAACTCGTGTCGCTAGAAGCTGCGTGACTACAGGGATCGATGGATCGTCCGGCAGCCGGCTTGGGGCCATGATGGACTATATCTCCCTGGCAGTATCCCAACAGTTTTCTGGATCCAGCAGAGGACAGCCAAAGGTCTCCAGAAGCTCATCAGCAGCTGTCACTCCAGGAGAGCCCTAGCCCCATGACTGCCGGATTTTCTTAATCGATGGGAACACTGCAGGAAAATCCTCCACCCTCTTCCTTTTCCCCAATCCGCAGGTCAGAATTTTAAAGGCCTGGAAGAGGCAAGGCTGCCTTGATGGACTTTTGCCAGACGGAAAAAGCAGGTCGAGCAGTCAATTTGAGAGTTGCCTTTGTGCCAAAGTCCCAAACTTTTAGTGCCCACTGAGCCCCCAACCCATAAAAAGGATTATTCAGAAGAGCCCTTTGCACAGCCCACTAAAGAAGACAATAACACGGCAGAATTCAATACAGCGACAATTTATCCGAAACCCAAATAAAGCTATTTAGTTTGATTAATTCAACAAACTTGATCCAGGGAGACCAGCTTTGCAAAGTCTGATTTACAGCTCCCGCACCCACCTGCTACCTTATTGCCCCCCTAAACGGCCTCGGTCCTGTATACCTGAAGGAGCGTCTCCACCCCCATCGTTCTGCCCGGACACTGAGGTCTAGCTCCGAGGGCCTTCTGGAGGTTCCCTCACTGCGAGAAGCCAAGTTACAGGGAACCAGGCAGAGGGCCTTCTCGGTGGTGGCACCTGCCCTGTGGAACGCCCTCCCACCAGATGTGAAGGAAATAAGTAGCTATCTTATCTTTAAAAGACATCTGAAGGCAGCCCTGTTTAGGGAAGTTTTTAATATTTAATCCTGCATTGTTTTTAACACTCAATTGGAAGCCGCCCAGAGTGGCTGGGGAAACTCAGCCAGATAAACGGGGTATAAATAATAAATTTTATTATTATTATTACTACTACTACTACTATTATTATTATTAGATAACCCCTCCTGCCCAGGGGGGCGGTGCCAACCACTTTGCAAACCACCAGTCTAGTTTCTTCTCACACGCAGGGCCACCTGTCCAGGATGCTTTAGCTGAAATTCCTGCATTACAGGGGGTTGGACTAGATGACCCTTGCTGGGGTCCCAATTCTACGATTCTACCTCTCTGTCCTCCACCCAGGCAACCTAGCAGCACAATCAGAGCTCAAGGACCAAGTGCAGCCAGGCAAAATCCCTCAAGGAGGCACGAAGCAGGGCTGGAGATGGGTGTGGCAGAGTCTGGAGGGCCAGGCAGAAAGGCTCGGAGGGCCACATTTCTGATGGTTCTCCATCCCTGATTTATGCCATATGCTTTGAACACTGAAAAACCACAGCTATGTTTTATTATTCGAGGCAATTGCAACAGCAATTCTCCTAACAATTTCCCCAGTCAGGGCCTGTTTCAAGGGAGCAGAGGGGAAATCAGAACTCGAGTTTCGTCATATAATCTTTTATTGGACTGGGAATTGATGGAGGAAGAAGTGAAAGAAACTATGATTGAATGGTCTCAGGATCCCGGACATGCTATCCATCTAGAGCAATGGGAGAAACTCTGGCGAGAGGATGTACAATTTACTGCCTCATATACAATTAAATAAAATTTTGTCAAGATGTTCTATAGGTGGTACTTAACGCCAGTTAAGTTGGCAAAGATATACAAATTGAAATCCAACCTCTGTTGGAGAAGTGGTCGAGAAATAGGAACAACAATACGTATGTGGTGGAGATGTGAGGAAATTAAGAAATTTTGGATAGTAGTACATGAAGAACTAAAGAAGATGTTGAAAATATAAATAACAAAGAAACCAGAGACATATCTCCTTGGATTGATAGATGAAGAGATACCACAGGGGGAAGGAATAATTTTTCTATATGCAAGTACAGCTGCTAGAATAGTGATTGCTGCTAGGTGGAAGTCACAAACTCTACCCACAAAGGAGGAATGGATTTGTAAACTAAATGAATATTTAATTTTGGCAAAATTAACTGCTATAATAAGAAATCAATCTAATCAAAAATTTAAAAAGGAGTGGAAATGTTTTGATTAATATATGACAAAATATTGCTCAAAAAAAGATACACTCATATGCATAGATTAAAATGTGAAGTACTGGATGGAAGAAAAATTAGTAAGGAAAGATGATAAGAATATGTAGATGATTTGAGAAGGTTGTAGAATGCAAAGATTATTGTAAATTGTATAATGTGGAGGAAATCGAGTGGGGGCGGAGGGAAGAGGGAGGAAGGAGAAAAGAATAACATGATGGACTGAGGAAATAGAAATGTAATGGGGAGGAAATGGTGTTGGTTTTGGTACATCTGTATTGTAATGTGATATGTGAAAACCAATAAAAAAAAGAAGGGCGGAAAATGACTTGAGTTTTTTGGCAGAGAAGCGGTAATAAGTCTCTGAAGCCCCATCTCCTCCTCCTCCTCCTCCTCCTCCTGTTTCTTCTCCATCATGCCATGTGCCGTGTGACGTTGCTGTCGCACAGAGCACATTTCACCCACCTGGAGCCCCTCTGGGTGCTTGGGACTACAAATCCCATCATCCAGTGCTGGCTGTGGACAATAGGAATTGTAGTCCCAGGGGCTCGGAGGGGCTGCAGGCAGTTCTAGGCTGGCATACACAGCATGCAGCAAACCAGCGTCCACAGCTGCCCATGGCCGTTCAAGCCTCCATCCCTTTGGAGATCTTTCATTTGCCAAGCGCCGCGCTCGCCTCTCTCTCCAGGCCCAGCACAAACTGGTCGTTCAGGAAGAGCAGCTGCCCGTGCGGCAGGAACTTGTGGAGAAGGACCTCTGTCCTGTCGGCCTTGAGGACGACGTCGCTCCCTGAGCTCAGCAGCTTGAGGTGGTCGACCAGGGTCTTGGCTAGGTGCTTCAAGGTGCTCTCGGCCAGCAGGAGGTTCTCATGGGGGTCGCAGACCAGAGCAAAGCCCAGGCACTGGATGCCCAGCCACAGAACGGTCTTGTCCTCAGAAAAGGGGTCCCCCGTGGGGAGGCGGAAGACCCCCGACGGGGCATCCTGGAGAGAAACGGGTTCGTCAGGGAGCTGGGCTACGTGCTCGGACTGAGGCTTCCCGGAGGCTTGGTGGTGGAGTTTGCAGGATGACTCCACCTGCCTGCGAATAGAGAGGATGCAGAGTTTTGACGTTTATCGGAGGGAGCTTTCCTTCCATGAAGGAGCTTGCGGGGAGAGAGAGAGAGAGAGACGCAGAAAAGTGGTGTGCATAAAAAGAGCAGCGCTGGATCAGGCCAATGGCCCACTTGTCCAGCATCCTGTTCTCACAGTGGCTGACCTGTGGGAAACCAACAAACCACTATAGTGGTACCTCGGTTCTCAAACTTAATCCGTTCCAGAAGTCCGTTCCAAAACCAAAGTGTTCCAAAGCCAAGGCACACTTTCCCATAGGAGGTCATGCAAAACGAATTAATCTGTTCCAGACTTTTAAAAACAACCCCTAAAACAGCAATTTAACATACCGTAAATTTTACTATCTAATGAGACCATTGATCCATAATCTGAAAGGAATAATCAATGTACTGTACTATAAAATAAATAAGACAGAACAGTGGTACCTCTGGATGTGAACAGGATCCGTTCCGGAGCCCCGTTCGCATCCTGAAGGGAACGCAACCCACGTCCGCGTGTCTGCACGTGCGTGGGTCGCGATTCTCCACTTCTGTGCATGCGCGTGATGTCATTTTGAGCGTCTGCGCATGCTCAAGCGGTGAAACCCGGAAGTAACATGCTCCGTTACTTCCGGGTTGCCGTGGAGCGCAACCCGAAAATGCTTAACCCGAAGCTACTTCAACCTGAGGTATGACTGTATTGTAAATGATAAAAATTAAAATTATTTTTTTTCTTACCTGCACTGATGATAGTCATTCTTTGGATGGGGGGCTTTTATCCATTTCCACAGTCACACAATCAATCAATCAATCAATCAATCAGTAGCTGAACTGGGTTCCACGCAGTCACAAAAACAAATTAAATGAAAAAGCCTTAAAAACAAAAGCGCAAAATAAAGAGCAAAAACAAAAATGCCAGGCTTGATCCTTTCTGGAAGTCCGTTTGACTTCCGAAATGTTCAAAAACCAAGGTGCAGCTTCTGATTGGTGCAGGCGCCCTGGAAACAATAGCCGACAGCCGCGTTGAACGTTCCGAAAAACGTTAAAAAACTGGAACGCTTACTTCTGGGTTTTCAGAGTTTAGGAACCAAGGCGTTTGAGAACCAAGGCACCACTGTAGATGGTTGGGTGGGAGAGCTGCGGTAGGGATTCACACCTCTTCAACCAATGCGCCCCTTTGGTTCCAGACAGTACATGTGTAGACGAGTCTTAAAAGCCCATGACACAAATTTTCGTGGCCCTCTAGCGGCTATGGTGGCTCATTCACCAGAAGTGACGTATTTAACATTAATTCTGGAAGTTTATATTCCGTTCTGACCAAACTAAGCCTCCTGGTGTACATTTTCCCCTAGGAGGCTGAGTTAGGTCAGAATCACATACACACTTCCAGAGCACAGAGTGCAGGTTGCGTTACCTGGCGACGGCCAGGATCTGCTCCTTCTTGCGCAGCCGCTCCTTCTCGCGATCCTGGGGACCAGCATCGTCCAACCCTTCAGGGCCGAAGACCCTGGAATAGAGCACTCGGCAGCAGCCGGCCTCTTCCCCGGGTCGGCAGCGTAACGTCTGGATGCAGAAGGCGTGCACCATGGCAGGAGGCTGGGCGCTGCACAGGGCGGGAGAGAACATGGGATAGCTCAGTCGGTAAAGAAGGAGACTCTTTTTCCAATAATTTGTTATTGTTTTCTTTACATATGCTTTCTTAACATACATTAAAAGATGCCTGCTTCTTGGGAGAAAAGCAATGACAAACCTAGACAGGATCTTAAAAAGCAGAGACATCACCTTGCCAACAAAGGTCCGTATAGTTAAAGCTATGGTTTTCCCAGTATGATGTAAGGAAGTGAGAGCTGGACCATAAAGAAGGCTGATCACCGAAGAATGGATGCTTTTGAATTCTGGTGCTGGACTCTTGAGAGTCCCATGGACTGCAAGAAGATCCAACCTCTCCATTCTGAAGGAAATCAGCCCTGAGTGCTCACTGGAAGGACAGATCCTGAAGCTGAGGCTCCAAGACTTTGGCCACCTCATGAGAAGAGAAGACTCCCTGGAAAAGACCCTGATTTTGGGAAAGATGGAGGGCACAAGGAGAAGGGGACGACGGAGGACGAGATGGTTGGATAGTGTTCTCAAAGCTACCAGCATGAGTCTGACCAAACTGCGGGAGGCAGTGGAAGACAGGAGGGCCTAGCGTGGTCTGGTCCATGGGGGTCACGAAGAGTCGGGCACGACTAAACGACTAAACAGCAACCACCATACATTCTTCAACATATAGACTATTCTGCTCTGCCAAGTTCGTGACTTCCCTCCCATAAGTTGGTATCCTTTATCAGGTCCATTCGCATATTTTACAATTTCACATCTTATCTATTTTACATTGCAAGAGTTACTTCAATCCTGCTAGTCTTTTTAAATTTTTACAACTCTCCTTCCAGTATTCAACAAATTTACTCCAATATTTACTCCAATTGTCCTGGAATATCTGATCGTCCTGATCCTGAATCCTTCCGGTCAGTTTGGCTAGCTCTGCATAGTCTCTCATTTTCGACTGCCACTCCGCAATTTTAGGAACTTCTTGTGATTTCCAATTTTGGGCCAGCAAAGTCCTTGCCCCATCTGCGGCATACATGAATAACCTTCGAGCTTTTATCTTGATCTCCTTTCCCATCAGGCCGAGCAAAAAAGCCTCTGGCTTTTTGGGGAAGATATATTCTAATATTTTCTTAAGTTCATTATAAATCGACTCCCAAAATTTCTTCACTTTATCACACGTCACCACATATGATAATATTCCCCATCCTCCTCTTCACACTTCCAACATTTTTTATCCCTCGTCCTATACATTTTTGCCAACTTTGCCAGCGTCAAATGCCATCTATAGATCATTTTCATTCAATTTTCTTTCAGAGCCATACATGCTGTAAATTTCACAATTCCACAATTTTATCCATGCATCCAATTCAATGTTATGCCCAAAATCTACAGCCCATTTTATCATAGCTTCTTTCACTTCCTCATCTCTCGTAAACCATTCTAACAGCAAATCAGACATTCTGGATAGTGTTCTACCTCTGCTTTCCAGTAATTCAATTTTGGGTGAAGAAGGCGTGGACCATGGCGGGGGGGCTGAGCGCTGCACAGGGCGGGACAGAACACGGGATAGCTCAGTCGGTGGAACTCTTAATGTCTGGGCTGTGGGTTCGAGTCCCACGTTGGGGGAAAAGATTTCTGCATGGCAGGGGGTTGGACTAGATGACCCTCAGGCTCCTCCCAACTCTATGATTCCAGTCACAGCACTATGCTCCATGTATTTGCTTCTGATCTAGAAGAGTGACTAGTGGGGTGCCACAGGGTTCTGTCTTGGGCCCGGTCTTATTCAACATCTTTATCAACGACTTGGATGATGGACTCAAGGGCATCCTGATCAAATTTGCAGATGACACCAAACTGGGAGGGGTGGCTAACACCCCAGAGGACAGGATCACACTTCAAAACGACCTTGACAGATTAGAGAACTGGGCAAAAACAAACAAGATGAATTTTAACAGGGAGAAATGTAAAGTATTGCACTTGGGCAAAAAAAATGAGAGGCACAAATACAAGATGGGTGACACCTGGCTTGAGAGCAGTGCATGTGAAAAGGATCTAGGAGTCTTGGTTGACCACAAACTTGACATGAGCCAACAGTGTGACGCGGCCGCTAAAAAAGCCAATGCAATTCTGGGCTGCATCAATAGGAGTATAGCATCTAGATCAAGGGAAGTAATAGTGCCACTGTATTCTGCTCTGGTCAGACCTCACCTGGAGTACTGTGTCCAGTTCTGGGCACCACAGTTCAAGAAGGACACTGACAAACTGGAACGTGTCCAGAGGAGGGCAACCAAAATGGTCAAAGGCCTGGAAACGATGCCTTATGAGGAACGGCTAAGGGAGCTGGGCATGTTTAGCCTGGAGAAGAGGAGGTTAAGGGGTGATATGATAGCCATGTTCAAATATATAAAAGGATGTCACATAGAGGAGGGAGAAAGGTTGTTTTCTGCTGCTCCAGAGAAGCGGACACGGAGCAATGGATCCAAACTACAAGAAAGAAGATTCCACCTAAACATTAGGAAGAACTTCCTGACAGTAAGAGCTGTTTGACAGTGGAATTTGCTGCCAAGGAGTGTGGTGGAGTCTCCTACTTTGGAGGTCTTTAAGCAGAGGCTTGACAACCATAAGTCAGGAGTGCTCTGATGGTGTTTCCTGCTTGGCAGGGGGTTGGACTCGATGGCCCCTGTGGTCTCTTCCAACTCTATGATTCTATGATTCTATGAACTAGGACGTTTCTTGCAGCAACCATGGCTAAATATCCACTGACAGGCCCCTTTTCCTCTCCAGGTTCAGAGGCAGAGACTGGGTGGGAATTCCTTACCTGAGATCCCTTCACTGCAGAACTAGATCAGATCCCCACAGCAGCAACACTGTGAAATGGGAGACGCAGGGGCTGACCCCGCTCCCTCCCAGCTCTAACCACTGAGCAGCACTGCCTCTCCTGCGAAGAGACGCCCGCGGAACCTTCTGCCACTGGCGCATTGCCAGCCCCCCCCCCACTCACCCGTCTTCCCGGCGGCAGCGGCCAGAGGCTCCCGGACCCTCCGAAAAGCGAAGGCGAAGCTGCAAAACAGCTGCTTCTAAGGGGGGGTTATCGGGAAAACTACATTTCCCAGCATGCCGCGCGGGTTAAAAGTCGGCTCAGCTGCCCGCTGGAACATTCCGCTATGCACTCTGGGAGATGTAGTTTCGTGGCGCAAAGCTGGCCGCCCGGCCTGACTGCCGCTTCCTTCCGCCCCATGCGCATGCGTCCGCCTGTAATTCTTACTATGATTGGCTAAAGGGCTAAAGGAGGCGCGGCTTCACAATTTCCGGGTGCATAGAGCGGTGGGCGTCTCCCAAGTGCGAGTGGCAGGCACTCGGCCAATAGGAGGAAAGGGAAGGCTTAAGAGCCGGGAGGCGGGGAAAGTCTCCCAAAGGGAGCAGGCGCTGATTGGGCCGCGGTTCTGATAGACAAGGCTGCGCCTTCCAACGATTGGCTAGTCCTGCAGAAGGCAAAACTAGGCTGGATTTTGGAGCGCTCTGACCCTTTGATGGGTTGGAGCCCTTTGATCAGGCATAGGCAAACTCGGCCCTCCAGATGTTTTGGGACTACAACTCCCATCATCCCCAGCTAACAGGACCAGTCATCAGGGATGATGGGAATTGTAGTCCCCAAAACATCTGGAAGGCTGAGTTTCCCTATGCCTGCCTTTAATATTTTCTTTTTCAAAGCTTTGGGTGGGTTTTAAATACATTTTAAAGTAAATTCCTCCCCAAAATGAATTCCTGCAAGGGAATAGGTCTGCAAGCCATCACTCAGATGGCTTAGAGTCATCCAAATCCCAGCCTTTCCCTCTCTCTCCTGCTTTAATCAAAATTTATCCGTCGGGAAGGGGGGGATCTGATAAATATTATTATTATTATTATTATTATTATTATTATTATTATTATTATTATTATTAAAAAAGGTCTGCTGCCAACAACTTGTTTGTGATATCTAAGTGACCCACAGCACCCAGCAATAAAACGGCAGCACATTTGCAAAGCTAAGCAGGGTCCTGTATGGTTTCAAAGTGGATGGGAGACCATGTGTTGAGATTCCTGCATTGCAGGGGGTTGGCCTAGATGACCCTCAGGGTCCCTTCCAACTCTTTGTTATTGTTTAGTCATTTAGTCGTGTCCGCCTCTTCGTGACCCCCTGGACCAGAGCACGCCAGGCACTCCTGTCTTCCACTGCCTCATGCAGTTTGGTCAAACTCATGTTGGTAGCTTCAAGAACACCGTCCCACCATCTTGTCCTCTGTCGTCCCCTTCTCCTTGCGCCCTCCATCTTTCCCAACATCAGGGTCTTTTCCAGGGAGTCTTCTCTTCTCATGCGGTGGCCAAAGTCTTGGAGCCTCAGCTTCACGATCTGTCCTTCCAGTGAGCACTCCGGGCTGGTTTCCTTCAGAATAGAGAAGTTGGATCTTCTTGCAGTCCATGGGACTCTCAAGAGTCTCCTCCAGCACCAGAATTCAAAAGCATCAATTCTTCGGTGATCAGCCTTCTTTATGGTCCAGCTCTCACTTCCATACATCACTACTGGGAAAACCATAGCTTTAACTATACAGACCTTTGTTGGCAAGGTGATCATAGAATCATAGAATCATAGAGTTGGAAGAGACCACAAGGGCCATCGAGTCCAACCCCCTGCCAAGCAGGAAACACCATCAGAACACTCCTGATGTACACTCCTGATGTACATAGCTTCTCCCAAAGCGGCCTGGGAACTGCAGTCTGCCCTTCAGAGAGCCACAATTCCCAGCGCCCTTAGCAAACTACAGTTCCCAGCATCTTTTGGGTAGAAACCATGATGTACACTCCTGATGTACATAGCTTCTCCCAAAGCGGCCTGGGAACTGCAGTCTGCCCTTCAGAGAGCCACAATTCCCAGCGCCCTTAGCAAACTACAGTTCCCAGCATCTTTTGGGTAGAAACCATGATGTGCTTTAAAGCTTTGGTGTGGATGTGACCCTATTTGTAAAAGGACAGAACAACACTGTCAGTTGTCAGCCAGCAGGGGGCGCTCCAAGATTGGGTTTGCAATCTGCCACAGTCTTAAATCCAATAAACACACAAGACGTAACAACTGGCTGTACGTTTGAAAAAATAATATATACTATTCATTGTATTGAATTGTAGATTTCAACAGAAATAGCTCATAAAGTTCAACGAAAAACGTAGAAGACCCAGTGGATCAGTTCATTCTCTAATCGGTTTATGCATAAGGTCCTTATATGTGAAAGTGTCTATTCCACTTGTCTGTTCATAAAATCCAACAATCCACACGAAAAGTTGTTGCAGTTCCACAGAATCCTTTCACAGAGTCTAAGACAAGGATTTCTGGAATATTAACCTTGTTTCGCCATCTTGGGCTTCATCAGTAGTACAAACTCATATATGATATCACAGGACAGTGGATCTTATAACATAGTAGAAGGGTCTTCTACTTAGCCGGTTACATCTTTTGTGTTTATTGAATATGTTTCACGTAACCAGAGGTTTGTTGTCGTTTTGCACAGTCTTAAATCCAGCATGATTTGAAATTTCAAATGGAGAGCCAACGATGCCAAAAACGTAGAGAAGAGAGAAGCAAAATACATTCATTGCAATCCACTAAATTCATATTAAACAATTAAAATCCGTAGTATACCCACACTTTGTTTCAAATTTGGGTTTTTGTTGCCTTCCATCTCTTAATCTTATGTATTCAAGTAATTTAGTACATTGGGCTGCTTCCTAAACTTTCTTATCCAGTCTCCCCCTGTTACAGGTTTTTTGCTGTGATTATATATACCGCACAGCTGTGATTCCTGCATTGCAGTGGGTGAGACTAGATGGCCCTTAGGGACTCTACAACTCTATGGTTTGCCATAATAGATTTAGCAACTGTCAAAAATAAGAAAACATTTCAACTCAGGCCTTAAGCATCCCAGATACTATGCTTCTATAAAAGCTTCAAGCTTTAGTTCATATTCAACTGCTGTTTGAATTCCAGCTAAGTTCTATTCAAAATAGACCTGCTGAAATTAGGGGCCCAAAGCTTGTCATACCCATTAATTTCAATGGCCCTACTCTGATAAACGTTAGATAAGGATTTGCAAAGAGCCCTGCAGCTGGATCAGGCCAAAGGAGCCCATCCTAACACGAGTCAACAGTGTGATGATGCAGCAGCAAAAATAAGCGAGTGCTTTTGCACACACAAAAAAGCAACTTTTTCTTAGTAACAGCAATAATAATCATAATATACCCCCCTGAATCTCCTATGCTGTGATGGAAGCCTGCCTGTTTTGCACCACCATGCCCTGAAAGGCTGCGAAAATCAAAGCAACAGAAACTAGGAAATTGCAAGGCTTCTTTGAACTCATTCCCCTATCCTGCACAATTTTAGAAGGTGGCTTTCCTTTCCATTTGCCTGCTGTCAAAGTTTCCCTCCCAAATAAATGCCTGTGTGTGTGTGTGTGTGTGTGTGTGTGTGTGTGTGTGTTGTGTGTGTGTTGCTGCAAGAGGAGACTCAACGCAGAAAAGCAAGACCAGGCTTGAAAGTTGTGCCTTTGGGAGAACTTTAGTGGAGGTTACGAATTTTCAGACACTCCCTCAGTTCGCTTCCCACGCTTCTCCTTGCCTGGGGGGCCAAGACTCCCAAGTCCAGCTCCTCCCCTTCAGATTAGGGAGCCAAACCAGGGAGGGCGCAGCTTCTTAACCCTTCTTGTGCTTCTCCGCTAACTCCTGGCAGTTTCCAGAGAGAGTTTTTTTAAGCCCTGCACAAAAGAGGACTTTGGTTTTCTCAAGGGGTCAGCAGTTACGCATCTTTGGCCACTATGACAAAGTCCTCAGGCGTGGGGGGGGACAGCATGGTATAGTGGTTAGATTGTTGGGCTGGGAGCCTGGGTTCCAATCCCCACTAACCCATGACGCTGCTTTGCTTGACCCTGGGCTGCTCAGCATCTCCTGGCAGAGTCTACCTCGGAAGGTTGTTGTGAAGGAGAACCACCACCGTATGGTGCAAAAGGGGGAGATGAAATGCGCTTAATTATCGAGGGCGGAGGGAGAGTGTTGCTCTTTCTTTATTTCCCAAAATATCGCAGGCAAGATGGGAGGGGATGGAGAGGGGAAGGCAACCTTTCGGCTGCTGAGTCAAGGTGTCCTGGCGAGAGATGAGGGCCAATCCTAGGCCGGTTTATCAGAAGAGGTTCCCTCCAGTCCCCATCTTCAGGAACAAATTCCGCTCAAAATTTCTGATCTGTTACCCACCTACACAGACACACACACATGCTTCAGACGTCACATCAAGAAGATTGTTGCCTCTTTAAGCCCATTTTGCAGGGTTGCCAACTGCTGGTGGTGAGGACAGATTTGTATGCAAAAAGAACAGAGTGGAGTTTTAAAAAAAAGTTGGCAACCCTGTTTCTTTCCCTTGTTTATGTCTTCTCTCTACCTCTCTCTTAAATCAGAACCAGTGAAGGCGGTGAAGGTCCTATGTGAGTGTCTGGAAGCGGTTGGAGGATGGATGGCGGCTAACAGATTGAGGTTGAATCCTGACAAGACAGAAGTACTGTTTTGGGGGGATAGGAGGCGGGCAGGTGTGGAGGATTCCCTGGTCCTGAATGGGGTAATTGTGCCCCGAAGGACCAGGTGTGCAGCCTGGGAGTCATTCTGGACTCACAGCTGTCCATGGAGGCACAGGTCAATTCTGTGTCCAGGGTGGCTGTCTACCAGCTCCATCTGGTACGCAGGCTGAGACCCTCCCTGCCCGCGGACTGCCTCGCCAGAGTGGTGCATGCTCTGGTTATCTCCTGCTTGGACTACTGCCATGCACTCTACGTGGGGCTACCTTTGAAGGTGACCCAGAAACTGCAACTAATCCAGAATGTGGCAGCTAGACTGGTGACTGGGAGTGGCCACTGGGACCACATAACACTGATCCTGAAAGACCTACATTGGCTCCCAGTACGTTTCCGAGCACAATTCAAAGTTTTGGTGCTGACCTTGAAAGCCCTAAATGGCCTCAGTCCAGTATATCTGAAGGAGCGTCTCCACCCCCATCGTTCTGCCTAGACACTGAGGTCCATCGCCAAGGGCCTTCTGGCGGTTCCCTTGCTGTGAGAAGCGAGGTTACAGGGAACCAGGCAGAGGGCCTTCTCGGAAGTGGCACCCGCCCTGTGGAACGCCCTCCCTTCAGATGTCAAGGAAATAAGCAGCTATCCTATCTTTAAAAGGCATCTGAAGGCAGCCCTGTTTAGGGAAGTTTTTAATATTTGATGCTGTATCGTTTTTAACACTCGATTGGGAGCTGCCCAGAGTGGCAGCTGCCCATCAGCCAGATGGGCGGGGTATAAATAAATTCTAATTCTAATTCTAAAATTCTTATTCTTATTCACACCGCCTGCCATGTTCCCATCAGCCTTCCCTGTTGCCAGGGAATAAAACATACTGTCAGGGTTACTTCCAGATCCTAGCTCACAGAGGATCACGCTAGCCAGCGGTTGTTGATTAAAAGTCTTTATTGAGTTACAGTCTCCATTCTTGAGCTGCTGCGTGCAACCCTACGCCTTATGCTTAGGTCGGCGAAGCTCCTTCTGAGTCTCCGCCCCTTGCGCACCAACTTAATATCCTAGCCCTGCTCCACCTTTTCCGCCTGACAGTTCTCCTCTGGGTCCCTCTGCCCCCCTGGGTCTCTCCCTTCCGGGATTCTTCTGACGCTGACCCCCCTGACTCCCCTGTCTCCTTGCGCCGGGCTTTAGGACCTGGCTCTCTTTCCGGGCTGCCTACTGCGCCACCTTCCTGTGCATTTGAACTTGGCGCGCGCGCCCAACCTTCCACTTTCCGTCTAACCGTCACTTCGCTCCCCGATGAAGGTGTGGCCACTCCTGACTCGTGCCCTCCCTCCTGTTGTGAGCTGCCAGCGCTAGTTCCCAGGCGCTCTTCCTCTTCCCTACTCTCTGGCGGTGACGTAGGTCCCGATCTCCAACTGCTCCCCTCTGAGTCCCCTCTGGCTCTTTCTTCCTGGGGTGTCCCCCTAGTCTCCCCCCTTGCCCTTGCCACTGGTGCTCCTCTTTGTGAATCTTCTGATTCACTGGACAGACTCGGAGATCTCGGGTCGTCGTCGTCACTCATCCTTTCTTCTGCCTCCTCCCCCTCGCTCTCTGTTTCCTCCCTTGCCCTCGCCTCTGCTCCTGAACCCCTGACATCCATCCCCCCCTCAAAGCCCCCCCTTCCCCCCTCCCCTCCCTCCGGTGCGGGAACTGGGTGCTGCAGTGTCAAAGGGACGAATGTCGGGTACAGTTCGCTTCCCGTGGCCGGCCTCCATCCGCAGACTCCCGGTTCTTCCTCCCTGCTCTCGTCAACGACGGTCACCTCTGCTTCCATCTCCGTGCCGCCGTGCTCGAGACCCTGGTTGTCCCCGAAAAAGTCCATGTCGGTCTCTCCCTCGCTTCCTTCTGTAGGCGTAGCTCGTCCTGGACCCTCCAGCCACTTCCTGCGCCACTGCTCCTCTGGTCGATCATCCCACCAATACGAGGGTTCTGAGGCAGATCCCGAGGGTGACCCCTCCGGGGAACGGGCGTCTCGTGTCGGTTCCTCATCCGAGTCGAACCCCCGGAACGTGCTGGCTGAAAGCGTGGGCGTGAAAAGCCAGTCGTCGAAAAAGTCCGCCGGCATTGGCCTATGGGGAAAGAGGGCATGAAACTCTTCCTTGAGCAGAGGTTCATCTAGAGCGTAGCCCGGCACCCAGCTGTTGGCATTGGCCGGGGTGCCCTCCTTAGCGAGAAGGTATTCTACCCCCTCTTCCCCCCATCTGGAGTCCAAAATCTCCGTGACTTCGTTGAGGCGCACCTCCTGTGCCACTCCCCGTTGCCTGGTTCCCTCTCGGAGCGGACTCGGCGCCGTGCCGGGTTCCTGAAACCTGTGCGGTGCCTTGTAGGGAGTGAGCACCGATCTGTGGAACACCGGATGCATTCTGGAACCCTCCGGAAGCGCCAGCCTGAAAGCCACCGGGTTGACCTGCTCTTCGACTTGGTAGGGCCCCAGTTGCTTATGCCCTAGTTTCTTCTTGGCCAACGACCTGGCCGGCACTGCGTGGGCTGCTAACCAGACCCAGTCTCCCACCTGGATCTCTTCGCCAACCCTTCTGTGTTTGTCTGCCTGCACCTTGTATGCGTGTTTGGCCAGCTCCAGGTGCCGCCGCAGCTGATCGTGAACCTCTTGCAACTCCGACGCGAACGCATCTGCTGTCTGCGGCTCCCCCTCCACCAGTCTTTCCAGTCCCGGGAAGGTTCTGGGGTGCCTCCCGTTGTTGGCGAAGAACGGCGTGACCCCCGTGGACACGTGCTTCGTGTTGTTGTAGGCGAACTCGGCGAGCGGCAGGTAATCCACCCACGTCGCAGGCTGTTGATTCGCATAGCATCTCAGGTACTGCTGCATGATGGCATTGACCCGCTCCGCTTGCCCGTTGGTCTGCGGGTGTCTCGCCGACGCCAGGTTGATCTTGACGTTTAGGAAGCCCATCAGCTTCTGCCAGAAGTTCGAGATGAACTGCCGCCCGCGGTCGGACAGAATAGACCGTGGCAGACCGTGAACCTTGAACACGTGGTCTATGAACAGTTTGGCGGTTTGTTCCGCCGTGGCCACCTTCGCACACGGGATGAAATGCGCCATCTTGGAGAACAAGTCCACCACCACCAGCACGGCCGTCTTGCCCCTCGAGCTGGGCAGATCCGTGACGAAGTCCAGGGCGACTCTCTCCCATGGCTCGACCGGAGTTTGCAGCGGTTCCAACAGTCCGGCCGGCGGTCTGTGCACTGGTTTGGCCCTCTGGCAGGTGTCGCACCTCGCCACGTAGTCCGCGACCTCCCCTCTCATTCCGGGCCACCAGAAATCCCTGGCGACTAATTCCACCGTCTTCTCCTTGCCAAAGTGCCCGGCAGTGGGCGCGTCGTGCAGCTGATGCAGTACCTTGGCGCGAAGTTCGTCTCCCGGCACGTAGATGGCCCCTTTGCGGATGAGCAATCCATCTCTCAGCTGGAACCCGTTGGTCGCTGCCGTGCCCCTTCGCATCTCAGCCATCTTTGCTTGCGCGAAAGAGTCATTCTGCAACGCTTGTCGCACCGCCTCCAGGTCCACTGTCGCCGCAGCGCACGCCCACACTGTTGGCGCGAAGATGTGCATGGCGGCCGCTGGCGTGGCGTCCTCCAGATACTGTGGCTTACGGGATAGCGCGTCCGCCATGATGTTGGTGTCCCCCGGGACATACTCTATTCGGAAGTCGAAATTCGCAAAGAACTCAGCCCAACGTATCTGCCTCTGGTTCAGGAACTGTGCCGTGCGCCAGTGCTCCAGATTCTTGTGGTCCGTGCAGACCTGCACCGTGTGCTTGGCTCCAATCAGGAAGTGCCTCCATGCTTTGAACGCTGCATGAATAGCCAGCAACTCCCTGTCCCAGATGGTGTAATTCTGTTCGGACTTGCTGAGCTTCCTGGAGTAAAACGCTCCGGGCCTCCAAACCCCCTGCGGGTCCTTCTGCAGCAGGACTGCTCCGACGGCCCTGTCCGAGGCGTCTGTTTCAACTCTCATCGGCCTGCTAGGATCGACATGAAGCAGCTGTTCCTCCGAGGCGAAAAGACGCTTGAGTGCCTGAAAGGACTGCTCCGCCTGCGCTGTCCAGATGAACTTCTTTTTCTTGGAACTGAGCGTGTCTGTAATGGCTGCAGTCTGCATAGCGAAGCCTTTGATGAACTTGCGATAGAAGTTCGCGAAGCCGACAAATCGTTGGACCTCCTTCCGGTTGTGTGGGCTTTTCCAATCCAACACCGCTCGAACCTTGGCGCTGTCCATGGCGAGCCCCTTGTCAGACAACCTGTATCCCAGGAAATCCACCTCCGTCACGTCGAATTGGCACTTCTCCAGCTTGGCGTAAAGCCTATGTTGCTGGAGCCTGCTCAGCACTTCCCTGACGTGTCTGTCATGCTCCTGCTGCGATTCCGAAAAGATCAGGATGTCATCCAAGAAACAGACGCACGTCTTGTAGAGGAGCCCCGCCAACACGTGATGCATGAAAGCTTGAAAAACGTGGGAGCCATTTTGCAATCCAAAAGGCATAACTCTATATTCGTAGGTGCCCAGGGGTGTGAACATGGCTGTCTTCCACTCATCTCCTTCCCGCATGCGAATCAGGTTGTACGCCCCTCGCAGGTCCAACTTGGTGAACACGCTGCCCTTGCGTACTTTCGCGAGGAGGTCGTCGATTCGGGGCATGGGGAAGTCCGACGGCTTGGTGACACTGTTCAAAATGCGGTAGTCCACCACGAGCCTTTTCTGGGGCGTGTCTCGCTTCTTCACAAAGAATACAGGACTGCCCCCCGCTGCCTGGGACTCTCGGATGAAACCGCGTTTCAAATTATGATCAATGAACTCCTTGAGTTCCTGCAGTTCATCTTCAGACATGGAATACAGCTTCCCTTTGGGCAGCGCCGCCCCCGGCAGCAGGTCAATCTTGCAGTCATATGGTCTGTGGGGGGGTAGCTTGTCTGCCTCCTTCTCGCAGAAAACCTCCAAAAATTCTGCGTACTTGTGGGGAACCGCTTGCAGCGTGCCGAGCAGCAGCTGTGACTCCTCTTGCTCCCCTTCCTGCTGGGGCATGATGCAGTGTTCAGCACAAAAGGAAGAGCCGAAGGTCAGCTGCCTCTGGTACCAAGCCAGCGTCGGGCTGTGCTTGTCCAGCCAACTCATGCCCAATACAATAGGCGTGTCCGAGAGTTGAGTGACGTTGAAGCTGATGACTTCCCTGTGATTTCCAAGCCGCAGCACCATAGGTGGCGTCTGCTTCACCACTTGCCCCCCTAACAGCTCCCTGCCATCCACCGTGACAACCTGCAGGGGCAGCGTGGCAGGCAGCAACTGTATAGCGTGCCGGTCGACAAAGTCCTGCCCTATGAAGTCTGCATTGCTTCCCGAGTCGACGGTGATTGGCACGTCCATGGTGATTCCATTGGGTAGCTGGAGCGATGCGGTGAGCCTCACTACTGGCTTGGGCGGGAGGGGGTCCATGGGCGGTAAAATCTCTGGGGACTGCTTCACTGACACGTCTGGCTGGGCCCCAGTGCCTCCTCTTCCAGCCAGACATCGTCGTTTCCCTGCTGTGGTTCTCCTTGCTGCGTTGCTGCAGTCACCATTGCTGAGGCTGCAGTGTGCTTGTGGAGCCTCCGGGGACACTCTTTCGCCAAATGGCCTGGATCCTCGCAGATGTAACACTTCCTGTTCCCTCTAGGAGGCTTCGCTTTCACTGCTGCCGGTGCTAGGGCTCTGGCTGCTGACTGAGCCCTTGCACTCCCAACCTCCATCGGTTCCACCCCTCCCCCTGTTGGGGGCGTGGATTGCGCACGCGCTGCTTCTCTGGGAAGGAAGGAGGAGCCCCTGGCTGGTTCGCGCCCGCTGCGCCCTTCGTCCCTGCTCCACGGACGTTCTTCCAGCCGCACTCCCACCGCCAGCGCCCTCTGAACGATCTCCTGCGTGGTCCGGGGTCTCTCCCCCCTCGCAATCTCATCTTTCACCGAGCTGTTCAAGCCCTCCCAAAAAAGGTCTCTGACGGGAGCCGAATCTCTGTCCCATTCCAGGGCACTGACCAAAGCGAAAAAGCGGGCATGATATTGCCGTACGCTGGCCCTCCCTTGTCTTAGTCCGTGCACCTCCCTTCGGGCAAGATCCACGTCAATGCTTGATAAAAAACAGCCATCCATCGCTTTAATAAAGGCGTCCGCATTTTGGAGCGCAGGATCCTTATCCCTCCACAAATTGCGCAGCCATGCTTTAGCGTCTCCATGCAAATGGGACATGATGAACCCCACTTTCTCTTGTTCATCTCTAAAGTCTTTGTGCAGTAGTTGTAGTGCACACATTACGTCTGCTCTAAAATTGGGGTACTGTTGCAAATTCCCATCGAAGTGCGAGACCAGACTGCCTGTGCGTCTCCCCAACCCAATCCCCTCTGATTTGGGTGTCTGTTGCCCCTGCTTCGTAAGCACGTCCAACCTGACCTGGAGATCCCTGTAGGCGGCCGCTGCGTCCTCCTCTCTCTTCCTGGACGCCACCGCCTCGGCAGTCAGTCGTGAAACCGCGTCTCTGAGTTCCGTTATTTGCTGTTCGGCCGTCATATTGTCTACCGTTCGTGAGCTTTCTTGTAGGCACCCGCTTTCCCTCCTCTCCGCGAGGTCGTGGATGTCCACAATTTGAAGAGAAGGAGCTTACTGTCAGGGTTACTTCCAGATCCTAGCTCACAGAGGATCACGCTAGCCAGCGGTTGTTGATTAAAAGTCTTTATTGAGTTACAGTCTCCATTCTTGAGCTGCTGCGTGCAACCCTACGCCTTATGCTTAGGTCGGCGAAGCTCCGTCTGAGTCTCCGCCCCTTGCGCACCAACTTAATATCCTAGCCCTGCTCCACCTTTTCCGCCTGACAGTTCTCCTCTGGGTCCCTCTGCCCCCCTGGGTCTCTCCCTTCCGGGATTCTTCTGACGCTGACCCCCCTGACTCCCCTGTCTCCTTGCGCCGGGCTTTAGGACCTGGCTCTCTTTCCGGGCTGCCTACTGCGCCACCTTCCTGTGCATTTGAACTTGGCGCGCGCGCCCAACCTTCCACTTTCCGTCTAACCGTCACTTCGCTCCCCGATGAAGGTGTGGCCACTCCTGACTCGTGCCCTCCCTCCTGTTGTGAGCTGCCAGCGCTAGTTCCCAGGCGCTCTTCCTCTTCCCTACTCTCTGGCGGTGACGTAGGTCCCGATCTCCAACTGCTCCCCTCAGAGTCCCCTCTGGCTCTTTCTTCCTGGGGTGTCCCCCTAGTCTCCCCCCTTGCCCTTGCCACTGGTGCTCCTCTTTGTGAATCTTCTGATTCACTGGACAGACTCGGAGATCTCGGGTCGTCGTCGTCACTCATCCTTTCTTCTGCCTCCTCCCCCTCGCTCTCTGTTTCCTCCCTTGCCCTCGCCTCTGCTCCTGAACCCCTGACACATACGCTGCAGGTTACTGAAGTTTTATTCCCTCCGCAGTCTTTCCCAATTTAGAATTCTCCATTATTTGAAGGTAGCGTTCTTTCCCAAGCCTTGTGCTTAAAATCCTGAGGACTGGGGGTGGTTTGCTCTTCGGCAAAAAGTGAATAATAAACATTTTCTTTTCATTGCAGGCCTCAGGAGACAGCATGGCCAGGCAACAAGAAGTGCAGAAATAGTATTTCTCAAGCTCGTCCCTGTGTGTGTTTGCAAATGAATTATGACCTGTTCTCTCCACTGCAATAAACTTGACTCCAGTTAAATTACAGAACCCAAAACTTTGCGACTCGTCTGCCACACACCTCTTAACCTGTCGTGAAATAAAATCGTGCCAAGTGGCCAGGGGGGAAAAATACCAACCATAGGACAGAGAGATCCGAAGGCTTTGCAGGATGGGATTTGTGATTTTAGAAGGTGGACGGAGGAAAGGGCCTCTCTTTAGTCACATGAAGGAAGGTCCCATGTGCGAGGTTTGAAGACCGAGTGCGCTGGCTTAGCATAACAGTGATTCACAATTCCGGGAAGACTTGGCACAGAGTCCGGAAGCCTGAAATCTAAAGCTGAGCAGGAAGGGCCTGCCCTCCTAACTTCTGCAAAAGTCAGCCAAATTCACATTGCAGGGCCACGTGAGAGGGTTTCCCTCAGCCTCACACGTGGCTCTCTGCCCTCCAAAAAGAGCCATTATTTAAACCCAAACTTCCCTCCGCTGCAAAGCAACAAATGTACGACCATGGTTGTCGCTGGGGTTGCTGGTTTTTGTATACTTCTTGTTGGTGTTTTGTGCATATGTATATACAGTGGTACCTCAGGTTAAGTAATTAATTCGTTCCGGAGGTCCGTTCTTAACCTGAAACTGTTCTTAACCTGAAGCACCAATTTAGCTAATGGGGCCTCCTGCTGTCGCTGTGCCACCGGAGCACGATTTCTGTTCTCATCCTGAAGCAAAGTTCTTAACCCAAGGGGTACTATTTCCGGGTTAGCAGAGTCTGTAACCTGAAGCGTATGTAACCTGAAGCGTATGTAACCCGAGGTACAACTGTATATAGACACACAGATCGCAAACACACACATTTGTTATTTCTTAAAATGTATACACCACTTGATTGTCAAAAGGAAACAAACCTCAAAGCTGTTTACTGCAATGCAGTTATTTGTTAAAAAAAACCCAATCCAAAACGATCAAAAAGATTAAAAACCAGCCATAAACTAAGACACACACCAGCATTCTAGCCAACTGGGTTGGCTTGCCCAGTGCTATTTTCCTAGAAAAAGAGGTGCCAGAGCTCACCATGACCTGCTGCCCTCGTAGAATGGCCAGGGCACCGACCTGAGAGGTGCTGGAGCTGAGCTCCGGCAGGAAAAAAAAAGCCCTGGGTTTGTGTAAACAAAAATGTTTTCAAGGGTGTGGGGAAGGAGCCTGCCTGCTCTCAAGTGGCAAGGAGTTCCAAAGTGTAGGCACTGCTACACCCAACGGTCAAGTTCTTACCAACGTCGAACGGGTATTATGTGGCACCTGTAACAGTTCCAGTTCTGATGATCAAAGCAGCCAAGAGGTCGTATCTGGGGTAAGGCGATCTCACAGGTAAACTGGTCCCAAGTTGCTAAAGGCTTGTGTACTAACAGTGTAGAATCATACAGTTGGAAGGGACCCTGAGGGCCATCTAGTCCAACCCCCTGCAATGCAGGAATACGCAGCTGTCCCATATGGGGATTGAACCTGCAACCTTGGTGTTATCAACGCCATGTGCTATCCCACTGAGCTATCCAGGCTTGTTGTTATGTTTATGCCTTGTCTTTTGCCCTAACAGGGACTCAAGGCGGCTTACGGATAAAATAATAACAGCTAAAAACAATTACACATGAATAGAATTAAAACTATGATTTTACACCATGAACCCTAAGTACCCCCAGAATCACACTGCTATTATCTCCTTCTTCTTTAGGGTGGGGACCAAATGCCTTAACTATGGCATGAGAATCTGTTCAAAAGGTCCAGCTCCTCCCATCACAGATTCTCTCCAATGCGAACAGGCAGAAGGTCTTATACCTGCAGGCAGAGCTGAGAAAGCGTCCCTGATTCCAGAGCTGCTGCCAGCCTGTGTAGACAAGGCAGCGAGGTGGACCAATAGCATCACTCTGTATAAAGCAGCTGCCTAGGTATATCTCACCTGTTGCCTTCCGGTGAAAGCACAGGTTGTCTAGCTACATTTCTCTGCACCATGTCTGATCTCTAAAGCCCTATTGAATCACACACCCACATAATAATAATAATAATAATAATAATAATAAAAATAATAATAATAATAATTTATTATTGATACCCCGCCCATCTGGCTGGGTTTCCCCAGCCACTCTGGGTGGCTTCCAACAAAATAATAAAAATACAATAAAGCATCAGACATTAAAAACTTCCCTAAACAAGGCTGCCTTCAGATGTCTTCTCAAAGTCAGATAGTTGTTTATTTCCTTGACATCTGGTGGGACGGCGTTCCACAGGGCGGGCACCACCACCGAGAAGGCCCTCTGCCTGGTTCCCTGTAACTTTACTTCTCGCAGGGAGGGAACCGCCAGAAGGCCCTCGGAGGTGGACCTCAGTGTCTGGGCAGAATGATGGGGGTGGAGACGCTCCTTCAGGTATACTGGGCCGAGGCTATTTAGGGCTTTAAAGGACAGCACCAACACTTTGAATTGTGCTCGGAAACGTACTGGGAGCCAATGTAGGTCTTTTAGGACTGGTGTTATGTGGTCTCGGTGGTCACTCCCAGTCACCAGTCTAGCTGCCTCATTCTAGTTGTAGTT
Organism: Podarcis vaucheri; assembly: GCF_965113315.1. Classification (NCBI taxonomy): domain Eukaryota; kingdom Metazoa; phylum Chordata; class Lepidosauria; order Squamata; family Lacertidae; genus Podarcis; species Podarcis vaucheri. The sequence continues at coordinate 2,855,006 of NC_138767.1, read as the reverse complement.
TCCGGGTCACCTTCAAAGGTAGCCCCACATAGAGCGCATTGCAGTAGTCCAAGCGGGAGATAACCAGAGCATGCACCACTCTGGCGAGACAGCGGGCAGGGAGGGTCTCATCCTGCATACCAGATGGAGCTGGTAGACAGTTGCCCTGGACACAGAATTGACCTGCGCCTCCATGGAGAGCTGTGAGTCCAGAATGACTCCCAGGTCTTACAGGGGCACAGCTACCCCATTCAGACCAGGGAGTGCTCCACACCTGCCCGCCCCCTGTCCCCCCAAAACAGTCCTTTTGTCGGGATTCAACCTCCATCTGTTAGCTGCCATTCACCTAGGTTCCAAAGTGTACCTTTAAAAATGCACACCCAGAGTCACACAGGCATTGTATGCCTTCGCCTCCCCAGGAAGAAACCTGACTTCCATTTCCAAATCAAACCATTTCAGGTGTGGGGCGGGAAACAATAGTTTCTTTGCACGTGATGTGCAAACGTCTGCTGAGACAGGCTCATATACCTAACCATTTGGCTTGGGCAGGGCATAGACCACACAGGCATCTGACTCCAAACCAGCAGGGGCAAAGTCAGTGGTGGGGCCTCCATTTAAGCCCAGAAGGCCCCACACCCTTCTCTGTTGGTAGCTCTAGACACGCCTTGCATTCCAGGCATAGTCCTCCCTTTCATGAATGGAAAAGCATCTCTTGTGTTAAAATGCAAACAGTCTGAGAAGCAGCTGTGTTACTCATTCAGAGGTTGCACAAGTTGGCAGCTTGTCACCTGGGGCGCCCTCCAAGTGTTTTGCCCTTCTGCAACTCCCGCCAGGAGGGCGCCAGCTTGGGAGACGGTCAGATCGCACATGCCACTGTTTGCGCATTTATTTTCTTTGCAAATGGAGCAGGTTCGCAAAGACCCAACAAAATTTAAGCCAGACAAAAGCGGTGAGTGAAACCCCTTGCGCAAGGCTTCCTCGATTTAGGTGCAGGGACCAATCTAACATTTTTAAGAAGAAGAAGCCTGGCAGGATCCTGCCCCTTGCACCAGGTGTGTCAAAAAGGAGTGTCAGCTTTCAAAACCAGAGCCGGAGCCCAAGACATTTGGTGGCCTGAGGCAGAGAAGCAATCAGCATCTCCACCCTCCAGCAGTCAAGGTCCCCAAGGCCACTCAGGTTATTTTGGTGCCTGAGGCCAAGCAAAAAAAGGAAGAATACAGCAGCAGTACATTAAATAAAAAAGGGGTGCGGGTGGCGCTGTGGGTTAAACCATAGAGCCTAGGGCTTGCTGATCAGAAGGTCAGCGGTTCGAATCCCCGCAACGGGGTGAGCTCCCGTTTGCTCAGTCCCTGCTCCTGCCCACCTAGCAGTTCGAAAGCACGTCAAAGTGCAAGTAGATAAATAGGTACCGCTCTGGCAGGAAGGTAAACGGCGTTTCCGTGCACTGCTCTGGTTCCCCAGAAGTGGCTTAGTCATGCTGGCCACATGACCCGGAAGCTGTACGCCGGGTCCCTCGGCCAATAAAGTGAGATGAGCGCCACAACCCGAGGAGCGCCACAACCCGAGTCGGCCACGACTGGACCTAATGGTCAGGGGTCCCTTTACCTTACATTAAATAATGAGCAATTTGCTTTCTCCTGATACCCCAAGTCAGCTACTTCATTCCATCTAATGGCAGAGCCAGGGCAGGAGACTTTTCTCAGTCTGAGGACCAGTTTCCTTCTGGAGAACTTTCCAGGGGCCTCATGCAGCAGTTTTGGGGGCCATCTGTTAAGTGATTCTCCAGCTGTGGTTCCTGCATTGCTGGGGGGTTCGACTAGATGTCCTTTGGGGGTCCCTTCCAAATGCGCTGTTCTACGGTTCACGCGAGAGAGGAGCAATGGATACAGCCCTTAACTTTCTACAGCGAGGCCTTATTCCAGACAGACGGAAGCTACGAGGTTTACAGCTGGGCAAGCAATTTCATTCTGACCGGCTTTGGGGAAGGCTGTGCTAGCTGGAGCTGTGAGAGAGAGGAGTTCCACAGCCTTGCCAGCGTTTATTTTAAACTTTCAACATTGACGTGACCAAGGCTCCCTTCCAAGGCATGTGTTGGGACAGCTTCCCAACTTTTGAAGAGCTCACATCAGATTTCCCCCCAGATGCTGCCAGCGAATCGCGCAAGCGAAGGGTTTGGCTTTTTGAACTGATGATCTGGATAAAGCAGCACGTGGTTCTGCTCTGGGTGGGTAGAGGCATTTCGCTTCCCAAAAAACGTGAGCCACGTGAACTTCTGCCCGATTTGGCAGCCGTCAATTGTAGGTTAGGGAAGCGCCTGCCAAGGAGGCCAGCAGTGGCAACGTGACACAAAGAAGCCGTTTAATTCCTGGTTTTAAAGTTTAAAAAGTTAACAGAGAACTGCCAGTTGGGATCTGCTGTGAATGCAGTTTATTTTGAAGGCTGTTTGGAAAACAACAGCGCCTTTTCTAACCACCACGAATTCAGTGGGGCTTGTTTATTGATTGCCTTCATAGCTCACCCCCCCCCCCCAAAGCTATGGGTATTGTCTCCCACAAAAACCCTGTGTGGAAGGAGCAGCCGAGAGGCAGTGGATCGGCCTGAGATCACTCAGTGAGCTTCATGGGCGAGTGGGGATTCGAACCCTGGTCTCCCAGGACCTAGTGCTACACTCTAACCACTGCACCACACTGCCTTCGGACAGGATATCTTCTGCAAGCTATTCTTCTGTATTTTGATTGAATAAAGTCTCCAGCTAAGCCAAGCTTGCATTTCAGGTGGTTTACGGCTTGCTAGCCTGTGCATTTAATATGGGAGAAAGCTCCACTGGGCTTGATTGGATTTACCTCCAAGTAAACGTGCACAAGATCCAACCTCTCCATTCTGAAGGAAATCAGCCCTGAGTGCTCACTGGAAGGACAGATCCTGAAACTGAGGCTCCAAGACTTTGGCCACCTCATGAGAAGAGAAGACTCCCTGGAAAAGACCCTGATTTTGGGAAAGATGGAGGGCACAAGGAGAAGGGGACGACAGAGGACAAGATGGTGGGACAGTGTTCTCGAAGCTTCCAGCATGAGGGAGGCAGTGGAAGACAGGAGGGCCTGGCATACTGTGGTCCAGGGGGTCACGAAGAGTCGGACATGACTAAACGACTAAACAACAAAACATGCACAGGATTTGCTCTTAAACCTATATTCCCACGTTTATAGATTCAACCAAGGCAAAACGTATTACTACTATATTGTAGTATTCCTATAGGAGCCACCTCCTCCAAGCTGAATTGAACCTGGCAACCCTCATTCATGTCTCCGAGGTCTCAGAACTGGACTAAAGAAATGTTATTTGCAGAGTGCTGCCTTAGAAGATTCAAATCCCATTGATACCACGGTTGTGGTACCTAGTCCTCATGAAAGTTTTTATCATTTCTAGGAGGAAAGCTAGGATCCCACCTGCACACACTGTTGTGTGTGTGTGTGTGTTTCTACAGCTTTGAGGGGTAGCCCCACACAGTCATCCTATCCCTGCCAGGTATTTTTTGTGGGGGTGGCATATGAATTGAATGTGGCAGTAGCAAAAGTAGATAAGAGGGCACAGTAAGGCCAAATGCCTTGGGAGATGTGGAGGGCTAACAGGCCAGGCAGGAGACTGTCCTACATAAACCTACATGGTCTACTCTAAGCAATGTGGGCAGTGGAAACAGCCCTTGAGTGTGTTAAGAAACCAGGACGGCAAATAAACCCGACGCCACGGCGAAATACCAAAAGAACTGCAATTTCTGGGTAGAGCAGACTTTTGGGACAGATGGTGCAAAAGTTAAAAATAAATTGACAGCCCTTCTTTTCCTAGAAAAGTGTTTAGGGGTACTCTCATTTTCCTATTCATATTGAAATACTGCCCCCCAATAAATGTTTAGGGGTATGCGTACCCCTACTTCCCCCCCCCAAAGAAAGAAAGCACTAGTCCTGTGGACAAATCACCAACCCCAGTCAAGTTGCATTCACACAATAGAGGGGGAAATCTGTGTTTCCTGCATTGCAGGGGGCTGGACTAGATGGCCTTGGGTTCCCTCCCAACTCTGCCGTTCTGCGATTCTGTGAATCTCCCGCTTCAAACGGGAGCGACCACCGCAGCTTGCCAGGAAAGCTCTGCACAAAGACCAGCATTTGAGACTTTTTCTGAAACAGCTTCGCAGTTTATTCACTCCCTGATTACACACGGCAGCGTTAGGGGTGGGGCAAAGGGACAAAAAAAGAGCGTTTTTCCTTTTTCCAATGGAAGAAATGTCAAGGGGTGCAGAGAGCACACCCTGGGTGTATGTACAAAGCAAACAATCATCATTCTTGCGATATCCGGGAGCCCCTCTCCCCCCTCAGGTGAAAACAAAAGTTTAATACCCACTTTGATGCCAAACCGGAATCAAGAGTTTTACAGATGGTCACCCCGACGCAGAGAAAACCCAAAAGTGTGGGCTTCAGGATCATGAACCATGAGCATAAATAGATATATATACACACACACAAATAGAACCTTTCCTCTGCATCAGAGAAGGGTCTCAGCGGGAACTTCAAGCGTGAGGTGGAGGGCCCCAATTCCCCGGTTCCCTGCAACCCAGGAGGTGAGCCAGGGATGCAGGATTCACAGTAGAGGCGATGGCTCCCAACTTGCAGAGATTAAGCGCCACCGTGAAGACGCGGGAGACACAGCAACCGGGTCCGAGCCGCGTCCAGAATTAGGTCGGTCAACAATGGCAGTGGAACCGCGCGCCATTCCAGGCGTTTGGGAATACATTGCCCATCAGCCCCAGCCAGACAAGGTGCATGATGGGTTTTGTAGTCCCAAGGCATCTGGTTAGCAATGGCTGCAGGACTCATCACAGTGATGTGGAGGTGGTTTATTAAGAGAAAAGTGCAACACGCACGCACGCAAGTTGGAAGCCACCAACGGGCAGTAAGCAGTTCGAAGTCTAGAGTCTCCAACAATTTGGTGGCACACACGAAACGCCACAGATCTAAGCCTGACCAGTGAGCAAAGGCCTGGCCTCTCACGCTACAAATCAGTTAACGGAAAGTCCTTTTTCTCTAGACGGAAACATACAGCATTCAGGTAGAGGGCTCTTCCTCTCCCCAATCCCAAAAATAGTCAAGCTACAAGAGGTTTCTTCAGAGCTCTAGGGTGGGGTTTCCAGGGCAGGGAGATAGTTCCAAGTGCCAAGTACTGCTAAAATTCCTAATACTGAAGCCCATTAGACTCCTTGTCACCCAGATACTGGCAGGTTTTTTTTTGGGGGGGGGGAGCTGGGGGCTTTTTGTAGAGGACAGTCCCCCAAATACTAAGATGCAGTATTTTTTTTCTTCAAAATGTTTCCCTTCCGCTCAGAACTTCTGTGACATCTCTGCCCAGCATCCTGGGCTCATTATAAATAAACTGCATCCAAATTTAAAAGGTACATCTCTGTTTTCCATACATCTGCCACATGTGGTGGAAATAAAGAGGACTGGTAGAATGGGTTTGCGGTAAAAACCAAAAAATTAAAAGCACTCCCCAATTTTTTTAAAAAACACACGCAAAATCTACAATTCTTCTGTATCTGAATTAAACATAAAAAGGTGTTCAGAAGAGCCTGATAGGAGTGATATATCCCACAACTTCATTAAAAAAAACAACAGCAAGTCGTTCTACTTTCCGATTTCAACGTTGCAAAAACACAGAACGTGGGAATCTGTGCAAACTAAAGAGTTCCTTCTAAGTGCTTTCTCCCCACATCTGCCCCCCGGTCCTTTGTGGTGTGCAACTGGAAAGAAGCTTTCGTTGTGGACAGAGCTGATAAACCTTTGCGCCCACACTTTGGGGTGGATGAACTAGAGGTGGGAGGCAGATTCAGGAGCACAGGCGGGCTTACTGCGTTTCTTTTCAATGGTAGTCCCGGGGTAGGAGAGAAGAAAGGACTTGCTTCCCGGGTGCATTTTGGCCTCTGAAATCTTCGCCTCCAAGCGGACAGGCCCTTCGATGGGGCTCATGCACAACAGACCATGCACAACCTCAATGTCGCTTCCTATGCAGTTTGTGGGGCAGGATTCCTCGTTGCCCCTATAGTGGCCGTTTCCCAATAGCTGCCTAGTTTCCCCCCCTCTTGAAGGGAGGCGGCGTCACAAGCCGGAGGGTGCGGCAGATTCTCCCCCAAGTTCTCCCGGAGAAAAGGCTCAAAAGCTGGCGATAGAAGCACGTCTCCGGGGTCGGAGAGAGAGAAAAAGACCCAAGCCGGCAGAGGGAGATTCACAGCTTTTGAGGCAGGTTCCAGCCGGCTGGACCCAGAGGTATCGCTATTGCTGGAGTTGCTGTTTAGACAAGCAGTTGCGACTTCCCCCCACCCTCCCCAAAAAGCAAATCCCAGAATCTGAAGTCTCCAAATGAGCACAGTCAGTGGGGGAAAAAGAAACGTCGATTGTTTTTCCTGCGCTGCAGAAGTCCACCCTGAATTAAATGTGTGAGGGAAAAACGGCTGGCTCCTTAATTCCTGCAGCAGCAGCCCCTCTCCCCAAATATCCCCCCCTCCCAACCACTCCCTCCCCGCCTTAGAAGTTCTTGAGGCGGCTGTATAGCTCTCGCTTGCTTTTCTCCCCAGCCCATGTGCGGCTCTTCAGGCGGAAATTGCGAAGATCTTCTTTGAAGTCTTTGTGGTGCATCGGGCGGTAGTTCTGGGGTTCACAGTGCATCTGGTTTGGGGGGGAAGGAAGAGGAGAAAAAACAGTGCTTAGTTTATTTGGGGGGTTGCTACTGTTATAAGAATTTTTAGGTCTCATATATACATCATTTTGGTTGCCCTCCTTTGCACACCTTCCAGTCCACCTGTCTAAGCCCATCGCAAAAAACTCACTTGATATTGCGGGAAGAACTCTTTATAGCCTCCTTTCAAGACGTACAGCTCAGGATAGTGCAGGGAAGGGTAATCGTTGCTGGCCCGGTCTTTTTCCCTGACAAAACGGCACCTATGGAGGAGAGCGCAAATTGTTAACACACATAATCTTAAATACGGAGATGCAGGTACACACAAACGCACACACACACATATACAGTTTTCTTGCTGTTCTGGGCATCAAAGGACTAAAAGTACAGGGTCAGGTTTAAGGTGCTGGTTTTGACCTTTAAAGCCCTATACGGCCTAGGACCCACGTATCTACGGGACCGCCTCTCCTGGTATGCCACGCGGAGGACCTTAAGGTCCACAAATAACAACACTTTGGAGGTCCCGAGTCGCACGGTGGTCAGATTGGTCTCCACTAGGGCCAGGGCCTTTTCAGTAGTGGCTCCGACTTGGTGGAACGCTCTGTCACAAGAGACTTGGGCCCTGCGGGACTTGACATCTTTCCGCAGGGCCTACAAGACAGAGCTGCTCTGCCTGTCCTTTGGTTTGGACTCGGTCTGACCCTTATGCTTCCCTCCCCTTAAGGTCTTGATTTATCAGCTATTTTAAAATGAGGCTGCGCTGCATTTTAAATTGCATTTTAACCTGTATTTTAAATTGTTTTTTTTTTTCCCCTCAACCCCGCCTCTTTTCCCCCTATTATGTTTTTACTGTGATTTTATTGGTGTTAGCCACCCTGACGGCTGGGTATAAATAAAAATTATTATTATTATTATTATTATTATTACTCTTCAAGCCCCTAGTCCTGAAGGAAACGAAAATCTGAAAACACCTATTTCAGAAAAACTGGGAGTGGCTGGGTTTCAGGAGAGGAGGTGGCAGAAGCTACTCACGTCCTGGGTCCTCTCTCGGAGGAGAACTCGCAGTGGAAAACAACGATCACCCTCTTTGCCGGGTCACACGGCACGATGGGCTTCTTGAGAAGGAACTCTTCCACATCCTTTTCCAGAGGAAGGTTCACAGCGCCCTGGAGAGAAAGGCAGGGTCAGGGCAGGATCCATCAAACAGACCCATAGCAAAAAGCATCACCAGTTCCCTCCCTTCCACACCTGGAGCGCAAAACACACTTTTAAGTGCAGGTATGCAACAGAATACGAAGCTTGTTGAAATAAGGGAATCGATCTTGAGAGAACAAAGATTTCTGTAGTGAGCAAGACTCAGACTTCCCACCAAAGACTCTCACTTCCACTCGATGCTAAGTTTCTAGCGTGATACTTTCCAATTTTGTAGAATCAGAGTTGGAAGGGACCCCCCAGTGGCTATCCAGCCCAACCCCCTGGACAGGAAGATGTCAACAAGCCCTCGGCTAGTCCAGGAGTATAGAGTTCTATAGGGGTATGGGTTTTGTGCTTTGCCAGGACTCTTGAACTTGAAATGAAATGAAATGAAGGAGCGTCTCCACCCGCATCGTTCTGCCCGGACACTGAGGTCCAGCACTGAGGGCCTTCTGGCGGTTCCCTCGCTGCGAGAAGCCAAGTTACAGGGAACCAGGCAGAGGGCCTTCTCGGTGGTGGCGCCTGCCCTGTGGAACGCCCTCCCACCAGATGTCCAAGAGAACAACAACTACCAGACTTTTAGAAGACATCTGAAGGCAGCCCTGTTCAGGGAAGTTTTTAATGACATTTTAATGTATTTTTAATCTCTGTTGGAGATGCAGTCTAGTTTAAGTAAGCTAGCGGCTGAAGAGCTGGACATTGATCATGGGGACAAGGGGTGATGAAAGGTCACCACTTCCCAGACTTCCTCTGGTAGCCTTGAAGGCAAGACTCTGCAGGCAACAGGAACAGCCTTCCTCACAGGGGGGGGGGGGTTGCCAGAGCAAAAGAAATCCTTTTTGCACGTCAAGAGTGCCAAACACAAGACCAAATGCAAGGGCCACCACTGATTGATTTTTTTAAAAAAGCATCCATCAATATACAGTTTACAAAACACTGAGGACACAGGGAGGAAAACACAATTTGATAAGAGAGAAAAATGGTGCAAGGTTTTGTTTTCCCTCCAAAGTCGGTCATGGGGAGTGAAGGGGGCTGGAATAGATGACCCCTGGTGTCCCCTTCCACCTCCAAAATTACACGAAGGGATGGGGCCACGAACCTCAGGGGTCAGAAGTAATTCTCAGGAGGCATACTGGGCTTATTCTCTTCTTTAAAAACAAGCTTAGTTTGGCTTTTGAGGGGTTGCCCCCACCCCACAAATGCCCCCACTGGGAATAGCACCACGTATTGGGGTTTCCAGTGGTGGGGCGCCGTATGGAAGGAGCAACCAGCTGCCATTGGCAACACGACCCAACTAAAATACCGTATTTTTCGCCCCATAAGACGCACTTTTTCCCCTCCAAAAATGAAGGGGAAATCGGGGTGCGTCTTATGGGGCGAATGCCTGCAAGCCTCGCGCGCCCGGCAGGAGGTCCCACCAGGTGCGCGAGGCTTGGGGCGGCAGCGGACTGCTTGCGCGCACCTAGAAGCTTGGAGCGCGCTGAGCTCAGCCCGCCCCAAGCTCCTGGTGTAGCGCAGCGATCCGCTAGCCCTGGGAGAGCCCCGCGGCTCTCCCAAGGCTAGTGGACTGCTTGCGCGCACGCAGAAGCTTGGGGCACGCTGAGCTCAGCACGCCCCAAGCTTCTGGTGTAGCGCAGGGGTCCGCTAGCCCTGGGAGAGGCGCCCGGCTCTCCCACGCTAGCGGAGACCTTGCCGGCACGCAGAAGCTTGGGGCACGCTGAGCTCCGCACGCCCCAAGCTCCTGGTGTAGCGCAGCGCACCTGGGGGGAAATAATTTTTTCCCTTTATTTCCCCCCCAAAAAACTAGGTGCGTCTTATGGGCCAGTGCGTTGCGTCTTATGGGGCGAAAAATACAGTACTACAAAAAGGTAGTCGCTGGTGCCCTGTGTCCAACCTGAGATGGACGTTGTTTTATTGGCACCTAGAGGGTCCCAAACCGGGCAGGACTTTGGCAGGGCGATCCCCCAGCCCTTTGAGCTGCGCTTGGGACAGGGGAGGTTCCTCAAACCCAGGGCAGATACAGTCCAGCACCCGACTCCAGCCGGTGACCTCAAGCAGGCAGAGGGGCTCACCTTGATGTGGCCTCCTTCGTATTCATAGGGATATCTGCAGTCCACGATCACACAGTTCTCAATGAGGTTGCTGAACTGGCCCGTCAGAACAGCAGCCATCTGCGGGCAAGCGACAATAGTAAAAAATAAGCCATATATATAGAATCACTTGTATTATTTTGCACCCGAGACATTAAGCACTGCTTGCTGCCATCCTGGGAGTGCAGCCTGGAAGAGGCCACTGGTGCCAGACTTCACCATCATCATCATCATTATTATTATTATTATTTATACTTTTCACGTTTGTACATTTCATTAGTTCTACCATCATTTTAACATTTCAAAGTTCGACTTCCTTCCCCCTCTTTCCTTAAATTTATCATCTTCTGCATATCCAAATTCATTTAATTTGCTCATTTATTTATCTACTTTAAATATATGCTCTAATAATAATAATAATAATAATAATAAATGTTTATTTATACCCCGCCCTTCCTGGTTCAGAAAACCGGGCTCAGGGCGGCTAACAACAAATTTAAAACACTTTAATGGATGCTACAAAAAACAGCATAAAATACGGTATAAAACGTCAGTAACGATGAAATCAAAAATCAAATTGATAGGTAGGATTTGGTAGGAGTCTAAAAAGCCCTGGACACAAATTTTAATGGCTTTCTAGTGACTATGGTGGCTCATGTTCCAGAAGTAATGTTTTTAGTGTTAACTCTGAAGTGTAGACTAAATTATGACCAAACTCAGCCTCCTGGCGTATATTTTGCTCTAGGAAGAGTTTGGTCAGAACCAGGGCGCATCGGTGTCTAGATGTGAATTTCCTCCCAGCTCTCCTTCCCCCACTATGGTATTTTTGAACAGTTGCACTGGGGCACAAGATCCATGGCTAAAGCAAGGTCTCCAAGGTGGTGGCCCCAACAGCTGCGGAAAGCAGAGCTACAGGTCGCTTGTGCGAAAGAGGAAGAAGCGGCCTGGAATATTGGATTCTGAGCTTGCTCACCATTTCTGGAGAGATGTACTTGAGGTCCTGGTGCTTCCCTTCCACCGTTTGCAAAACGTAAGCCTGGAAGGTAAAGAAATGCATTTTAGTCCTTCTGAAACGCTACGATTTCATTCGATTTTGCATTGTTTCGTGTTTGCACTGGTACGGTGAGCAGTCTTTTTTGGCCAAAAGGCAGTACACGCATAGCATTGCATAACCTAACATGGTTTGCAGGGGTTCTTGCCAGTACCTTCGAGAAGTCTCCGATCAGCTCTCGGTGGTCATTGTCCAAGATGTTTGCGATCTCGCTGGGGCAGCAGGAGCGAGAGCGAACCAGCCGAGGTTTCTAGGAAAAGCGGACGAGAAGGACTGTTAGGGAGGCTGCACGGCCACATCCAGGATGCCAAACCCAGTAAGCATCCGAGATCAGGAGTAGGGAACCATCGGCCCTGTACGGCGCTGGTGGACTGGGACTCCCATCAGCCCCAGCAAGCATGGCAAAGCATGGTGGGAGTTGTAGATCACTGACACCCAGAAGGCCAGAGGTGGGGACTTTCTCCCACTAAAACCGGCAAAGACTCCTTCCTGGGCGCCAGCAATGGGCTCAAGCAAGTCATTTGGGCAGAAGCTACATCAGAATCTCCACCCAGGTTTTTGCTTTTTAAATAACAACTGATAATGTTATCACTATATTCTGCTTTGAAACTTTCGTCGCAGTCAAGCGCTACACAAATCTTGTAAAATGAAATAAACAAAGCCACAACAAGTGTACAAAAAGCCACTGTCACCCCTTTCTTCTGATGCAGCCCCCAGAAATTGAGCAAAACCTCACAAGAAATACGTGGCAACCCATCTTAAAAGACCAGGCCAGAAGGCGCCCTAGGACTTGGAAGGCTAAACAACAACAAGCCTACACATCAGCAGCCTGCCTCCCCCCAAATGTATTATTTAAATTCATTAGTTGCTTTTTTTGCTGCAGTAATTTGAAGCAACCTCCAACATCTTAAGCAAAACACACACGTTAAAAAGAAAAATCTGAAAGTTTAAACTACATTAAAATATCCCTGCAAAAAGGCCGCAGATGGTTCAAAGCCAAAGGCCTGGTGAATGAAGAACACTTTTGCCTGGCGCCTAAAGATATGCAACGATGGCGTCAGATGTGGAGAGCATTCCACAAGCAGGGAGCCACCCCTACAAAGGCCCTGTTCCCTTTATTGCCGCCTTCAACCCTCCCTCTTCCCACGTCCTTTTGAGGCAGCCTCTGTTGCATGAATTACCGGCTCTTCTTCCTTCTCTTCGATGGCGCCGCCAGCCAGACTCTTCCGCCTCTTGTTTTTCACCGGCGTCTCTTTGTCCTGGGGCCGGTCCAGCCGCTTCAGGATGGGCCTGATGACGGCGCTGGGCATGGACGGGGAGCGGAAAAGACGGCGGCATTTGCCAGTTCCCAGGGGGCTCTGCTTCAGTTTGGGGGAGAAAGAGGGAAATCGTAAGACTCCAATACTGCATGAAAGAGAGACAGACCTTGGCGCGGTACTTTTTATTTACCGTATTTTTCACTCCATAAGACGCACTTTGTTCCTCTTAAAATCTAAGGGGAAATGTCTGTGCATCTTATGGAGCGAATGTGTGGTCCCTGGGGCTGGCTGGGGGCTCCTGGGCTTCCCCCGCCAGCCCCGACAAGCTCAGGGAGCAGTGGGAAGGTTGCGCACAGCCTTTCCGCTGCTCCCCGACCTGCTCTTTGGGGCTGGCGGTGGGGGAAAGCCGGGCTTCCCCCCGCCAGCCCAAAGAGCAGGTCAAAAGGAACCCGAAGCCTCCGGAGCAGAGCGGGAACTCCTTCTGCGCTCCGGAGGCTTCGGGTTGCCTTCACTGAAGGCGACTGAACGCACCTTGTTTTAGAGGGGGAGAACAAGAAAAAAAATTCTCCCCCTCTCTGCGCAGCGCCCCTTCAGCGACGCAGAGAGGGGGAGAATTTTTTTTTCTTGTTCTCCCCCTCTAAAACAAGGTGCGTCCTATGGTCCGGTGCGTCCTATAAAGCGAAAAACACAGTATGTAGACTTTTAAAAACGCAACAAAGACAAGGCCATTTCACATGGCCTCGAAAAATATATTGTTTGTGGAAATATCGCGGGGTCAGGAGGAAAGGCCTGAGACAAAGCGTTTTCCTGCACTGCAGGGGGCTGGAATGGATGACCTTCAGGACCCTTCCAACACAACGATTCTAGAAATTCTCCACCGCTGTTTCTTAGCAAGATTCAAGGTCCACATGGGGAAAGCTTGAATCAATTTGTCTTTCCCCTCACAAAAGTGGGGCAAGGCTTTGCCAACCTGGCAACCTCCAGAGGCTTCGAACCACAACTCCAATCAGCCCCTGCCAGGACATAGGAATCACTGGAACAGGCTAACCATGCAGATAGTTTCAATCTCAGCAAGTAGCTGGAAGGCCAGGTGGCCATCCGGTCCTAGCTTATCCAGAGCACCCCACTGCAATAACTCTTTATTAGCAAACAAAAAAAAAAAAAAACACACACACACACACAATCTGCACAGGGGTGTCAGGCCTAATGAGCAGAGCAACTCATCTCCGGTAGGTCTTCCCCCATGAAGCAGTTGCTGAGACTGAAGGTCCCTGACTCCCCATAGCTTCCTAAGCATCCTCCTCTCCAGGATTTCCCCCAAGCAATCGGAGACTGTGCCTCTGTGAACCAACCTCTCCTCCGCCCTCTTCACGCCTCTCCTGGTTCTTGGAGATTCATCTCTACCTCTCTCCTGCTTCTGCCTCCAATTCTGGGCTGCTCTCTTCCCCGGTCTCTCCCTGCTCACTGAGCCCTGTTGCCTCTTGATCTTCCAACACATCTTCTTCCCAGTCCTCCGGCTCTTACCACCCGTTGTCATCCCACCACCACTCCCCACTGGGGAAGGAGATGGGGATTTCAGGAGAGGAAAGAACGAGAGAGAAGGAAGGCCTGCCTTCAAGCTGAAGTTTCTCTTCCTTAAAATGCCACGCCAACACCAGTACCAAGACCTTGTTCACCCACAAAATAAATTCTTTTTTGGAGGGGGGGGGGACAGGGACAAACAAAGGGTGTTAACACGGCACTGTCACGTACCAGGCTGGACTCATCTTCCTTCCTCACCAGAGGGGCCATTAGCAAGTTCTCCATACCCAACGGGAAATTTCCATCGCCCTGGAGGAGGGAAGGTAGGACCCATTTATTGAAGCGGGGCTGGCTCAGGAGACCCCCACCCCAGGCTGGGGGTTTGTGCAATAGGAAAGAGAGGGCAGGGGAACCCCAAAGAAAACCCAACAGCGATACGAAAGGAGAAAGTGGCTAAATCTAACAAGCAGGCAGCCTCAAAACACATCAGAAGACATCCGAAGTAAAGGAATTTAAAAACAAAGCCAATAAATCAAAGCAGCCGATTTTAAAAACTTAGGAGAACAAAATATTCTGTACTAGCTGATTTCTGTGCCATTTTTTGATGGCTGCCCCTCATACAACACAGGACAGTACTCTTATCTGTATATTCGAATCTGCCATATGTAGTGACGCTACTGCATCAAGTTACAAGAGATCTGCCAAGGATTCTTTACTTGTGGTTTTAGAGCCTGGGAGACCAGGGTTCGAATCCTCTTAAGCCATGAAGCTCACCAGGGTGATTCTTCAGCCAGCTGACATCTCTCTGCCTAGCCTCCCTGACACGGCTGTTGCAAGGATGAAAATGGAACTATGGGAGCCACCATTACCTTCCTCGGAGGAAGGTTGGAATATGAATGTCATACCAAAAGGCGGTCCTTGCACAGACCCACAGCGCTGTTCCCTTGGGACTTCTACAAAATTCTACAAAATTTTCTAGAAATTCTACAAAAAACTGCCTTCTGTTGAGTCCGAGCTGCAAGCAATGACAAACTCCACACAGAATTCAGAGAAAACCTCAATACTGATAGTGTATTTTCTATCCAGGTCACAAAGACAAGTTCAAAAATCGGCCAGCTGTGTTTAGCACAGCTCTTCCCCTTCTATATGCCTAACAAGCAGACAACTACAAGTCTAATTAATTTTGTGACTTTGGAGAAAACTCAACAAAAAACAGCAGTTTGCACACAGACATCAAAAAACAGCAGCGGAAATGGCTGAGGTTTGCAGAGTGAGCTGTGAAGGTTAAATTGCAACGCCAACCAGGTTTCTCTAGGAATTTGCACCACTGAAACCTACTCCCAAGTCGGCCTTGCTTGGGATTGCAGTTCAAGCAGACAGAACTTTGCTTTCTTTGACGCAAGATAGGATCTTAAAGGCCTTACCTTCAGGTCTTCCTCATCCAGGATTTCCAAAAACCCATCGTCATCATTATCTTCGTCAACCATGAAGGAGGTCAAGGATGAGCGGCGGAGGTAGACATGGCTATCAGACCCTGGGCTCCTGTTCTCTTTCTCTGGGCTCGAATACTGAAAGGGGCAAGGAAAACAGAACCATCAAGACATTTTGCATTTATTAAAATCCTTTATGCCCTACGAGAAGGCTCCCAGAGTGGCTTTTAAAAATAATAATAACAGCAACAATAATAATAATAAATTCAGTAGCATTACTCTTGGGTTTGCAATCTTTAAAAGACACGGCACAAGAGGAAAAAGGGACAGGAGGGAGGAGGAAAACATGAAACAGTGAAAGACATGAAATGGGAGGGGGCTGAAAAAGCCACCATTGTGTGTTTGTTTCAAAGCAACTTTCCCCTCCACCTTGTCTATTTTATTATGGGCATATCCTGTTCACATCAAACGTAGAACAATGGCAGCAGGATGTAACAGGAATCCCAGGAGATCTCCCACCCGGGGTCTGTCTAGACTAACACCTGCTTAACTCAGTTATGTGACTTTAATTGGCAGTATCAATTGGCTGCAAAAGAAGGAAAAACCTGGGGGGTTTCTATGCTTGCCACTTCTGCAACAAAACCAGTTTTCTCCCCCCCCCAATGGTGGGTATTGACGAAGAATTGAGTGCAATGCTCAACATGGCAAATGTTCTCCCAAAACGCAGCAACTCCTGGAACTGTGCATGTCTGCATCTAACCTAAGCTGAGAGTCACAAGCACAGTTATCATCCGGCTGAGAACCAAAAATCCATCTTGGCTTTAACGCCAAGAATTAGACAAGGAGAGGCAACCAAAAACTGCAGAAAAACAAATAAATCAGAGAGTATTGCTCTTACCCAAAAGAAGCACACTCACCATGAGGTCTGGGGCAGAGTTTGGCCTCTGTGCAAAGGGGTCCTTCTTGCCAGCCCCACCACCGGAGAGGCACAACCTGCCCACAGGTCGCAGGGGCTTCTTGAAGATGGCGCCTTCCTGCAGGGGGAGGAAGCAGAGATGCGCTGCAACTTTCGGAAGGACGCGAGGAAGTCGCCCGTTCAGCAGCGCTGCGCAGTGGGCGGAGAGGGGGGGGTAGGGGGTTGCACCAGGAAGGCACATTTCTCACCACTTACATTTCCGCCGTTGCCTTGGAGGCCAGAGTCCGTCTTGGCAGCCACTGGGCTGTTGAATTCCTTGCAGTTGGAAATGTTCCTCAGCGTGGGACTCGAACCCAGAAACTGCACCTGCCAAGCCACAAGTCAAGCAGGATGAGTTTTGCACTCAGGTTTAGATTCTCATGGGCAACCCCACAGGACAAGCGTCTCCATCGTTCTACCCGGACACTGAGATCCAGCTCCGAGGGCCTTCTGGCTGTTCTCTCAATCTGAGGTTACAGGGAACCAGGCAGAGGGCCTTCTCGGTGGTGGCTCCCGCCCTGTGGAATGCCTTCCCATCAGATGTCTAGGAAATAAACAACTATCTGACTTTTAGAAGACATCAGAAGGCAGCCCTGTTTAGTGAAGTTTTTAACGTTTAATGCTGTATTATGTTTTTAATATTCTGTTGGGAGCCGCCCAGAGTGGCTGGGGAAACCCATCCAGAAGGGCGGGGTATAAATTTATTATTATTAAATTATTATTATTATTATTATTATTATTATTATTATTATTATTATTATTATTATTTTGAAAGATTAGGCCTAGCTGCACAAAGACTCCCTTGCTCCTGAGCATGTACAGAATATTTCTCTCCCCACTTCTCAAGATGAGGAGGCACCAAGCGAAGTTTCCTGGTTTAAAAAAACAGCTGGTAAACTTACCGGCAAAGACTGGATTCTTCTGATGGGAAGATAATCACTGCAAGGAAAAAAAGAGGGAAATCATAGTCAGCTGCGGACTTTGGAACTCTCTCCCACTGGAAATTTTTATCCTACTCTGAATCTATTTAGAAAGGTTTCAAAAGTTGTTTTTTACATATGAAACTGCTGTGTTTATCATGGATGTTCTATTCTCAAAATCACTTTGCAATGTTCCATAAAAAGATATTCCTATCTGGAACGGGATAAATAGGTATTTGCTCGGGTTCTGCCAAATCTAAGGACTGGCTGATACTTTCAGAGGACTCACAGACAGAAAAGTTTTCTCCTGACTGTCCCGCCTCTAGCTGCAGGCAAGGGACTGCGTCTCTGAGTCCTTTCCCTTCAGAGGATCATAAAACTGTAGGATTGTGGAAGAGACACCAAGGGTCATCTAGTCCAACCCCGAAGCACACTTTCTGGGTGCGCAAAGGCAGAATGTCAAATGAACAGCTGTGAGTCCCGCTTGATAAATTCTCCTTCACATGCAATAGCAATTTCCACAAGGGACATTTGCAGCCTCTCAACAACACCTCAACAATCCCAAAGGGCAGCTATCAATCAGTGGAGGCAATACTGAGTTAAGACAGTACAAGGCAGCTTCCTGCATGCAGACCAGGAAAACCTTGCTGCTCAATTCTGCTGCATGCATAGGCGACCTAGTTAGTTCAATCTCCCCAGCGCCATAATGGGAGCCTTGCCAATAATAATAATAATGAGCAGAGACAGGAAAAAAGCCCACCCACCAGCCCCAGGAACCTGGAGATAATAAACCCTGAAATATTATTAGCGTCTGCAAGTCTTGGCGTGCTCAGGCGACGTGCAGAAGGTAGCAGATGGTTTCTTAAGCAAGACAAGAGTGGGTGGGGGGGTGAAGCCCTCAAGGATGGGGGCTTGAGAGCATCTCAAAGGAGAAAGGGGGAGGGAAAGGGGGCTTCCCTGGGTCACTGTGCCACTTTAGGATGTAAAGCACTTACTTTCTGAAGACTCGCTGAGACCCAAACATGTTCCTCTCAAACCTGTTGGATGAAGACAGGAAAATCATGCATGTTTCGCTCAGTGCCAAGGGGCACCCCCAATGTGTTGCTGCAAGGGTCCCTGACTGGGGGGGGGGAGGCCAATAGCCTCCCAAGGGTGCCGTGTGGGCTGGCGTGGGTGCGAATCAGGGCCAGCTACACCCTAATCCAGGCTGCGTTGCCCCAAAAGCAGAGAGGGAGGCAGAAATCCTCCCATTCATAAAGAAGGTACACAACTTAAGACCATCAAAAGACCCTTCCTGGATCAGGCCCAACTAGTCCACAATGGCCACGACCCATTGGGACCCAAAGGGAAATCTACAAAGCAGGATTCGAACACAAGAGCAGCGCTCCCACTTCTTGTGGTTTCCAGCAAGTGGGATTCAGGAGCGACTGTGGAAGCAGAGCAGAGCCATTGTGGCCATAAGCATCTCCTCCTTCTCCTAATCCACTTCTAAAGCTATCCAGTTTAGTGGCTAGCACTGCTTCCTGTGGCAGGGAGTTCCACAGTTTAATGGACGGGTGGACTTCGTTCCCGAATCTCCCAACATGCAGCTGCCTCGGATATCCCTGAATTCAAGCGTTAGGCGAAGAGGGAAGAAAACTTTTCCCCACCCTTTTTCTCCCCTGTCGTAAACTTCTGTCGCCTCGCCTCTTCCTCGCCTGCTCTCTAAATCAAGCAATTCACCAAAAAAGGCCATCAGCTGACCAGCTACGAATTTTTCTTTTTCAACTCTGCACTTCAGAAACTAAAAGCACAGTTGCCCAATGTCTTGCTTCTTTGTGCCGAGTTCAGAATGCGCTCCTCTATAGCCATACCATGTTCAGCCATTCCTGTCTCCCGCTGTGCAGTGGTTTCACACACACGCACACACACACACCGTTTCCCAGCTGCCCTGAGCTGGGCCCCCTTGCGCTGTGGCCATTCGAGAGTTAATAAGCGTGGCCCGGCGGTTGCAGGGTGGTCTTTGTGGAGACATGAAAGCGGCTGCCAGCTGCTGCCAGCTTTGGGCAAGGAGGGAGGGGGCCTTGGTTCAAGGATCTCCAGGAAAGGGGATCAAAGATCCCTTTTTGCATGGAAGTGTGGGGAGAAGAAGGGCATTCCCATGGCAGCGGGTGCTGTTGCGAATCAGGGTGGGGACTCTCCGGGTGCCATCTGCCAGCTACGTGGCACAAACCCAATCCCGCTCCCAGCTATTGAACACACACGCCCATCGCCAGCCTTCTGAGTAAGGTAATTCCCCTCTTCCGTTAAGCAATATTTGCAACAGAGAATCGGTGGTTCGGCTTAATTCAGCCAGGGCTGCAGAAAATGCCACGCGCCGCAGATCACTTATAAGAATGGCAAAGGTGGCTGGATCAGGGCTAGTCGCCCATCTGGCCCAGTCACACAGCGGCCGACCAGTTGCCCGTGGAAACTGGCAAGCAGGATCCGAGCACAATAGTAAATAATAAAATTTTATTTATACCCCGCCATTCCCGGTTCAGAAAACCGGGCTCAGGGTGGCTATCAACAAATTTAAAACACTTAATTGATGCAATGAAAATCAGCATAAAACGCGAATAACAATAAATCAAGAATTCAAAATCAATTTAGGGGGGAAATCCATCCAATAAACATTAGATGATCACCAGGGCTAGCTGGCTAAATTAGTCCTATTTGGGCCAGTGCAGTGGTCCAGGGCTGGCTTGCTGCATAATCGCACAGAGTTGCCCTAGATCAGGCTTCCTCAACCTCGGCCCCCCAGATGTTTTGAGACTACAGTTCCCATTATCCCTGACCACTGGTCCTGCTAGCTAGGGATGATGGGAGTTGTAGTCCCAAAACATCTGGAGGGCCGAGGTTGAGGAAGCCTGCTCTAGAGTCACTGCACACAAGTCACTGCGCCTCCAGGGACACCTGGCCGGGCTGGGCTCACAGCCCACAACCCGCAGGTCCCAACCAAAAGGAAAAAGGATTCAAAGTCCACCCAACCCCTCGCTGCAGGCTCTTCACAAAGGCAATCTCCACCCACCGCAGGCAAAAGAGACAGTGCGATGTATTGGTTACAGTGCCAGACAAGGGCATGGGTTCAAATCCCGCAGCTCAGCCCCCTTGCTATCTTATCTCAGCCTAGCCTCCTTGCAGGGATGTTGTATGGGGGCGGTTAAACGAAGAGGGAAAAGAATGGATGCCACCTTGAGCTCCTGGGAGGAAAAGCTGGGATATAAATACAGAAAATGAAAATACTAATAGGAAGGGAACAGAACTAACTCCCCCCCCCCCAATGGAAGGCCACTTCTCACAAGCCACCTAGATGCGGGGGGACCTCTCTCCAAGGCTTTCCTGCCATTCCCCCTCTTCAACTTGCACACAAGCAAGTCGCAGCCTAGCAGATCCCCCTTTGCGTCTGTCCCCCAAGTACAAAAGGCCTCACT
Source organism: Podarcis vaucheri (assembly GCF_965113315.1). Classification (NCBI taxonomy): domain Eukaryota; kingdom Metazoa; phylum Chordata; class Lepidosauria; order Squamata; family Lacertidae; genus Podarcis; species Podarcis vaucheri. The sequence continues at coordinate 2,834,435 of NC_138767.1, read as the reverse complement.
GAAGCAGCCCCCGTTTCAAGAGGGGAGCCTGTTGCATCTCCCGACACCTTTGAAGATGGATGAATGCAAGAGAAGGAGGCAGAAGAGGAGAGAAGTGTTTAAGGTCCTTCAACTGGACACTCCCAAGGAATGCAAGCTTTTCTCTCAAAAGACCAAGAGGCTGCAGCTCAGAAATCCAGGCAGATGTTCCCTGCTTCAATAAAGGGGGCGGGTGGAGTTTCAACCATCTGTCTCCGATCCCCATTCACCCGCCTTGCAGCTGCCAGGCTAGAAACCACCCACCCACCCCCACAGGGCAGGTGCAAAAGGGGACTTTTAACTTGTTAAAAAGACCTAGCCGAACCCTTTTTAAAAAATCTCTTTGGTTGTGGGAAGCAAGAGAAGCTTCTAATTGCATGATCTCAAAAAGGTGCCTTAGGAATGGGGAAACAGGACACATTTTGCCCAGCAAAAAAAGTGTGTCAACAGTGTATTCAGTTGCCGGGTTTTGAGAGCGAAACATATGAACTTGCCTTAATTCCAAAAAAAAACTCCAACTAATGGGGAGGGGGAGTTTTAATCAAGTTTCGAAAATGTTGGCAAACTGATCAGCTGCAGCGACAGATTAAAAGCTGCAGAACTTTCAGCAAGACCCAGACTTCTGTGGTTCAGAAGGGGGGGGATAACCTGAAGGAAAAAGACCCCCAAAGGACACATGTTTCACCCCCTCCCCAGGCCCAATGAGTCCCTGGCATATTGAGGGTTCAAGTAAAATAAAAAATGCAATTCACTGTGGTTTCCCAACACACACACTTTTTATTAACTGTCTTAAATTGTTGTTGTGGTTGGTTTTTCCCATTGATAATTTCATCTTTTTTTTCCTAACTGCTTGCAAACCACTTTGAGGTGGGAGTGTTATTTTCTTCAATCTGGCACTGTACAAATTTTACGAAATAAATAGATAGGGTAAGAGCAGGCAGCCTTTCGAAAGCAAAGCAACCTTTTGAAAGGAAACTCTCAGCATCATCCTGGCCGCAACTTTGCAGAGTTTTTCCTGTTAAACTCTGAAGACATCGACAACAACAGGAAACCGTCAGGAGTGCAGTTAAGACCTTCACCCATCAAGTCCAAAGAACTAGACAGGGGTCCACCCACGCAGCCCCACACCCATTTTTTTGGAGGGCAGGTTTCAAAAATACTGGTTGGGGAAGAAGTTTTCATTTTCCAACCCCTGAACCATCTCTTGGCAGCGGCCTGGCCCAAAGTTTTTTGCTTTCTGCTGGCAAAGGTGGAGCGCTCTTAATTCTCCCACGGAGACTGGTTTTTCTCAAATCTGCTGCTGGGAGATGGGAGAGGCCTGTTTTCCCACAAGACCACACCTGTCAACCCCTCTCGGCTCGCTGGAGGCGAGGGAAGCCTGGCCCTAACTGCAGGGGACTGGACTAGATGACTCTAGGGACCTCATCCAACTCTCCTGGTCTGCCCTGCAGAGGACCTTAAGGTCCATGAATACCATAGTTTAGAGGTCCCGGGCCCTAAGGAAGTCAGATTATCCTCCCCCAGGGCCAGGGCCTTCTCAGTGATGGCTCCGACCTGGTGGAATCCTCTGACCCATGAGACCAGGGCCCTGCAGGATTTGACCTCCTTCTGCAGAGCTATTCCACCTGGCTTTCAATTTGAACTTAGCCTGATCTTTTAGTCCCCTTCCTTCCCTCCCCCTCCCCTTTTTTACCCGCTCTGGGATCCCACAGCTAATTCTCCCCTGGTCTCCTCGCTGGCCCAAGTAGGACTAATTCAGCCAGCTAGCCCTGGTGATCATCTAATGTTTATTGGATGGATTTCCCCACTAAACTGATTTTGAATTCTGAATTTACTGTTATTCACGTTTTATACTGTATTTCATGCTGTTTTTGTTGCATCCATTAAGTGCATTGCACACCCTACAGATTTGGTAATGATTTCAAGCGCCTGAACACAGATTCTCTACTTATGCTACCGGAGGCCATGCAAGCAGATTTTTGGACTGTTGCGCGCAGCCCTAGGCACAGAACAGCATTCTGGCGCACCCTGGAATGCCGGTGCGATATGGGAAATGGATTAGTCACAGTGGATGCAAACTTCCAGCGAAGACCAGCATTTCAAAGTACTGAAATCTGGGCACTTCAAATACATCCGAGGAGAGAACAAAGGCCACCCCAATCCACAAGCAGTAAAGGGATTAAGAGGGCAAGAAAACACATCCTTAGCTTTGAAAATTCACCTGAAAACAGCCAAGCCTTAAACCTGCCACACACCCAGCAAACCTGAAACCAGCTACATCACCCTCTCCAGCAAATGCAGGAAGGTTCGATCAATCCCCAAAGATTAGAACCAAATCTTTTAGGTTTCAGCCCCCTTAGGCTGAACTACAGATCTGAAACTGTTTTTTTAGTGCCCAACATAGCTCCTGCTGAAGAACTTCAGGAGATGCCTTCTGGGTGCAAGTCCATGCCACAGCAGATTGCGGTTAACAGGAATGGAATTCACACTTCTTGAGAATGACACAGGTTTCAAATTAGGGGAAGCTGCCGTGTTGTGGTCCTTTCCTCGACAAGGCTAGATCATTTTGAGTAACAGTGGAGAGGGGACCCTTGTTGGTGGAGAGAGGACCCTTGTTTTTGTTTTCCAGCAAACACAGTTCCACCGAGGGAGTCAAGAACTCTTATCCCCTTCACCAGAAAAAGGTCAGGACCCACATTCCCCAGCTGGCCGCCATTTGGAATTGCCACACTTGCAGGGAAAAATGTAATAAAAGACTGCAGGATCAGGCCAGAGGGGCATCTTGTCTAGCATCCTGTTCTTACATTAGCCAACCAGATGCCTTGTGGGAAACCAGCAAGCAGGATTCGAACGCAAGAGCAACACTTTCCTCCTGCCGTTTCCAGAAACTGATATTATCATTATTATTATTTATTCTTCTTTTATATATTGTGATTTTATGTCGTGAACCACCCTGAAATCTACGGGTAGATCTCATTATTATTATTAGTTATTATTACCAGTTGTAATAATCATAATCATATGACCTCAGGCTGGTTCACGACATAAAATCACAATATATATAAGAAGAATACCTAATAAAAGCAAAACGAAAGGCAACCCAAAAATCTCCCCTTCCACAACACAATTCTTGAGCCATTTGCTGTTGTTTCTTGGAAAAAGCCCTTGGGCCCTTTCTGTTCCAAGAAGCTAGCAAACTAAAACTGCGTATCAGCAAACTGCATCAAAAGACGGAGCCTCGGGATTAACGCTTTTTCACGCTCCATCAAATCCGTACTTAAAGCCTTTCTGCTGGGGGCTGAAACCAAACCACCAACACCTCCCTACCCTCCAAGGATCAGCAAAAAAAATATCCAACTTACACATCTTCCAAGATCTCCAGCTCTGGCTCCATTGGGGAATCCAGGCCCAGGCCTGTGCCAACAACAACAAAAAGACGTTCACATGAGGAAAGAGAAATACGAGGAGTATCGCTAAGGCCGCCGGGATGGGAGGGAGCCCCCCAGCTTTTGAGGTCTTCCGTGGGGTTCCTCTCTTCACATTCTGCTAAGAAAGAGACTGACAAAACTAGACGTTTCTCAAGAAGAGCTGCAAAGAGGCTCCAAAAGGCACATTAGGTTTGGGGAGCTTATGGGATAATGGTGGGGTGCAAACATTTGAACGGGGAACCAGAGAGAGGGCATATATTTGGGCTGCCATACAAAGATTCAGGGCTGGGAAAGGAGAAGGGCACTTCTTGTGTTCCAGGTACGCAGAAACCCTGGACTTTTCCAGGTATTACTGAACTGAAATTCCCCACACCCCAAAAAACTCTGGCCACCGCCCCCTTAAGCTCCATAAACTGAGCCCCCGTGCCCCCTACCCCATAAAAAGCATCCTTCAGAACTGCAGCTTGCACAACCCACTAAAGAAAATGGTTCAAACTGTTTAGTTTGATTAATGCATGGGTGGGCAACCTAAGGCCCAGGGGCCGGATCTGGGCCAATCAGCTACTAAATCCGACCCATGGACAGTCTGGGAATCAGTGTGTTTTTACATGAGTGGAATGTGTCCTTTTATTTAAAATGCAATTTCTGGGTTATTTGTGGGGCATAGGAATTTGTTCATCCCCCCAAAAAAAGAAATATAGTCCAGCCCCCCACAAGGTCTGAAGGACAGTGGACTGGCCCCCTGCTGGAAAGGTTTGCTGACCCCTGGATTAATGCAACAAAAGGGATGGACTTGGTGCAGCGATGACAATCTGATAGTCTAGATAATCGATTTCGTCTGAGTTCAGCCACCCTGCAAAAGGCCGCACATTCTCCTGATCCCAGATCATACAGAATCTGTGATCCTGGATCACAGATCGTCTGCTTCAGGCCATGCCAACCTCTGATCTGCAACTGCAGGATACCACCTCCTAGGAGAGTCTCAGATGCTTTGGGGAATGCCCTGCTTTTACAGATTAAAGGCTTGCTGATATGGTCCAGGAACCCCTCTGGAATCTTTCTCTGTTCAGGCTTCCCCAAATTGGCGCCCTCCAGGGAATCTCTGGACGACAACTCCCATCAGCACCAGATGCTGCGGACAATGGTCAGGGATGGTGGGAATTTTCGTCCCACGCTTAACTGGAGGACCAGCGGTTAGCTGCCTTTGCACCCTAAGAGATCAGGGGAGTTCGCCTGCGCCCAAAGACCCATTATGACCGGCAATGGAAGGGTGCCTACTAGAATTAACAGGCTTAACCGAGATGGCAAAATCGGCATGTTTAATCAGAGAAAGAGACAAGCATCCCATAAAAGACCCCAGTCAGAACTGCTCTTCCCAGAGAATAAGAGCCACTCCTTTCGCTTTAATTGGGGTCGGTTGTTTTTTGTTTGCTACTATGACATGCATTTTTATGTTTTTATATTGCAAACCTCCTTGTGATCATTGGGTGAAAGGAGATACAAAATTAGTTATTATTATTATTTAACATAATGTAGGGGAGACACACTAGTCTCCCCTGCTTTGCAGGGGGTCCCTTCCAACTTTATGATTCGATGATTCTGCCCAGCACCGTTTTAAAGTTCCATACTGTTATTCATGTTTTTATACTGTATTTTATGCTGCTTTTATAATTAAGTGTTTTAAAGTGTTTTAAATTTGTTGTTAGCCGCCCTGAGCCTGGTTTTTGCACCGGGAAGGGCAGGGTATAAATAAAAAATTATTATTATTATTATTATTATTATTATTACTACTACTACTATTATTATTATTACAAGGTTGGAAGACAATTCAACAGGGGCTGTTCCCATCTCTCTGCACACAGTGAGCAGGCAGTTTTTTCTTAACACCCCCATGACATAGTTTAGTGAAGCCCAGGAGCCCCATTTGGGGAAGGCAGTTGGCAGCCGCCTCCAAACACCGACCTGAATCTCCCGATTCCTGCGAGGACTCGGAGGAGACGGAATCCTGCGAGGACCACTCTTTCTTGAAGTCAAGGCCCAGTCGCTTCCTTCTCTTGGGTGTGTCACAATCACTGCAAACCGGGAAGAGAAAAGACCAGTGATTAAGAACCTTGGAATATATTATTATTATTATTATTATTATTATTATTATTATTATTAATGATAACAGTAGTGGAAGCCCACCCATATGACTGGGCAGCTCCCAACCTATATAAAAACATAATAAAATATCAAATATTAAAAGCATAGCTTCTGTTTTGTTTAAAATCACGTTGTCCTTCCAAGGCAGCCATGTCCGTATGTGTTGGACGTGCCCCAAGGTAAAAGACTTCTGGGAAAGGATTTATAACGAACTGAAAAAAGTGCAGAAAAACACATTAAAAAACCAGAAGCCTTTTTACTTGGTATAGTGGGGGGTGAAATCCCCAAAAAGGCCACAACAGCTGTGAGCATATTGCTAGCGAAGAATTGGAAGAAACAAGATTTACCAACTATCGAAGAATGGCAGATGAAGATGATGGACTATATGGAACTTGCCGAACTGACCGGGAGACTCCAAGACCAGAGAGAGGAGACAGTGGAAGAAGATTGGAAGAAGTTTAAGGAATATTTGAAAAAAATATGTTAATATTTAAATCTTAGAATAGCTTTGGAAGTGGATTTAGGCTGTAGGGTTAGAAGTAGAAGATAGTGTATTTTAAAGTAGCATTATTTGTAAGTGATAAAATGTGAAGGTTTTTTATGGTTAAAGTAAGTGTGATAAAAAAAATGGTTAGAAATTATGATATGTAAACTGCTAAAGATGAGGTGAAATGAAAATCAGATAGGGGGGACTTGGGGAAGCCCACCTAACAATGTTTAGAAAAAATAAGGATAAGACAAGAACCTGTTTGTATTGTTTGTTTTTCTGTTTGTGTTGTTTATTTGTGTTATAAAATGAATAAAAAAAATTGGGGTGGGGGGAAAAAGCGAGATGAGCGCCGCAACCCCATAGTCGCCTTTGACTGGACTTAACCGTCCAGCGGTCCTTTACCTTTTCCCTTTAGGCCAGCCACTCTCTCAGCCCCAAGATCAGCGTTACAGCCAAGCGTAGATTTGAACCCAGAGCTTCCCACCTTAAGTCTATAATGTGCTGCAGTCGCGCTCCTTTAAACTAACTTCCCTGTTTTACTTTTTTCGAAAAAAGGATCTGGGGAAGAGTTTTGTGAAACATAGAAAGCTTGCTCACTCCTTTGCAACTTCCCGTTTAAAAACTAAGGAGAGACCGACATGTTTGCTGGTTCCAGATTGTCACAGCTCCGCTTGACCTTGGGGGGGGGGCGCACCAAGTTTCAGGTCTCTGGGCAACGTACAGAGCGCCAGGCACCTTATCGTAAGCCACAGCGAGATGCCAGCTGCTCAATGATTAACTTACGGGGCAGGTCGGCTCACTGATGGGAGAGGCTGCTGGGCAAGGTTAACTGCAGGCCCAGAGATAAAATAATATATCTCGCCCCCATTTCCTCTCCCTCCACCCAGCTGCAAAAAAAAAATGTTCTTGCCAAAACTCCTGAGGGAGTGGGTGAAAACACAGAGAGCCCAGGAGAAGGGAAGGGGCTGGTCTAAGGTCTGACCTGAGACCCCACCAGCCTGTCGTTGTGCTTTAAGTCCAGTGCTGATTTCTGTGCAGGCAGAAAAGTGGCTTCTCTGCTAAATCTAGGAGTTTTTTCTCCCATACACAGTAGGGGCTTCACTACCCACTGAGCGGTAGTTCCCCCTCCAACAAACACCCCCCCACACATGTGTTCAGATTGCAAACTGGGCCTTTCCAGCACCCAATTCACCGAGTAGAAAAACAGATGTGTAGAAATGGAAGAGACCACGGGGGTCATCTAGTCCAACCCCTGGCAACGCAGTACTCGAACTCAGGACCCTGAGATTAACAAGTCTCATGCTCTACCGACAGAGCTATCCCCAGTCTGCACTCCACCTCAGCCCTCCTCCCTGGGAGATACTCCTAACCTTGCAAAGCTGCTACTGTTGTTGGACTACAAATCCCATCATTCCCCGACTGCTGGCCCTGCTAGCTAAGAGATGATGGGATTTGTAGTCCAACAGCAGCTGGGGAGACCGAGACAGATGAACCCCAAAAGGCCTGAGTCACAGTTAAGGCAGTTTCCTCTACTCCAAAAAAAATAGAAGGTCTTGCCAACCCCTCCTGAGCAAAGGATTACAGCCTCAATATTACTAGTGGGGCTGCAAAGCAGCTCTTGTCAAAATCCCCCCCCCAAAAAAATCCTGTTACAGGTTACAGACACCATAATTATAAAAACAGTCATGCAGTCGCAGTTTCACAAGAGCCAATTTTTCTGCAAAGCCTTTTGCTTCTACCAGGCAAGAACAAAATAAAAAGTCCTGTGCGTGGCCCCTGCCACATGAAAGGCATGCAAACATTATTTGCTCTGCTGCACACCCTGGCAGGGGAGGGAGAGGAAACCACACACACACACACACACTCCAAGCACGCATTATTTCTTCTTTTTGAACAGAAGTGACATTGTGCAGGCAAACAGTCCTACTGCGAGGAGGCAGGAAAGAGTGTTTCAAAGAAGGGAGGGAAGAGGAAGAGGTTAGAACAAAGTGGGGGGAGAGTGGGGGGAGAATGAAGAATGCATGCATGCAACCACTGGAGGAAGACAAAAGGGAGCATTTAAAAAGCAACCGAAGAAAGCAGGTTTACATGGACTTCACCCTATGCCCTGGGTTTAACAACTGAACTTAGGTTTTGATAAATCCCCATTTGATTTTCCTGTCCCGCTGCTGAGCACATGTGTGCAGCTCCAACCCATTCCTAGCCCCCCCCCTCGCCCAAATATGCATGCTTAGGATTACAGCCTAATGCACATTTTTTTCCAAAAGGGAAACTCCCTTCAGAAAGCCTCAGGGCTGCCCACCCAAAACTCAGATGAACCAGTTCTCTTCTCCAACATGGAGGCAAGATGGTTGCATGGAGTGGGGGGGGGGGAATGGTATATTGACAGGGCCCCTGACCAACCACAGCCTCCTTCCCCCCCCCCACAATACTCCTCTCACCAGCCAGACCCCCCATCTTGCATGTGATTATTCAGCAGGGCACCACACATTAGCCAACAGTAAAATCCCACAAGACAAATGGAAAAAGCAATGGATCTCGTTTCTAGCGCATGCATGCAAGTTCCTAAAGGCTGTGTGGCACAGTGCTTAGAGCAGGCATGGCCAAACGTGGCCCTCCAGCTGTTTTGGGACTACAACTCCCTCCATCCCTAGCTAACAGGACCAGTGGTCAGGGATGATGGGAATTGTATTCCCAAAACAGCTGGAGAGCAAAGTTTGGCCATACCTGGTCTAGCAGATGTCACTCAAAGGGGTTAGAGTGTGGTCACTGTGGGTTGTTGGTTTTTTACACATCTGTTTATTTATTTGCCTTCATGAAAACATTATTAGAACTTGCTTTAAAATAAATAAAAAAGAATCAGTTTAGTTTAGTTTTACACTATTCAACCATGTTTGGAATGGCTGGTTTCACATCTGACCAAAAATAAATGTTATTTCCAAGAAAGCATGCACTGTGTTGCAGGGGGTGAGGCTCCTTCCAGAATAAAAGCGCCCTTAAATTCAACAAGCGCATGGACCACACAGCTCAATGCATCAGGTGCACGATGCACAACCCTGAACTGGGAAAACAGGAGTGCGTATAAGTCTGCGCACGCTCAAAGCGCTTCTTGCGGCCTTCCAGGAAAACAGGATGCTAGGCTTAGATGGGCGTCTGGCCCGGATCCTGCTGTGTTACTCTTACACTTGGGGAGGGGGAGAGAATGAAAGGATGGTAGGGCAGAGGAAAGACCCCGTGCATTGCAGTGGGGCTGGGCTAGAGGACCTCTGGGTTCCCCTTGCAATTCTACAATCCTAGGACGACCCAGAGGAAAACTGATCAGTGTTTAGGGTATTGGCAGGGCACCTTCCAGATGTTGATAGATTCCAAAGGCCGCCCCCTCCCCCGCCCCAATAATCCCAGGCCTGATCCTGCTGCAAAACTCTTACAATGGGAGTGGAGGGAGAGAGAATGAAAGGAAAGGAAAGGAAAGATTTAGTTTCTTTGCATTTCCTGCATGGCAGTGGGGCTGTTCTAGGAGACCCTATATGTCTCCCATATATATATATATATATATATATGACAATCCTATATTATTTTAATGTTGTATTTTAATCTTGTTTTTTAAATTGTATTTCAATCAACTTGTTTTTATTATTGGTTGTTAGCCGCCCTGAGCCCGGTCTTGGCTGAGGAGGGCGGGGTATGAATAAAATTATTATTATTATTATTATTATTATTATTCAACCTCAAGGGGGTGGTTTGTTTTGTCTTTATTCTGCATTTTGAGTTTCTATCTTGTATATATATTGCTGCCCCTGCCCGGAGCTCTGCGGATGAATATACAAATTTATTTTTAAAAAATGGAGAAATAAAGGGGAACTAACCAGTGCTTAGGTTGGGGTAAAGCAGAAATGGAGGGGGGGCTCTTCCAGATGTTGCTGGCCCATCGCTCCCTCCCCCAGCACAATCCCAGGCCCTGCAGCTGCGAGTCGCGCAACATCTGGAAAGGCGCCTCCGGCCTCTTTCCCAACCAGCCACCTTAGGGGGGCTCCTGCAGCTCCGCAGGGACCCCGATTCCTCCTCGACCCCACACGTGTCCCCCCCCAATACCCACAGTCAGCCCTCTGCCTCCGACCCCCGCCGGCATTCTTGATCCCGTTAAAGGCTCCCTTTGTCCGGCTCCCACGCGGCCAGGGCGCCCCCCAACCCTGCAAAAAAGCTGCTCGCTCTTTCCACCCAGGAGAGAAGTTTGGGGGCAGGAAGACGGGGGGGGGGGGTTACAGACTCTTGCTTTTTTCCAAACGCACAGAAAAAAAACCCTTGCAATGTTGCAAAGGCGCGCACGTGGCCTCCCGTCCCGTCCCGCAAACTACCCTTCCCCCTTTTCGCGTGAAATAAAATCATGTAAGACTGCACGTGAGGATCGGACTGGTGGGTCGCTTGCAAAAAGCGACACGCACCCCCCCCCCAAATAATGGATTTCCTTTTAGGCCCAGTCTGTTTTTATACCACCCCTCGGGCAAATCCTGCGTGCACAAAATGACATGCAAAGCTAAATTCCTGCAACAACGCACGCACCCCGCGGACCTGCAAGATCCCCCATTTTCCTCCTCCAAGGCGCTAGTCCTCGTGGTCTTACCTGCCCAGGCCGGTCAGCTTGTCCATATTCAGCGCCAAGGTGGTGACCGGGGACATCGCGGCGGCTCCGTCGCCCTCCGGGAAAAGGGTCTTGGGCCCGACGGCCCGGAAGCCGAGGGTCTTCCTGGATCTCCGGGCTTCGCGGCAGGCCGGGGGGGATCCCGCGGGTACCCGGGCGGTCTCCATCTGGGGCTGCTGCGCGTAAAGGCGAGAGGCTGGAGAGGCTCCGCGTTTCTTTCTCGAAGCGCCGCGAAAATCAAAAGAGGAGGAATCCGATCCGAGGGAATGATGGCTGCCCGCTTCGGCTGCGAAGACACGTGTCGGGGCGCGTTCCCACGAGCATGCATCCAGGCTCGGCGAGAGGCTGCCGCGCCGAAGTGCTCCCTGGTGAAAGAGATGGTTGCTTTGGAGAGAAGCAGAAATAAATATCCCGGAGGCTTCTTTTCAAAAGCTGGCGCTGCGAGGACAGGGCGAAAGGAGAGAGATGCTCGTTGCACAAGAGGAAGCAAGGATGCGCGGCGCCCCGAGGGGGGTTTTTATAGGCAGGATGCAGGCGAGGAAACTCCGCCCGGCGACGCGGATGCTCCGCCCGCATCCCTCGCCGCGCCGCTTGCATATTCGAAAAATAACAGAGCCAAGAGGAGAATGTTGGGCAGCCAATGGCAGCGGCGCGGGAAGAAAGGAGGAGGAATTTGCAAGGGGGGGGGCCGTGCACCGCGAGAAAAGTGCACGATGCACGTGCACGCCCGGAAAAAGGGAGGGGGGCAGGGTTGCACGCCCTCCAACAGCGCCGGATTTACGCATAAGATAAACAAGCTGCAGATTTGGACCCCACTCTCTTGGGGGGCCCCGCCAAAAAAAAAAAAAAATAAAGGGGAAAAAAGCCCCTGGATGTACATTTCCCCAATATGAGATAAAAAATATTACTTTGATAAAAATGCATGTTTTGTTATGTGCAAATGGCTTTAGATACTAAATTAAAGGGGGGAAAACCTGGATGTACATTTCCAAAATATGAGATAAAAAAAACAAATTACTTTGAGAAAAATGCATGTTTTGTTATGTGCAAATAGCATTAGATACTAAATTAAAGGGGGGAAACCTGGATGTACATTTCCAAAATATAAGATAAAAAACAATTTACTTTGATAAAATACATATTGCTTTAGATACCTATTAGGTCCATAAATGACCATATAGCATATGTTCAACACAAAAAACAGCGACAATTTGTTGTTGACAAAGGACAGCTGGACATATAAAGGGCCCCATTACCTTCAGTAGCTTAGGGCCTCATCAAACCTCAATCCAGCCCTGGAAACAGGAACGACCCCTTCCATAATGATAATTTTACTGTTTATACCCCACCCATCTTCCTGAGTTGCCCCAGCCACTCTTGGGCAGCTTCCAACATATATAAAAACATAATAAAACATTAAACAAACACAGCATGGCCTTCAGATGGGTCGGATAAAAACAATAATGTTATTATTTATACCCGCCCATCTGATTGGGTTGCCCCGGCCACTCTGGGGGGCTTCCAACAAATACGTAAAGGTAAAGGGACCCCTTAGCATTAGGTCTAGTCGTGGCCGACTCTGGGGTTGCACGGTCATCTCGCTCTATAGGCCGAGGGAGCCGGCGTTTGTCCACAGACAGCTTCTGGATCATGTGGCCATGCTGGCTTAGCCGCTTCTGGCAAACCAGAGCAGCGCACGGAAACACCGTTTACCTTCCCGCCGGAACGGTACCTATTTATCTACTTGCACTTTGATGTGCTTTCGAACTGCTAGGTTGTCAGGAGCAGGGACCGAGCAACGGGAGCTCACCCGGTTGCAGGGATTATTATTATTATTATTATTATTATTATTATTATTATTATTATTATTATTATTATTATTATTACCTCGCCCATCAGGCTCAGGCTGGGTTTCCCCAGCCACTCTGGGCGATTTCCAACAAAGAATTTAAATACAGTGGTGTGTTAAACATTAAAAGCTTCCCTAAACAGGGCTGCCTTCAGATGTCTTCTAAAAGTCCGATAGTTGTTGTTCTCTTTGACATCTGGTGGGAGGGCGTTCCACAGGGCGGGTGCCACTACCGAGAAGGCCCTCTGCCTGGTTCCCTGTAACTTGGCTTCTCGCAGTGGGGGAACCGCCAGAAGGCCCTCGGCGCTGGACCTCAGTGTCCAGTCTGAACAATGGGGGTGGAGACGCTCCTTCAGGTATACAGGACCGAGGCCGTTTAGGGCTTTCAAGGTCAGCACCAACACTTTGAATTGTGCTCAGAAACGTACTGGGAGCAAATGCCAGTCTTTCAGGATTGGTGTTATGTGGTCCCAGCAGCCATGCGCAGTCACCAGTCTAGCTGCTGCATTCTGGATTAGTTGTAGTTTCTGAGTAACCTTCAAAGGTAGCCCCACATAGAGCACATTGCAGTAGTCCAAAAGGGAGATAACCAGAGCATGCACCACTCTGGCGAGACGGTCCGCGGGCAGGGAGGGTCTCATCCTGCGTACCAGGTGGAGCTGGTAGACAGCTGCCCTGGACACAGAATTGACCTGCCCCTCCATGGAGAGCTGTGAGTCCAGAATGACTCCCAGGCTGCACACCTGGTCCTTCAGGGGCACAGTTACCCCATTCAGGACCAGGGATTCCTCCACACCCACCCGCCCCCTGTCCCCTCCAAAAGAGTACTTCTGTCTTGCCAGGATTCAACCTCAATCTGTTAGCCGCCATCCATCCTCCAACTTGGGGGGGGGGGTTTCAAAGCCAACCAGAAAGGCAAGGTGTAGAGCTGTTCACCCCACTGGACCAGCCTGTTGAAACAAAAACGTCTCTGCGTCCGACGTGATGGAGGTGGAGAAGAAGGATCATGGAAATTCTATAACTGTGACGTTGGAAGAGACCCTGAGGATCATCTAGTCTGGCCTGCAGGACTCTGCCTCTACCCCATACAGGGATTGATCCTGCAACCTTGGTGTTATCTGCACCTCCCTCGAAGCCAGGCGTCCCCAAACTCAGCCCTCCAGCTGTTTGGGGACTACAACTCCCATCATCCCTAGCTAACACGACCGGTGGTCAGGGATGATGGGAATTGTAGTCCCAAAACCACTGGAGGGCCGAGTTTGGGGGTGCCTGCTCTAAGTGACTTAGCTGCCCTGTGATCATTTGCAAGGGAATCCCTTTTAATTCCACTGGATCGAACCTTCCCCCCCCCAGAAACCATAGGAAAGGATTCTTAGTTCTGTGTGTGCTCTGAGCCTTCACACGTTGCCAGTGAACCTTATTTTGGGGGGAGTGTCCAGGGGAGGGCAAGGGGAGCAACTTGGGAAGGGGTGCCTGTGGCAAATATTATTATTAATAATAATAATAATAATAATAATAATAATAATAATAATAATAATAATAATAATAATATTTCCTGGTCATTGACCGTATTAAAGATATTTGGTTTGATTTTGAATAATAATAATAATAATAATTTTTTTATATCCCAACCTCCCCAGCCGAAAAGCCGGGCTCAGAGAAACTCTCTGCTTTCCCCGAAAAAGTTGGCAATCCCGTTTCTTTAAGCGCTAAAAGCTCTGATGAATGATCTGGCTATGCTGCAAATGGCAAATGACATGGTAATTATTACTATCATCATTATTAAATTTATTTGCCTCCCCTCCACCAGCAGGTCCCAGGGCAGCTTGCAACAATTTAAAATCCAGTATCAAAAACAGCTAAAACAAACTACAGGAAAGAGGAAACATTAATCTCATAGCATCTTCAGGAGTTTTAAGGATGAGTGGTACGGAAATATTCTTAATACGTAAATATAGAAATACTGTAAGGAAACTGCTCCTTTATTTCGATGGAGATGCTTGCAAACAAAAAACAAGGCACTAACCAAGGCCATCAGCTTTGAGGCTATTTTTGGAGTTGAATATTTTTACCTGACCTGTTTCCCATTTAAACTTTTAGGTACTGTAAGATAAAATGAATGGGTGGGGTCGCTGCTGTTGTTTTAAAGTGTTAATGCTGTCATTAGCAGCGTGGGAAGAGCAATGGAGAAAGAACTGGAAATTTACAGCCTGTGAAGTATTGAGGGAAAATCTAATCAAGATGTTTTGTAGATGGTACTTGACACCTACCAGAATAGCTAAAATGTATAAGACAAAAACAGATCTGTGCTGGAGGTGTGGTAAAACACAGGGGACACTTATACAGGTTTGGTGGACCTGTGAAAAAATCAAAAGCTTCTGGAACACAGTGTATGATGAGCTTAAAAAAATGTTTAAGTATAACTTTATGAAAAATACAGAAGCTTTTCTACTAGGGATAACGGACACAGGTATAGCAAGAGAAGATCAGAAAACATTCCTCTATGCCACAGGAGCGGCAAGGATCCTAATTGCTAAAAACTGGAAAAAAGAAACTGTGCCAACAAAAAAGGAATGGCAAGACTAACTGTTAGGGTATATTGAACTGGCTAGATTAAGAGAGGGAGAGATCACACGAGACAAGAGTTTCAAAAAGTATGGGGGAAATGCAGAGAATCCTTCACAAAACATTGCCCTAAAAAACACTTTGTTTCGATTAATGTCTGCAGGAGACTTTGTGGATGTTTAAGTTATAATTAGAAAAATCTTAATAATTATTCATTAAGGAAACAGCTTATAAGAAGTACGGTAAATAAGGAGGCCAGATCCAGGATAAAGGAAGTCTTTTATTTGGTTGTTTGCATTGTTGTATGTTATGCTTATTATATTTCTGTATTGGGGGGTGGGGGTTTATGTTATGTTGTAAATAAAATTTCCAATAAAATTTACTAAGAAAGAAAGAAAGAAAGAAAGAAAGAAAGAAAGAAAGAAAGAAAGAAAGAAGTTAATGCTGTAGTGGTATTTACACTTTTTATTAAGTATTGTTATTGCACTACTGTATTTCGAATATTTGTTGTGAGGCTGGTTGTGTTTGTGGAAAATTCAGCCCACATTGGCTATGAACACCAGTTTGGAAAAACGAAGGCCGCTTTCTGAAGAAAAGGAATGCAGCAATTCTGATAGAAATTACTGCACCGCCCTTTTAAAATCACCTTATTTTTGTATCCCTTGCACTCCTCTTACAATGGTGTACATAGTGTAAAGGTGAAAACAATTTTCACCCCTTTAGCTCCAGAATGCTCACTTTGAAACACAAAGGAAACTAATTTAAATTTTATTTATGCACTCATTTAAATTTCATCTAGGTGTTTGTGGGTAAACTGCACATAGCTCCTTTGGTCTGTGACGTTGATTGGATTTTATTGATTGGATTTCGTTCTCCAGCTGCCGCCCCTTCTTTCTGAAGAATGCCAGGGTGCATTGTAATGGGTTGCGGGTTTGCTTGGGGATGCAGTTTTGAATTTCAAAGCACTTTTATTCAAGGCAAAGAAGCATCTTGCCACAAGGTCACCAGGGATGCGGGAGCTGAGATTCCTGCATTGCAGAATCCTTCTAACTCTACAATTTTATGATTCTAAGCTAGTGCCTACCCTTCAGAGGTTTTGGACTAAAGCTCTGGACACTCTGGCCAGCCAAGGCAATGGTCAGCTATAGTGATGTGAAAAATGTGGATTCCCCCCCACAATTTCATATGCCAGCCCTTCCCTTTTGAAGGAAAACGTCACCAATCCACTTTAATTTCTCTAATTGCAATGCTTCCGCAGCCAGCCATTCCTTAGGAAACACGTGGGGTTTTTATTCCTTCATTGTAAATGCAGCCTTACACTGTCTACTCAGAAGCAAGCGCCACAGTATTTAAAGGAGCGTAAAGGTAAAGGGACCCCTGACCATTAGGTCCACTGGTGGACGACTCTGGGGTTGCGGCACTCATCTTGCTTTATTGGCTGAGGGAGCCGGCATACAGTTTCCGGGTCATGTGGCCAGCATGACTAAGCCGCTTCTGGCGAACCAGAGCAGTGCACAGAAACGCCGTTTACCTTCCCGCCGGAGTGGTACCTATTGATCTACTTGCACTTTGACGTGCTTTCGAACTGCTAGGTGGGCAGGAGCAGGGACCGAGCAATGGGAGCTCATCGGCAAGTCCTAGGCTCTGTGGTTTAGACCACAGCGCCACCCGTGTCCCACTAATTATCAAGTGATTAATTGCTGAAATGGATAAACTGACAGATACAGCTCAGAGAGAGGGGGGGGGAGAGGCATAGGGTGGTTTGCTGGTGCCTGGGGCAGGGCAAGCGTTGCACCTCCTTGGTGGACTGGGCAGCTGGGGTGGGGGCACACACCAATGGGGGCACGGAGCCTACATGGAGGGTGAATGGATCCTGCCTCCGATAGGCTCCTCGCCCACTGGACCATCCACCTCCCCACTGGACCAACCGATCCTCTGCCAAACCTCAGCTGCTAGGGCTCTAGGCCTTTCTTGGGGGTGCCTGATCCCGTCCCCTCAAAAATGTGCACCTGGGGCCACTGCCCGCCCGGCCTCCCCACATTTTGCCTCTGGAAAGAGGGCAGTTCACCAAAAGGAAATACTTTTTCAATGACTTTAGGGAGTAAGTGGACTCCGGCTTCCAAGTACTGGGACTCTTACTATAAGCATGTAATACATGGGTAGGCAAACTAACGCCCAGGGGCTGGATCCGGCCCAATCACCGTCTCAATCCGGCCCACGGATGGTCCGGGAATCAGCGTGTTTTTACATGAGTAGAATGTGTCCTTTTATTTAAAATGCATCTCTGAGTTATTTGTGGGGCATAGGAATTTGTTCATTTTCCCCCTTCAAAATATAGTCCGGCCCCCCACAAGGTCTGAGGGACAGTGGACCGGCCCCTGCTGAAAAAGTTTGCTGACCCCTGATGTAATATTTGAAAAAGGAGTTTTAATGGAACGCAGCTCCCATTATTATTATTATTATTATTATTATTCCCTGCCCATCTGGCTGGGTTTTCCTAGCCACTATGGATTGTTGCTGTTTAAATGCTTCCAGCAATACAGAGGATTGAACTGATATGGGGATGTTGCGGTGGAAGGAATACGGCATTGTGAACATAGGAAGTGCCCCTGGATCAGGCCCATCGTAATCCCACATACCGTTCTCACAGGTTGGAATTTTAATCTACTTTGACTCACAGGGGAACTGCATACTGAATAGTTACTGAACGGCCAGATCAAACAGCACACACCATTTTAGCTTTAGGCAAACAAGCGACTGAGCTATGGATTCTGCCTAAGAACTAGACAAACGAAAGACGGCAATATTGTTAGTTCCTGAATTCCCTGTGGCTCAGAAGAGTTAACCAGGCCTTTGTGAAATCCTAGATTTCATGGAAATAGGTGGCAAAATCTTGCTTGCTTCGGAGGGCAAGTGTCTCTGCCCATGGCATAGGGCAGCCTTTGTTTGTGGTGCGAACCGAGTTTTGCTCTGATCAAACACTAATGAAAAGGTTGGGCTCCTCAATCGCTGGAATGTTTGTTGTATAGGATAAAGATGTATCCTTTTCAATTGTCCTCCCAAAAACTCAGGAAAAGTGTGTGTGTGTGTGTGTGTGTTTGCATCCACATGTACTTCACCTTTCCTTACTCTATAGAATCACAGAATTGTAAAGTTGGAAGGGACCCTGAGGGTCATCTAGTCCAACCCCCTGTAATGCAGGGGTCTCAGCTAAAGAATTCCTTGCAGATGGCCACCCGACCTCTGCTTAAAAACCTCCAAGGAAGGAGAGGCCGCCATCTTCCGAGGGAGCCCATTCCATTGTCAAAAAGCTTCTTCTCCATCGGAAGATTCCTCCAGCATAAACGCTTCGTGCCACAACTGAACATGTTTGTGGTTTCCAATTCTGGTCATAAGAACATGCGAAAAGCTCTGCTGGGATCAGGCCAACGGCCAACTTAGTCCAGCATCCTGTTACCTCAGTGGCCAACCAGGGAAACCCGCAGGCAGGACCTGAGGACAACAGCAACATTCTCCCCTGCAATTGTTTCCAGCAACGGGTCTTCGGAAGCAATTGCAGCCTCTGACTGTGGAAGCAGGACAGAGCCATCCTGGCCAGTAAGGTAAAGCTAAAGGACCCCTGACAGTTAAGTCCAGTTGCGGACGACTCTGGGGTTGCGGTGCTCATCTCGCTTTATTGGCCGAGGAAGCCGGCGTACAGCTTCTGGGTCATGTGGCCAGCAGGACTAAGCCGCGTCTGGCGAACCAGAGCAGCGCACGGAAACGCCGTTTACCTTCCCGCCGGAGCAGTACCTATTTATCTACTTGCACTTTGACGTGCTTTCAAACTGCTAGGTGGGCAGGAGCTGGGACAGAGGATCATAGAATCATAGAATCATAGAATCATAGAGTTGGAAGAGACCACAAGGGCCATTGAGTCCAACCCCCTGCCAAGCAGGAAACCCCATCAGAGCACTCCTGACATATGGTTGTCAAGCCTCTGCTTAAAGACCTCCAAAGTAGGAGACTCCACCACACTCCTTGGCAGCAAATTCCACTGTCAAACAGCTCTTACTGTCAGGAAGTTCTTCCTAATGTTTAGGTGGAATCTTCTTTCTTGTAGTTTGCATCCATTGCTCCGTGTCCGCTTCTCTGGAGCAGCAGAAAACAACCTTTCTCCCTCCTCTATGTGACATACTTTTATATATTTGAACATGGCTATCATATCACCCCTTAACCTCCTCTTCTCCAGGCTAAACATGCCCAGCTCCCTTAGCCGTTCCTCATAAGGCATCGTTTCCAGGCCTTGGACCATTTTGGTTGCCCTCCTCTGGACACGTTCCAGTTTGTCAGTGTCCTTCTTGAACTGTGGTGCCCAGAACTGGACCCAGTACTCCAGGTGAGGTCTGACCAGAGCAGAATACAGTGGCACTATTACTTCCCTTGATCTAGATGCTATACTCCTATTGATGCAGCCCAGAATTGCATTGGCTTTTTTAGCTGCCGCGTCACACTGTTGGCTCATGTCAAGGAACGGGAGCTCACCCCGTCACAGGGATTCAAACAGCCAACCAGGGGCGTCTTGCCCATAGAGGCAAGTGGCGCAGGGCACCAAGGTGCCATGTTCTGGAGGGCACCAGGAAAGAGGCGGAGGCTGGATGCGGCGCCTCCCGACATCAGCTTGCTGCCCTCGCCTGCCTCGCTGAAGCAGCGCCGCCCCTGGAGTCTCCACCTCTTCCCCACCGGCGAAGCTGCCCTCCAGCCGCTGCCCGCCTCCTCCAGCCCCGCAAAGTTGCCGGCAGCACCGTAAAAAGGTCGGCAACTCTGGGAAACGGGGTGTGGGTGTGGGTGTGTGGCACCGGAGGGATCTTGGCACCCCAGCGCTGGATATACTTAAGACAGCCCTGCCTCCGACCTTCAGATCCGCAAGCCCTAGGCCCAGTGGTTTAGACCACAGTAGCCATCCTCAATTGCCCTCTCCTCCTCCATGAACTTTTGAAGCCCTCCAGGCCGGTGGCCATCGCTGCCTCCTGCAGGGGCGAGTTCCACAGATTAACTATGCATTGCGTGAAGAAGGGCTTTATTTTATCCACCCTGAATGTGGTGGTGCTGGGCTTAGTCGGCCCGGCCAGGTGGCTTGGGGGCTTCGTGCGTGTGACGTCATGCATGCAATTTGGTCGCAACTTGGCACCTCTGCCTCCCACAGACTCTCCTTGGAGAAAAAGATGGGATGTACAGTGGTACCTGTGGATGCGAACGGGATCTGTTCCGGATCCCTGTTCACATCCTGAAGTGAATGCAACCCATGTCTGCGCGTGCGCGGATCACAACTCGCTGCTTCCGCGCATGCGCTTGACGTCATTTTGAGCATCTGTGAGGGGCAAAACCTGGAAGCAATGCATTCCATTACTTCCGGGTTGCCACGGAGAGCAACCCGAAAATGCTCAACCCAAAGTTACTTCAAGTAATAGTGCCACTGTATTCTGCTCTGGTCAGACCTCACCTGGAGTACTGTGTCCAGTTCTGGGCACCACAGTTCAAGAAGGACACTGACAAACTGGAACGTGTCCAGAGGAGGGCAACCAAAATGGTCAAAGGCCTGGAAACGATGCCTTATGAGGAACGGCTAAGGGAGCTGGGCGTGTTTAGCCTGGAGAAGAGGAGGTTATGGGGTGATATGACAGCCATGTTCAAATATATAAAAGGATGTCACATAGAGGAGGGAGAAAGGTTGTTTTCTGCTGCTCCAGAGAAGCGGACACGGAGCAATGGATGCAAACTACAAGAAAGAAGATTCCACCTAAACATTAGGAAGAACTTCCTGACAGTAAGAGCTGTTTGACAGTGGAATTTGCTGCCAAGGAGTGTGGTGGAGTCTCCTACTTTGGAGGTCTTTAAGCAGAGGCTTGACAACCATATGTCAGGAGTGCTCTGATGGTGTTTCCTGCTTGGCAGGGGGTTGGACTCGATGGCCCTTGTGGTCTCTTCCAACTCTATGATTCTATGATTCAACCCAAGGTATGACAGTAGATTCAATAAACCAGCAAATAAAATGGAAATTTTTTAATTCACCATGTAAAAAACCATTGAGTGACATCCAACGAAGTCATACTTCCTGAGTAGGCCTCTTGATATCAATGGAGTATGCCTAATATTGGCTGAAAGTCTTGTGACTGCTGCTATTTTGAAACCAGCTGTGACCACGAGAGTCAGGCCAGCGATGCTAAAAGGTCAGATGTTTGTAAGTGCCTTGCGAGTGACTCCATCTTTCCAGTGTGTTGACCTTGCGGGAACCAGGTGGCAAACGGGTGCCTGCCTCCAACTTGAATTCGGAGATTTAATTATCTGTTGGTCACTAGGTCTCAAGGTCGCTTGCTCTCTCTTTTAAAAATAGCTGTGTAAAGTGAAGTATGAGGAACCACCCTCCCCAATGGGTGGGGGGAGGCTTCTGAAACCCCATTATCACCAGATATCCTAAAATAATGGCTCCAGTGGGATCAGTGGGCAGCTGGAGCTGGCAAGCAGCAAGTGATCTAATCATGGGTTTTGTTATGCAGATGCGGCTCTGGGGATGCGTCAGAGCTCTGAGAAATCAGCAGGTAAATGGAAAATGGCATTAGTTTGGGGGCAGCTAGAATCCTTGATCTGCTCCTCCTTGCCTGATTGCAGAAGCCCCATTCAGAGAAGGGCCTTTGCTCTCCCAAAGAGCTAAGCTGAGGCTGAAAGAGCAAGGAAAAGGAATGCCAACCAATATCTGCAGCTAGAGAAAGCGACAGGAAGAGGCCAACCAAAACAAAAAGTCTATAAGGAATCTTTAAAGAATATTTAGAAAACTATGGAATAAAAGGAAACATCTTGGCAAAATTAGACTGATCCCTGTATTGTATACATCTAAGTTTGTAGGGAGGTAAAAATAAATTATGTAAGAAATATGTAACTGTGTGGTATAGAGTAATGGGTAGATAAAGTACAGTGAGATTAACTGGAAATCAATTTTAAATTTCTTCTCTATAAGTTTTATAATTGTGTTCAGTATCAGGAGTATATATGATGATAATAATTATTATATTAATCTTCTTGTATTTTATAGTGTGGTGGTTTGTTTGATTTTTCTGTTATTTGTATGTTTTATTGTATGTTTGTTTACTTGTACGTAGTCTGTTTTCCCATAAATGTACTGTATTTATTTTAAATTAATAAATATATATTTTTTAAAAAGGAACGCCAATAATATTTTTGCCCCAGGAGAGAGGCGTCACAATGCTTGTGCCTTCAAGCATTTTACATTCTGGATTTGGTGCTCTTGAAAAAAGAATATAATGTTATTTTTATTATCTGTATATATTATTATCATTATTGCCTGTATATGCCCATTCAACTGCTTTGATCTGCAGAAATGGCCCTGCAAAAGATGTCAATAAGCAGGGAGTTCCGAAGTTTTAGGTGCTGCCACACTAAAGGGATTCCTTTGCTAAAGTGAGGAACGGGTATTACGTGACATCTATAAGAGTGCCATGTAAGGGCAAAAGATTGCTGGCTGCGCATCACCAGGGATGTGATCCCTGAGCAGGGATGTGATCCCAGGTCTCCTTGCTCCTGCGCTACATTTCACACACCACACTCTGCCGTATGGCTCCTGTGGGATCTTTGCCTGTGGCACCAAGGGGCTGAGCTTCCTTGGTGAGATATGGAATGTCCCAGATGCTCAGGAAATAGAAACCTGCAGTCCAGTTTCTGAGACTGAAGGGAAAGTTGTCAGTCTGGCTGGGGTTAAAAATGAACACGGAGAAGGCTGAGGAGCAAAGAATGAGAATAGGGTTTGGGGAATGTGAAGGATAAGGAGGCCAGACAAAAGGAGACTGAAGATAGCACTTGGATAGCACGGGAATGGACTGATAAAGAGAACCCAAGGGGTCAGTTGAGGCTTGAGGAGCCAGGGCAGTGAGGCGTTGGAGGGCGCTGCAAAGTAGCTGGCATTTGAGCAAGCAAGGGAAATGATTGGCAAGGGAGAGGCAGAGGCAAATCGTCTCCAAAGGATTGTAAGGAAAGGCAACTCCTGCACAGCAGGGGGTTGGCCTAGATGACCCCTTAGGGTCCCTTCCTACTCAACCATTCTATGATCCTCTGAATACCTGTTTTATGAAGAACTGACCTTTCACGCTTGCCTAAAAGGGGCTAGATGAGAGATTTGGCATGGTGCGTCAAGACAACTCTTCCTATCGTTTGGATTCTGAGTTCTCAGGGAACCCCAAACTCTTGCCAGACCCCACAGAACTTTCAGCTTGCAACAGACTGGGACTCGAGGCCATTGGAGAGCCACTGAGCCCCTTCTTTCCTGGGGAGAAGCAGGTAGGATTCAGCAGAAGAGTTCAGGAGGAAAGTGACCGGCGCTTTCTCCTCTGCTGGAAGAAAAGCTCAAAAAATGTTGCTTTTCTTTAAGGGCAGGATTCAGGAACCATTTGTGCCTCCACCTGGAAAGGAAGAAAGGAAGCATGTTGTTTGTTGTTGTTTTAGTCGTTTAGTCGTGTCCGACTCTTCCTGACCCCCTGGACCAGAGCACGCCAGGCCCTCCTGTCTTCCACTGCCTCCCGCAGTTTGGTCAAACTCATGCTGGTAGCTTCGAGAACACTGTCCCACCATCTCGTCCTCTGTCGTCCCCTTCTCCTTGTGCCCTCCATCTTTCCCAACATCAGGGTCTTTTCCAGGGAGTCTTCTCTTCTCATGAGGTGGCCAAAGTCTTGGAGCCTCAGCTTCAGGATCTGTCCTTCCAGTGAGCACTCAGGGCTGATTTCCCTAAGAATGGAGAGGTTTGATCTTCCTGCAGTCCATGGGACTCTCAAGAGTCTTCTCCAGCACCAGAATTCAAAAGCATCAATCCTTCGGCGATCAGCCATCTTTATGGTCCAGCTTTCACTTCCATACATCACTACTGGGAAAACCCTAGCTTTTACTATACGGACCTTTGTTGGCAAGGTGATGTCTCTGCTTTTTAAGATGCTGTCTAGGTTTGCCATTGCTTTTCTGAAAGGAAGCATATAATCTCTCAAAAGCCAGCCAGACTTCAAGGGGGGGGGATGCACAGTGTTTTGTTTTTGTTTTTTTAAGACCGATCTCAGATGCAAGGATCTTACAATCCACTTGGGTCTCAGAAAGGAGCGGAGGGGATACAAATGGCAAGAGCACCAGACAAGGAAGTGGGGAAGGGGGGTAATAGGAAGGGCAGCACTGGTATAGTGGTTAGAGTGTTCAACTACGACCAGTGAATCCCATGTTCACATCAGCTGTGATTCCTGCATTGCAGGGGGTTGGACTAGATGTCCCTTGGGAACCCAGTCAGATGGGCAGGGAAGAAGAAGAAGAAGAGGAGGAGGAGGAAGAAGAAGAGGAGGAAGAAGAAGAGGAAGAAGAAGAGGAGGAAGAAGAGGAAGAAGAAGAAGAAGAAGAGGAGGAGGAGGAAGAAGAAGAAGAAGAGGAAGAAGAAGAAGAAGAAGAGGAAGAAGAAGAAGAGGAGGAAGAAGAAGAAGAGGAAGAAGAAGAAGTGGAGGAAGAAGAAGAGGAGGAAGAAGAAGAGGAAGAGGAAGAGGAAGAGGAAGAAGAAGAAGAAGAAGAGGAAGAAGAATAATTCCTCGAAAGGAGAATGGCAGACGAAATTAATGGATTACGCAGAATTGGACAAAATGGCAGGAAGGATTCAAAACATGCGGGACCAGAGGATTGGAAGAAGTATATGAACTATTTGAAGAGCAATTGTAACCAACAAATTACGCTAGTAGGACTACAAGAAGTTTTGCAAGGAGAAATATACAAAGTGTTACAAAGTAGAAAAATGTTACAGATAGGTAGCCGTGTTGGTCTGCCATAGTCAAAATAAAAAAATTCCTTCCAGTAGCACCTTAAAGACCAACTAAGTTAGTTCTTGGTATGAGCTTTCGTGTGCATGCACACTTCTGTGTGCATGCACACGAAAGCTCATACCAAGAACTAACTTAGTTGGTCTTTAAGGTGCTACTGGAAGGAATTTTTTTATTATTAAAGTAGAAAAAGATAGAGATATTGGTTATGAGTTTTAAATGTAATAGGGAAAGTAAGAAATGCATACTAAGAGATTAGACTGGAAAAATTTTCAGACAGGACTGATGGAAGTCAAAAAATTGAATAAGATGTAAAAGTATGTTTAATTATTGTTGAAAATGGTATGTTAAAAAACCTAATAAAAATTTATATTAAAGAAGAAGAAGAAGAATTTCTGTCATTGTTTATTATTGATGGATAATCCTAATATTCCTTGCCATAGACAGTGGTAGCCGAGGGGAGAAAGCCACTTTGCAGAAGTCCACCCACCCACCCACAGCCCAGCTTGGAGGCATCAAAGCGCACTCTGGGGATTTTGTCTGCTTGTTGTGCAGCTGCCTTGAATACTTTTGAAAACGAAGTCCATGCACAACCACGAATCTCTTCTCTTCTTCCCACTCCTCCCAGCCTGTTGATGAAAAGGAACCGGGCCTCCCAGCCAAACTGAAAAAGGCAGATCTGGCAGGAACAGGAATCTGGGAGAATTTGCAGGAGAACCACGACCCAAGCGAAGCAGGCACAGAGAACCAACCATATTAGGCAATGGAGTCAAAATACGTGTGTGTGTGTGTTGCATTCTATAATCCTTTAAAAAGCTCCTGGGGAAATGTGAGTTATTGTATTTGACTGTCATTGGGAGGGATTAAATGACTTGCATTCTCCCTCTTGGTATTTATTCCCCATACGCCTTGATTTTTGCAGGCGATAAACCCAGCAGTCCTGGAAGAACAGGAGAAAAGCACAGCTCTGCTTATTCCAGCGGCTCACTTCCAGCAGGACACAGAAGTTATAACACCCCTCCACTGTTTATTTCCAGCATCCAATATTCAGAGATATACTGCTCCAGGACATGGAAGATCCATGAGCGATCCACTTTAGCAACACTGGGAGCAAGGCATAAATTGCTCTTTTTAGTGGACTTTGGAACTCCCTGACTCTTGACACCAGGCCTTCGCTGTGCTCTTTTCGGCGTCTACTGAAAACAGTCTTGTTTAGACAAGCCCGCCCAGGTGCTGTGAAGGTTGACTCGAGTTTTAATCTGCTTATAGCCTGCT
Source organism: Podarcis vaucheri (assembly GCF_965113315.1). NCBI lineage: Eukaryota > Metazoa > Chordata > Lepidosauria > Squamata > Lacertidae > Podarcis > Podarcis vaucheri. The sequence goes on along the minus strand of NC_138767.1, from coordinate 2,808,199 downwards.
GCTATTTTAACTTTTCAGAAGTAAATTTTAGGAAACAAATAAACAGACATTCCTTCAAATGTAGGAAGGAGATAAAGAGACATTCCTTCAAATGCTCAAAAGCCTGATGTGATTTCCTAGCTAGTTTCAAAGAGAAAAGGGCCGAGAGAGATTTAATTTCAAATGCGAAGAATTTGTAAAAGATGTCTGGAAGTCAGCAAGAGGGAGGGAAGGAGGCCGATGCTTTGTTTGAGCAATGCTTTAAGTTATGGATTTGTGTAATGAAAATGTAATGAAATATGGAAAACTCAATAAAAATTATGTTTAAAAAAATAAAAAAATTAATTTCCTCCCCCATATTCAGTCTGCATGGAATTGGGGTGGGGTCTCCCAGAAGGGAAATAGCTTGCCCCACCTGTTTTGATAGACCTTGTGATTGCAGCAACAAAAGCCACACCAGGAATGACAATCTAATCAGTGCCCAGATTTTAACCAAATCATGCTTCCTTTGACCACTGGCAAGTGCAAACAGGGACAGCCCTTTGCCCCACTGAACGCACAGTCTTTACCTGCTTACCTGGGAGTAAGTTCCATTGAAGTCCAGTGGGACTTACTTCTGAGCAGACAGATAAAGCTTGCTCAATTTGCAATAAAGGAATAAACGCCCACGTAATTCCTAAGACATGGCTGGATGCGGAAGCATTGCAATGGAAGGATTTAAAGTGGATTAATGACCTATCCCTTCAAAATTATGGGAAGGGCTTTGCATGCCAGCAAAGCCCTTCATTTCCTTCATTTGGAGCCAGAGTTTTATTTTCAGGATAAAACAGGGCTCCGTTTTTGCACCTACAACCCCCCCCCCCAACACCATTTTTAATTGTTCTCCAGTTGGAATTGTTCTACACTTGGAAGGTATGTTTTGGTTTTGGTTTGGTTCTAAATACATTTTATTCGATTTTCTTCCAACTACTGTATACAAAAGTGAAAATCACCATAACAGAAACAATAATAACAAACACACACACACACAAAACTATATACCAAAACAATTTCAAATCCAAAAATAGGGATTCTCTTAATCCCGCGACTTCCCTCCAGCCCTTCGCCTGGTTCCTTAATTTTTCTTTTCAACTGCATATCATTACTATTCAAAAAAATCATCATCATCATCATCCAATTTTCTCTATTATTTCTCTAAAACTACAAGTTTTCTTAAAATCCTGCCAGTGTGTTAACTTGGTTACAATACTTTTACAACAAACATTTCCCATTCTTTTCTGAATTTCTCGTCGTCTTGGTTTCTGAGCTTTCCAATTAATTTTAGCCATTTAGGCGTATTCCATTAACTTGATTTGCCAGTCTTCTTTAATTGGGGCAGCTTCTTCTTTCCATCTTTGGGCTAACAATATCCGGGCGGCGGTCGTGACATACAGAAACAATTTCTTTGGAAGGCGTATTAAGGCAACATATCAGAGCAGCAGAGTCTCTACATTACAAATATCAAAACCATCTGAACTGCAATGGCTTCTCCCTGCCAGTGGCGTAGCGTGGGGGGTGCAGGGGGGGCCGGCTGCACCGGGCGCAACATCTGGGGGGTTAGGGTTAGGGGGTGCAAATCCATGGGTTGGGGGCGCAAATTACTTGCCTTGCCCTGGGTGCTGACAACCCACGCTACACCACTGCTCCCTGCCTCTCAGTTCTAGGAACTGCCACCTTAAGAATAAGTGCCGGCCTGTCCAGATCAAACATAAGAAAATAAGGGCAGCCTGATGGGTCACAGTGGCCGACCAGATAGGATTTGAACACAACAGCAGCTCTCTTGCGGTCTTAAACAAGCAGCTTCACAGCAGATTGGGAAGAAAGTGCTGTGAGTTTCTGAGCGAGGAAGGGGGCATTGAGGCCGCGTGCCCGAGGCTCTCCTAATTCCTGAATCCAGCAAGGATTCAGTTGCTTCTTGATTGATAATGGCCACACTAAATATGGGCCATTAAGGGAACAAAAGAAGTGGCTCTGTGCCAGAGGACAAATGGGTGGAGGGGCCCCTCCCTTAACTGCCTGATACAAAATCCTTTAACACTTAGATAGATAAAACTTTATTCGCATTAGCCAATGGCCATAGCAACAATAAAACATTTCAGTATACACAGAAAAGGAAATTTGATATAAAAGCACAATTTAAAGTCCTGAATCAGCAGTCAGTTAGTGGCCCTCATTCTGATTGCCCCTGCTATGAACCTAGCAACCTTTGCTGTTATCTGCTCATTTTGATCTGCTCTAATGCTTGAGTTGAGCCTTTAATTCTTGCTTACCCCCCAAAAAAACTTTTCTTTCCCTCTGTATTTTTATTTGAAACCACACAGAGAAACTTGGGACAACCCAGTCAGATGGGTGGGATATTTATTATTATTATTATTATTATTATTATTATTATTATTATTATTATTATAGCTAGAAGCTAGAAGCTGGTGGGCTGCAGGCTAGGCAGCTAAACAACAGAGGCATGCCTGATTTCTGCTGGGATCCAAGGCTGTGGCTATGGAAGAAGCAAGACTTTCTTGGGGTGCAATGCTGTGAGCCTTTCCATCCTAGGCTCAGTTTGCATATATGTGTAAATAAACCATATATCCTAAAGACACCAGAGTCTCCGCTGTCCCTCATTCCAAGGAAACCGAACCCTGGGGGAACTCCTGGAACCTGAGCTTGGAGACTGGTGTGACATGCAGCAATATATAAAGCAATAGCACATATGGAAAACAAATTCGAATCCCACACGGATGCCAATTAGGTTTTTAAAAAATCTTCAAGCTTTGCTGAAAACTAAAAGCTCTCCAATGCTAAGGTGTTCCACACAGCAACCGTTACGCAGGTGTAGAGTGCCTCTGAATTTGGAGCTTTCAATTAAGGACCAGGTGTGCTGCCTGGGAGTCATTCTGGATTCACAGCTCCCCATGGAGGCGCAGGTCAATTCTGTGTCCAGGGCAGCTGTCTACCAGCTCCATCTGGTACGCAGGATGAGACCCTCCCTGCCCACAGACTGCCTCACCAGAGTGGTGCATGCTCTGGTTATCTCCCGCTTGGACAACTGCAATGCGCTCTACGTGGGGCTACCTTTGAAGGTGACTCGGAAACTACAGCTAATCCAGAATGTGGCAGCTAGACTGGTGACTGGGAGCAGCCGCTGAGACCATATAACACCGGTCTTGAAAGACCTACATTGGCTCCTAGGACGTTTCCGAGCACAATTCAAAGTGTTGGTGCTGACCTTCTCGGTCCAGTATATCTGAAGGAGTGTCTCCATCCCCATTGTCCAGTGCCGACGGCCTTCTGGTGGTTCCCTCACTGCGAGAAGCAAAGCTACAGGGAACCAGGCAGAAGGCCTTCTTGGTGGTGGCGCCCGCCCTGTGGAACGCCCTCCCACCAGATGCCAAAGAGAAGAACAACTATCGGACTTTTAGAAGACATCTGAAGGCAGCCTTGTTTAGGGAAGTTTTTAATGTGTGACATTTTAATGTATTTTAAATCTTTGTTGGAAGCTGCCCAGAGTGGCTGGGAAACCCAGCCAGATGGGCAGGGTACAAATAAATTATTATTATTATTACTATTACTATTCATGGGACTCATAGCTGACAGCGCAGTGTAGTGGTTAGAGTAGCTCTGAGGAGACCTGGGTTCACACCCTACTTGGCCCGAATTCTCTCACTGCGGGTGACCTTGTGGGCACTGTCTCCCAGCCTTTCCTACCTCGCAAAATTATTGAACCAATAAAATGAGATAGAAAACAAACAGGTCTGCTGTTACACAGAGGAAAACAGAGAGTAATAATGAATGAAATGCATAGAGTACTGGCCTCTGCTCCTCCACTATCTAGCCCCGTTTAAAGCCATCTCAAAAACTAACCAACGCTGCATTTTGTGAATGCCACAAAATAAACTCTTTCATATATTTTTTTTTCTGTTCTGAATCTCCCACACACACCCAAAACCTGTTTCACTGATCCTAGGACTGTGTCAAACTGTTTTTAAAACTGTGTTTTTAAATTGCTGTAAGCCAGCCTGGCACCTTATGGCAAAAGATGGGTAATAAATCAAAATAACCACTGCAACATACATGTCTTTCTGCCTCCCACTTACGAGAATGTGCCTGGGCTTGCTCTGAAATCAGAATATCCAACAGATATGCCCAGCTTTCTCTAGGCAGGAAGGCTCTAATAAGTGGGGAAACTGCACCTGTTGAATTTTTGCCTGCAGAGCAGCTGCTAAAGGCATACAAACCCTTTAGAGAAAAATATGCCCATCTGAGTTATTAGCATTTTGCATTGTAGCAGAGCTTTACCAACCTGCCCCAGTTGTTTTGGACTCCCGCCAGTGATGGAAATTGTAGTCTGAAACATCTGGAGGCAACCAGTCGGCAGAGACATCTGTCCTAAACCAGCAACAAAACCAAGTTCTCACAAACCTAGCTGAGATTCCTGCATTTCAGGGGGTTGGACTAGATGACCCTCGTGTTCCCTTCCAAGTCTACAATTCAATGACCCTATGATTACAGAGTAGTCTCTGCTGCCACCTGGTGGTGTTCTGGCTAAATGGACGTTGAGAGCTGACTTCCACATGACTACACAACAAAGCATTTTCTCTGATATTTTGCATGCAGAAGAATGCCTGGTCCATTCCCCGTTGCAAACAGTCCCTAAGGCTGAATGCTTTCCTGGGCAACAATAGGGTGCACTCGGGTCTTTTTTTCCCGGGGGGGGGGGGGAGAGACGCATTTTGTGAATCTTTGTACTTTTGTCCATTTCCCGTATTTATTTTTCGCGATTTGAACTATAAAATGGTGATTTTCCTGAGTCAAAATGAGAGTACCCCTAAACATTTTTCTTTAGAAAAAAATAAGCACTGGATGCACTTAAAACTGCAATACCGTACTGTGTAAACTGGGAGCAATGGGGGAATGAAAAACCATCTTCCGCAGAAACTGCTGCTTGCCTTCTATCACTGTGCCATTGAGAGCGTGCTCACTTATGGCTTATGTGTGTGGTACGGAAGCTGTACTACCCGGGACAGGTTGGGGTTGTGCAGGGTTGTTAAGGCAGCAGAGAGCATTGTTGGCTGCCCACTCTCCACCTTAGAGAAGATTTATGCCACAAGGTGCCATAGGAAGGCACTGGACATAGTAAAAGATCCATTGCATCCTGGTCACTGTCTCTTCGAGCTCCTGCCGTCGGGACGGAGATACAGGACGATGAAGACAAGAACGAGCCGTCTTAAGAACAGCTTCTTCTCCAGAGCGATCTCGGCCCTGAATGGGAAGCCCGGACTTTGAAAGTCATCTAATCTCCCTTGCTGTATTATACTGTATTGTTTAATTAGTGTTTTTATGGAGCAGTCAAGTAATTTCGTTGTCCCCGAAGGGGGCAATGACAATAAAGATATTCTTATTCTCTTATTCTTATGAATGAGGACCTGCAGTGGTTACAGCTGCTGCCTGGCAACTGTTTGCCTGATGGAACTGGTGACACCTCCAGGCAAGCCTATGATGTTTAGTGAGCCTTTGGAGAGAGCAAGACAGGTCTGGCTCCAGAAGGGGGTGATGCCAGCTAAGTATTTTGCGGGGAAGGCTGTAGCTCAACTGGTAGAGCTTTGCACGCCATAAAAATTCAAGAAGACCCCAGCATCCTGGTCTCACGATGACCAACCAGATGGCCCTGTGGGAAACCCAAGATCAGGATTCGAACACAAGAGAAACGCTCTCCCCTTCTGTGGTTTCCAGCAACTGGTGGTCAGAAGCTGGAGGCCTCCAGCTATGGCGAGAGAACACGGGTTTGTCTAATCCTCTTTATTTATTATTTTAAAAAATTATTAACAATGTCAACATAACAAATGATCAAAACAAATCATCTTCATTATTCCCCCCTGTTTCCCCCCTCCCCCCTCTTTATTGGAAGCTGCCCAGAGTGGCTGGGGAAACCCAGCCAGATGGGCGGGGTACAAATAATAAATTATATTATTATTATTATTTGATTTGAAAAGCAGACCACCACACTTCTTGTTTCCCAAGCGCTGCAGGGGGTTGGGCTAGATGACCCTTTGGGTCCCTTCCAAGCCAAGAAAAGTACCAGCTGCTGATTCCTGTCGCTCAAGCTGCAGTTGAAGTCCCAGGAGCGAGCCGGGGAAGATGTTCGAAATCCCTTGTCGACCTTAGCTGCCCTTGCACTTGTGAATATGACCCGCTCTCCTGGCCTCTGCCCCCTATTCTCGCACGCTTTTTGGGCCCCCAGACACACAAACAGCCACTTTCTGGCTTTTTTTATATATAAAATATTTATTGAGTTTTCACAAATTATATAAACATACACAACACAGACAAACACACACAAAAACAAACAAATATAATTTCAAATCCTTATTTTCTTAAAACTTACTTCCCCGACCTCCCCGTACCTCCCCTTTCTGCATTCCAATTTCAAATATTTAGTTCAGCAAATCCTCACCCTTAATTTTATCTAATTGTATTCTTTTCTTTTCTTTTAGCTTGATCTTTACAGCTGTAATCCACTTACTTTCTATAATCACAACATTTTAACACTCATTAAGCCACTTTCTGGCTCTTTCCCCCCAGTTGCCTCTTAGCTGGCCAGCTCCCATCCCGTTGCTAGGCGCCTGCTAAGATGCTCCGGTTGCCTAGCAACCTTGCTGTTGCGGTTGCGGTTGCTGGGCATCGGAAGAACTACCGCTCCCAGGGTGCTCTGGGGCCTGCCACACCTGAGATGGGGGGGTGCTGATGTTGCCATGGTCACGAAGGCAAACAATATGGCTGCGCCCAGCCTTGCAGGGCAGAAGGGAGCTGGTGGAGAAGCTCTGAGCCCGGTCCAGGGGGGCACCTAGAGGCTGCCAAGGATACAGGGGAGACGGGCATCAGCATGGCCAACGGGGAGCTGGACGAGGAGAGCCTGAACGACCTGTACAGTTGGGTCGATGCCATCCCTCTTTCGCGACCCAAGAGGAACATCGCCCGCGACTTCAGCGATGGAGGTTTGGGGCGGCCAATTTTGTGTGTGTCCTGGCACTTGTATATGTGTGTTTCACAGTGGATTATAGAATCATAGCATCCGGGGCCTTGGGCTTGGGCCGATGCCAGCTGCTGCAAATGTCATGCAGACTCTCTAATAAGTAATAATAATAATAATAATAATTTATTCCTATCCTGTCCATTGGGCCAATGCCAGCAGCAGCTGCAAAAGTCATGCAGACTAATAATAATAATAATAATAATAATAATAATAATAATAATACTTTATTCCTATCCTGTCCATTGGGCCGATGCCAGCAGCTGCTGCAAAAGTCATGCAGACTCTCTAATAGTAATAGTAATAATAATAATAATAATAATTTATTCCTATCCTGTCCATTGGGCCAATGCCAGCAGTTGCTGCAAAAGTCATGCAGACTCTCTAATAGTAGTAGTAGTAGTAGTAATAATAATAATAATAATAATAATAATAATAATAATAATAATTTCTACCCCGCCCATCTGGTTAGGTTTCCCCAGCCACTCTGGGCAGCTTTCAACAGAGCATTAAAAACAGGATAAAACTTCAAACATTCAAAACTTCCCTAAACAGGCCTGCTGCCTTTGGATGTCTTCTAAAAGAGTCCCTATTTTCCAGGGACAGTCCCGGATTTACAGAAGCCGTAATGCCAGTTTCCGATTTGATCCCGGAATGTCCCGCTTCTCCTTAGGACGTCCCTATTTTCACTGCAGAAATGTTGGAGGGTATCTTAGGACATCTCTGTTTTCATCAGGAAAACGTTGGAGGGTTTGGGGTTATGTGACCCTTGAGACATAGTTGAGTAACTATACAACCTTTAGAAGGCAGCCCTGCCTACGGAAGATTTTTTTAATGTGCAATGTTTTATTATGTTTTTATATACATTGGAAGCTGCCCTGAGTGACTGGGGCAACCCAGTCAGATGGGCGGGACATAAATAATAAAATTATTATTATTATTATTATTATTATTATTATTATTATTATTATTATTGAATAGGATGGCCCTATTTTTGTTGGAGAAATGTTGGAAGGTATGAGTCATAATAATAATAATAATAATAAATTATTTATTCCCCACCCCTCTGGCTGGCTTTCCCCACCCACTCTGGACAGCTCCCAACATAATATTAAAACACGATAAAAATCGAACATAAGGAGAGGCTGCTGAGATGTGGGGCTCTTAAAGTCACCTCAACCCTGAGTTATGCACGCACTGTACTGAGGCAGACTAAGAGACTGCAATTAATCCAGAATGCGGCAGCTAAACTGGTGACTGGGAGTGGCCGCCGAGACCACATAACATCAGTCTTGAAAGACCTACATTGGCTCCCAGTATGTTTCCGAGCACAATTCAAAGTGTTGGTGCTGACCTTTAAAGCCCTAAATGGCCTTGGTCCAGTATACCTGATAGAGCATCTCCATCCCCATTGTTCTGCCTGGACACTGAGGTCCAGCTCCAAGGGCCTTCTGGCGGTTCCCTCACTGCGAGAAGCCAAGTTACAGGGAACCAGGCAGAGGGCCTTCTTGGTAGTGGCACCCGCCCTGTGGAAAGCACTCCCAACAGATGTCAAAGAGAACAACTACCAGACTTTTAGAAGACATCTGAAGGCAGCCCTGTTTAGGGAAGCTTTTAATGTTTGATGCATTACTGTATTTTAATATTTTGTTGGAAGCCGCCCAGAGTGGCTTGGGAAGCCCAGCCAGATGGGCGGGCTACAAATAATAAATTATTATTATTATTTAGGTTTCATTTGGTAGGTTCTGTTCTGGTTAGAGACATGTCGGGTCACCATAGATGAAGTTTGTAGGAAAAGCCAGGGATGGGGTGGGCTTTGGGAGGGTGGGGGTCATCAGCTGATTCTGCTCCTACTTCTCCCTTTGTGTTCCCATGCAGTTTTGGTGGCTGAAGTGGTGAAGTTTTACTTCCCAAAAATAGTGGAAATGCACAACTACGCTCCGGCTAATTCTACGCAGCAGAAGCTCTCCAACTGGGGGCACCTGAACAGGTAAGTGACATCCCTGACCTATGTCCTGAATTTAAAACCCACTGCTGCCGGCTGAGATAGGGGACATGTCAAATGGGAATGCTGAATGTCAAACACTGCTCGTTTTGCTTGGTGATGTCCTCGTCTTCTTTGCGGATTTCGCTGCATTTCGCTGCAAAACGGAGCATAGCTGGCCGCTGAACTTTGAAACACCTTTGGAAATCCATCACAGCCTTTCAAAGTTGCCCATGTACTCCCAGGAGCCAAAAATCTGCGTGCCTTAAGCCCTTCCCAACCCCATCCTGATGTGTCCAAGGCATCGCACCCTGTGTTCCAGTGGGGACTTTGGATACGCTAACTTGATTTCATTGCAGCTAATCCAGAATGCGGCAGCTAGACTGGTGACTGGGGGCGGCCGCCGAGATCATATAACACCGGTCCTGAAAGACCTACACTGGCTCCCAGTACGTTTCCGAGCACAATTCAAAGTTTTGGTGCTGACCTTGAAAGCCCTAAACAGCCTCGGTCCAGTATACCTGAAGGAGCGTCTCCATCCCCATCGTTCCGCCCAGACACTGAGGTCCAGTGCCGAGGGCCTTCTGGCGGTTCCCTCGCTACGAGAAGCCAAGTTACAGGGAACCAGGCAGAGGGCCTTCCCGGTGGTGGCACCCGCCCTGTGGAACGCCTTCCCACCAGATGTCAAAAAGAAAAATAACTAACAAACTTTTAGAAGATATCTTAAAGGTAAAGGTAAAGGTACCCCTGCCCGAACGGGCCAGTCTTGACAGACTGTGGGGTTTGTGCGCCCATCTCACATTTATTGGCCGGGGGCCAGCGCTGTCCGGGGACACTTCCGGGTCACGTGGCCAGCGTGACATCGCTGCTCTGGCGAGCCAGAGCCGCACACGGAACGCCGTTTACCTTCCCGCTGGTAAGCGGTACCTATTTATCTACTTGCACCCGGGGGTGCTTTCGAACTGCTAGGTGGGCAGGCGCTGGGACCGAACAGCGGGAGCGCACCCCGCCGCGGGGATTCGAACCGCCGACCTTTCGATCGGCAAGCCCTAGGCGTTGAGGCTTTAGCCCACAGCGCCACCCGCGTCCCCTAGAAGATATCTTAAGGTAGCCCTATTTAGGGAAGCTTTTAATGTTTAATAGATTATTGTAGTGTTCTGTTGGAGGCCGCCCAGAGTGGCTGGGGAGGCCCAGCCGGATGGGCGGGGTGTAAATAATCAATTATTATAATATTATTATTGCCTTTCTTCTTCTGCAGGAAAGTGCTGAGCAAGCTTAACTTCTCCATCCCAGAAGACATGGTCCGGAAGATTGCCCAGTGCACCCCTGGGATGGTAGAGCTGGTGTTGATTCCCCTGCGGCAGAAAATCGAGGAAAAACAGAAACAGGCCAAGATGTCTAGCTCCTATCAGGTTAGCAGAGCCCGGAAGGAAGGAGGGATGGAAGGCAGTAAGCCCTGGCCTGTTGCATCTTGCACTGTGACAGCATTTCCGTTCACCTGCAACCTTGCAAGCAGTCCATGCAACAGGAAACTACTGCGCCCATTTTACAGATTACAGAACTGAGGCTGAGAGACAGCAGTTTGCCCCAGAGCGCCAACAACTCCTTGCTAATGGCCCAGCCAAGTCCAAACCACTGCCTCCCAGATCCACGTGGAGCCATCAAGCCTGAGGGCTGCAAATGTGGCTTCTTGTTGCGCCATAATCACCACTGCTCATGCTCTGTGCTCTTGCGTAGAGCTCATTCATTTCAATGGAACTTCCACAGGAGAACTTCCCAGTGGATCACGCCCAGCATTTGCGCAGTGAAAATACTAAGCCACCTTAAATGTGTCAGTTTTTTGCATGCAACCGTCCCTTGTCTGTTGGCATTTTTTGCTCATTGCACCACAGTTTGCACCACATTGGAGCCAGTGTGGTGTAGTGGTTAAGAGTGGTAGACTCGTAATCTGGTGAACCGGGTTCGCTTCCCCGCTCCTCCACATGCAACTGCTGGGTGACCTTGGGCCAGTCACACTTCTCTGAAGTCTCTCAGCCCCACTCACCTCACAGAGGGTTTGTTGTGGGGGAGGAAGGGAAAGGAGAATGTTAGCCGCTTTGAGACTCCTGAAGGGGAGTGAAAGGCAGGATATCAAGTGCAAACTCTTCTTCTTCTTCTTCTGCAGTTTATTTTGCATGTGGGGACAAAGCCATCAGGTTTATGCCACAGAGTATAAATAAAGTGGGACAGCCCCTATCAGCAAAGCAAGAAATGGGCCAGTCCGCTTGCTATTTTTTTGGAGAGCAGCAGAGGGTGCTCTCCCCCAGCTCAGCAAACTGCTTGTTTCAGGCACTGGGAAGACGGTGTCAAGATAAAGGCTGCAACTAACCGCATGCATTGTTTCTGAAAGACGTTTTCTTAGCATGTTCTTCTGAAATGTTTCTTGCTGTGCTGCAATGCCCAGATCTCTGGAAAGTGAGATAAATCAATGGGGGTGAAGTTAGATCTGGCCAAAGCAGCAGCTGGCTGCACTTTGGTTTACTGCTGAATCAGAAAAAAATGGATTGGAGTTTGTTCTGATTCAGCAATAAGCAGAGGGTTTTTTCCCCCTGGGAAATCAGCGGGGCAAACGGAAAACCTCTTGGAGGTGTGTTTCCTAGGCAAGCCCCTTTTCACGCCTTCCTCCTTTCTGCTTCCTTCCAGGGCCATCCTCCAACCGCTGTGGGCTCCTGCAGTCTTTGCTCCTTTCCGTCTCCATTGCCCCAGGTCTCAGCCTTTTTCCTCTTCAGCCCAGCCCCTCCTCGAAGGTCCCCTCTCTCGCTCGCCCTCTTTCCCCCTCTGCTTATCTGATTCACAGGCTCCAGGCTGGGGGGCGCTTGGGATTGCCAGTTGAGTTGCCCTTTGCTTGAAGGCTTGTCCCTCCTCCAGCAAAAGGGTTGCCCGCTATTGCAAAATGCCACATCCTTAAGGTAAAGGGACCCCTGGCCGTTAGGTCCAGTCGTGGCCGACTCTGGGGTTGCGGCGCTCATCTTGCTTTATTGGCCGAGGGAGCTGGCGTACAGCTTCCGGGTCATGTGGGCAGCAGGACTAAACCGCTTCTGGCGAACCAGAGCAGCACACGGAAACACCATTTAACTTCCCGCTGGAGCGATGCCTATTTATCTACTTGCACTTTGACGTGCTTTCGAACTGCTAGGTTGGCAGGAGCAGGGACTGAGCAACGGGAGCTCACCCCGTCGCGGGGATTCAAATCGCCGACCTTACGATCGGCAAGCCCAAGGCTCTGTGGTTTAACCCACAGCGCCACCCGCGTCCCTGCCACACCCTTACACCGATGAAATTCATAGCATCGTAGAACTGCAGAGCTGGAAGGGACACCAGGGGTCATCTAGTCCAACCCCTTCTTGCAATGCAGGAATCTCAGCTCAAGCATCCTGGCAGATGGCCATCCAAACTTTGCTTAAAATTCTCCACGGAAGGAAAGTCCAGCACCTCCTGAGAGAGACCGTTCCACTGTCAAACGTTTCTCCAATGAAAATAGAGATGTCCTAGAATTATAGACTCATAGAATCATAGAGTTGGAAGAGACCACAATGGCCATCGAGTCCAACCCCCTGCCAAGCAGGAAACACCATCAGAGCACTCCTGACATATGGTTGTCAAGCCTCTCCTTAAAGACCTCCAAAGTAGGAGACTCCACCACACTCCTTGGCAGCAAATTCCACTGTCGAACAGCTCTTACTGTCAGGAAGTTCTTCCTAATGTTTAGGTGGAATCTTCTTTCTTGTAGTTTGGATCCATTGCTCCGTGTCCGCTTCTCTGGAGCAGCAGAAAACAACCTTTCTCCCTCCTCTCCCTCCCTCCCCTTTTATATATTTGAACATGGCTATCATATCACCCCTTAACCTCCTCTTCTCCAGGCTAAACATGCCCAGCTCCCTTAGCCGTTCCTCATAAGGCATCGTTTCCAGGCCTTTGACCATTTTGGTTGCCCTCCTCTGGACACGTTCCAGTTTGTCAGTGTCCTTCTTGAACTGTGGTGCCCAGAACTGGACACAGTACTCCTATTTAACTTGCTTAATACTAAACTATTACTATTATTACTATTACTATTACTATTACTATTATCAGAGCTAGAAGCTACAACATTTCTCCAACAAAAATGGGAACATCCTATTCTATAATAATAATAAATTTTATTTATACCCTGCCCTTCCTAGCCAGAGCCGAGCTCAGGGTGGCTGACACCAGTACAATTACAGTAAAAACATAATGGGGGGGGGCAATTTAAAATACAGGTTAAAATGCAATTTAAAAGGCAGCCTCATTTTAAAAGTAGCCCATAGATCAAAACCACAAAGGGAGGGAAACATAAGGGTCAGAGTGAGTCCGACCCAAAGGCCAGGCGGAACAGCTCTGTCTTGCAGGCCCTGCAGAAAGATGTCAAGTCCCGCAGGGCCCTGGTCTTTTGTGGCAGAGCGTCCCACCAAGTCGGAGCCAGTACTGAAAAGGCCCTGGCCCTAGTGGAGACCAATCTAACCACCTTGCGACCTGGGGCCTCCAAAGTGTTGTCATTCGTGGACCTTAAGGTCCTCCATGGGGCAGACCAGGAGAGGCGGTCCCGTAGGTCTTATTATCTTAATATCTTATTATTTATATCCCACCCATCTGACTGAGTTGCCCCAGCCACTCTGGGCGTCTTCTAAAACATTTTAAACAATAATAAAACACCAATCACTGAAAGCTTCCCTGTACAGAACTTTCTTCAGATGTCTTCGGATGCGTAGTTACTTATTTCCTTGGCTTCAAGGGGGTCGCATAACTCCGTACCCCCCAACGTTTCTCCAATGAAAATAGGGATGTCCTAAAGAAAAGCGGGACATTTCGGGATCAAATCGGAAACCGGGACGGCTTCTGTAAATCTGGGACTGTCCCTGGAAAATAGGGAGATTTGGAGGGTCTGAGGCGTCACAGAACTTGCTGGAAATGTAAAGGATTCTGGCAAGAATAAGAAGAGACTGTACCGTAACTCTCCTTCTCACCTGCGGTGAATATGCAAAAAAAGCAGATCTGCGTTGAGAGGCCAGTGCACTTATTCTTCCATGGCGTGAGCTGGGCTGCAAAATCTCTTTTCTTGGATAGATTCCAGGAAGGGAGCCAGGTCAGGGCTCTTTCATGCCAGCCTGACGCATCCAGGACTGTCGCAGAGAATATGAATGGCCGCTGTCCGAAAGCTCGAGCTGTTTGATCTGCCAAATGACAGCCGGCGTTTGTGGAGTAATGGGTGGGCCGTGCGCACCAAAACACTGCACTTGCGCTCTGTACAGCACGTGCGGCTGTCAGACGAGAGAAGGAGCCAGCAATCCTACGTGCAGCCCGTTTGTGGGACTCAACGGAACAGGCACAGGCCAGCGCTGCAACTTGTTTAATGCAGCGCAGGCGGCCTGGCTTGACCCTCCCTGTCCAGCTTCTAGAAAGAAGCCAGGGAATTTCCACCCAGGGCGGGGGCAGGGACAGCATCCAGGAAACCCCCTTGCAGGGCAGGATTGCACTATCCCTTCCCCACTGCCTGCTCTCCCTCCCTGCCCCACAACTGGTATTCAGTGGTAACTGCCTCTGAACCTGGAGGTTCTATGTAGCAGTCATGGACAATAGTCATTTATCTGCCTGTCCTCAGTGCATCTGTCTCTAGTCCTCCATGGCTGCCCTTTCTTTCTTTGCTTCAAGCAGAGTTAGGGTTGCCATATTTTGAAGAGCACAAAAGGGTACGCTATGATGACTCGTTTTAAATACCCCTACTATATGTAGGCTACAGAAGCTGTGATAGATTGCTGGGGGGGGGGGGTCAGGAGAAGAGAAGAGGAAAGCAAGTCTTCAACCACCAGTTATGTCTAGGTCTCATCCAGAAAGTATAACTCTATAAGACGTACAGACATTTCTCCTTACTTTTTAGGAAGAAAAAAGGGCATCTTATGGAGCAAAAAATACGGTAATCTCAAAAGCCCGGGAAGCCACCAGCTCACCTCCCCTTTTTCTGACAGCTTCTCACGAGCCCAAGAAATGATTTGGGTGGCTGTTCCTCAACTTTCTCTGCTGCTGTGGGATTAATCCTGCCCTGCTCAGAGGCTGCTGTGACTCCCATGCTCCTTTGCAAGCTCACACCTGCATGTTACAACTCAAATCAGCATCAGACCAGAAGGTGGGGAGGGGGGGGGCAATTTAACTGAATAGCGTTGATGTGGCCAGGAGGACTTTTCACGGAGGAAGGGAGGAGCGGGACCCTGAGCGCTTGAAGAGTCAACTTGCTTTTCTTCTCTGGCTCTCTCAACACAGGAGCTCGGAATGCGCTCAACCCTGGAGGAGAACAACTACCTGGATACAGGTAAGATCAGTGTTTTAACTATACGGACCTTTGTTGGCAAGGTGATGTCTCTGCTTTTTAAGACACTGTCTAGGTTTGTCATTGCTTTTCTCCTGAGAAGCAGGCGTCTTTTAATTCCATTACTGCTGCCACCAACTGCAGTGAGCCCCCAAAAATGAAATCTCTCACTGCCTCCATTTCTCCCCCTTCTATTTGCCAGGAGGTGATGGGACCAGTGGCCATGATCTTAGTGGTTTTTTTTTTGATGTTGAGCTTCATAAATGACTAAACAACAAAGGATCAATGTTGGATCAGGCCAGAACGGCAGAACATCAGAAGAACTGGCTGCTGGATCAGACCAATGAGTAATCTGGTCCAGCATCCTGTTCTCACAGGGGCCAACCGGATGCTTGTGGGAAACCAGCAAGCAGGATTCGAACACAAGACCACCTCTCCCCTCCTGTGGTTTCCAGCAATTGGTATTCAGAAGCATTGCTCCTCTAGCTATGGAGGCAGCAATGGCTGGTAGTGATCGACAGCCCTCCTCCTTCATGAATTTGTCTAACTTTTGAAAGCCATCCAAATTGGTGGCCATTATTGCCTCCTGTGGCAGAGAGTTCCATAGATTAACTCTGCACTGCATGAAGAAGGACTTCGTTTTTGCCTGAACCTTCCGACACCCAGCTTTTAAATGTGTCTGTGGGTTATTGATTTGTTTCTGTCTTATTATGCATTTTGGGTTCTCATTTTGTATTTTTCTGCCATGAACCGCCCAGTGATCTTGGGATGAAGGGCAGTATACACATTTTAACAACAACAACAACAACAACAACTAGAGTGGGAAGGGACCATGAGGTTCATCCAGTCCAATGCAGGAATCCTTTGCCCAACGTGGGGCTCGAACCCACAACCCTGCGGTTAAGAGTCTCCAGCTCCACCAAGTGAGGTACCCCATTCCTAAGCCCTGGAGACTTGCTGCCAGTCAGTGTAAGCCAGGGGTTGGCAAGGTTTTCCGGCCATGGGCTGGATCACTCCCACGGAGATAGTCCATGGGCCGGACTGGCGCAGCGCGATGTTGGAAATTGCATCTGTGCATGTCTGTGGCACCAAAAAATGCTTCTGCGCATGCCCAGATGCCAAAAATCACACCTGCATAGAAGCAATTTCTGGCGTCTGGACATGCGCAGATGCGATTTCCGGTATCTACATATGCACAGACGCCATTTTCGGCAAGGAGAAGCAAGGAGTCATGAAGCCAGGGGTCCGAGGATCAAGAAACAAGGAGTCAAACGCAGCAAGGCAGGGGACGTGTTGCTGTGGCAAAGAGCCAAAGGGAAATGCTGACCTTGTATCCCTTCCCAGCTCTTGCCACCAGGTGCTGTGAGTTACCAATTGGCCGCACCTTGCCTCTCCAGAAGAAACTTAGGAAGGCCCCAGTCCTGCAAAGTCCTATTGGTCACAGGGCCTGGCTCCTGCACACACTCCTGACAAAGGTCAAGGAGATTAGATAAGGTGGCTGCACAGAAGGCACGGTGGATGCAAGATCAGGTTGCAAGACGAGGAAGTGACTCGGGGGGGAAGTGGGTGTAAACCTTAACTGGGAGCACCTTTACTCCGAGAACGGACTCTTTCCTCTTTCGCTGTGATCATTAGAATCTCTTTAAATGGCAAGAGACTATTTTTGCTTTGTTCTGCTTATCCACAGCCAAAGGCAGGGATGAAGCCACTTCCCCGAACCCTGACACCATCCATCACAGTATTGTCTACACTGACTGGCAGCAGATGTCCAGGATTTCGGGCAGGAGTCTCTCTCAGCCCTGCCCGGAGATGCCATCAGGGACTGAACCCGGGACATTCTGCATGCACAGCAGATGTTCCGTCACTGAGCTGTGGACCTTCCCTAATAAGAGAGATCAATAAAAAATAAATTCTCATGGGATTTTTTAAAAATAAAAATGTCATATAAAGGTATAGATAGCTATAAATACGGTCTCCGTTGAATTTTGGTTTCATTGTGGGGTGGGGATTTTGGAGGTCCTACACGCCTCTCATTACAGTCTCTGTTTTCAATTTTACAGGCTTCACTTCAAAGCCCAAACCCAACAGCACCCAGGACTCTCCTGGGTTGGAAAGGTAATTTAAAGAAGAAAAGAATTACTGGCAGTTAGGGAAAACCTGTCTTGTCAGGGCTGGCAGTACAGCTGCAAGCAATTATTATTAATTATTATTATTATTATTATTATTATTATTATTATTATTATTATTATTGTTGTTGTATTATTATTACTATCATCCTGCCATCACTGCCTCTTGTGGCAGGGAGTTCCATAGCTTAAGGAGCAGGTCCACCAGGTTGGGCAGCCCGGTGGAAATCCTCTTGGTTCTTTCTCTCTGTGGCAGCCTCAGTGCCGCCCTGTCTGTGTCCTTTGCCCGGCTTCCCCAGCATAGCGCCCCCCCAGGCATATTTGACCACTGCTCAACTCCCACCGCTCCCTCCCCATCTTATCCCCACAAACAGCCCTGTGAGTAGGCTGAGAGGTGGCGAACGGCCACAGCGAGCGGAGCAGGGATTTGAACCCCGGCCTCCCACGTCCCCAAAGCCAGGCACTCTAACCACTAGACCACACTGATATTGCCGGACTCGCAGCACTCATCAGCGCCGGCAGCCAGCCAGCCAGGGAGGAGGAGTGGGGAGGTTGTAGTTCACCCACATCTGGGGGCGCCACATTGGCGAGCTCTGCTGCAAACTGGGATAGCTAAATGGAGCCTCCAGGATTAGTGGCAGTCTAGCTGAAGACCTGCACCAAATCTGGGCTTTTGCTTTGACCTGGTAAAGTACCTGGCTGCTCTTAAGGTCAAGTGTGTGTGTGCGTTCGCGTTTTGGGTAGGAACCCCAGGTTTATGCACCACTGTGATCTCCGGAACTTTTCCTTGTCTCCAGGGGGCCCAAAGGACATCAGAGCTACACGGTGCCTCTGCAAACGGACGCCAACCTCCGACTCCACTTAGCAGAGAGGGAACAAGCCCTTCTGGCCTCGCAGGAGATGGTGCAGGTGAGAGAGGCGATGAGGGGAAGTTCATCTCCCCCACCTGAACTTTAGCCCTGCCCTGCCCTTCCTCAGCCTCACAGAGCCACGCAGTTGGAAGGGACCTGAAGTGTCAGGTGCCAACAGACTTAAAGATCCTAGTTCCTATTGCAGCAGAATGGGCATTATGTGGCACTTGCAACAGCGCCCCTTCTGCCTGTTTCTACAGGTGGGCAGGGTTAGTCTGGACAGACATGTCTGAGGCTGTTAGCCACATGCACCACCCGAGGCACTCCCTGCCACAGGATGCTGGTTGTGGCTGCCTCAGGGCCCTGGGTCTCTTTCCTCTCCACCAGGAGCTGCTGGGGCTACCCTTCGAAATCTACCTCTCTCTGTCTCTTCCCTGGTCCAGATCCTTCAGATGAAGGTCCGCCGCTTGGAGCATCTCTTGCACCTGAAGAACGTCCGAATCGATGACTTAACCCGCCGCCTGCAGCAGGCGGAGCAGAGGCGGAAGTGAAGGCGCTGTCTCGGGTTCCCCTCTCTGGTGCCCATCAGATGATTTTTTCAGATGGCCAGGCCTTCTCTCTCTCTCTCTCTCTCTCTCTCTCTCTCTCTCTCTCTCTCTCTCTTCTGCCACCTCTTCCTTTGCGAACAGCTGTTTTCAGGCTCCAGGCAGACTGAGACGTCAGAGCAACAAAGGCTGGCAGAGGTCCCAAGTCTGGCTGGCGCGGGCAGATGGCCTCCCCGATGCCCAAAGGATGGGGTGGAAAAAAAGGAGTCAGCCCAGAGGTGCCAGGCCAGGAGGACGTGCCCTCAATTCTCCCCAACCCTCTTGCTGGTCCACATCCAAGGGATAGACTGCCCTGGTACAGGGGGCTCTGCTGATCAGGGATGAGAGCTCCCACTTGGGCTCTCCAAAACCAGCCCTCGCTTGAGAGTTCCCCACTCAGCAACAGTCTAGGAAATGGGCTTTTGGCTTCTCTGTTGCCTTGGACGCCCTGCTTGCCGCCTCCTCACCTGGTGACTAGGTCCAGGCATGCCTCTGTGCCTTGCCCACTCTCTCCCAAGTCCTTGCGCTTGCAGGTGGCACTGGAACGTCTCAAAGGCTCTGAGGGCTGTGGATGGAGCAACAGGGCGTTCCGCCAGGAGCCTTGAGCTCTGTGACTTTCTGTTGAGGAGAAACTGTAGTTTCAGGGGGCACATAACATCCCTCAGGGTGCTGGTGCATTCCCCCGGGAAATGTAGTTCTGAGAAGAGCCTCAGGCCTTTGTGGGTGACGCGGCAATCAGGATCCAATCTCCTTCTGTGGGCCTTCTCTCTCTCCAGCATTGTTTTCAGCTTCGTGGGGCGATAGTTTTGGCTGCTTCTTCTGTCTCTTCACCTCCCTGCTCCCAGTGCTGCAGATGGGCAGACGGAACGGTTCCCCCACAGACCCCACTTTTTCTGCAGTGAGGGGCCGGCACCCCGTGCATTAAATAGGGGGTGCGTCACCCCTTGAACCCTGTTGGTGCCCCTGAAAGCTTTTGCACAACTGCACTCTGTGCCTCTGTGGCAAAGGGCATGCAAATCCCAGCTGTGAAAGAAAACGGTCGGGGTTGCAAACCCCAGCAGGCAAATGGGGCTCTTGCACAAAAGTGGAATCTGCAGATGCAGCAACGACACGTCGTGACTTCCGCTTGATAGGTTAGTTGCAGGCCTGTGTTTTGAACATCGGTTCCCCAATTTTATTTTGTTTTTAAATCCCGTTCTCTTTTTAAGTCAACTTCCTTTTTTTTTTTTTGCCAAAATGAAAGACGGCAGCTTCTGCTGCCCAAAGCCAAGCTTTGCCAACCTGGTGCCCCCCCCAGATGTTTTGGATGACAGCTGGCGGGTCAGTCGTGGCTCAGGAAGCATAAACCGACGGCTATATTATTTGAAGATTGGTGGGCAAAGGAGACCGTCCTTGGCGATAGGAGAAAAGTCATTTGCCTTACCTCCAACCCCCCAAATCTAGACCTATCAGGTGGCAGGTTTTGTGAGAGCTCGGGAACACCACCTGTGGATGTCCTTTTACCTAGCAAGCCCTGTTTTTTCCTCTTGGGTTTTTGTGCTAAATCTTCACATATGCCAGGCCACTAAGGAAGGCTGGGCGTTTGCATCCAATGAATTTCAGTCCAAACAGAACCGAACGTTGTTGCGAGGGCTGCTTTCTTCTATTATTTGGCCCTTGATGGATGCAATTCAGTCTGATCTTGCAGACCTCCAACATTCTCTCTTATTGACCTCAGGATCTGCCCATCGTACGGGGGTGTTCAGATTTTTTTTGCAGCAAGCTTCATTTATGGCGTCAGCAGACCCTGCACACAGCCTCCAACAGACCTCCGTACATAATTCTGCGTGGGCTTCACTGCTCAATACTGTGTAAGATTCCAAGCTTGCCACGTGGACTCTTGAGTAGGCTCTCCGTGTTTAGCTCCCATGACGACCTCTCCTTCCGACACAATAGATCTCAGGAGCTGCCATGCAGATCTCAGAATCTTCTAGAGGTGCCTGCACCTGCCGCTGTTGCAACGGAGGGTTGAATTCAGGGGTTGCCAACGCGGTGCTGTTTGACCCCAGCTCCCATCACATGGACCAGTGATCAGGGATGATGGGAGCAGTAGTCCCAAACCGTTTGAAGGGGCACCACATGGTCTAAACCATGGGGCCTTCTCCTAGCGCCCCAGGAAGCTGGAGGAGATGTCCCGCTTCCTATTGTCCTCAGGCATCTAGTGAGCAATTCACATCATAGCTATTGTTTTGCTTGGTGAAAATGGCGCCTGTGGATTTTCCCCACCAGGCCTTTGTGACTGTTGCAGCCCAGAACACAGAATTTGAAGAGACAAGCCAACCTTCTTCGAAACATGCCATTCCACCGTGGCTGCTGCCCCGGGCTCTCAGAGGCGGACGCCACATTTCCTTATGCCACGCGGAAAAAGGAACGTGGCACAAGGGATGGGGGAAGGCTGGCACCATGCCACGCCCCAACTACGATGAAGGCACGCTTGAGCATTTGCTCAGGAGATGCTGTCTAGAGCAGACACAAGACGGGCACCCGTGGCCCAGCTCTGATGTGAAAATGGTGGCGTGGACAAGCAGACCCTCCCGCCGATGGAGCAGGCGTTCTGATCAGTTGCTTTTAATCAATCACTTTTCGATTATGGTGAAGCTAATGTTGCATCTGGGTAGCGTTGGGTCATCACGGGCCGGGGTTTCTGTACAATCGTGTTGTTTCTTTGCATAGGGGCTCGTCTGAAGACCTTTCAGCATTAAAACAGTTAATCCTTCTCGTTCCTCCTCTCTTTTATTTGGAGCACACTAGCAGCAGGGAGAGGGCTCCAAAGGACTTTGCAACAGCACTCCCAAGCTAGGGCTCTCTCGATGCTTTAGGCAAATGCACGGGGAGAATGCTATCAATGGATACTAGCCACAATGGGCATGTTCTCCCCCCCACTGCCAGAGGCGTCATGCCTCTGAATGCCTGTTGCTGGGAATCGTAGGCTGGCAAAGCTAAACATACCCAGCTCCTTCAACTGTTCCTCATATGGCTTGGTTACCTGACCCTTGTTTGTCTTGGTTGCCCTCCTCTGCAACACCTTCCGGCTGGCCAACATCCTCCTTAGATTGTGGTGCCCAGAACTGGACACTGGACTCTAGCTGGGGTCTGACCAAGGCCAATAGAGTGGGACTATTACTTCACTGAGCACTAAACTTCTGTTGATTTAGCCGAGAATAGCATTATAGAATAGAGGGACATGGGTGGTGCTGTGGTCTAAAGTTTACCACTGAGCCTCTTGGGCTTGCTGATCAGAAGGTCGGCGTTTCGAATCCACATGATGGGGTGAGCTCCCGTTGCTCTGTCCCAGCTCCTGCCAACCTAGCAGTTCAAAAGCATGGCAGTGCAAGTAAATAGGTACCGCTGTGGGGGGGAGGAAAATTGTGTTTCTGTGCATTCTGGCACTCATCATGGTCCTCCGTGCGCCAATAGCGGCTTAGTCCTGCTGGCCACATAACCCGGAAAACAGTCTGTGGACAAACGCTGGCTCCTTCAGTCTGAAAGCGAGATGAGCACCACAACCCCATAGTCACCTTTGACAGGACTTAACCATCCAGGGGTCCTTTACCTTTTACCTAGAATAGCATTAGCTTTTGTTTATTTTTTGCTGTTGCCACTGCTGCTGCATCATCACACTGTTGACCTATGCTAAGCTACTGGTCTACTACGACCCCTAGAACAGTTTCACATGTACTACTGGCAAACCAGGTGTCCGCCATCTTATATTTGTGCAGCTGGTTTTTCCTTCCTCAGTGTACAACTTTGCATTTGTCCCTGATGAAATTCATTTTGTTAGTTTGTTTTTTCCTCAATTTTTTTTATTGATTTTCAACGTTTTCAACATCACATAAACAGATAAAAACATAAAAACACTCAACAAAGCTAACATAGCAACAAACTAAACACATACAAAAAAGATTTGTTCTTCTAGCACCCAACTTCTTCACATTAATAGGTGACTTCCTCGAATCCCCTCTAACTCAATTTCATTATATCACTTTTATAACAGTTCTCCAAATTCATATATCTAATCATATTAACTCCTTTCATTTACTAACCTCTTCTCCTTTACTATTATTCTAATCCTTAATACTTACTAACACCTTTTCCTATTCTACCCCTAAGCCTATTTGATATATCCAAGGATTTTCTATTTATCTTATACCACAATATTTAGCTAAATATTCTTTAAATTTCATCCAGTCCTCTTGTGTCGCCTCTTCTTTCTGATCGCGGGTTCTTCCAGTCAGGTGGGCCAGCTCCAAAAGTCCATCATCTTCATCTGCCATTCCTCATTTTGTTAGTTTGGTCCCGGCTCTCCAATCTGTTACCGTCATCTTGAACCCCGATTCTGTCTTCTGAGGCATTAATAATAATATAATGCTTGAGGGCCCTGCTCTTGCCACTTACCATCTGGCTTGGGGCGGGGCCTGGGGCCTCACAAGGACTGTGTGCTGCTTGCTGCCTGCTGCCCAGGAGGACTCCCCTGAGTGAGTGCTTGAGGGCCCTGCTCTTGCCACTTACCATCTGGCTTGGGGCGGGGCCTGGGGCCTCATAAGGACTGCCTGCTGCTTGCTGCCTGCTGCCCAGGAGGACTCCCCTGAGTGAGGGCTTGAGGGCCCTGCTTTTGCCACTTACCATCTGGCTTGGGGCGGGGCCTGGGGCCTCACAAGGACTGCTTGCTGCCTGCTGCCCAGGAGGACTCCCCTGAGTGCTTGAGGGCCCTGCTTTTGCCACTTACCATCTGGCTTGGGGCGGGGCCTGGGGCCTCACAAGGACTGTGTGCTGCTTGCTGCCTGCTGCCCAGGAGGACTCCCCTGAGTGAGTGCTTGAGGGCCCTGCTTTTGCCACTTACCATCTGGCCTGGGGCGGGGCCTGGGGCCTCACAAGGACTGCCTGCTGCCTGCTGCCCAGGAGGACTCCCCTGAGTGAGTGCTTGAGGGCCCTGCTCTTGCCACTTACCATCTGGCTTGGGGCGGGGCCTGGGGCCTCACAAGGACTGCCTGCTGCTTGCTGCCTGCTGCCCAGGAGGACTCCCCTGAGTGAGTGCTTGAGGGCCCTGCTTTTGCCACTTACCATCTGGCTTGGGGCGGGGCCTGGGGCCTCACAAGGACTGTGTGCTGCTTGCTGCCTGCTGCCCAGGAGGACTCCCCTGAGTGAGTGCTTGAGGGCCCTGCTTTTGCCACTTACCATCTGGCTTGGGGCGGGGCCTGGGGCCTCACAAGGACTGTGTGCTGCTTGCTGCCTGCTGCCCAGGAGGACTCCCCTGAGTGAGTGCTTGAGGGCCCTGCTTTTGCCACTTACCATCTGGCTTGGGGCGGGGCCTGGGGCCTCATAAGGACTGTGTGCTGCTTGCTGCCTGCTGCCCAGGAGGACTCCCCTGAGTGAGTGCTTGAGGGCCCTGCTTTTGCCACTTACCATCTGGCTTGGGGCGGGGCCTGGGGCCTCATAAAGAACTGCGTGCGGCTTGCTGCCTGCTGCCCAGGAGGACTCCCCTGAGTGAGTGCTTGAGGGCCCTGCTCTTGCCACTTACCATCTGGCTTGGGGCGGGGCCTGGGGCCTCATAAAGGACTGTGTGCTGCTTGCTGCCTGCTGCCCAGGAGGACTCCCCTGAGTGAGTGCTTGAGGGCCCTGCTTTTGCCACTTACCATCTGGCTTGGGGCGGGGCCTGGGGCCTCATAAGGACTGCCTGCTGCTTGCTGCCTGCTGCCCAGGAGGACTCCCCTGAGTGAGGGCTTGAGGGCCCTGCTTTTGCCACTTACCATCTGGCCTGGGGCGGGGCCTGGGGCCTCACAAGGACTGCCTGCTGCTTGCTGCCTGCTGCCCAGGAGGACTCCCCTGAGTGAGTGCTTGAGGGCCCTGCTTTTGCCACTTACCATCTGGCTTGGGGCGGGGCCTGGGGCCTCATAAGGACTGCCTGCTGCTTGCTGCCTGCTGCCCAGGAGGACTCCCCTGAGTGAGTGCTTGAGGGCCCTGCTTTTGCCACTTACCATCTGGCTTGGGGCGGGGCCTGGGGCCTCATAAGGACTGCCTGCTGCTTGCTGCCTGCTGCCCAGGAGGACTCCCCTGAGTGAGTGCTTGAGGGCCCTGCTTTTGCCACTTACCATCTGGCTTGGGGCGGGGCCTGGGGCCTCA
The DNA here is from genome assembly GCF_965113315.1 of Podarcis vaucheri. Classification (NCBI taxonomy): domain Eukaryota; kingdom Metazoa; phylum Chordata; class Lepidosauria; order Squamata; family Lacertidae; genus Podarcis; species Podarcis vaucheri. The sequence goes on along the minus strand of NC_138767.1, from coordinate 2,783,095 downwards.
TAAGGACTGCCTGCTGCTTGCTGCCTGCTGCCCAGGAGGACTCCCCTGAGTGAGGGCTTGAGGGCCCTGCTTTTGCCACTTACCATCTGGCTTGGGGCGGGGCCTGGGGCCTCATAAGGACTGCCTGCTGCTTGCTGCCTGCTGCCCAGGAGGACTCCCCTGAGTGAGTGCTTGAGGGCCCTGCTTTTGCCACTTACCATCTGGCTTGGGGCGGGGCCTGGGGCCTCATAAGGACTGCCTGCTGCTTGCTGCCTGCTGCCCAGGAGGACTCCCCTGAGTGAGGGCTTGAGGGCCCTGCTCTTGCCACTTACCATCTGGCTTGGGGCGGGGCCTGGGGCCTCATAAGGACTGCCTGCTGCTTGCTGCCTGCTGCCCAGGAGGACTCCCCTGAGTGAGTGCTTGAGGGCCCTGCTTTTGCCACTTACCATCTGGCTTGGGGCGGGGCCTGGGGCCTCATAAAGAACTGCCTGCTGCTTGCTGCCTGCTGCCCAGGAGGACTCCCCTGAGTGAGGGCTTGAGGGCCCTGCTCTTGCCACTTACCATCTGGCTTGGGGCGGGGCCTGGGGCCTCATAAGGACTGCCTGCTGCTTGCTGCCTGCTGCCCAGGAGGACTCCCCTGAGTGAGTGCTTGAGGGCCCTGCTCTTGCCACTTACCATCTGGCTTGGGGCGGGGCCTGGGGCCTCATAAAGAACTGCGTGCGGCTTGCTGCCTGCTGCCCAGGAGGACTCCCCTGAGTGAGTGCTTGAGGGCCCTGCTCTTGCCACTTACCATCTGGCCTGGGGCGGGGCCTGGGGCCTCATAAAGGACTGTGTGCTGCTTGCTGCCTGCTGCCCAGGAGGACTCCCCTGAGTGAGTGCTTGAGGGCCCTGCTTTTGCCACTTACCATCTGGCCTGGGGCGGGGCCTGGGGCCTCATAAAGGACTGTGTGCTGCTTGCTGCCTGCTGCCCAGGAGGACTCCCCTGAGTGAGTGCTTGAGGGCCCTGCTTTTGCCACTTACCATCTGGCTTGGGGCGGGGCCTGGGGCCTCATAAAGGACTGTGTGCTGCTTGCTGCCTGCTGCCCAGGAGGACTCCCCTGAGTGAGTGCTTGAGGGCCCTGCTTTTGCCACTTACCATCTGGCTTGGGGCGGGGCCTGGGGCCTCACAAGGACTGCCTGCTGCTTGCTGCCTGCTGCCCAGGAGGACTCCCCTGAGTGAGTGCTTGAGGGCCCTGCTTTTGCCACTTACCATCTGGCTTGGGGCGGGGCCTGGGGCCTCACAAGGACTGTGTGCTGCTTGCTGCCTGCTGCCCAGGAGGACTCCCCTGAGTGAGTGCTTGAGGGCCCTGCTCTTGCCACTTACCATCTGGCTTGGGGCGGGGCCTGGGGCCTCACAAGGACTGTGTGCTGCTTGCTGCCTGCTGCCCAGGAGGACTCCCCTGAGTGAGTGCTTGAGGGCCCTGCTTTTGCCACTTACCATCTGGCCTGGGGCGGGGCCTGAAGCCTCACAAGGACTGCGTGCTGCTTGCTGCCTGCTGCCCAGGAGGAGTCCCCTGAGTGAGTGCCTGAGGGCCCTGCTCCTCCCTGCCACTTACCACCTGGCCCAGGGCGGGGCCTGACAGGCCTCACTAGGACAGTTGTTACTGCCGGAGAGGCACAGAGTGTTTTTAAAATGTTTTTAAAAATTTTCTTTGGATTTTTTGTATGTGGGGGGTGGGGGTGGGATGGATGTTTTGTTGGGCTTGGGGAATTATTATTTTTTTTATTTTGATGTTTTTGTAATTTTTACATTTTTTTGTTTGTATTGTTTTATTGGTTTTGTTTGTTTGTTTAAGGTGTTATTTTGTTTTTAGGGGGAGGGGTCAGGGCTGCCGGGGAGTGGGTCCCAGCCCACAAAATGGCTGGGGCATGTTCCACAGGGGGGGATGCACTGGGACAACCGATCTCAGTGATCACGGGCAGGAGGAGGAGTTACGCTAAGACCAGACCATGTCATTACAGAGGAGGCAGGTTTAGTCGTTGTCTGAGGACTATCCCTGCCTCCGGATCTGGTCCTGACCGGATGGATACTAGAATCAGCAAGGGATACCCACATGACCTGAAGGTGCTGCTGTGCAATGCCAGGTCAATGATTCATAAGACCACTGCCATCCATGACTTGATCATGGATGGAGGATTTGACCTGGCATGTGTAACAGAGACTTGGTTGGATGAAGCAGATGGGCCTGTCCTTGCCGCTGCTTGTCCACCAGGTTTCTCTTACACACAGCAACCCAGGTCACGTGGGCGGGGAGGGGGGGTTGCAGTGATTTTTAGGAAGTCATTAGTTTGCACCAGGCGTCCTATTGGGAAGACCCAGTTTTCTGAGTGCATGTTCTGGAAGTTGGGCAATAGGGGCAGTACAGGATTCCTTTTGGTGTACCGACCTCCCCGCTGCGCCAAGGATTCCCTGCCCGAGCTGCTTCAGGTCGTGGCGGATGTTCTCCTGGAGACACCTAGCCTGGTCGTCCTAGGGGATTTTAACATCCATGCCGACACGACCTTACAAGGGGCCGCTCGGGACTTCGTGGAAAGCATGGCCTCCATGGGGCTGTCCCTGAATAAGTCTGGCCCAACTCATAGCCACGGACATGCCTTGGACCTGGTGTTTACCTCTATGGATGTTGGTGATCTGACACTAAGTAAAAGCGAAACGAAAGAAGTGCCATGGTCAGATCACTTCCTGGTGCAACTGGACTTCTCTGCGACCCATCCCCTCTGCAGGGAGGTGGGACCAATTCGGATGGTCCGCCCCCGCCACTTAATGGATCCAAATGGTTTCCAGAGAGTGGTAGGGGATGCTTTATCCCATGTTGATGGCCTTTCAGCTGATTCCCTGGTGGCCCGCTGGAATGTGGAGTTAACCAGGGCTATTGACTGTTTGGCTCCGAAGCGCCCTCTCCGATTGCATGGAGCCCGGACAGCCCCGTGGTTTTCCACGGATCTGAGGGCAATGAAACAATCGTTGAGACGGCTAGAGCGCCGGTGGCGGATAACTCATTCCGAATCTGACCGGACACAGGTTAGAGCTCAACGTCGAGCCTACCAAGTGGCGATAGCGACGGCGAAGAAGAATTTCTTCACCGCCTCTATTGCATCTGCAGAAAACAGCAGCAGGAGACTTTTTCAGGTGGTTCACAATTTAGCGGAACCACCTGCAACATCGGGGCCCAGTACGGGCCACATGTTCTCCTGCAATGATTTTGCAAAGTTTTTTGCAGATAAAATCGCCCAGATTTGGGAAGAAGTAGACTCCACCGTGGGAGCAGGGCCGGGGCGGGAGAGTGCTAGAGCTCTGTCTAGTCAAGTTGAGTGGGATCAATTTCAATCTGTTACCTCCGAGGATGTGGACAGGCTGCTTGGACGAGTGAAACCAACCACCTGTCTCCTGGATCCTTGCCCATCCTGGCTTATAAAAGCTAGCCGGGAAGGACTGGGCGATGGGCTTCGTGGGGTGGTGAATGCTTCCCTCCGTGAGGGAGCCTTCCCAGACCCGCTGAAAGAGGCGGTTATTAAACCGCTTCTTAAAAAACCATCTTTAGATGCGGCCACGATGGCCAACTATCGCCCAGTCTCAAATCTTCCATTCCTGGGCAAGGTGATTGAGCGAGCGGTTGCCGAACAACTCCAGGCACGCCTGGAAGAAGCGGACCATTTGGATCCCTTCCAGTCGGGATTCAGGCCTCATCATGGGACTGAAACTGCCTTGGTCGCACTGGTTGATGATCTCCGGCGGGCTAGGGACAAAGGTGAGAGCTGTTTCCTAGTTCTGCTGGATCTCTCAGCGGCGTTTGATACCATCGACCATAGCATCCTTCTGGACCGTCTTGAGGGGCTGGGAGCTGGGGGCACTGTTATACAGTGGTTCCGCTCCTTCCTCCTGGGCCGTGTTCAGAAAGTGGTGGTGGGGGATGAGTGTTCAGACCCCTGGGCTCTCACTTGTGGGGTGCCTCAGGGTTCTGTCCTCTCCCCCATGCTTTTCAACATCTACATGCGGCCGCTGGGAGAGATCATCAGGAGGTTTGGGCTGGGTGTTCATCAGTATGCGGATGACACCCAGCTCTACCTCTCTTTTAAATCAGAACCAGTGAAGGCGGTGAAGGTCCTGTGTGAGTGTCTGGAGGCGGTTGGAGGATGGATGGCGGCTAACAGATTGAGGTTGAATCCTGACAAGACAGAAGTACTGTTTTTGGGGGACAGGAGGCGGGCAGGTGTGGAGGATTCCCTGGTCCTGAATGGGGTAACTGTGCCCCTGAAGGACCAGGTGCGCAGCCTGGGAGTCATTTTGGACTCACAGCTGTCCATGGAGGCACAGGTCAAATCTGTGTCCAGGGCAGCTGTTTACCAGCTCCATCTGGTACGTAGGCTGAGACCCTATCTGCCTGCGGACTGTCTCGCCAGAGTGGTGCATGCTCTGGTTATCTCCCGCTTGGACTACTGCAATGCACTCTACGTGGGGCTACCTTTGAAGGTGACTCGGAAACTACAACTAATCCAGAATGCGGCAGCTAGACTGGTGACTGGGAGCGGCCGCCGAGACCATATAACACCAGTCTTGAAAGACCTGCATTGGCTCCCAGTACGTTTCCGAGCACAATTCAAAGTGTTGGTGCTGACCTTTAAAGCCCTAAACGGCCTCGGTCCAGTATACCTGAAGGAGCGTCTCCACCCCCATCATTCTGCCCGGACGCTGAGGTCCAGCGCCGAGGGCCTTCTGGCGGTTCCCTCATTGCGAGAAGCAAAGCTACAGGGAACCAGGCAGAGGGCCTTCTCGGTAGTGGCGCCCGCCCTGTGGAACGCCCTTCCAGCAGATGTCAAAGCGATAAACAACTACCTGACATTCAGGAGACATCTTAAGGCAGCCCTGTTCAGGGAAGTTTTTAACGTGTGATATTTTACTGTATTTTTGGTTTTTATGGAAGCCGCCCAGAGTGGCTGGGGAGGCCTAGCCAGATGGGCGGGGTATAAATAATAAATTATTATTATTATTATTATTATTATTATTATTATTATTATTCATATCTTTGAGACAGGATTTGTGAGGAAAGAGACAATGGGGAGGCTTTTCCAGTTTAACCTTGCAGAGAAAGGATTTGGTCAGTTTAGGAATCAAAATGGTTCCAGGTTGGTCTTCCTGTGTTGATCTATGTATGTGCAGCTATGAACATTACCATATATCTAAGACCATAAAATTCCTATCACAGTATCATTGTCAGATTTGATGAGCATCCCCTCAATTCCTTTGTCCAAATTATTTATAAAGACGCCGAGCAATGGGTCCAGGAGAGAACCCTGTAGCACCCTACTTATCACTTTCCCCCGGGGTGACGAGGGAACATTATCCTGATTTCTGCCTTCTGCGTGACTGGAGCCTTGTTTCCAGAACCCCAGGTGCCATTTGCTCCCATAGATTGTATCTCATATCATCTCATTTGCTCTTGTGTTCCTTGATCTCTGGGGAGGCACCATGGCGAAACCCAACCTCCTGGCTCCCCGTGAAGGGCAAAGAAATCGGGCCCAGCAAAGGAAGCAGGAGACCAAGGGGGTCGATGACTAATGGGACGAAGAAACAAGACCCCTCTCTCAGCTACAGACCATCCATTAGTGAATTATGGATTCTGATGAGATTACCCAAGTTATTCTGGGCTGCCGGGAGCAGAAAACAGATCGCTCCTTGCCGCTTCTGGGAGACAAATTTATTTTCCCAAGTGTGGTGGGGTGGCATGTGGTTGCACAAAGCACATTTCGGTGCCTGGCTGCAGAGGCAGACCGTCACAACAACGCTTGACATGGGGGCATTTTTATAGACTAATTGGAACGGTAGAGTTGGAAGGAAGCCTGAAGGTCATTGAGTCCAACCCCTTCAATGCAGGGGTCACAGCTAAAGCTATGGGATGTATGGTAACCCACTGGGTGTGAGATTTGACCAGCTCTGGCCCATCTGGAGCTGGTACAGGCTCGTCTTATCTTGAGCCCAAGCAGAGTGTAGTCCCGCAACGAAAGGATAAGCAGGTAATGTGCCACATGCTGAAGTTTATTTACAAGCTATGCTGAGAGCATACAAACACACATCTTGCCTCTGTGAGAGCAGAGAAGCAGCTCCTCTCGACACAAAGAAACCGAGAGAACACTGAAAAACAGGAAACCAGTGTACGTCACATCCAGTCTCCCATTCCCATGGGAACCCAACAGTAACTCTGAACTGTGGAATGTAAACATTGCCTTGTGACAAGCATTTTGCTGCTCAGTAAGGGAAATAGAAACCAACACTGGGAGCAGTCAAGTACAACATTCCTTGTAATGCTAGAGAAGACATGCGAGGGAATGTTTGGTCCAGCCAGTCGAAACTTCCTGTTCTTCCTGGCTGGATCATCCTTCCTTTTGCATGTGATAGGTGGGCGTGACCTTACCTGTCCAGGTAACTAAAGCAGTCACGCAGCACACCTCTCTCTTTTTCACTTCCTTCTTTGTTGGACTAGCTTCTAGCTAGGACTGCTTTGCTAGCTCTCAGCAAGCAGAAGCACTGGGATTATTCCCCCATATAATAATAATAATAATAATAATAATAATAATAATAATAATAATAATTTATTATTTATACCCCGCCCATCTGGCTGGGCCTCTCCAGCCACTCTGGGCGGCTTCCAACAAAACACTAAAATACAATAACCTATTAAACATTAAAAGCTTCCCTAAACAGGGCTGCCTTCCTTTGACATCTGGTGGGAGGGCATTACACAGGGCGGGTTCCACTACCTAGAAGGCCCTCTGCCTGGTTCCCTGTAACTTGGCTTCCCGCAATGAAGGAACCGCCAGAAGGCCCTTATGTCCGGGAAGAACGATGGAGGTGGTCTCGCGGCCGCTCCCAGTCACCAGTCCTCAAAGGTAGCCCCACAAAGAGCGCATTGAAGTCCAAGTGAGAGATAACTAGAGCATGCACCACTCTGGTGAGGCAGTCTGTGGGCAGGGAGGGTCTCAGCCTGCGTACCAGGTGGAGTTTGTAGACAGCTGCCCTGGATACAGATTTGACCTGCGCCTCCATGGTCAGCTGTGAGTCCAAAATGACTCCCAGGCTGCGCACCTGGTCCTTCAGGGGCACCTCTGCTGGTTCTTAGGTCTTGCTTGCCATAGCTCAGTTTAACCAACTGAGTGTAAGGTTGCAGGTTTAGCTGCTGGAATGATGCGTATGGAGCTGGGGGGGGTGCATTTTGTGTTTACATATTATATTTTTATGCTGTGAACCATTCTGAGATCTATGGAAGAAGGGCAGTATGCAAATTTAATAAATGACGAAATTGGTAGTAACAATACCGTAATAAACAGCACTTTTTTCTGGAAAAAAAGGTGGAGGAACTCACCACAAGGTTCATGCAGTGACTAAATGTGTGATGAATAAACTCAAGCAGATAACAATCTGAATTAGAAATGGCCACTACAGATATAGTGGGGCCTTTTCAGCACTGGCCCCGACTTGGTGGAACGCTGTCCCAAGAGACTAGGGACTTGACATCTTTCCGCAGGGCCTGCAAGACAGAGCTGTTCCGCCTGGCCTTTGGTTTGGACTCAGTCTGACCCTTATGTTTCCCTCCCCTTATGGTCTTGGATTTATTGGCTACTTTTAAAATGAGACTGCATTTTAAATTGAATTTTAACCTGTATTTTAAATTGGGGTTGTTGTTTTTTCCTTTCCCCCCTATTATGTTTTTACTGTGATTTTATTGGTGTTTAGCCGCCCTGAGGGTGGGGTATAAATAAAATTTATTATTTTTTATTTAATTATTATTCTTATAGGTGGATTTTTGGCTCAGGCATTGGGTGCGGATACTGTTTCAGCCCTTCCGGGTGGTGTTGGTGGAGGAATTATTTAATTTAGAAAAGGCAAGGGAGAACTCAGTTCCCCCATGTTCCTGCTCAAACAACCCCCGCCCCCGATGATAAAATATACCACAACAACAGCAACAACAACTGATTTATCCAGCCTGGCTTTCTTTGGACCCCTGCGGCGGAAGGTGCAGTAACAGAGCGGGGACGCTCCCGACCCGGCAGATCAACGCGGAAAAGAGCCAGGGGTTGTTGTACTGCATTGTCCTTTTCGCATCCCGCGCGCTCCATTCCCACGTGCAGCCGCACACGCGAACGGCCCCGCCCCGCCCTGCAACATTTCCCGCCTTTGCCATTGGCCGAGCCTTTCCCGCCTCGGCCCCGCCCCGCGTTCTAAAGGGCGGTCCGCCCCGCCCCTGCCCCGCCCTCTCGCCCCGCCTCCGCCGCCCCGTTCCCCCGCCCGCCATTGGCCGAAGGGCCTCCCTGCTGCGGCCAATCGGGAAGAGCCTCGCCCTCTTTGTTGCCCGCGCCAATGAGCGGCGGCGAGGGCGGGGCGTCTCCGAGCTCGGGTTCTCCGGGAGGGAGAGAGGCTCGAGCAGGAAGGACGCGGCCGGCCACGCCGCCGACCCCTCCGCCGCCCCAGCCGTGAGTGCACCCAACCCCTTGCTCGCCCCCGATCGCATTCACACGTTCAGCTGCCCTGGATCGCGAGCGTTCACGTGTCTGCTCATTCACACGTTCAGCTGCCTTGGATCGCGAGCGTTCACGTGTCTGCGCTATTAAGGGGTAACGGTAGCAATAAGCGTCTGGGAAAAGGGTCTCTGCCCCGCAGGAGTTTGCAATCAAAGTTTGATTTGTGGGGGGGGGTTTGGGGGGGTTGAGTATCAAGGCTAAGGGGCGACCTGACAGCAGCCACGTGCTTCAGAGGACCCTGGTCTCGTTTTGTCTTTACAAGGTTTTGTGTATGTGTGTTTTTATTATAAAGGGAGGGGGATAACTAGGTTGGATCCTGCTAGCGCCTGCCGTTGTGATTCCTCCTTTCTCTAGCTCTTCCCCGTGCTTCCTTATGCAGCTTTAAGCCTCTGTATTTATGCTACTGTTATTACTACTATTTGAACTGATTTTATAATGAAATGATTTTAGAATCTTGTATTATTTTACTATTGTTAGCCGCTCTGAGCCCGACTTCGTCTGGGGAGGGCGGGATATAAATAAAAAATTATTATTATTATTATTATTATTACCAGTTTTTTTCTCCGGGGGTACACGTACTCCTAAACATTTTGTGAATCTTTGTACTTATGTCCATTTACTGCATTTATTTTCCCTGATTTGAACTATAAAATGGTGATTTAATGAGAGCACCCCTAAACCTTTTTTTATAGGGGGGAAAGCACTGACTATTACTATTATTAATTTGTTTATTACCTGCTCTTTGCCCTAAGGTTCCAGGGCAGGTTGCAGTACAACTCTCTCCCTCTCACCTGCTGTTAGGCTTGCTTGTTTTCTTTTTGAACTCGAAAGCTATGCTGCTCTCTGGTGCTGGTAGTTTCCCCCTGACAGAAGCTCCCCAAATGTTAAATGGATGCTCTGCCTTCTCCACATCCAAGGTACCTCGCCACGTGATGCTATTGTGGGGAGATTGTGAGCTTTCACAAGCAGGTCCTGCAATAAACTGAGCAGTCTTCTGGGTACCACAGCACCCTTTGTGATTGCACTAGACATCTAAAGGCAGCCCTGTTGGTTTTTTGTTTAGTCGTGTCCGACTCTTCGTGACCCCCTGGACCAGAGCACGTCAGGCTCTCCTGTCTTCCACTGCCTCCCTCATGCTGGTAGCTTCGAGAACACTGTCTCACTATCTTGTCCTCTGTCATCCCTTCTCCTTGTGACCTCCATCTTTCCCAACATCAGGGTCTTTTCCAGGGAGTCTTCTCTTCTCACGAGGTGGCCAAAGTCTTGGAGCCTCAGCTTCACGATCTGTCCTTCCAGTGAGCACTCAGGGCTGATTTCCTTCAGAATGGAGAGGTTTGATCTTCTTGCAGTCCATGGGACTCTCAAGAGTCTCCTTCAGCACCAGAATTCAAAAGCATCAATTCTTCAGCAATCAGCCTTCTTGATGGTCCAGCTCTCACTTCCATACATCACTACTGGGAAAACCATAGCTTTAACTATACGGACCTTTGTTGGCAAGGTGATGTCTCTGCTTTTTAAGATGCTGTGTAGGTTTGTCATTGCTTTTCTCCCAAGAAGCAGGCGTCTTTTAATTTCGTGACTGCTGTCACCATCTGCAGTGATCATGGAGCCCAAGAAAGTAAAATCTCTCACTGCCTCCATTTCTTCCCCTTCTATTTGCCAGGAGGTGATGGGACCAGTGGCCATGATCCTCGCTTTTTTGATGTTGAGCTTCAGACCATATTTTGCGCTCTCCTCTTTCACCCTTATTAAAAAGTTCATTAATTCCTCCTCACTTTCTGCCATCAAGGTTGTGTCATCTGCATATCTGAGGTTGTTGATGCATTACTGTATTTTAATATTTTGTTGGAAGCCGCCCAGAATGGCTGGGGAAGCCCAGACAGATGGGCGGGGTATAAATAATAAATTATTATAATATTATTATTACTAGTGGTAGGGTATATCTAAGGTGTACACCTGCCCTCCTGATCCAGCCAGCCTCCTGCCTCCTCAACCTTTCCCTCCCACCTGCAGTTTGCCACATGGCCAATAAAAGGGGGCGCACAGAGGGTGGGATGGGGGGGGGTCTCTTGTGCCCGCTTTCTTCTTCCAGCATCCCTGTTTTCCCTCCTCTCCCCCTCTTCCTCATAGCAGTACAATGGTCCTAGGTGCCGTCCATTTTCTTCCAGTTTCTCTTGCCAGGCCTCTTGAGAAGGTGAAACTGTGTTTGGTGCAATACAGCCTTGGACACCACGGTGCCTTTCTGCCCAAACCCATTTGCCTTGGCTCCTACCTCTGAGCAAAATTCCTGCTGGTTTTGATTCCTGCTCCTCTTTGATCTCTCGCCTGCTCCTTGCTCCGGACTCCTGTCTTTGCCTTTGGGGAGATATTTGTAGGGGGGCCAGGTTGGCACAGAGAGGGTAGGAAAAGGCAGGAAAAGACCTAGTGGTGGTGAGGATAGAGAGAGAGAATGCTTCATTTCTCTCTGCCCCAAATGCATTTTATAGGTTGTGATATTCCTGTGAAATTCTGGCTGATTTGGATGGGAGAATCAATCAATTAACACCTTTGTTTTTAACAAGCAGTTCCTTTGTTTTGGTACTGCAATATGGCACGAAGAGAAGACTGATTTCACATAACAGGTTTTAATCGGCAAATGAAGTGAAAAAAGCATCAGTTGATTAATTGGCATGATCAGATCTTAGTGTAGTTGAACCTTAAGGCCATACTTCTTGTATTTATATGTTATTTTGGTCCTTTTTTTAACTGTATGGGAAGTGAGAGGAAGAAAAATATTAAAGATGATCTTTGCTTTATTGGCCTGGTTCACACATAATTCTAAGCCATGGTTTGTTTAACGGCTAGCATTTTATTTAAAAAAGGACCATTCTTTCTCCAAAGTAATGACTAGTTGTCCATCTGCTTTTCCTTCATGCCTTTGTAGCTTTGTTTTGGACAGGGTTGCTGAACAAACCATGGTTAAGGAAGGATGTTGCACTGGCACATAACTCAAAGCAGGTGTTTAAAGTAAAGATTTGTCAGCCAAAAACAAACCATATCTTCAGATGGTGGTTTGTGGGCAGTAAACATACCATAGTTAAGTTGTCAGGTAAAATTCACACATAATCCTAAGACACGCCTTTAGGAAATCATAGCTTAATAAAGCATGTTTTCGTGTCTTGGGTGAACCAGGCCAATGAGAGGCAGTTTAACAACTAATTCCGAAGAGGTTTTGTCTTATACACAAATGTGCTCAAATATATTAAGCTGCCTGTGTTGGCTGGGGCTTTTGTCCAAAATACGAAGGGCACCAGCTTGGGGACGTCTGGAAGCCAAGCAGTTTTTTAGTTGGCAGTCTAAAAATCCTTTAATCAGCCGACAGTTCTAGTTGACGAAGATCCTGGGAGGCAGAAAATGGAGGCAGAAGCGGAAGATATGAGTGGAAAATGCAGAGAAGCTGGTTGGGGGGTCCGTTGTTAGGAGACGCCTCTGAGTTTCTGGGGCAGTGGGTCAGGCTCTCTGGGGTGGGTGGGAGGAAAGCTTATGCCAGCGAGCTCTTTGAGGTGCTGCTACAAGGACTCGTGTTTCTAGAGGCCAAGGCCTGCTTTACACATTCTGCATTTTCATGCACAAAGTGGGAAATGGAAAGAAACCAACGATGGCTGTTTGGGCTTGGTGGCATGTCTTGTTTGCAGCCGTGGGCTGCTTGCTTGCGTGTAGCATTGCTGCATGCAAATGTCTCCATGTGCACCTTGTCTCAGAACAGAAAAGGTGCGTGAATGCTGCCAAAAAGTGCCCAAGAGTAAAATTCAACTTTGAGCCCACAAAATGGTCTGAACGTAGAACATAGAATGGGGTGGTTGTTGTTTAGCAGTGTCTGATTCTTCGTGACCCATGGACCAGAGCACCCCAGGCACTCCTGTCTTCCACTGCCTCCCGCAGTTTGGTCAGACTCATGTTTGTAGCTTTGAGAACACTGTCCCACCATCTCATCCTTCGGCGTCCCCTTCTCCTTGTGCCCTCCATCTTTCCCAACATAAGGGTCTTTTCCAGGGAGTCTTCTCTTCTCATGAGGTGGCCAAAGTCTTGGAGCCTCAGCTTCGGGATCTGTCCTTCCAGTGAGCACTCAGGGCTGATTTCCTTCAGAATGGAGAGGTTGGATCTTCTTGCAGTCCATGGGACTCTCAAGAGTCTCCTCCAGCGCCATAATTGGGGTTAAATTACCCAAATATCACTGATAGATGATTTCATTTATCCATAACAATGCCTAGACAAAGAATGGATGCTTCCTCCCTGGACACCAAATGTGTTTTGACCCCCCCCCCCGGGCAAGATCACCAAAACCCACACGTGCACCCTCAACCACTGTGATCAGTAAGCTCTCGGTCGCTTAGTCTAGCAGCGCATAAACTTTGGAACTCACTGCCAATTGAGATCAAGATGGTGACTTCACTGTACTCTTTTCGGTGCCTGCTAAATAGCATTCTTATTTAGACAAGCCTGTCCTGACGCTTAGAAAGTTGAGGGAATTTTAATCTGTTTTAGTGTTGTTAACTTTTGTATGCTTTAAAACAGAGTTGCCAGTATGTCTTGATTTCAATGTTTTATACAGTGGAACCTCGGGTTTTCAAGTGTAATCCATTCTTAAAGTCCTTTCAGCTTCTGAAACGTTTGAAAACCGAGGATCAAAGGGCTTTCAGCAAGTCCAATGGGGGAAATTGAGAAACGAGCCTCGGAAGCCGTTCCACTTCTGAGGCGCGTTCGAAAATGGAAGCGTTCACTTCTGGGTTTTCGGCGTTTGGCTTCTGAAACGTTTGGCATCCGAGACGTTTGAAACCAAGGTTTGACTGTATTTTGTAAACACCAGGGTGTTTTGTTTTGTTTACAGTCAAGCGGCATATGAATTCTATTAAATTAAATAAATAAACATGCAATCTTTCGCCAAAGGTGAGCCAGTTGTGTGATCTCTGTAGATGACCAGGTGGGGTGAGCTGACCCACAATGAATACAATGCAGAGCAGTGTATAGTGGTTTTTGGGGGGTTTTCTTTAGAGCAGTGTATAGTTAATTGCAGGGGTAATTGCAGGACTAGATGATCCTTGATGCCCCTTCCAACTCTACAATTCTCTCATCCTCTAAATTTTCTGACCCTCTAATTCCCCTGCTTCTCCAGCTGTTCTATCAAGACTTCCTGATACCTGCCTTATTCTGTGTTTACCACCTGTTCCCACTTTTCCTCTTCAGACCCGAGCGACGTGGGGCAGTTCGTCTGTGAGGGTAGGAGTCGTCCTTTCCTCTGTGTGTGAAAAATAATCTTATCTATGTTGCCTGGGGAGCATTCCCCCCACCGAGGGGCTGGGGTCACTCCTGTTTCTGCATAGCTCTGTGCGTCCACCCCAGCTCTGTAACTATATCCACAAGGTCATGTATACCAGACTTGGCTGCAGTCCAGATCTGGTTAACGCCGTCTCTTTATGTCACCGAACATCTTTTTCCTTCCCTGATTGTGTTACAAAACTCCTGTTAGATTTGGCCCACAGACAGGTGATTGGTTTGAAGAGAGCCGAAAGCGGTTCGAAAGAGAGGAAGCTTTTCCCACGATGTGTAGACACACTTGCAGTCATAGAATAGGACAGTTGGGGTACCGAGGGTCATCCATTCCAACCCCTTGCAATGCACGAATCTCAGCCCTGACAGACGGCCACTCAACCTCTGCTTAAAAACCTCCAAAAAAGGAGGTTGAATGGCTCTTGCCTTCAGGAAGTCCTTCCTGATACTCAATGAGAATCTTTTTCCTGGTTGTTGGAATCCACCTGTTTGCTCAATCTTTCACGTGACAGCCCTTTAGATAGTTGAAGATGGCCCTCACATCTCTTCGTCATATCTTCTCTTCTCCAGCTCCCTCGGCCATTCCTCATCAAGACCATATAACACCGGTCTTGAAAGACCTACATTGGCTCCCAGTACGTTTCCGAGCACAATTCAAAGTGTTGGTGCTGACCTTTAAAGCCCTAAATGGCCTCGGTCCAGTATATCTGAAGGAGCGTCTCCACCTCCATCGTTCTGCCTGGATACTGAGGTCCAGCTCCGAGGGCCTTCTGGCGGTTCCCTCACTGCGAGAGGCCAAGTTACAGGGAACCAGGCAGAGGGCCTTCTCGGTAGTGGCACCCACCCTGTGGAACGCCCTCCCATCAGATGTCAAAGCGATAAACAACTACCTGACATTCAGAAGACATCTGAAGGGAAGTTTTTAATATGTGACATTTTAGTGTATTTTTCATCTTTGTTCGAAGCCGCCCAGAGTGGCTGGGGAAACCCAGCCAGATGGGCGGGGTACAAATAATAAATTATTATTATTATTATTACTCACCAGGCCTGATATAACCGGTAGAATTCTACAGGATGGGGTCTTTGTCTGGGAAAACAGTCAAGACCCAAGGATCCCCAAAGGGTGGAGATGTCAGGCATCATCTTGGCACTCAGGAACCATCACTTGGTCGCAAAATGCGCCTGGCGAATTTCAAACACTGCTTGCTGGTTGTGTTTGTGTGTGTATACAGTCATACTTCATGTTACGTCCACTTCACGTTACGTTCTTTCAGGTTACGCCCCGCGGTGACCCGGAAGTACCGGAAAGGGTTACTTCTGGGTTTCGCCGCTCGCGCAAGCGCAGAAGCACAAAATGACGTCACGCGCATGTGCAGAAGCAGCGAATCGCAACCCACGCGTGCGCAGATGCATCACTGCGGATTGTGTTCTTTTAATGTTGCGAACGGGCCTCTGGAACGGATCCCATTCACAACCAGAGGTACCACTGTACATATATATGACATACTGTTACATGCATACAGTGGTGCCTCGCAAGACGAAAAGAATCCGTTCTGTGATTCTCTTCGTCTAGCGGTTTTTTCGTCTTGCGAAGCAAGCCCATTGACAGATTTGCGGATTAGCGCTTTTAGCAGCTTTTAGAGGCTTTCAGCGGCTTATCGGCTTATTGGATCAGCTGATAAGCTGCTTAGCGGCTTAGAAAAAGGGGGGGGGGAGGAAAAAAACCCCGCAGGAACTCGCAAGACATTTTCGTCTTGCGAAGCAAGCCCATAGGAGATTCGTTTTGCGAAGCACCTCCAAAACGGAAAACTCTTTCGTCTAGCGAGTTTTCCGTCTTGCGAGGCATTCGTCTTGGAAATAAAGTTGGGGCCAGTTAGACATGGTGGTTTCTCCCCCGCCTTCTCTCTCTCTCTCTCTCTCTCTCTCTCTGCTGGAATATCATAGCTCTGGCATCGCTAGGCATGATCTCTTGAGCACATAGCGTAGAGGCCTTCTTTCCCTCTACGCTAAGAGCCTGGCAAACAGCAACGGTCAGTTCCCCTTATCCCTTGCAGAAGGATAAATCAGTTGTGTGCTGGGTAGGGGGACTTTAGTTTTAAAATGGAAGAACTGTCTGATGGTAAGGGCTGTTCGTCAGTGGAAGCAGCTCCCTCATAAGATTGTGGAGGTTTTTAAGCAGAGGTTGGATGGCCACCTGCCAGGGATCCTTTAGCTATGACATTGCAGAGGGTTGGGCTGGATGACCCCTGGGCTTCCCTTCCAACCCTAGGTATCTATAAGCTTTCTTCTGAGCTCTTTCGCCTGACTCCAGGGGTGTGGGAATGGCTCACGTTAACCAGCACAGCCACCTTGGGTAGGGACAGAGGATGCGGTGTGTGTGTGTGTGTGTGTGTGTGCTGCATGAACCCTAAGGGGCAGTGGTGGCGTAGTGGTTAGAGTGTCTGGTTAGGACGTGGGAGAGCTGGGTTTGAATCCCTACTTGGCCGTGAAGCCTTTGGTAATCCTCACAGAACTCTAGCCCAATGGTTGCCATTAATTTGATTTTGAATTGATTTTAAAATGAATTGATTTTAGAATGATGTTTTACTTTTATTGTTGTTAGCCGCTCTGAGCCTGGCTTCGGCTGGGTAGGGTGGGATATAAATAAAATATTATTATTATTATTATTATTATTATTATTATTATTATTATTTTATTAAGCTCACTGGGTGACCTTGGGCCAAGTCGCTGCCTCTCAGCCTGAGGGTTAAATGTGGGAGGCGAGACCCCTGTACCCCACCTTGAGCTCCTAGGAGGAGAAGTTGGGATGGAAATGGAATAAAATAAATAAACACTCTCCAGCTGCCCAGCTTCCTTTTTTAAGGACAAGTATCTAGCGTTTGTGATACCTAAAACATCCAGACCCTGGTTGGTTGATTGGCAGCTGTCTGTCTCGAGAGACAATGGAGTTTGCCTCCGGGGGTGAAGTCAAACCACCGCATTAGCAGTGCCAAAGTGACCTTTCCATGGTATTTACAGGAATACTGTATCTCAACAGGAGGCTTTGTGTTGTTGTGGTTGTTGTTGTGGCTAATATCCATTGATAGATTTCCTTGTCCAGGAAGCTAGCTTCTTCTGCCTCTTCTTCCTTTAAATTCGCCAAAGCGGCTGGTTTTTGCCCCTTCGCGTCCTGGTGGGTCCCAGAAGCCGTCCGCCATGGGCTTCTGCCAACACAGAAAAGGAAAGGCTGGGAGATCTTGCAATCAGAGTGCACCCTATGCAGGCGAAGGTGTGCCAGGGCGGGCGCGGTGCCAGCCTCTGCAGCCGATGTGCCTGCTGCCAGCCGGTTGTTGCTGATGTTGCCTTTGTCCTCTCCGCCTCCTGAATCTTCGCCGGAGATCTGGCTGGGATGCCTTCGCCCAAGAGCTGAGCCAAACATTGGCTTTAATTTATTTTAAAGGGAAACAAATCCCGGTTCCCCTCCTTGCCAGGCTCCCTCTGTTCGCCTCTGGAATTTTTATTCTCCGCCGGGGAACAGCCCAGAATGCGCTGGCTGCTAAAGAGGGAATCGCCGTCGGAGGCACGAACAAACGTATTTGCAAGAGGAGCAAGGGGTCTGTGCACCGCCAGCGCTTTCTGGGCGTGAAATTTCTGTCTAGCTCACACGAGAAATCTGTGTTCTTGGAGTCATAGAAGGGTAGAGTTGGAAGGGACGCCAAGGGTCATCTAGCCCTACAAAATTTACCATATTTTTCGCCCCATAAGACGCAAGTAGTTTTTAGAGGAGGAAAGCAAGAGAAAAAAATATTCTGAATGAAACAGTGGGTGTATGATTTTGGTGGTTCATGCTGTGGCCACAGACATGATATGTGATTTGACGGTGAGTTTGGGGTAGCCCAATGCAAAAATCCTGAGGATCCATGTGGATCAGTGCTTTGTAACCATGTTTTTGCACCATTGCGGCCCCACACAACAGTGGGTGCGTGATTTTTTTGGTGCAGGCTGTAGCCATGGACATGCAACGTGATCTGATGGTGAATTTGGGGTGACCCAATTCA
This sequence comes from Podarcis vaucheri, assembly GCF_965113315.1. Taxonomy (NCBI): domain Eukaryota; kingdom Metazoa; phylum Chordata; class Lepidosauria; order Squamata; family Lacertidae; genus Podarcis; species Podarcis vaucheri. Next base: position 2,765,219 of record NC_138767.1, on the reverse strand, counting down.
AAAATCCTGAGGTTCCATGTGCTTTTACCTCCCACCTCCCAGGCAGCCTCCTTTATTGCTAGCGTTCCTTATCTCCCTCCCGATCGCTTGCCAATTAGCTGCTTCCTTTCAACACCCCCTTCCCTCTTGTTTGCCTTAGCGTCTTTTCCTTAGCTGGCACTGTTTTTTGCTCCTCCTTTTCTTCTAATTTCTCTCCTCATTGCTTTAGTCTTCCTGTCTCCTCTCCTTGCAAGTTCGCTGTCTTTACCTCCCCCCTCCCAGGCAGCCTTCTTTATCGCTAACGTCCCTTATCTCCCTCCCAGTCACTTGCTGATCAGGTGCTCAGCGGCTTCATTTCAACATCCCCTTCCCTCTTTCTTAAAAAAACCACACCATGATCTGCTTTTTGCCCCTGGGCAATTCGGCTCCAGGGACTACGCATTCGCTCCATAAAACACACAGACATTTCCCCTTACTTTTTAGGAGGAAAAAAGGTGTGTTTTATGGAGCGAAAAATACGGTAGTCACATAGAAAGTGGACATGATAGTGTTTGTAATTGACTCCATGGGAAGTCTGTCTCTGAATCGAGCCAGGGATCGAATCGAGCCAGGCCTGCTGGGATCAGTTGTGACTCCTGCATTTAAGGGGGTTGGACTAGATGACCCTCGGGGTCCCTTCCAGCGCTGCAAGTTTTTTAAATAAAAAGATATTTATTGAGATTTTCAAAATATTACAAACAAGAAAAAAAATAAAGTAGAAGCAGAAGAGAGTACAAAGGATAAAAATACTTGACAAAATAGAAAAAAAGAGAAAAAAGAAAAACCTACCCCTTCCCACCATATAAGAAAAAGTTCCAAATGAGGAAAAAAGACAGAAAAAAAGAAAAAAAAGAGGAATGCAAAAATCACAAAACTTTAAAAACATTTAAAAAACAAATTCATTATTTTCAAATCCTTAACTGTCATTACCTTTTTTCTTAGACCTCCTCCTCCTCCCTTTCTTTGTATCCTAGTTATTAATTATCCCAGCAAATCCTTGACCTTATTTCTCTATAATAAAATAAACCTTAAAACTTAAAACTTAAGTCTTATCCTTACCAACTTCTCATAATCATAATATTCTTTCGTAATTCTTTAAACATCTTTGCTAAAGCCCAGCGCTGCAGTTTTATGACCAGTGTCCCACCTGTCAGTTTCATACAGTCATAGAATTGTTGGAAGGGACCACAAGGATCGTCTTGCCCAACCCCCTTAGGACCCCTTTGCCCGACGTGGTTCTCAAATCCACAACCCTGAGGGTCTTAGGCTCTACCAACTGAGCCAGGGGTCAGCAAACTTTTTCAGCAGGGGGCCGGTCCACCGTCCCTCAGAGCTTGTGGGGGGCCGAACTATATTTTGAAAAAAATAATGAACCAATTCCTATGCCCCACAAATAACCCAGAGATGCATTTTAAATAAAGGGACACATTCTACTCATGTAAAAACACGCTGATTCCTGGACCGTCTGCGGGCCAGATTCAGAAGGCGATTGGGCTGGATCCGGCCCCTGGGCCTTAGTTGGCCTACCCATGGACTGAGCCATCAAGGTTTGATTCTTAATAGCTAAAATTCCTTCTCCTTGTCCTTCTTCCCAGCCTCCAGCGTCAAAAACAGCAGCCTGTGTGCAAGGGGAGGACATTAAAACTAGATCATTTTTATAGAAAACCTTCCCCCCCCCCAGGTGACCTTGTTGAAGAGCTGGAAACAGAATAACCTCCTTTCTCTTTCTGTGCCAAATAAATGGAGCAGGTCCTTTTCATTTTAGGGTTTGCTCCATCCGCAGAGCTTGGCGCTTGCCTCGCCTCTGTCTCGGCTGAGTTCCTTTATTCTGCCAGAGGCATGCGAGGGTCTGGACTTCCATCATCATCATCATCAAACCTTTATTGGCATCCCTTGCAGAATAAATAGGCCAATGCGATCTCGTCGCCATTTCCACAGTACAGTCATTTGCCAAAGGGAAGAAGAGGCGAGTAATCTATTTCACCTTTGTGGGTGTCCAGCAAGGGCAGGATCCTGTAGCGTACTAGGGCGACAGAAAATCAAATAGAGGAACTTGGCTACTGTCTTGGTGAGCTCCTGGTCTCTCCCCTGTAATAAGAAGTGTATAACCTCTGTCTCTGGTTTCCATGTTGGGATAGATAGGTGGTCTAAGAATTGTTGGCGGAGATCATAATATATTTTACATTTATTTATTTTTTAAAATATATTTTTATTGATTTTTTTTAACATATCAGTTCCAACAGCCATCCAACATATCTTCTCATCTTATACAATATTTTAGACTTCCGTCAACACCTCTGATGATTTCCTGTTCTTTATCACTTATTATGCATTTCTTAATTTCTATATTACATTTAATTGTCCCTAACTATAATTCTCTTCATAGTCTTTCTTGCAGTATTTCAAATAATCCACTTTACAAAACTTCTCACACTCCTAGTAGCGTAATCTGTTCATCACAATTACTTTCCTAATAGTTCATATATTTACTCCAGTCTTCTAAGAATCTCTGATCCCGCAGGTTTCAAATCCTTCCTGTTCATTTGTCTAATTCTGCATAGTCCATCAACTTCATCCTCCATTCTTCTTTCGTCGGTAATTCTTCTTGTTTCCAAATATATTTTACATTTAAGGGCCATGTGAGCTAGAGTTTCCACCAGGTGAGCAACACATGGGCAGATCCTGTCTCCTTCTGCCATCCCCACAAACCTACCCCAAAGGAGGTCAGAAGGATTACAACTGAACCTAGCCAGTGAAAAAGCCCTTCTTTCTTGCCGGTTAAACAAAAATGGTAAATAATTAAGGTTAAATTCCTGTGCTCAAGAGAGTCGAAAATAAAGAGGGGAACATGTTTTTCCCTGCAGCTGAGATGAGTTCCTGGCAGTCTATGTCCCACAGCCTATTTTAACATGGCCTTGGCGACTGGAAAAGCCACAGCACCCAGGAGATCCTCTGAAAGCCCAAGTTGCCGTGACTTTGTGCAAAACAGTTGTAGCCCTGGGGAAGGGAAGGGGTCCGACAGTGAGACAGTGGACTTTCGGTGAGATGTTTTTGGTTCCTGGAGCCCTTGCCTCCCCTTTGTGCAAGGAAAAGCGTTCCTCATGTGCGAAGTTGCCTTTTGCATCCTGATGGATGGAAGTGAGACGATGCTGTTGCCACGGCAACGGAAGCGACGACAACATGCCTGGAAACCTTCTTCGAACTTTGAAGGTTTGATGAGGGCGGCAGCTGCGCCTTTTCTTAATTCAAAACTTTTGCAAGCTCCTTGAGGCAGGGACCTTTCTCTTCGGGAGTGGCGTTCCGTGTTTGCATCGATGGTGGTGCATAGCTTAATAAAAAAAACAGTCCATACATGCCGTGATCTGGGGGGCGGGAGGGGCGGTCCCAGGAAAAGCTTCCCTCTGCAGAGTCGGGTGTTAACATATATCTGACTTTCTAAACTGGATGTCCTGCTATAAAATAGGTATAATGTGCAGCCAAGTGGGGCAGAACTGTACCCTTCCCCCCGCTCAGTTATTTAAGCTTTCCCACAGGAAATTTTCCATTCCGTAAGGTAAACAACAAAAGGGTGCAATTGCAAATAAAGATTAATCAAGATATTATTAGGCGAGTTTCCAAGTTTTTCCGTTGGCTTACTAAATGCAAGTAAGTAGACATGCTAACTTAGATCACTCTTGAGAATAGGGGAGTGGAATCTGTGGCCCTGCAGATATTGTTGCTGTTCTTTTGTTGTTTAGTCGTGTCCGACTCTTCGTGACCCCCTGGACCAGAGCATGCCAGGCCCTCCTGTCTTCCACTGCCTCCCGCAGTTTGGTCAAACTCATGTTGGTAGCTTCGAGAACACTGTCCCACCATCTCGTCCTCTGTCGTCCCCTTCTCCTTGTGCCCTCCGTCTTTCCCAACATCAGGGTCTTTTCCAGGGAGTCTTCTATTCTCCTGAGGTGGCCAAAGTATTAGAGCCTCAGCTTCAGGATCTGTCCTTCCAGTGAGCGCTCAGGGCTGATTTCCTTCAGAATGGAGAGGTTGGATCTTCTTGCAGTCCATGGGACTCTCAACTGGACTCCAACTCCCAACATCCGTAGGACCTTTGGTCAGTAATTGGGGTGACAGGAATTCGGAGTCCAACAACACCTGAAGGCAGTGTTCGAAATTTGCCAGGCGCATTTTGCACTTGGCTATCGGCCGCTTGCGAGCAGGTGAAGATGCCCGGGCGTCAGGATGGTGCCTGATGTCTCCATCAGCTGGAGATGCATGCCTGCGGATCCTTGGATCTCGACTCTCTTAATACGCTGATACCCCATCCTGTAGAATCCTATCAGTCATCGTTTATCTGTACAATCAGAAAGATTTTCAGGAACCAAAAGTTCATTCTCTCTGCAGCCTAAGCAGGAGCAGTGAACAACGTTATGGTGAATTGTTGCAGCTTGCCTTCACTTACCCCTTCCCCATTGTCCTGCTCACAGTTGTGAAGAATATTCCTGCGTTACGAATGGTCCGTATGAACGTTAAGAAAAAGAGGTCGGAATAGGCCAATTATGGTAGAAGCTCAGTTTTCGAATGGAATCTGTTCCAGAAGACCGTTCGGCTTCTGAAAAGCGTTCCAAGCCAGTGTGGTGTAGTGGTTAAGAGCAGTAGACTCGTAATCTGGGGAACCGGGTTCGCCTCTCCGCTCCTCCACATGAAGCTGCTGGGTGACCTTGGGCCAGTCACACTTCTCTGAAGTCTCTCATCCTCACTCACTTCACAGAGTGTTTGTTGTGGGGCAGGAAGGGAAAGGAGAATGTTAGCCGCTTTGAGACTCCTTTGGGTAGTGATAAAGCGGGATATCAAATCCAAACTCCTCTTCTTCTTCTTCTTCTTCTTCTTCTTCTTCTTCTTCATAAACTGAAGCAATTACTTCCGGGTTTTCGGTGTTCGAAAGCTGAAACGTTTGACTTCTGAGACGTTCGAGAACCGAGGTTCCACTATATGTGGGCTGTCCCTGTTCCAAGTGATTTTTCTTTTTTAAGTTCTCAAAGCTCTTAACCTGGCTGAAGGTTGCCCTCTGATCTAACCAGATGTTTAACTGAGAATCAATCACAGTCAGTACATCATTTGAAAGATAAGACATTGGAGGTGTCTGGCCCCATAATGGCAACTAGACTGTTTTGGTGACTGTAACCTTAGTTTAAGGAGCGATTTCTCTCCCAGCTTATATATTGATGAGTTTATAACCCTGCCTCTCTCCCTGCTCCATTCAGCCACATGGCTTCAAAATCCCCATACATTTTGCATGACGTCATGCGCAGCGCCAAGGCAAGGATGCAATCTGCACCCTTTGCTGCCTTCTGGAAGACGGTTGTCCTTTGACGTCTCTTGTCTGGCTGGTGCCAGGCCCTGCCACCCCTGGGTTCCCTGCCCACCTGGGAAATAGAGGATGTGGTGGGGCAGGTGGGGGCTGCCTTTTCTGCTTACGTTTCCCAAGTACAGTAATGCACAACATTCCCTGCACCCCAACACGACGGGGACAAGATTATCGTGCTTGGCTTTGTGCCAGCTGCATGAGACACGGCAGGATTCGGTCTGCCGCTGACTGTTGGAAGGCAGCGATTAAATTCTCCCACACTGTCTCTGCAAGACAAATTAGTACCCTAAATAAACTCGGCTGTGTGTGTGTGTGTGTGTGTGTGCAGAGCAGGCTTTCATGGTTCTGCTGCCGATGACGGAAATCTAGCAGCTTGATCCTGTTAGGGGCTGCTCTGAATGCTAAGCAGCGGGCAAAATGGATTTTTCAAAATCTCCTTTTGAAAAGGATAACTTTCTGATATGGAAGGAAGCTGGGAACTTGTATCCTCTAAATCTGTAAGCTCTTTTCGAAGACAGAAGGCATGGAATCTTTAATACTTTCTTTATGTTGGCTACAGGAATTGGTGCAAAGGGGGAATGAATTATTGGGATTTAAATTCTATTTTCACCCCAAAGACATGGAGCGCTTTGCCAGAAGTTTCATTGGGCTTATTTGACTGGCGTGATTTTTTTGGGTACAGCTGAAGGGACCGGTCTGGGGCTGCTCCTTTCACTTCACGTTTCTCTGTTTATCTTTTAAAGTTTGTGCCTGGGTAATATTTTCCCACGTTGCTAAAATTCACAGACCTCCAACGAAGCTCAGCGCAGGAAGATTTCAGGGCAGACAAGATGAAATACTTCGGTGCGCAGTTAAACTATGGAACTCCCTGCCACAGGAGGCAGTGCTAGCCAAGACCCTAGGTGGTTTCGAAAGAGGATTGGGCAAATTCATAGAGAATTAGGCCTCTGAATGCCCTCCACTGGGAATTGTTAGTGGGGAGAATACAGTAATCTTGAATTCAGGTCCTGCTCTTGAGTTTCCCACAGGGGTGTGATTGGCCACTGAGAGAACAGGATGCTAGACTATACCCCCAGTGACTCAGTGGGTCAGTTTGCATGGCTGTTCATCAGAAGGTTGGTGGTTCAAGTCCACCCAGGGACAGGAATTCTGCATGGCAGGGGGTTGGTCTAGATGACCTGTGGGACCCCTTCCAGCTCTACAATTCTGAGATTCTCTGACCTACAGCTGGGTGGTCAACAATGCCTAGGCAACACGATGACCACGTACATACGCGATAGACAATCTTTATAGAATTCCTTCAAACCATAACAAGTACAAAATGAGATCTTTAGTCTCAAAGCCTCTGAAAATCTTTAAATGAAGCGAGGGACCAGACTTTGTACGATGAAAGGCAAGCTGTGAAGCTTTGTGTATTCAGCAAATATGATGTCCAGCACTGAACAGTGATTGCGGATACAGTGGTACCTTGGGTTAAGTACTTAATTCATTCTGGAGGTCTGTTCTTAACCTGAAACTGTTCTTAACCTGAAGCACCACTTCAGCTAATGGGGTCTCCCGCTGCTGCTGCGCTGCCGCAGCACGATTTCTTTTCTCATCCTATTTCTGGGTTAGCGGAGTCTGTAACCTGAAGCATATGTAACCCGAGGTACCACTGTATTGACTACTGTTTCGTAGAATTCTTCGTCAGCGTGGTGGGAAGATATAGAATTGCTTCATAAACCCATCTTATTTCGAATGAAGGTATATAAATGAAAATATCAAATGCTATGGAACAGCGCTCATGTCAGATGCTGACGAAGAATTCTATGAAACAGTAGTCAGTATTCAGAATCACTGTTCAGTGTTGGGTATCATATTTGCTGAATACATAAAGGTTCACAGCTTGTCTTTCATTGTACAAAGTTTGATACCTCGCTTCATTTACAGATTTTCAGATGAGGCCAGTTCCCAATGCAAATTATTCTAATTCTGCAGAGGGAAATTTTCTAGAAAAGACTCCCAATGCAAAAATCCCGGAAAGGTTATTGCTCAGAAGCTTGCCCCAGTGAGTAGGAAGCAATTGCTCTCAAAAAAAGTATAGAGTTGGATTTTTATTTTTAGTATAACAGAGCAGTTTAGTTCCTGTTTGGAAAATAATTCCTTTCTGCTATATTGAATGCTAACAGCACACACAGGGTGGAAGCTGGCCAATTTGTTCTTGGTTTTTCTAGGGAGATAAACACCAATTTGTCTAGTTGTCCTGAAGGTACATAGAAAACTGGACAGGTGGGGATGGACTGCACTTTTAACCTTCTTAAATTGTGATGCCCAGAAGTGGACACAGGACTCCAGGTGGGCTTTAACCAGTTCAGAATAGAGAAGGACCATAACAAAACCCAATGTTCAGTTACGATATTTGGTTACCATAAGGACAAAAGAGGGAGCTTGCAGGATCAGGCCAATGGCCCTTTCAGTCCAGCATCCTGTTCTCACAGTGGCCAACCACATGCCCCGGTGAAAAACCCGCAAGCAGGATTCGAACACGAGAGCCCTCTCCTCCTCCATGAATTTGCCTAATCCTCTTTTAAAGCCACCCGGATTACTAGCCATTGCGGCATCCTGTGGGAGGGAGTTCCACAGTTTAACCAGTCGCTGCGTGAAAGGAGAGCTTCCTTTTCTGTGTCCCGAATCTTCCAATGCATCTGAAGGAGCAGGTGTGCAGCCTGGGAGTCATTTTGGACTCACAGCTGTCCATGGAGGCGCAGGTCAATTCTGTGTCCAGGGCAGCGGTCTACCAGCTCCATCTGGTACACAGGATGAGACCCTACCTGGCCACAGACTCTCTCTCCAGAGTGGTGCATGCTCTGGTTATCTCCCGCTTGGACTACTGCCATGCGCTCTACGTGGGGCTACCTTTGAAGGTGACCCGGAAACTACAACTAATCCAGAATGCGGCAGCTAGACTGGTGACTGGGAGCGGCCACCGAGACCACATAACACCGGTCTTGAAAGACCTACATTGGCTCCCAGTACGTTTCCGAGCACAATTCAAAGTGCTGGTGCTGACCTTTAAAGCCCTAAACGGCCTCAGTCCAGTAGACCTGAAGGAGTGTCTCCACCCCCATCGTTCTGCCCGGACACTGAGGTCCAGCTCCGAGGGCCTTCTGGTGGTTCCCTCACTGCGAGAAGCCAAGTTACAGGGAACCAGGCAGAGGGCCTTCTCAGTGGTGGCACCCGCCCTGTGGAACACCCTCCCAGATGTCAAAGAGAACAACAACTATCTGACTTTTAGAAGACACCTGAAGTCAGCCCTCTTTAGGGAAGCTTTTAATGCTTGATGCATTACTATATTTTAATATTCTGCTGGAAGCCGCCCAGTGGCTGGGGAAACCCGGCCAGATGGGCGGGGTATAAATAATAAATTATTACGATTATGCCACATGTAATTTTATAAGCGGCTGTCGTGTCGCCTCCTATGGCCTCTTCTCTAAGCTCAAAAATCCCAAACACTGCGACGTTTCTTCGCAGGGTAGCTGCTCCATCATCCACGCAGTTCTTGAGATTTTGCACGCACCACGTAGACCCAGTTCTGTTATCTGTCTCGGTGGCTTTCGGGGCTGAGCCAGGATTTGTGGCGCTGCGGCAGCTGCAGCCATTGCGTTCCCTGCAAAGCAAGCACAGACCAAACAGAAAGCCCCCCCCCCCCCAAAAGCGTAGCCTGGATCACACATTCAGCGAGGAGGGGAGCAGGAGAAATGGCTGTGATCTTTCAACGCACGCAGCGGCGAAAGCACAGCAACGGCCATAACCCCGTATGTCTGCACCATTTTGGCAAAGGGATGTGGTTAGTGAAAAAGGCATTACATATAAAGTCTGGCGGCTGAGAGCCAAGCCCTGGGGTGTTGAGGCTTTTAAAGAGCTCCCTTCCTAATGGAAATGGGCTCGGTAAATAATATTTCCACGAGGAGGGAAAGGGCGGGGGGAGAGAAATCTATTTAGTGTTCAGCGTAGTAAGATGGAGGAAGGCAGCTGCTGGAGAGACAGGAAACACACAGAGTTGCCCCATTTGTTTTTTTAAAAAGCCAGGTACACGAAGCCAAGTTTGAGCCGTGGTGGTGGTGAGTCTGTGGCCCGCGGCTCTAATTTGGCCCAACCGGAGATCTAATTTGGCCCGTTTCCCCCAAACCACAACCACCTGCCTTTGCACATCTGAGATCATCAGGTGCAGGGAAGGTTGTAAGGAGAATAGGCCATTTAAGACCTTCGAAAAGTTAAAATACTGTTGTTGTTGTTGTTTAGTCGTTTAGTCGTCTCCGACTCTTCGTGACCCCCTGGACCAGAGCACGCCAGGCACCCCTGTCTTCGTTAAAATACTAGTAAGCTCAAAACAGTTTTAAAACTCTCAGTAAACGAAGAGCAGATTAAATATCCGGGTAAGCTTGTCTAGAGGGACGCGGGTGGCGCTGTGGGTTAAACCACAGAGCCTAGGACTTGCCGATCAGAAGGTCGGCGGTTTGAATCCCCGCGACGGGGTGAGCTCCCGTTGCTCGGTCCCTGCTCCTGCCACCCTAGCAGTTCGAAAGCACGTCAAAGTGCAAGTAGATAAATAGGTACCGCTCCGGTGGGAAGGTAAACGGCGTTTCCGTGCGCTGCTCCGGTTCGCCAGAAGCGGCTTAGTCCTGCTGGCCACATGACCCGGAAGCTGTGCGCTGGCTCCCTCGGCCAGTAAAGCGAGATGAGCGCCGCAACCCCAGAGTCGGCCACGACTGGACCTAATGGTCAGGGGTCCCTTTACCTTTAAGCTTGTCTAAACAGGAATGCTTTTAGAAGGCACTGAAAAAATGCCATCACTGAGAAGGCCCTGGCCCTGGTGGAGGATAGTCTGACTTCCTTATGGCCCGGGACCTCTAAAAACTATGATTATTCATGGACCTTAAGGTCCTCTGCAGGGCAGACCAGGAGAGGCGGTCCCATAAATACGATTGCCCTTATCCCCACTTGAGCTGCCTCCACGGTCAGTTGGAGGCAGAAATGCTTTTGAATGCCTCTTTCTGGAAACCACAGGATGGGAGAGGGCTGGTTTTGTGCTTGAATCAGCCCAGTGGCCCACCCCCTCCAGCCTCCTGTTCTCGCAGGGATCAACCAGGTGTCCATTGTGGGTGTAGCAGGAACCCCCCACCCCAATCATTCAGTTTGTACAAACTTCGCACACTCACACTCACACACTACATATGCCACACTTCTGTTATAAATTCATAGAAAAATCAACCATACATCGGATTTGCACTGTTCCATTTTTGTTTTACTCCATATGACAAGGATTATCAAAGGGGGGTGGCTTGGTTCTGGTCAGCCATAATCCCTTCACCATCCCAGCACATCCACAGGAGCCCTGCCCAGTTGCTATGTCAGCCCTGATGATCCCAGACAGAAGACAATCAGGATCACAAAGAACTTGCATATGGGAGTGGATTCAGCATGGACTGAAACAAAGGACAATGATCAGATCTTCCCTCTGGGGGCAGGAAACTGCCAACTCCCCTTTGTCTCCTGGAAGTGACTCATGGGCAGGGGGAAAGCCAGGTGACAGGACACTCAGGTTACCACCACAACTCCTCCCTCAATCCCTCCTTTCTGAAATGTATGCATGATTTTTCTGGTAACATGGGAAACCAGCAAGGAGGACCCCAACGCAAGACCCCTCTCCCCTCCTGTGGAAGCAACAGCAGAGCCATCCTGGCTGGGAGCCATCCATAGTCCTCTCCTCCTCCACAAATTTGCAACCCGGTGCTCCATATATTTCCTTGAAAGTGAGCCCCATTCTGACCAGTGGATAGTGGGGGTCAAATTGCAGCCTAGTGGGGCAACCCTATAGGGTGTTGACTCGGATGTGGTTCCCTTTGCGTGCAATGGGGGCTTCTTGAAGGTAAGCCTGCCTCTAGGATTGCAGCCTTTGCCTCCAAGGTGATTTCCCCTAATCCCTTCCTTTTCTTGCTAATCCCATAAGACCCTCAGTTAGCACAATCCTTTTCCTGTATGTTCATTCCCTCCCTCCCTCCCTTCCAAGCACAAACAATCTATTTTGCTCTTCCATTTTTGGGAATGCTAGAAATGTGGTTTGTTTTTATTCCCTCTGTTTTAAAGCCCTATACGGCCTAGGACCCACGTACTTATGGGACCGCCTCTCCTGGTATGCCCCATGGAGGACCTTAAGGTCCGCAAATGGCAACACTTTGGAGGCCCCAGGTCGCAAGGTGGTTAGATTGGTCTCAACTAGGGCCAGGGCCTTTTCAGCACTGGCCCCGACTTGGTGGGACGCTCTGTCCCAAGAGACCAGGGCCCTGCGGGACTTGACATCTTTCTGCAGGGCCTGCAAGACAGAGCTGTTCCGCCTGTCCTTTGGGTCAGACTCAGTCTGACCCTTCTGTTTCCCTCCCCATATGGTCTTGATCTATGGGCTACTTTTAAAATGAGTCTGCATTTTAAATTGCATTTTAACCTGTATTTTAAATTGGGGTTTCCCCCCATATTAAGTTTTTACTGTAATTTTACTGGTGTTAGCTGCCCTGAGCCTGGCTCTGGCTGGGGAGGGCGGGGTATAAATAAAAATTATGATTATTATTATTATTCCTCTGTGCATAAAATGCACATGTGATGATAACACAAAAAACATGTCTACAGTTCACCTTGATTTCAGGTCTTTGGGATCCCTCCTCCTCACTTTTCTGCACCTGCTCTGAGTAGACTGCTCCTGCCCTTGGTTCACCTGGAGCTCTTCTGAATGCAGGATTTCATAGAATCATAGAATCATAGAGTTGGAAGAGACCACCAGGGCCATTGAGTCCAACCCCCTGCCAAGCAGGAAACACCATCAGAGCACTCCTGACATATGGTTGTCAAGCCTCTGCTTAAAGACCTCCAAAGCAGGAGACTCCACCACACTCCTTGGCAGCAAATTCCACTGTCGAACAGCTCTTACTGTCAGGAAGTTCTTCCTAATGTTTAGGTGGAATCTTCTTTCTTGTAGTTTGGATCCATTGCTCCGTGTCCGCTTCTCTGGAGCAGCAGAAAACAACCTTTCTCCCTCCTCTATGTGACATCCTTTTCTATATTTGAACATGGCTATCATATCACCCCTTAACCTCCTCTTCTCCAGGCTAAACATGCCCAGCTCCCTTACCCGTTCCTCATAAGGCATCGTTTCCAGGCCTTTGACCATTTCGGTTGCCCTCCTCTGGACACGTTCCAGTTTGTCAGTGTCCTTCTTGAACTGTGGTGCCCAGAACTGGACACAGTACTCCAGGTGAGGTCTGACCAGAGCATATGGATTTGAGCCATATGTGATGCTGCCTTATACAGTGCTGGGTAGGCAAACTAAGGCCAGGGGCTGGATCCGGCCCAATCGCCTTCTCAACCCGACCTGCGGGTGGTCCGGGAATCAGTGTGTTTTTACATGAGTAGAATGTGTGCTTTTATTTAAAATGCATCTCTGGGTTATTTGTGGTGCTTAGGAATCCATTCATTCCTCCCCCCCAAAAAAATAGTCCGGCCCCCACAAGGTCTGAGGGACGATGGACCAGCCCCCTGCTGAAAAAGTTTGCTGACCCCTGGTCCAGGGTCTCAGTTAGCAAGTAATGGCCAGTGTCAGACACCCACGTGGGTTTTCTGGAGGGGTTTTCCTGTGCAGATTAGGATCATTTCCCTCTTGCGTTCAAAATAAAATAAAAATGAGAGTGATCTGATTTAGCTTGCTTGTTTCCTGAATGCAAGGAAGAGAGAGCTAAGAACGGTGAAGCTGTCAAGCCTGAATAAATAAATAAATTTTCCGCTCTGCATCCCTTGATGTCCAGGGATTGAACCTGAGGCATTCTGCAAGCCAAGCAGCTGCTGTGTCTCTGAGCTATAGTCCTCTCTGCCTGGAAAAAAATGGATATTTCTTCGATTTCTCCCTCCCATCCTCCCATCTCCATTTCTCAGACATCCATCTGTTTGAAGGCCGTGGGGGGTGAGCTGCCTGAGTCTTGCCAGTAAAATTACTGAATGGCAGGTAGGGATGGTTTCGAAAGAAAGGGAATGTAGACATGCTGCTGACAGTAGACTGGAGATCCATTCTTTTCTTGATGGGGGAAAAAGCAAAACCTAAAACAAAGCAAACACTGCTTTATTTAGAGCAAGCTCCCTGAGTTCAGTCTTGTGGAGCCCTTCCTTTTAATTTTATGTGGTTGCATTCCTGAAAATGCAATATATCATAGTTAAAATAAAGAAAAGAAAATGTACCCACCACCCACCCCATTGTAACAGATGGCATGAGAACAGCCCCGATTTAAAACACTACTGTAAAAGCCTGTGTGAATTCATGTTTTGTCGCTTTTATTATTAGTATTAATATTCTGTTGGGAGCCGACCAGACTGGCTGGGTTAATAATAATAATAAAATAATAATAATAATGCCCTAGAAAGAGAGAGGAGAACTTCCCTTTCTGCATTTTCCCTATCATCATCATCGTTCTGTGAACCTCTTTTCATTCACCCCCCACCAACAGAACCCTTTGTTTGATGTTCCTGTGCCAACTCAACTCCCAAACCTGCTTTTAAGACTTTTTGGGGTGGGTGCGGAATGGCCCTCAGCGCTGGACCTCAGTGTGTGGGCTGAACGATGGGGGTGGAGACCCTCCTTCAGGTATACTGAAGAAACTTGCAATCAGTTAATTCTTGGAAGAGGAGGGGATTTTTTCCGCTTGCAAGTTCTTTGTTCCGCGGGACTTTGTGACTCCCAGAAAGGGTTCCTCAGACGTTAGAGTTCATCGGCCCCTTGATAATAATAATAATAATAATAATAATAATAATAATAATAATAATAATAATAATAATAAATAAATAAATAAATATTTATTGATGAGCTCATAAAGTTGTTGTCGACACCAACCCAAGTTTTTTAGGAACGTAAATGTAATCAAAAGTCAAGAAACATGTTCAGGGGAGGGCAACCAAGTTGACCCAGGGTCTGGAAACCAAGCCTTATGAGGAACAGTTGAGGGAGTTGGGTATGTTTAGCCTGGAAAAGAGGAGGCTAAGAGGAGATTTGAGAGCCAGCTTCAAATATCTGAGGGGCTGCTGCTCTACAATTCTATGATTCTATAATCAACATTTGCTAATCATCATTCATCATTACTAGAAATCGTAGAATTTGAATAAAATAAGGAATATTGTTGCATAACGGAATCATCTTCCTAATTCAGAGGGTCCTCATGGTGAGGGACGTGCACTCTGCACATGCCCACGCTCTTTACTCCTGAGGCTCATAATTCCTAGTTAAATCTTTCACGTCTGTAGCGTTAGAAGGGACCCCAATTGTCGTCTTGTGCAGCCCCCCTGAAGTGCAAGAATTGCAGCTAAATAATCCCTGAGAGACGGCACTCCAGCCTCTATTTGAAAACCAGTCGTGGCTCTCACGGCCAGGAAGTTCTTCCTAACGTTTAGACGGAATCTCCTTTCATTGCAAATAAATTGGCTATTTTTTAAGAAAAGGTGCTGCGACGTGATTCTTTGTTTTCTGCTAGAGACTGACACAGGGGCCCACCTGGAAGTTGCTTCCCAATTCAGCTCCGAAGGACTTTTTGGCCTGACGTGCTTTAAAAGGACATCTCCTCCTCTAGAGGATGAGCAGAACCAGATGCTCCCAGGCTGGGGGAGAAGTTGGCCCAGGGCCTGGTGGTTCTGCCAAATCGCTGGAGGGGACGATGGGATCCGGATTGGAGTGTGCTCAGGGCTCCCTCCTCAGGTGCTCCTGGACTGGGAATGGGCTCAGGGTAGGCTGGGACCTGCTGGTGGATCTCTGGGTGATTTGTAGCAGATCTGCATACGATTCTTGTTCACAGCAAGGAGTCATTCTGGACTCACAGCTGTCCATGGAGGCGCAGGTCAATTCTGTGTCCAGGGCAGCTGTCTCCCAGCTCCATCTGGTACACAGGATGAGACCCTCCCTGCCCGCAGACTGTTTCGCCAGAGTGGTGAAGGCTCTGGTTATCTCCTGCTTGGACTACTGCAATGCGCTCTACGTGGGGCTCCCTTTGAAGGTGACTTGGAAACTGCAATTAATCCAGAATGCGGCAGCTAGACTGGTGACTGGGAGCGGCCACCGGGACCACATAACACTGATCCTGAAAGACCTTCATTGGCTCCCAGTACGTTTCTGAGCACAATTCAAAGTGCTGGTGCTGACTTTTAAAGCCCTAAACAGCCTCGGTCCAGTATACCTGAAGGAGCGTCCCCACCCCCATCGTTTAGCCTGGACATATATAACTTGATTTAAAACACCAAAAATGCAGGTGCAGTAATCTTTTCCCCAATGCGGGATTCAAACCCGCAACCCTGAGATTAAGCCTCTCATGTTCTACCAACTGAGCTACCCCCGTCTAGTAGCCCTCAAAGGCAATGTTCATAACTCTCGTTGTTTTCAGCGCATTTTGCGATGGGAAATGTCATTAGTGCAAGCGGTTTCTGAGCTCTGCACGCAGGACTGGGCTTAAGATTTGAGATTAAAACTGCAGAGTGGAAGGAAAGGACGAACTTTTTCTGCTGCTCTCTGAAGACTGCAGAAGTTAGAGAAGGGGAAGGTCTAGGCCTGGGCTGTCCAACAAGTTGATCATGCTCTATTGGTCAATCTTTGGACTCCAATGCTCAACAATCTTGGTTCGCCCTCCTCCAAAAAAAGCTCAACAACTCTGATCAGTGTTACCCGCAAAAAGCTAGCTCAACAACTTTGGTCAATACAGATCTTGGAAGCTGACCACTCCTGGAATAGAATCATAGAATCATAGAATCATAGAGTTGGAAGAGACCACAAGGGCCATCGAGTCCAACCCCCTGCCAAGCAGGAAACACCATCAGAGCACTCCTGACATATGGTTTTTACTGTAATTTTACTGGTGTTAGCTGCCCTGAGCCTGGCTCTGGCTGGGGAGGGCGGGGTATAAATAAAAATTATGATTATTATTATTATTCCTCTGTGCATAAAATGCACATGTGATGATAACACAAAAAAACATGTCTACAGTTCACCTTGATTTCAGGTCTTTGGGATCCCTCCTCACTTTTCTGCACCTGCTCTGAGTAGACTGCTCCTGCCCTTGGTTCACCTGGAGCTCTTCTGAATGCAGGATTTCATAGAATCATAGAATCATAGAGTTGGAAGAGACCACCAGGGCCATTGAGTCCAACCCCCTGCCAAGCAGGAAACACCATCAGAGCACTCCTGACATATGGTTGTCAAGCCTCTGCTTAAAGACCTCCAAAGTAGGAGACTCCACCACACTCCTTGGCAGCAAATTCCACTGTCAAACAGCTCTTACTGTCAGGAAGTTCTTCCTAATGTTTAGGTGGAATCTTCTTTCTTGTAGTTTGGATCCATTGCTCCGTGTCCGCTTCTCTGGAGCAGCAGAAAACAACCTTTCTCCCTCCTCTATGTGACATCCTTTTCTATATTTGAACATGGCTATCATATCACCCCTTAACCTCCTCTTCTCCAGGCTAAACATGCCCAGCTCCCTTAGCCGTTCCTCATAAGGCATCGTTTCCAGGCCTTTGACCATTTTGGTTGCCCTCCTCTGGACACGTTCCAGTTTGTCAGTGTCCTTCTTGAACTGTGGTGCCCAGAACTGGACACAGTACTCCAGGTGTGGTCTGACCAGAGCAGAATACAGTGGCACTATTACTTCCCTTGATCTAGATGCTATACTCCTATTGATGCAGCCCAGAATTGCATTGGCTTTTTTAGCTGCCACGTCACACTGTTGGCTCACGTCAAGTTTGTGGTCAACCAAGACTCCTAGATCCTTTTCATGGACTAGACCATGTAAAAAATGTGAGCATAATATTTCAGCTGCAGTTCATTCATTTTCAGCTTTGCATTCTTGTTCTTAAAAAAGAAAGTAGTGCCCATTTCGTTGTTGCGCCCAGAACTTCTGTTTAAGGTGCCCTTTAGCTCCTAGCTTTCATCTCTCCGTTTCTAACACGGCTCAGTAGCCCTTGCCCTCCATGAATTTGCTTGATTTTTAAACCCATCTAGGTTTTATGGCCATCCCTATGAGTTCCATAGTTTAACGGCGCATGCAGGAAGAAGCACTTTCATGAAGAAGTCCAGAACATCTGGGGGGCACTGGGTTGGCAATGGCTGCAGGGCGCATTGCATTCTTGGTCTCGCTCTGTCGTTTTGCTTCATGGTTTTCTTTCTTTTGCTGAGCTCTCAAGACTGCAGCTCCCGTGTTTCTGTTCCTGCCCCTTCACATTTCTTTTAAAAATGGGTCTGGAACTGGGATGCTGTTGATGCAAAGGCACTGTAAGATAATACGTTCAGAAGCCAAGGAGGAGGTGAGAACTTCAAAGCACGCTCTATTTTTATATCTGGCACATCTCTCTCCACAATTGACACCAAGGTCCCAGGCGTGCCGGCATCTTGCACAACCTGTTCGGGGCTCAAGAGGCTCTGGAGAAAACGGGGAACGAAAGCGTGCTAATGAGATTTATGTTTATGAGCTCAGGGGCTGGTGATGGGCCGGCATTCCTGAGCGTTCGAATCGGCGGCAGTGCGCATGCCCTTTATTCGATTATTCTTGCAGTGGTACCTCTGGTTGCGAACGGGATCCATTCCGGAGCCCCGTTCGCAACCTGCGCCTGTGCACGCGCGGGTCACAATTTGCCGCTTCTGCGCATGTGTGTGACATCATTTTGCACATCTGCACATGCGCGAGCTGCAAAACCCTTTCTGGTACTTCTGGGTTGCCACGGGACGCAACCTGAAAAGACGTAACCTGAACCGAACATAACAAGAGGTATGAATGTATTTATAGCCTGCCTTTCCCCCAGGTTGGCATTTGGCTCATAGAATTGTAGAGCTGGGGGAGGGCTCCCCAGCGGTCATCTAGCCCAACCCGCTGCCATGTGGGGACCACCACTCCAGAATCCCTGACAGGTGGCCATCCAACGTTTCTATCAAAAACCACAAGGAAGGAGATTCTGCCAGCTTCCGGACAACTTCTGCAAGGCAGCTAACAACACTTAGAGACATTATAAAATGCAAAGCTGTAAGAACAAACCAGCTGAAAAGCAATAATTTATGTGGGGGTTCTCTCACGCTTCATCTGGAAGCTTCGGTGGGTGCAGAATGCTGTAGCACGATTGCTGACAGGAGGGAGGTGTTGCCAGCATATAACTCCCGTGTTCACAGATCTGTACTGGCTGCCCATCTGCTACCAAGCCAAGTTCGAAGTGCTGTTATTAGCATATAAAGCCCCTAACAACTGGGGACCAGTTTACCTGTGAGATCACCTTACCTCACAGACGCCCACTCGGCCACTTCGGTCGGAGGAATTGGCCCTGCTACAGGTGCCCCATAATACTCATTCCACATTTGTAAGAAACCCATCTTTTAATATGGCACTTTGGAACTCGCTGCCTATTGATATCAAGCGGGCACCATCACTGTATTATTTTTGGTGCCGAGATGAAGACATTCTAAACAGGCAGCTCTGCTTAGGGAAGCTTTTAATGTTTAATAGGTTATTGTATTTTAGTGTTTTGTTGGAAGCCACCCAGAGTGGCTGGGGAAACCCAGCCAGATGGGCGGGGTATAAATAAATTATTATTATTATTATTATTTGGACAAGTCCACCCAGAGACTTAGAAAGTTGCGGCAATGTGAATCTGTTTTAGTATTTTAACTTCTGTATGTTCCAAAATAGGATTCCTACCCACTTGATTTTGTCTTTCATAAACCGCTTCGAGAGATGTTTGTTGTTGTTGTTGTTGTTTACAAACAAGCAGTGTATAAATTTTATGAGATTGCAGGTAATAAATTTAGAACCAGCTATTAAAATCCAGTTCGCCCTGATAGTAGCCTGACGATAAGCTTGGTCTAGACCAAGGTTTCCCAGCTGTTTTGGGGGTACAGTTCCCATCATCCCTTACCACCAGACCTGCTAGCTTGGGGTGATAGGATTTGTAGTCCAGAAACTTGGAGACCCAAGTTTGGGAGACCCTGCTCTACATGTCAGTTCCCAAAGGCTTGTCTGAGCAGGAAGGTGGAAAAAAAGTGAGGAGACTGTCAAGCCTGACCTCTCTTGAGAAGAGGGAATTTCGTGTCTCGTGGCACCACCAGCCTTGTTTCTGATGCTGATGGGACCAAGAGGAGGTGCCTACGAGTTGCTTCCCACAAAAACATATGTTTGTTATTGAGAAGAATAATTTAAAAAACCAACAGTAAAGCTTTGCAAAACAAACAAACAAACAATTTCAGTCCCAGTGGAGAGAAACTGGATGGGATTAGAAACTTCCAAGCCTTTAAAAGGCTTGCAAAAAGAAAAAGGGAGGAAGAGTTTGCAAAGGAAATGGTAGAATTGGTACCTACCTCAATCTGCAGTGGCAAGGAGTTACAAAGGCTGGTCCTGCTATAGTAAGGTGACCAGATTTTTTTCAATGAATCCGGCGACAATTTTGAACTCCAATGGATTTTGTACAGGGACTGATTTGTAAATCCGGGGACTGTCCCCCGGGAAACGGGGACGTATGGTAACCTTAGGCTTTAGTCAAGGTCCAGTTCCTGCAAACCGGCCTTCTGGATATTTGCTTGTGGAAAACTCTCTGCAATTCCCAGGGGGGAGGGGGCTATAGGGGTGTGCTAGCTTTTGTCCTGAGCTCATTTTGTCTTTTCGCATGTGGGTCACGGAATCTGCAATTGGGGTTGACGGTTCACTTCCCTAAGGACGCTTAGCCTGCTTGCCCACTCCTCTTCCTCTTCACGCCCCCCATGAAGAAAATTGTTGGTATGGGCTTGGACATGTCAGCCCTTAGGACCCAGAGGGAACGCTTCGGAGAACTGTTTGGGCAAGGCGGTTCCCTACCCTGTGCAAGATCTTTTGTCGGGAGAGAGAAGTCTTTTAACTGTGGCTCAACCTGCCTGTCTTCTTCCCCTCTCCTGCTCCCCTTTGTGCACCCCCTCTTTGTCTTCAGAGGCAGCCCGCTGCACCCCCTCGGAGCATGGCCCCTCGCTGACAGGGCTGGCCGAAGTTTGACGCAGAGCGAGCCGGAGGAACTTCTCCCTGGGTCAAATGGCGACTGCAAACAAGGGTGAGTGGCCGGTGTGTGGTTGTGTGGTACCCGAGTGGGGCTGGATGCCCGTTGCCATGGCGACCTGAGCATCCTGGGTGGTCTTGGGCTGCTTTGGCCCTTCCGTCAGGCATGTTCCTCGAGTGCAGGGTTCCTTGCTCTTAGTTTGAATGCCAGAGCTTCCCTGCTGGATCAGGTCGAGTCCAGGCAGCTGCAGTCTCTCAGCCTGCAACCTGGAGGGTTGTTAGCACAGCGTTCACCAACCTGGTGCCCTCCAACTTTTTTGGATCCCAGCTCCCATCAGCCAGCACAGGTCTACCTTGAAGGGTTGCACAGGACGCAGAGACGGTGCAGAGCAGTCTGAGCACAAACGATCAGGATTGCGCTTGAAACATTATGTGTTCCCTTTTGCAAGTTCGGGGAGGCTGCAGTGGTCCTGTGCTGGACAAAATTCCTGCCCACACTAACCCAGTGCCCTCCAGAGGTTTTGGGCTACGACTGCTGTGCTGGCTGGGGCTTCTGGGAGTCGTACACTGGTACCTCAGGTTAAGTACTTAATTCGTTCCGGAGGTCCGTTCTTAACCTGAAGCACCACTTTAGCTAATGGGGCCTCCCGCTGCTGCCCCACCGCTACTGCACGATTTCTGTTCTCACCCTGAAGCAAAGTTCTTAACCCGAGGTAATATTTCTGGGTTAGCGGAGTCTGTAACCTGAAGCGTCTGTAACCTGAGGTACCACTGTAGTCCAAAACCATGGCATTGCTCCAGGTTGTGCTATGCAAAGGCTGTGCTATGCCGACGTCTCACGAATTCTGTCTTGAGCCTTTTTGGTTGTGATATGTCCAAACGAACATCCATCACTGCACCCGGAGGTGAGGGAATAACATTCTTTGTAAATAAGCCTCGTGCCCATCAAAGGGCAGCAGAGCTCTTCTTGGGCAGGGGGGTGCTGTTGTGTCCCAAACATACAGAACGGAGCTGGCTGAAATACCTGGCCGAGTGGCTCAAATCTTTTTGCTCCATGTCTGCCTGCCTTTCTGTGTTTTGTATTCAGTCCTTGCCTCCCTTTAATAATCCGTTTCAGAAAGCGGAGGCAAATCGGTTCAGAACGTCTCCGGCGAGGAAAATCCGCATGCCGCAGCAAAAACATGAATGAAAGGGGTTTGAGCCAGTTTGGTGCAGAGGGCAGCGCCGTGATTGCCTGAACTGGGGACGGGTTCAAATCGCTACTGTCTCTGGCTTGGTGGGCAGAGGGCTGCGTCTCAGGCTTGCCTTCCTCGCAGGGTC
Source organism: Podarcis vaucheri (assembly GCF_965113315.1). Lineage (NCBI taxonomy): Eukaryota > Metazoa > Chordata > Lepidosauria > Squamata > Lacertidae > Podarcis > Podarcis vaucheri. The sequence goes on along the minus strand of NC_138767.1, from coordinate 2,743,487 downwards.
GTTGGAGGGTTTAAGACTGGATAGCCCCTGAGTTCTTTGGAAGAAAGGAATGCTTTGCACGCAATGCATGGTGAAACTATGAAGCTCATTGCCCCAGCAGGTGGTGGTGGCCCCAACCTGGATGGCCTTAAAAGAGGCGTAGAGAGATTCCTAGAGCAGGAGACGGCTATCGATGGCTACTAGCCATGATAGATATAAAATAGCTCCACAGTCAGAGGCTTCTGAATCCCAGGTGCTGGAAGCCACAGGAGGGGAGAATAGCTCTTGTGCACGAATCCTGCTTACTGGTTTCCTGGCTGGCCATTGTGAGAACAGCATCCTGGACTAGACGGGCCATTGGCTTCATCCAGCAGACCCTTCTCACATTCTTATGCGCTTATAAACTCAGTGAACAGAGGCCTCAACAGACCAGCTCTGCAGCTTTGCAAGGCACGCCTGCCTTTTTTTGCAAAAAAAATATTAGCAGACGTCTGGAGTCTCCTAAGAATCGGTGCTTCTAATTCTCCTGCCTTCCACTGCCGAAACCTCTCTGCGTTAACCACCCTTTTCTCCCCCAGCTCCCAGTGGCCTCAACCCCCATTATTTGGCCTTATTGACAACACAGTCATGTACAGCGGTGCCTTGGTTCTTGAACTTAATCCGTTCAGGAAGACTCTTGAAACCATTCAAAAACCAAGATGCGGCTTCCGATTGGCTGCAGGAGTTTCCTGCCGTGTCGGATGTTCGGCTTCCGAAAAACATTTGGAAACCAGAACACACACTTCTGGGTTTTCGGTGTTTGGGAGCAGGTTTGTTCAACAGCTAAGCTGTTCAGGAACCAAGGTACCACTGTATCTCCTTGTCTCTTCAGAGGTAAGGGGCTTCTTGAGTTCAGTGGGGCAGAGGGAGGTTCATGTAGGATTGCATTTCAGGGGGGTTGGGATGGATGACCGCTGGGGTTCCCTTCCAACTCTACAGTCCCATGATTGCAGCCTCAGCGGCTGATCCGTGGCTAATGGGCAGAATTTGGAATGTGCTACCCACCCTCCTCTTTCCTCCTCCTCCTCCTTTGCTGGACAGGAGTTTCTGGAAAGGCAAGTCCATGTACTTTGACCTGGGAGGGGGACGCGGAAAACCTTGCTGGACAGGAGGAGGGAAGCCTCCCAGTAGTTAGTCGTCCTGCCTGGGGCATAATTGTAAACTCATCAGCGCTGGAGGGGACTTCAGCCATTGCAAGATATGCTTTTTTATTGCACTGTATTTTATTGGGACCCTGAATTCCACCAACTGGCGTCTGGTGTAGAAAGACGTATGCTTAGGGTTCAATAATTTTCAGCACAGGAGTGATTTTGAGGACCAGAACTGAATGGAGCCCAGCCCTCACCCCCCAAAAAATAAACGTGGTCTGTGCTCCCCCCCCCAACTTTCTTCATTCCAGCTATGATATACTGTCAGTGGGTGAGTCATTTCTGTTGCAATTGCTGAACAACTGGGGAGTCAGGAATCCTTTTCTTACTCAGAGTTTAATACGAGGTTAGGAGAGAAAGGTGTAGTAGTAAACAGCCAGCTGGGAGATCCAGGGTCACATACTTGCTTGCTGTCGTGAGGAGGTTGGAGTAGTGGTTAAGAGTGTCAGACTAGGACCTGGGAGACCGGGGTTCAGATCCTGGCTCAGCCATGACTCTCACTGGCTGTGACCTTGGGCTGCCAGTCCACTGCTTTGCACCTTAACCTACTTTCCAGTGTTGTTGGGATTAAACCAGGCACAGGGCCTTCTCAGTGGTGGCACCCACCTCGAACACCCTCCCATCCGATGTCAAGGAGTTGAGTAGCTATATACCTTTTAGAAGACCTCTGAAGGCAGCACTGTATAGGGAAGCTTTTTAAGGTTTGATGTTGTTTGATGATGTTCATATATATGTTGGAAGCTGCCCAGAGTCGCTGGGGCAACCTGCTCAGATAGTCGGAGTACAATTAATAGAAATTATTATTATTAAATTATGGGGGAGAACCTTGGATGAGCTCCTTGCAGAAAAAGGATGGGATTATAAGTGCAGTCAATAAATAGTGAATTGCTTTGCTTCTAAACTGTCTGCATTGCTGATTACAGTGAGCAAGGTAGAGGAAGCATTTGGCTGCTGAAATAAACGACTGCTGTGTCTTGTATCTGCTGAACCCGCAGCCTCATATTCTTCCTCTGTCACTGGTGTCCCCAGGTGCCCCACAAAGGGATGGAGTGGCTCCTCTAGGGTCTTTTTAGTTTAGAGCAAGGTTTCCCCAACGTGGGTCTCCAGCCTGTTTCAGAACTACAATTCCCATCATCCCTGACCACTGGTACTGTATCCAGGGATGATGAGAGTTGTAGTCCAAAAAATAGCTGGAGACCTGAGTTTGGGAAACACTGGTTTAGAGAAAAGGTAAGAGGCCACATGATCTTGTTGAGAGACAAAAGAGGAGGGCTCCTTTGGGGGTGAGGACAATCAGTTGGAGAGTTGCAGCGCCTGCTGTGGCTGCAGAGACCAACAGGGGAGAGACATGTTTTGTTGCAGCCGGGGCAGGTGAAGGCATCTGGTTGTGCTGCTGCAGATGCACAAAGGCTAGGGTTACCAGATGTCCCTGGTTCCCGGGGACAGTCCCCGGATTTGCAAATCTGTCCCTGGACAAATTCCATCTCTGGAATGTCCCCAGATTTGCAAATCTGTCCCCTGTGGCAGTGGCAGTCTCAGCAGCCCAGAGCCAGCCTGGTAGCACAGTTGGCCCTGGCTGGCTCCAGGAGCTGCCTGCTGCCATGGCGCCCGCCATTTTTCCTCGCCGAAACTTCTGGCAAGAAAAAATGGCGGGCGCCACAGCAGCAAGCAGCTCCTGAAGCCAGCCAGGGCCAACTGCGCTACCAGGCTGGCTCTGGGCTGCTGACTGCTGCTGCCGCTGCCAAAGGGGAACTGGGGATGTCCGGCGGTACAGATCCCCTGTCTCCTTCCCCCTTTGTTTTGACTGATCAGGGGAGGCTCGGGGGTTGCGGCTGGTCGGCCGTTGCTCAGTTTTTAAAAAACTCTACGCATTTATGTTTCACAAGGTGCGAAAGAAGGGCTTTGCACCTTGCCTGGCAGAGAAACCACACGCCTTGTGCCGCTCCTGGGCAATGGCTGCTCGCCCGTGAGGGGGAAGGAGATTGGGGAAGGCTCAGGAGTCACGGGTGTGCGGCGTGCCATTGCCCAGTTTTTTAAAAACTGTGCATTTTATGTGTCACAGGGTGCAAAAGAAGGGCTTTGCACCTCATCATCCCCACTACTGACACTCCCTGTTGCTACTCAGCTTAAAAAAAAAAAAGTGTCCCCAGATTCATTGAAAAATATCTGGTAGCCATAACCAAGGCGTTTCTTCTCTCTGTGCTCCTTCAGTGGTCATTTCTCCTCTGGTCACTGCTACAGATGCATGACCTGACGGTCTGTCTTCAGGCACGGCAGTTGTCTGCAAAGGGATTCCCCCACGGTGTTGCCATCCTCCGTGCCACTTTGGCAGACATTTTTGTGTCACAGAGTTGGGCCTGGTGCCAGAAGCCAGGAGCCCATCCTTGGGGATGTGACAGGAGTTTATGATATGGTTCGTGGCATGGAGAAAACTGAAAGGGGATTTCAAGCTTGGTGAAAAACAGGCCTGCCCCTATTCCTACAGTTTTAACAGACGCAGCATAAAAGGAAAAGGCAACAAGGAGGGAGGAGAATGGGGGAAAGAGCAGATTTAGGGTACCTGTGCTTCAGGTTACAGAGCTCTTGCAGCGAGCAGCTAGGCTGGAAACAGTTCAGGGGAGCCTGATGAAATGGCTCTTGCTTGGGATCAGATGAGGAGAGCCAAGGGCAGCTGGCCTCTGCCTTTGGTCCAGCCTGATGGAAACGTTGCTTCCAGGGGGCTGGGCTCAATGCTCTGCTAATGCTGAACCCCACCCTGGGGGTGGAGAGGACTCGGCCACAGCTGTGCAGCCCTCACCCTCCAGCGATCGGCACCGCCTTCATGTCTGAGCTTGCTGGGGCTCGTGTCCCTGACCGTTTGTTTTTTAGCACCTGCCCAATATCATGTTTTCCGTCGATCAGATACGCAGTGACCCATCACTCTGAACTTTTCCACATTTTTAAAAGAAAACAACTGGGTGATGGGCTGATACGGGCTGTGAGTGCTGCTTGCTGGGTTGGTTTGGGGGATGGGGGAATCTTAACAGGCTTGGCTGTAGAGGCGATCGGGCTGGGTAAACGCAGTTTAGGACCTAGGCTAACGGTTTATTGTCGGTGCTCAGGTGTGGAAACGCCAGGCAGGCTTTTTAAAATGTGCATCTTCAAAATAAACATATTTTAAAAATATAATTCCATTAGAAAATGTCTTTGTCTTCTTCCTTTGTCTCTTTGTCTTCTCCTCTGTCTTTGTCCTCTTCTTTGTCTTTGTCTTTGTCTTCTTCATAGCGGAGGCGCTTATCCAAAGCGGGATCCCTGGAAACATTTATAAATAAGTTTCCGTGGCAGAAACCCTCTGCAAAAGGAAGAGCTGGATCGTTTCCACTTGACACGCCTCTGCTCATCATTCGAACTGTGCACCCTTTTCACCGTCTCCTGAGCACCAAACTTATCTCTGCCATTTGGTGCATTGTTGTCACTGAGAGCTGCAGCTGTTGCCTGTTGATAGCAAGCCCAATAAACAGGCGAGACGAAACCGGCTGTGTTCTTAGATAAATAAGGTATACTATTCATAGTATCAAATTATAAATTTCAACGGAAGTAACTCATAAAGTTCAACAAACGGACAAAGCAGAAGACCCAGTGGATGAGATCATTCTTTAGTTAGTTCATGCATGTTTATATTATTTTTGTTGTAAAATGTGTGAGATCATGATATTGTATTTATTTGCATTACTTAGAGCTTTAAGTACGGATGAAGCCCAGGACGGCAAAACAAGGCCAATATTATGGGAATCCTTGTCTAGACTCTGTTTAAGGATTTTGTGGAACTGTAACAACCTTTCATGTGGACTTTTTGGACTTTACGAACAGACAGATGGAATAGGCACCATTATACCGATGGACCTTATGCATGAATTGACTAAGGAATGATCTGACCCACTGGGTCTTCTGGCTGCTCATTTGTTGAACGAACTTCCATTGAAATTTATAATTTGATACTATGAATAGTATACCTTCTTGAGGAGTGGAGATGCGAACCCGGTTCACTGGATTACGAGTCTACCACTCTTAACCACTACAACATACTGCCTCTCACATTGCAGTAGTCCAAGTGGGAGATAACCAGAGCATGCGCCACTCTGGCGAGACAGCCTGCGGGCAGGTAGGGTCTCATCCTGCGTACCAGATGGAGCTGATAAACAGCTGCCCTGGACACAGAATTGACCTGCACCTCCATGGACAGCTGTGAGTCCAAAATGACTCCCAGGCTGCGCACCTGGTCCTTCAGGGGCACAGTGACCCCATTCAGGACCAGGGAGTCCTCCACACCTGCCCGCCCCCTGTCCCCCAAAAACAGTACTTCTGTCTTGTCAGGATTCAACCTCATTCTGTTAGCTGCCATCCATAGTGCGGCTGCATTTGGAATACTTTGTGCAGTTCTGGTTGCCAAAGGGATATCGTAGAGTTGGAAAAGGTTCAAAAAAGGGTGCCCAAAATGATCAGAGGGATGGAGCAACCCCCTACGAGGAAAGGCTGGGCTTTTTAATTTTGAGAGAAGGCGAGTAAGAGGCAGCATGGCAGACATTTTTTAAATTATGCAAGCCGTTGAGAAGGCGGGTGGACTTTTCTCCCCCTCTCGTAACGCTAGAACTCATGGACACCTAATATTGGAAGGTTCAGGACAGATAAAAGAAAGCCTTTCTTTACTCAGCACATAGTTGAACTGTGGAACTCACTGCCACTTGATGGCTACCAGCCATTATGCCCGTGCTATGTCTTCGCAGTTGGAGGCAGCGATGCTGCTGAACGCCAGTTGTCGGAAACCACGGGAGAAGAGGGGCTCTTGCTCTCGAATCCTGCTTACAGTCCTATTGGTAATATCCAAGGCAACATGATGACCAAGTCCAACAATGCAATATCAATATACAGTGGTACCTGGGGTTAAGTACTTAATTCGCTCTGGAGGTCCGTACTTAACCCGAAACTGTTCTTAACCTGAAGCACCACTTTAGTTAATGGGGCCTCCCGCTGCTGCCGCCGTGCCACTGCTGCACGATTTCTGTTCTCATCCTGAAGCAAAGTTCTTAACCTGAAGCACTATTTCTGGGCTAGCGGAGTCTGTAACCTGAAGCGTATGTAACCCAAGGTACCACTGTAAACTCTTTATATAATATGTACGGAACATTGAACAATATGAAATGTATGAAATATGCACTACTCTACAAAACCAAATAAACAGAAGTGTTACAAATCTCTGAAAGTCACAAAATGTGTACTCTTGGTGGTTTCTCTTGAAAACGTAGAACCAAATAAACAGAAGTATAGATTATATAAAGAGTTTATATTGATATTGCATTGTTGTACTTGGTCATCGTGTTGTCTTGGATATTACTGATATTTGTTTGCAACACAGGGGTTTAATTCTTTGGTTACTTATTGTTGTACAATCCTATTGGGGCATCTGGTTATTCACTGTGAGAACAGGGTGCTGGTTAGGTGGGCCTGATCCTGCAAGCTCTCCCCGTGTCTCCGTGTTCACCAGACCAAGCCAGCTGCGAATCAGCAGCTCCAACTTCTGTCTAACGTTGCTAGTGGATTCCTCGTCCTGAAATTGGCACCTGATCCCTGTTTGGCTTTGATGTGTCTCCTCTAGGCACCAAGTCCAAAGTGGGAGGTGTCCGCTTCGCCCCGCCTCAACCGGCAGAGGGGACTTCCAGCCATGTCCACTTTGACGAAAAGCTCCACGACTCCGTGGTCATGGTCACCCAGGAGAAAGACGGCAGTTTCTTGGTGAAGGTAAGAGCTCATTGTTGACTTACGTCATGCTTATGGTCCACTGAGACCCCTAGATCCATTTCACATGTACTACTAGTTGGGATGCGGGTGGCGCTGTGGGTTAAACCACAGAGCCTAGGGCTTGCCGATCAGAAGGTCGGCGGTTCGAATCCCCGCGACGGGGTGAGCTCCTGTTGTTCGGTCCCTGCTCCTGCCAACTTAGCAGTTTGAAAGCACCAAGTGCAAGTAGATAAATAAGTACCGCTGTGGCGGGAAGGTAAACGGCGTTTCCATGCGCTGCTCTGGTTCGCCAGAAGTGGCTTAGTCATGCTGGCCACATGACCCGGAAGCTGTACGCCGGCTCCCTCGGCCAATGAAGTGAGATGAGCACTGCAACCCCAGAGTCGGCCACAACTGGACCTAATGGTCAGGGGTCCCTTTACCTTTACCTTACTAGTAGGCCAGGCGTCTGCGCATCTGGAGTCTAGAGATCGGGACTGCATGTTGGTGCCCCCATCATGTTGTTGTTTAGTCGTGTCCGACTCTTCATGACCCCCTGGACCAGAGCACGCCAGGCACTCCTGTCTTCCACTGCCTCCCGCAGTTTGTCAAACTCATGCTGTTAGCTTCGAGAACACTGTCCCACCATCTCGTCCTCTGTCGTCCCCTTCTCCTTGTGCCCTCCATCTTTCCCAACATCAGGGTCTTTTCCAGGGAGTCTTCTCTTCTCATGAGGTGACCAAAGTCTTGGAGCCTCAGCTTCAGGATCTGCCCTTCCAGTGAGCACTCAGGGCTGATTTCCTTCAGAATGGATAGGTTTGATCTTCTTGCAGTCCATGGGTCTCTCAAGAGTCTCCTCCAGCACCATAATTCAAAAGCATCCATTCTTCTTTATGGTCCAGCTCTTACTTCCATACATAGTCCCCCGCCCTACCAGAAACCCTGTCTGTATGCTGGTGTCCCTATCTGCGCAGTATGTATGTATGTATTTGTTTATTTATTTCCCCTCCCTTCCCTCTCCCTCCCCTTTTATGAAGATTACCCGCTCTGAGACCCCACAGCTAATTCTCCCCTGGTCTCCTCGCTGGCCCAAGTAGGACTAATTCAGCCAGCTAGCCGTGGTGACTAATGCTTATTAGATGGGTTTACCCCAAATTGATTTCTGAACTTTGAATTTTATTGTTATTCTTTTTTTATATTGTATTTTATTCTGCTTCTACAATTAAGTGTTTTAAATTTGTTGTTAGCCTCTGTGAGCCCGGTTTTCTGAACCGGGAAGGGCGGGGTGTAAATAAAAATTTATTAGTAGTAGTATTAGTGAGGACTAGGAACACGCTTAAAAAAATTATTGAGTTTTACATAAGATATTTCAGTTTACACATATTGTTCACCATCACATTTAGGAAGCCCTAGACTTCCCACCCCCCCTCTGGTTTCCAATGTCAATCCCTTTTTCTTTCAGCCTATCCATTTTTTATCTCATTTGTTAACAATATTACAGTGGTACCTCAGGTTAAGTACTTAATTCGTTCCAGAGGTCCGTACTTAACCTGAAACTGTTCTTAACCTGAAGCGCCACTTTAGCTAATGGGGCCTCCTGCTGCGCCGCTGGAGCACAATTTCTGTTCTCATCCTGAAGCATAGTTCTTATCCTGAAGCACTATTTCTGGGTTAGCAGAGTCTGTAACCTGAAGCGTATGTAACCTGAAGCGTATGTAACCCAAGGTACCACTGTACTAACTTTTCCTATTGTTACGCTTTTTAAACCCCACAAACCTAGCAGCAGCATAACGCTGAGCTCTTCTGAATGCCAAACTCTTCTGTGTTGAGCATCGCACCTTGTGTTTCTAATGAACTTTCTGCAAGAGGTTTTTTCTCTCTCAACTTTATACTTTGGCCCCTATAACTGAGATCCTTCCAGCTTCCCAGAGGGGACCCTCGCTCCCAACAATGCTCTTTCCAGGAAGGGCGAGCTATATATAAACCCTATGTGTCCAGATCCTGCCTCGATGATAGCATATTGAAATTAGCAAGTCCTTTTCGTAGCTCAGGGAATTAGTGGTTTAATTCGCTTTTGCCCTTGGCGCTTGGAAGCCGTCCAAGCAAAGGGGATCAGGCAAGATTTTCAGCCTGGTAGCGTTGGTGGCTTAGTTGCTGTTGACTCAGAGCTTACCCAAATTAGCACCAATTTACCAGGACTTCCCCTGCTTCCTTTTCCTGCTTTGGCTAACAAATTGTCAGGAGACGGAGAGCATCTAGTTCTTTGTAACTCTTGAAGCAGGGGCAATAAAAAACTATTTTACTTTTAAAAGACAACTGAAGGTGGCCCTGTTTAGGGATGTTTTTAATGTCTGACGCTGTATTGTTTTTAATATTCGGTTGGAAGCCGCCCAGAGTGGCTGGGGAAACCCAGCCAGATGGGCGGGGTAGAAATAATAAATTATTATTATTATATACAGGTGAAACTCGGAAAGTTAGAATATTGTGGAAAAGTTCATTTATTTCAGTAATTCAACTTAAAAGGTGAAACTAACCTTTTAAGTTGAATTACTGAAATAAATGAACTTTTCCATGATACTCAAATTTTCTGAGTTTCACCTGTATTATTTTCACTGCGGGTGTCGGAGGACGCAGAGACATGGTAGATCAGGAGGTTTGTGTCGTGCAGAAAGCTTCAAAATGGAGATGCTAGGAGCCTTGCTTCAGGGCGGGGCTCAAGGCCTGCTCAGTGCGCTGGCTCTGGGATGCTCTGTGATATTTCACGACGGCACATGAATCCCCACGAGAATCCCTGGCTTCTCCCGCTAGCTAAGGGGTCGGATGTGCACAGTTTTCCTGTACACACGGAACTCCTGGTGCCAAACCCCCTGGCTAAAATGCTGTCACACTGGGATCGATAAAATAAACACCCCAAGGGCACCACTTTGGCCACCCCTGTTTTGGGGTTCCCTCTGTGAGAATTAATCCATGCGCAGGCGCCTGCTTCCCCCATTCTTTTCACACACACCACTGTCTCCCAGCTGCTCCAGATGCCTGCAGTGGCTGTTTCCTTCCTGCAAAAGGGAATCAGCCCATGGCTTTTGTTTTTTAAAAATTAACAGTAATTAAGTCCTCAGTGTAGACTTCAAGGAGTCCCCCCGCTCCCCATCCCACTGCCAAGAACTTTAGATCCCATTCTGGAAGCAGCTGTCCCTCTTGTTTTCATTCTCTTGCCAACGTTTTGTCCCCCTGGAGCAAAATGACTTCTGGGGAAGAGACGGGAGGGCTGGGGGAAAAGCCAGATGTGCGGAGAGATCTGTTGCCTGGCATGTGGCGTTGCTTTGTCAGGTGTGGGGGTCCCTTCCTTCCACAGCACCTGGTTTTGCGAGCAAACCCAGTGGGAGTGAGTGAGGATAGGTGGTTTTTGCAGTGTAAAGGTAAAGGGACCCCTGACCATTAGGTCCAGTCGTGGCTGACTCTGGGGTTGTGGCACTCTATAGGCTGAGGGAGCTGGCGTACAGCTTCCGTGTCATGTGGCCAGCATGACTAAGCCGCTTCTGGTGAACCAGAGCAGCGCACGGAAGCGCCCTTTACCTTCCCGCCGGAGTGGTACCTATTTATCTACTTGCACTTTGACATGCTTTCGAACTGCTAGGTTGGCAGGAGCAGGGACCGAGCAACGGGAGCTCACCCCGTCGCGGGGATTCGAACCGCCAACCTTCTGATCAGCAAGTCCTAGGCTCTGTGGTTTAACCCACGGCGCCACCCACGTCCCTTTTGCAGTGTGGGGCCCTTCTAATTCCTATTACGTTTCCCGCTCTCAGAGCAGCCATAGGTGGAGTCTTTGGCCTGGTTCAGACTTAGCAGCAAGCCGTGGTTTCCCTGGTAAAATCACACAACCAAGTTTTGGGGTGCCATGGCCCAGTGTGCTGACCCTCTCCTCACTTTTCAAGACTGAGAAGTATAAGCTTTCGCATACTGTGGGCAACCCACAACATCTGTTGCATCACAGGTAGCTCACCTCTGGCCTTCCAGATGTTCACAGAATCATAGAATTGTAGAGTTGGGTGGTCATCTAGCCCAAGGGTCATCCAGTCCAACCCCCTGCAGTGCAGGAATCTCAGCTAAAGCACCCATGACAGATGGACACCCAACCTCTGCTCATAAACCTCCAAGGAAGGAGAGTCTACAACTTCCTGTGGGAGCCTGCTCCACTGTCTAATGGCCCTTACTGTCAGAAAGTTCTTCCTGATGTAACCCTGAAGCCATGGGTTCGAGTCCTACCCTCCAGAGCAGGCGAAAACAAACTTACTCCCCCTTCCATGTGACAGCCCTTCAGATATTTGAAGATGGCTATCAGCTGGACCATCAAGAAGGCTGATCGCCGAAGAATTGATGCTTTTGAATTCTGGTGCTGGAGGAGACTCTTGAGAGTCCCATGGACTGCAAGAAGATCCAACCTCTCCATTCTGAAGGAAATCAGCCCTGAGTGCTCACTGGAAGGACAGATCGTGAAGCTGAGGCTCCAAGACTTTGGCTACCTCATGAGAAGAGAAGACTCCCTGGAAAAGACCCTGATGTTGGGAAAGATGGAGGGCACAAGGAGAAGGGGACGACAGAGGACGAGATGGTTGGACAGTGTTCTTGAAGCTACCAGCATGAGTTTGACCAAACTGTGGGAGGCAGTGGAAGACAGGAGTGCCTGGCGTGCTCTGGTCCAGGGGGTCACGAAGAGGCGGAAATGACTAAACAACAACAATCATATCTCCTCCCAGTTTCCTCTTTTCCCGGCTAAACGCACCCAGCTCCTTCAACCGTTCCTCATAAGGTCTGGTTTCTAGACCCTTGATCATCTTGGTCTCCCTCCTTTGCACACCTTCCAGCTTATCAACATCCTTCTTAAATTGTGGTGCCCAGAATTGGACACGATATTCCAGGTGTGGTCTGGATCAAGACAGAATAGAGTATTGTTAGAGTACATCTCCTCTCAGCCCTGGCCAAATCTGCCTTCAGAGGCAGCTGGGAGTTTGTATGGCACACACACACACACAAACGCGCATGCCTATCTAAAAGAACTCAAATCTCAGAACTGTCTTCGGTCTTTGAGCCTCCACGTGTCTCTGAGCATGGGCAGAGCGTCTCCTCAAAGTCCCACGCCCGCTGACACCAGGGTTTTGGGGAGTCGTGGCCCTGCCTGCAATTATGGGAGGACTGCAATTACGAGATGGCATCAAGCTCCCTTTTCCCCCTTCTCTGCCAGGCCTTCCCATTTTTATCTGTGCGGCACTCCAGCCAAGCCTAATTACTTCTGGCATTTTGGACATAAAAACCAATTATCCAAGTTTCATTCCAGGAACAGCCTGATTACAGCAGCCTCTTCCGCCTCTGCGTTCTTATTCTTCCCTTGCTAGGCGTGAAACCAACAGGGTGGAAAAAGCGAAATTGGAGCTAGTTGCTGGGTATTATCTCATTCCTTGCTCTCTAGTTCTCCAGTGACGTACGGAGGATGGGCTTTTTCACTTGGTTGTTGGGTGTGTGTTTTAAGGTTACAATCCCTCTCAGCCCCCCAGTCCCAGAGCTTTCGATCTTAATTTCCTTCTGCTCAGAGAAAGCCATTTCAGATACTATTCTGTCTCAGGCAGGATTAAATGCCGTTTCAAGGGCACTGAAATATTTATCGGTATAGATCTTGCCTGCTGGCACAACTACGAAGCTGCCTTTATTGGAGGACTTTTTGGCGGTGGGTTGGGGGAGCGGGACCTGTGGCCCTCCAGATATTTTTGAATTCCTTGGCTCCCATCAACCCCAACTAAATTGGCCAGTGGTCAAAGAAGACAGGTGGCCCTGTGTGGCTGTTTGGGTAGCCAGCTGCTCTCCAAGTCCATAGGACCAGTAGTTGTTTCAAGCACCACTCTCCAAATTCCCTTTTTTGCCGAAGGAGCGTCTCCACCCCAATCGTTCTGCCCGGACACTGAGGTCCAGCGCCGAGGGCCTTCTGGCGGTTCTCTCCCTGCGAGAAGCCAAATTACAGGGAACCAGGCAGAGGGCCTTCTCGGTAGTGGCACCCACCCTGTGGAACGCCCTTCCACCAGATGTCAAGGAAATAAGCAGCTACCCTATTTTTAAAAGACATCTGAAGGCAGCCCTGTTTAGGGAAGCTTTTAATGTTTGATGCATTACTGTATTTTAATATTTTGTTGGAAACTGCCCAGAGTGGCTGGGGAAGCCCAGCCAGATGGGTGGGGTATAAATATTAAATTATTATTATTATTATTATTAGCCAGAGGTTCTGTGTGTTCAGCCTGGGGCCTCCTGTGTTCAAAGCACTTGAGTTATCTCTCCGCACAATGCCACTGAATTCTTTTTATGATGTGATGGACATAGGAAGCCCCAGATTAGGCTAGGCTGCCTTGGAGCGCCACCCTAAACCATGGCAGAGAGAAGTGAATCAGCCTAGTCCCCTCCTCCTGAGTTAACTGTGTTTCGTCATGTGGCCCAGACTGACAGACAGCCTGTCCTTAATTGTGGTTAGCTTAAAGCAGGCCAGTGCCATTTCACAGTTTCTGAAGCCTGTTAACTAACCACAGTTAGATGGCCATTGTTCTGGGTTTCGATAGCACAGGAAACTGTGGTTTGCCGAAAGCGAAACGAAAGATTCTGAACTCCCCCCACAGCTTGCTAAACTATGGTTTAGCATGTTGCCTGTTCATGCCGACTTTATCTGCTCTGAGTGTTAGTGGCTCTCCTCAGTCTTAAGCGAAGTGAGGTTTTAAACTGGAGATGCTAGGACTGAACCCGGGGCCACCAGCATGCCAGACACCTACTCTGCCCACTGAGCTAGAGTCCCTTGCCGTATGGAGTGTGTGATCTACGTCGGTTGCAAAATGACGCTTGACTTGGGCAGGATCTGGGCTGCTTAAGTGCAGCGCTCCCTTCATCAAGGCTATTATTAAGCAGACCTAAGTATTATCGCAGCAAAGCATTTATTGGGAAGGCCTGTGAAGTACATCTTATTATTATTATTATTAAACTGCTTTTAGTCTTCAGCCACTTTCTCAACCTGGACGGAGGTGTTTCTGCAGAAGCAGATCTGCTTTCCAACGAGTCGCCCAGAATACTCTCCCCCCCCGCCACCCCCCCCTTCTGGGCTCTTTTCAGGCACCGAATCTCATTTACTGATGCGCGCCGTTGCTAACACATTAAGGCCGCGATCAAAGAAACTGCGAAAGCAGCCAGGCTGGTGCAGCTTAACGGCTGCCGACGTGCAGCTGGAAATGTTTTGGGACATTTGCAGAGCGGTTTTCGCCCGCCTCATCTTTGCTTGTTCATACTTGGAGCAGGAAACTGTGTGAATCTGGTATCATGAGAGAGAGAGAGAGAGAGAGAGATTTTTGCTCCTGCTCTGGCTCTTGCCACATCCGGCTCAGAGCAGAGAGGTGCTTTTGTGTCTTGAGGGCAGCAACCCTTGGGCTTGGGAGACATGATGCTGTTGGGTGGGGTGGAGGCATCTTACGTGAGGACGTGGCTCTTGGACTGGAAAGGGTTTTGCCAATCCTGATTAGGACCCACATACCTACGGGACCGCCTCTCCTGCTATGCCCTGCGGAGGACCTTAAGGTCCGCAAATGACAACATTCTGTAGGTCCCAAGTCACAAGGTGGTTAGATTGGTCTCAACAGGGCCAGGGCCTTTTCAGTATTGGCCCCGACTTGGTGGAACACTCTGTCACAAGAGACCAGGGCCCTGCGGGACTTGACATCTTTCCACTGGGCCTGCAAGACAGGGCTGTTCCACCTGGCCTTTGGTTTGGACTCAGTCTGACCCTTCTGTTTCCCTCCCCTTATGGTCTTGATCTATGGGCTACTTTTAAAATGAGGCTGAATTTTAAATTGCATTTTAACCTGTATTTTAAATTGGGTCTCCCCCCCCCCATTATGTTTTTACTGGGCGGGAGGGCCGGGTATAAACAAAATTTATTATTATTATTATTTATTTATTATTTGTACATGCTTTGAGTGGCTCGTTAGGAAATGGAGGACCCAACCACCCTGGTCCCAGCCATAGAACCATAAAATAGTTAAAATAAAAAAATTCCTTCCAGTAGCACCTTAAAGACCAACTAAGTTAATTCTTGGTATGAGCTTTCGCGTGCATGCACACTTCTTCAGATACACTGAAACAGAAGTTGCCAGATCCTTCTATATAGTGAGAAGGTGGGGAGGGGTATTACTCAGAAGGGTGGTGGGAATGGGAGATTGGCAGATAGCTGAGATGAGCCTGTTGACGTCTCTTAACGACTGCAATAGGTCTTACAGGAAAAGGCAAGGGGTGAGAAGGTGAGAAATGGCTTAGTCATGTATAATGGGATAAGAATCCAATGTCTTTGTTCAGACCAGGTCTCTCCATGGTTTTAAGTTTGGTAATGAGTTGCAATTCAGCAGCTTCTCTTTCCAGTCTATTTCTGAAATTCCTTTGTAGTAAAACAGCTACAAGATCTCAAAGTGTATCTGAAGAAGTGTGCATGCACACAAAAGCTGATACCAAGAACTAACTTAGTTGGTCTTTAAGGTGCTACTGGAAGGAATTTTTTTTTATTTTGACTATGGCAGACCAACACGGCTACCTATCTGTAACATAAAATAGTTGGAAGGGACCGCCAGTGGACATCTAGTCCAACCCCTTGCAAAGGAACCCGCAGCCAAAGAATCCTGGACAGATGCCCAGCCAAACTCTCCAGTGAAGGAGAGCCTGCCATCTTCCACCCACCCACGGGCAGTCAGTCTCATTTACCGTCAGTCTTCTCTTGCCGTCAGAAAGTTTTTCCTATCATTTAGTCTGAATCTCCTTTTGTCTACCTTGGTTCTCAAACTTAATCCGTCCCGGCAGTCCATTCCAAAACCAAAGCGTTCCAAAACCAAGGTGCGCTTTCCCATAGAAAGTAATGCAAAACAGATGAATCCATTCCAGACTTTTAAAAACAACCCCTAAAACAGCAATTTAACATGGATTTTACTATCTAACAAGACCATTGATCCATAAAATGAAAGCAATAATCAAATGTTCTGTGCTATAAAATAAATAAGACATTATAATTGTAGATAATTAAACTTAATTAAACTTAATTTTTTTCTTACCTGCGCTGATTATAGTCATTGTTTGGCTGGGGGGCTTTTATCCATTTCCGCAGTCACACAATCAATCAATCGATCATAAAACGAAAAACAAGCCATAGACACAAAAATGAAAAAGCCACACAAACAAAAACGCAAGAAATAGCAAAAACAAAGGCACTGAATATCACCTCAGAACATTGCAATCAGAAGTGGAAGGCTTTAATTATGATGGGGGGGGGACTAAAATTTGCTGCTTAAGGGTAAAACGGGAGCAAAGAAGCCTTAATTAGGGTTGGGGGAGGGATGACTTAAATTTGCCGCTTAAGGGTAGAAACGGGAGCAAATAAGCCTTAATTACTATGCGGGGGACTCAAATTTCCTGCGCAACAGGAAAAATGGAAGCTCAGGAGCATGTTCAGCTTCCGGGACAAAGTTTGAAAACCGGGACGCCTACTTCCGGGTTTGCAGTGTTTGGGTTCTGAGTTATTAGGGAACTAAGCTGTTCGAAATCTGAGGCACCGCTGTAATTTGAATCCATTGATTTGGGTTTTCTGGAGCAGCAGAAAGCCAGCTTGCTCCATCTTCCATGGGTCCAGCCCTTCAGATATTTGAAGATGCCTGTCCTGTTTCCTCTCCGTCTCCACTTTTCCAAGCTAGACACTCCCAACTCCTTCAGCCCTTCCTCAAAAGCCTTGGTTTCCGGACTTTTTATGCAGGAACCAGCTTTCAGCGGCCTTAACCAGGCCTGTGTCTGATTCACATCCTATGTCTGGATAGCTCAGTTGGTTAGAGCATGGCACTGAGAACGCCAAGGTTGCAGGTTCGATCCCTGTAAGGGACAGCTGCATAATTCTGCAGAGGAAGGGGTTGGATTAGATGATCCCCACGGCTCCCCGTTGGGGGTTCCTGGCTAAAGATGCCCGTTCTTTGCCAGTTTGGTGCCCTCCACATATTTAGGGCTACAGCTCCCCTGGCACTACAGTGGACTCTCTAGTTACCGTATTTTTCGCTCTATAGGACGCACCGGACAATAGGACGCACCTTGTTTTAGAGGGGGGAAAACAAGGAAAAAAAATTCTCCCCCTCTGTGCCCAGCACCCCTTCAGCGAAGTGGCAGGAGGCGCTGCGCAGAGAGGGGGAGAATTTCCCCCCTCTTGTTTTCCCCCTCTAAAACAAGGTAGCCTTCAGGCGGCTACCTTAGAAGCCTGGAGAGAGAAAGGGGTCGGTGCCCACCGACCCCTCTCGCTCTCCAGGCTTCAGGTTCCTTTCGACCTGCTCTTTGGGGCTGGCAGGGGGAAGCCCACCACCAGCCCCAAAGAGCAGGTCGGGGAGCGGGGAAAGGCGCGCAGCGGAGAGACTCCTGCCATAGCCCCCCGCGCGCTCTCCAGGCTGGAGAGGTGACACGCAGCTATAGAGGCTCCTGCCGTAGTCGCGCGTCACCTCTCCAGCCGGGAAAGGGTCACGGGGCTATGGCTTCTTCGCTCCATTTTTGAAGGGGAAAAAGTGCGTCCTATAGAGTGAAAAATACGGTACGTACTGCTCTGCAATAAGTAACTTTCGGTTTATGAACGCGGCAAAGCGCATGCACATGTGCAGAAGTGCTCTGTGCACCGTGCGCATACACAGAAGCGCTCAGTCGCAATGCACGTATGTGCAGAAGCGGTGCCTCTGCCTACGGACTTTTCGGGTTGTGGACGGACCCCCGGAACAAATTTAATTCGTATCCGGAGGCTCCACTGTACTTTGTGTTCTCATCGCCTGCCGTTCCGGTTTTTTTTTTTTTTAAAGGACCGTGTGAGTCTTTCCGCAGCCCAAGACGTCTTCATCCCCTTTCTTGCTGCCTCAAATCATTTGCCCTGGGAAGCCAAGCTCTGCGCCCGAAGCAATTATATAAATTATGCCTAATTTCTGCCTTTCGGATGTAATTGCGCGATTACGCCTAATGTGCCGTGCATCCAGCTCTCTCCACCTGCCATAACCGGGTGATTTGTTTCCGCTCAGAGGCAAGCAGGGAGGCCTTACACCCTCCCAGGCTGACTCTCACACTGACCCTGTTTCCAGTCCGCCTGTTTCATTAGGGGCCTCAAATCTGGGCGTAAACTTCTTGCCAATGGCCTTCAGCAAAAGGCCGTCCCGTATAAGGCAACCCGCACACCCCGGTTAATCCCGGTTCACCGTTTCCCCTGAAAATCCAATCAGGAAGAAAAGCCAGTGGGAAGGGTAAAATCCAGATTTGTACGAGACGACGGTGTTTTGTTGACGGTGGTGTTTTGCGGAGGTGCCGCAGAAAACATTGGTGTGCATGAGTCGCAGAGGGTTGACAGCCAACTGCTGTGTGGGTGTCCCTGAAAACATTGTGCGCCAGGATAAATTGTTGCTGAGTTCTTCAGGGCCGTTAAAACAAAAAGAGATTGTGGAGAGCTCTACAAGCGCCTCTCCAAACGGAATGAATGGGTGGAAAAGCAGGAAATGCAGTTTCATGTCAATGAGGGCACAGCGATGCAGGGTAATTAATCGTAATTTTGCATATTCGCCCATGGGGTCTGAACTGGCGGGGATGGACCAGGAATGAGACCTTGGGGGCCCCAGTGGATTGCTCGATGAAGATGTAGACCCACTGTGTGGGGGGGCTGTGAAAAAGGCAGACTCCACTCTAGGGATTACAGTGGTACCTCGGGTTACAGATGCTTCAGGTTACAGGCTCCGCTAACCCAGAAATATTACCTCGGGTTAAGAACTTTGCTTCAGGATGAGAACAGAAATCGTACGGTGGTGGCATGGCAGCGGCGGGAGGCCCCATTAGCTAAGGTGGTACCTCAGGTTAAGAACAGTTTCAGGTTAAGAACGGACCTCCAGAACTAATTAAGTACTTAACCCGAGGTACCACTGTATAAGGAAAGGAATTTGAAGTATAACTTGACAATATTATAATGGCATTAGACACCCCCTGATTTGTGTGGGGGTTGCATTCTGGGTCATCTTGTGGAGCGCCCCCCCCTTCCTGTCACTTCTGAGTTTGCGGCAATGCACTTGTGCAATTATTATTATTATTATTACAGTGTTACCTTGGTTCTCTTGCCCCTTCTCCTTCTCCAGGTTGGGTTCTTGAAGATCCTGCACAAGTATGAGATCACCTTCCACCTGCCCTTTGTGCAGCGGCTGGGGAAGGATGTCTGTGCTGCTCACCTGGCCAACCTTAATCTCCGTGTGACCAGCATAGCGCCTGCAACCGAAGGTAAGGTCTTTCTGCCTTGCATCACCTGCCTTGCACTGTGAGATGATGGTTCCAGTTACAGATAGGTAGCCGTGTTGGTCTGCCATAGTCAAAATAAAAAATAAAATAAAAATAAAAAAATTGCTGCAAGACAGACCCAAAAAAGAAAATAACAGAACACCTCTAGTCATCACATACAGCTCCCAAGTTAAAACAGTACAACGCATCATCAGAGATCTACAACCTCTCCTGGACAATGACAGTTCTCTTTCTCAAGCTCTGGGAGGAAGACCTTTCATTGCCTACAGGCAGCCACCCAAACTAAAACAACTCCTAACCCACAATAATACTACAGCCAGACTTAACACGGACACTGGCACCAGAGCCTGCAATAAACCCAGATGCCAACTTTGCTGCCACATACACCCGGACAAAACCATTACTGGCCCCAACAACATCACACATACCATCTCGGGACTATTTAATTGCTCATCGTCTAACATTGTGTATGCCATCAAATGCCAACAGTGTCCTTCAGCTCTCTATATTGGACAAACAGGCCAAACTTTACGCCAAAGAATAAACGGACATAAATCTGACATCAAGAATCACAAAACAGAGAAACCAGTAGGAGAACACTTCAATCTCCCAGGACATTCTATACAAGATCTCAAAGTAGCTGTTTTACTACAAAGGAATTTCAGAAATAGACTGGAAAGAGAAGCTGCTGAATTGCAACTCATTACCAAACTTAAAACCATGGAGAGACCTGGTCTGAACAAAGACATTGGATTCTTATCTCATTATACATGACTAAGCCATTTTTCACCTTCTCACCCCCTGCCTTTTCCTGTAAGACCTATTGCAGGCGTTAAGAGTCGTCAACAGGCTCATCTCAGCTATCTGCCAATCTCCCATTCCCACCACCCTTCTGAGTAATACCCCTCCCCACCTTCTCACTATATAGAAGGATCTGGCAACTTCTGTTTCAGTGTATCTGAAGAAGTGTGCATGCACACGAAAGCTCATTCCAAGAACTAACTTAGTTGGTCTTTAAGGTGCTACTGGAAGGAATTTTTTTATTGTGAGATGATGGGTGTACCTTTCCTGTGGTTTTGAGATTCTCCGTTTCTTAAAATGCTCTTCCTTATGTCCTGAAAACCCTGTTTTGTTTTGTTTTATTTTCAAAAAAATTAAATCATTTTATAATACCAATAAACAACACAAACAGAAAAACAAACAACACAAACAGATTCTTGTATTATCCTTATTTTTTTTTCTAAACCTTGTTAGGTGAGCTTCCCCAAGTCCCCCCTATCTGATTTTCATTTTGCCTCATCTTTAGCAGTTTACATATATCATAATTTCTAACCATTTTTTTTATCGCACTTACTTTAACCATGAAAATCTTCACATTTTATCATTTACAAATAATACTATTTTAAAATACACTGTCTTCTACTTCTAACCCTACAGCCTAAATCCAGTTCCAAAGCTACTCTAAGATTTAAATATTAACATATTTTTTCAAATATTCCTTAAACTTCTTCCAGTCTTCTTCCACCTGTTTTATTGATCCTCTTAAAAACACACCCACACACACCCAGTGTTTCCACTCTTGGTTCTGACTTTGCCTCTGTACGAATCTGTGCTGCAATTGCGTTTGGAATATACAAACGTCTCTCATGTCTTGTTACACTGCTGTTTCTACGGGGATATACGCTCGTTATTTATCACTCCTGTTATACAAAAATCTCCAAATGGGTCCGAACTTCAATGTCTAAAACTGGAGATTACGCTAATTTTAGGTTATATTTTAGTGATATATATATATATATATATATATATATATATATATATATATATACACACACACACACACACACACACACACACAGTGGTACCTCGGGTTACATACGCTTCAGGTTACAGACTCCGCTAACCCAGAAATAGTACCTCAGGTTAAGAACTTTGCTTCAGGATGAGAACAGAAATTGCACGGCAGCCACGGGGGGGCCCCATTAGCTAAAGTGGTGCTTCAGGTTAAGAACAGTTTCAGGTTAAGAACAGACCTCTAGAACGAATTAAGTACGTAACCAGAGGTACCACTGTATATATATGTATGTGTGTGTGTGTGTGTGTGTGTGTGTAACTACCTCTATATCTGAATTGTCTCTCTTGTACCCAATTGCAATTCAATGTATCCCTGTTGTGTTTTATGATTTTCCTGATATTGTAAGTGACCCGGAACTGGTCTGTGACCGTAATAATAAAATTCATTCATTCAGGTTAAGAGTGGACCTCCAGAACGAATTAAGTTCTTAACCTGACGTACCACTGTAACTTGAATTCACTGGTTCGAATCTTACACCGCCCCCCCCCGCCCCCCGAGCAGGAGAAAACAAGCTCGCTCCATCTTCCCTTGAGATAGTTGCAGATGGCTCTCCGCTCAGCCTCCTCTTTTCCAGGCAAAACATACCAGCTCCTCATAAGGCTGGGTTTCCAGACCAAGGCAACCTGGCTATAAGGCAACTTCCTAAGGCGCCTGACTCTGCTCACAACAGGTTTGGGGGCCTTTCAGATGGTTTGCAACCTCCCACATTGCAAACTGTTATCCCCAGGACATTATTTCCTACGGGTTGCTCTCGCACGCCTCTTTCCTGGGGAGGAACAACACAAGATTCGCTTTCTTTGGCATTTTGCAAGAGAGACACTGCTGGGTGTCTTACTTCTCCTCAATGAGAAGTTGTGTTGCTCTGTTGAAGCCTACGATTTTGGGCATGCTGTGCCCCCAGGAGACCGGATGCAGGAAACATGCAGCCTCTGAGAAAGCTGTGAAGGGACACGATGATGGATGTGAGCGATCAGGTGCCCGCTTGTTTTCTCCAGTCAGGTGGAATGCGAGGGAGGTTTGATCTGGGAAGCGCAGGCTGGCCTGCAGAATCCGGCTGGGAAGGAAGAACCTTGTCTTCCTGTTTGGGATTATCTCTCGCTTGAAGCAGGGTGTAGGTCGAGGTTTGTGGGGGTAGCAGGTGTGCGTCTCTACCCCCATCGTTCAGCCCGGACATTGAGGTCCAGCTCCGAGGGCCTTCTGTAATTCGCTCTACGTGAGGCTGCCCTTGAAGCTGTCCCAGAAACTCCAGCGGGTGCAGAATGCTGCAGCGAGGCTCCTCACAGGGTCCTCACGGGGTTTTTCCAGTTGCACTGGCTCCTGGTGGAGAACAGGGTCAGGTTTAAGGTGCTGGTTTTGACCTTCAAAGCCCTATGTGGCCTAGGACCCTCGTACCTACGGGTCCGCCTCTCCCGGTATGCCGTAGGGAGGACCTTAAGTTTCCATAAATAGCAACACCCTAGAGGTCCCAGGCCCTAAGGAAGTTAGATTAGCCTCAACCACAGCCAGGGCCTTTTCAGTGGTGGCCCCGGCCTGGTGGAATGCTCTGTCTCATGAGACCAGGGCCCTGCAGGATCTGATTTCTTTCCGCAGGGCCTGGAAGACAGAGTTGTTCCACCTGGCCTTTGACTTGGGATCAACGTGATCCCTTCCCCCACTTCCTTTTTCCTTTCTCCTTCTGTGATGGAACTCCTATTTGGGGACTTCCCTGGCTTTTTTCTGGCCCACGTAGGACCAGTCTGGATAGTTGGCCTTGGTGAAGACTTGACGTTTTCATCCCCCCCCCAATAGTTTTTGATTTGAGTTTCTGCTGAAATGAGGCTGTATTTCAATGTTGTATTTTAATCTTGTTTTTTAAGTTGTATTTTAATCAATTGTTTTTATACTTGGTGTTAGCCGCCCTGAGCCTGGTCTCCCGGGCCACAGGGAGGTTGGGCTGGCCTCAACCAGAGCCAGGGCTTTTTCGGCTGTGGCCCTGATCTGGTGGAACGCTCTGTCACAAGAGTCCAGGACCCTGCGGGACTTGACATCTTTCCACAGGGCCTGCAAGACGGAGCTGTTCCACCAGGCCTTTGGCCAAGGAACAGTCTGACTCCCTCCTTTAGTAAACCTCACAGAACTCTAGCCCAATGGTTGTCATTAATTTGATTTTGAATTGATTTTAGAATGAATTGATTTTAGAATGCTGTGTTACTTTTATTGTTGTTAGCCACTCTGAGCCCGGCTTCGGCTGGGGAGGGTGGGATATAAATTTATTATTTTTATTATTATTATATTATTATTATAGTTCCTTTGTAGCATCCTGCTGCCTTCCAGATGTTTGGGGCTATAGCTCCCATCGCCCCAGCAAGCACAGCTTGGAGCAGCAGCCGAAAACATCTGGTTGGGGAAGACTACTCTTTTGGGTCTAAGAACATAAGAAGAGGTTGCTGGATGAGACCATTGGCCCATCTAGTCCAGCATCCCATTCTCAGAGTGGCCAACCGTAGGAAACCCACAAGAGGGATCCGATCACAGTAGCAACTCTCCCTTCTTCCCACTGGAATGGGAAAAAGAAGAAATCTCCAGCAACTGGGATTCAGAATCATTGCTGTCTCAAACCACGGAGGCAGCGCAGAGCCATCTAGCGATTTGTGCTCTGCAAAACTGTGTCTTTCCAACCCCAATTTCCTTGAGATGCTTCTAATTATCAAGGGATCCTGCCGTGCGCCGCGAAAGGAAGGCCACTTTGGTGCGCAAGTTTTATTGTGACAAGATGAGTCATCGGTTTGCATGTTTACTCTCTGCAGCTGCTGGCAAAACGGCTCGGCCCGCATCTCTCCCTGCTGTTGCAGCGGCAGAAACAGGGTGCAGGTCTGCTCTCTGCACAGAATTGGATAATTAGATCATTTCTGCAATTTTTGCTGTGGCTTTGGCTGCGTCATCCGTGGCAGGCTGGATGTGTTGTGATCCCAGAAGCGCACAAGACGTGCTCTTCCAGCCCCTCTGGAATTGCCAGATCTCTGTGGAGTAATCAGTCACTCGGCTGATTTTCTCTCGCTCGCTCTCCCCTTCCATTTTCTCTTGCCAAAATATATGGGGCCGGCTTTGCCGTTATGCAAATTGCACATTATTCTCAGTGAGGGGCACCTGATGCTGTGTGCAAGGGGGTTGTGTTGCTTGCTATCTTTTTATTGTAAAGCTTTCTGCTTTGTTTTATAAAGGGCATAAAACAGAGAGAACAATTAGAGCAACAGACAAAAAGCAAAAGGTTAGAAGCAAATCCGTAAAAGAGGAGTGCAGGATGAGTGCACACGGGTTAAAAGAATGAGACTGTCAGCGCTGTCAGATTATCAGGTCTCGCTCTGGATCTGCCAGGCCTTGTGACAAGGGCTGCCTCGAAAATGACGGTTCCGCTGTGTGAGTCACAAAAGATGGCCAAATCAGATAAAAGGCGCCTGGGGGTTCTAGTCCTTGTCGAAGCCTCAAATTACGTTTTTATGCTTTATCGTGCATTTTGCTCAGCTAGGGGTACCTGGTGCTAGGGGTACAAGGGGATTGTGTTGTTGAGTAGTTCTTTGTATTCCTGTCTGCACCTGGAAGAGCCATCAAGAGATGCTCAGGTGGCCTTTTCTGGAGGGTGGAAGGGATTTGTTTTCGAGGCCAATGGCTGACTGTTTGGATCTAGGCAGGAGGGGGCACAGTCAGATTCGGGAAGGCAATACCATACATCAGGGGTAGCCAACTCCCAAGAGACTTGTGATCTACTCACAGAGTTAAAAACTGGCAGTGATCTACCTCCTTTTTGGGGGTTCAGGTCAAAGTTGTGGAGCTTTTGTTAGGAAGGAAAGCCCCATTTTTTAGGGGTGCAGTGAAAAGTTGTGGAGCTTTTTTTTAGGGGAGTCAAAGTAGATCACGACCTACCTGTTGGACATGCCTGCCACACATCGTCCTTTAAGGGTGTAAAGGGGGATGCGAGTGGCGCTGTGGGTTAAACCACAGAGCCTAGGGCTTGCCGATCAGGTTGGCGGTTCGAATCCCCACGACGGGGTGAGCTCCCATTGTTCGGTCCCTGCTCCTGCCAACCTAGCAGTTCGAAAGCACGTCCAAGTGCAAGTAGATAAATAGGTACCGCTCCGGCGGAAAGGTAAACTGTGTTTCCGTGCGCTGCTCTGGTTCGCCAGAAGCGGCTTAGTCATGCTGGCCACATGACCCGGAAGCTGTACGCCGGCTCCCTCGGCCAATAAAGTGAGATGAACGCCGCAACCCCAGAGTCGTCCGCGACTGGACCTAATGGTCAGGGGCCCCTTTACCTTTACCTAAGGGTGTAAAGCTGCCCTTGCCATTCCGGTGCCCTCCTGATGTTGTTGAACTACAACTCCCATCAGCCCCAGCCAGTATAGACTCAGTGTTTTCTTCTGAACGTATTTCTTCCAGCCTCTGGTTGTGATCACCTCTATTTTCTGTCCTTTGTGCCTTCGTTTTTTCAGTCTTTGCCTCCACCTTTAAACAAACCGAATGAATGATTCAGCTGTTGGGGCCTTGCCTTGTTTTCACGCGCAAAAACACACACAGTCCCAGTGTGGCAAAGCAGAACCCATCTGCCTTCTGATTCAGTGCATCTTTTAAAATATGTACTGGAAGCCGCCCAGAGTGGCTGGGGAAACCCAGTCAGATGGGCAAGGGTATAGGTAATAAAGTTACTATTATTCTGTGTGACTCACGAAGGGGTGAGGAATTTGATTCGATTTGCGTGGAAAGGTGGGCCTTACATAATCGGCTCTTCACAAAACAAGATGCAAGGTGCGACCCTCCTTCGAAACTTTTGCATCTCTCAACGTTGCAATACACTTCTCCAGCCAAGTCATGTTGAGTATATGAGTGGAAAGGGCAGATATCGGAGGCTGGTTCCCTTCTGGGGTCTTCTTTTTAGAAAGAATAATAATAATTTTATCATTTATAACCCGCCTGTAATAGGTATGAGTTACTCGTGCGTAAACTGGTGCCTTTCTCGGTTAATTTACCTTGTTAAACCTTTCTGACTGCACAGCCCCTTCTCATGGTGGCTGCCTCAGTCGCAGGCAGAATCCGTCAGTGGGCGTTTCTTGAACCTCTTCCAACATAAAAGTTGTTTGACTCCCAGTCTCCTCCTCCTGTCACTGCGCGGGAGTCTTCTGCGCAGGGAAGGCGTGGGTAGCGGAGGACCTGGGCTCTCCTCACTGATGTCCAGTGAAGAGTCCTGGAGCCCTCTCTCCACTTCCCCCGCCTGCCCCCCTTTATCCCTGGTGTTGCGCTGATTGGCTTCCCCCTCTACTGAGCTGTTTCTCCCCCTGCTGCTGGGTCCTTCGCCAGCATCATCTGGGAGCCTCCCCTTCGCCTCTCGCTCCGATGTCAGTTCCCTGACACCGCCCATCTAACTGGGTTGCCCCATCCACTCTGGGCGGTTTCCAAAACATATAAAAACATTATAAAGCATTAAGCATTTTCTTTTTAAAAACCCCTTCCCTATACAGGAAGCAAGCAGCAATGTCTGCAAGGGACCCCATGAAAGTGTAGCATGATAAAAGATTAGATCAATGTATATTAGTGTTGCCATATTTCAAGAAGCGAAAATCTGGACACAAAAGTTGTTGGGTTTTGGGGTTCAGGGTTTGGTTTTGTTTTGTTTTTGCAAAATCTTCATGTTTTTTAGCTACTTTTCAGAAATTCACCCCCAAAATCAACACTTTTGATATGAGCTGCCACACTCCCATTCCCTTCCTCCCCCCCCCCCCCCCGATATTTTAATCAACTTCCGAAAATTCCGCCCGGATGCCAGCTATGTCCCGAAAATCCTGATTGGATTGCAGCCCTAACCTATATGCCGAATCCCGCTTTGCTTATTTCCCAATTACCCCCTAGAAAAACGAGTGGACGTCTTGCGCTGGGAGAATGCATTCGTTGAGAAAACAGGAGACGCTTCCATTTGTGGAGGTTTCTCTTCAGTCGTGACTCAAACGGGGTAGAAGGATCCAAGATCGTGAAGCCTTCTGGCTTCTATGCAATGAGTTTGTTTTTATATTTAGCCTCGGAGGGTGACTAATGATACGCTACATGGAAGAGGATTGTGACGACAGGGAATTTGGCGGCATGTTGAGATGCACCCAGCAGCTCACAGCCGCTAAACACAGCCTCCCCTCCCAGGCTTCTCATACCCTGAAAGAGTCGCTGCCAGAGGTGTGCTCAGAGAAGCCTTCGCCAACCTGCTGCCCTCCCGGCGTTTGAAGAACATAAGAGCGGTCTCCTGGATCAGGCCGGTGGGCCGTGTAGTCCAGCATCCTGTTCTCACTGTGGCTGAGCACTTGCCCCGGTGGGAAACCCGCAAGCAGGACTCGAACCCAGAGCGCTGTCTCCTCCTTTGGTTTCAGAAGGATTGCCGCCTCGGACTGTGGAGGGCAAAACATGGCTAGGAGCCGTGAGTAGCCGTCCCTTCCAAGAATGTGTCTGAGCCACTTTTAAAACCATCCAATTCGGACACTCTTGAGAGTCCCATGGGCTGCAAGAAGATCAAACTTCTCCATTCTGAAGGAAATCAGCCCTGAGTGCTCACTGGAAGGACAGATCCTGAAGCTGAGGCTCCAATACAGTAGTACCTCGGGATGCGAATGGGCTCTGTTCTGGAGCCCTGTTCGCATCCTGAATAGAACGTAAGGCGCGACTGTGCGTGCGTGGGTCGCGTTTTGCCGCTTCCGCACATGCACATGACGTCATTTTGAGCGTCTGTGCATGTGCGAGCGGCGAAACCCGGAGGTAACACGCTCCGTTACTTCCGGGTTGCCGCAGAGCGTAACTTGCGAACGCTCAACCTGAAGCACATTCAACCGAGGTATGACTGTACTCTGGCCACCTCATGAGAAGAGAAGACTCCCTGGAAAAGACCCTGATGCTGGGAAAGATGGAGGGCACAAGGAGAAGGGGACGACAGAGGACAAGATGGTGGGACAGTGTTCTCGAAGCCACAAACTTGAGCCTGACCAAACTGCGGGAGGCAGTGGAAGACAGGAGTGCCTGGCGTGCTCTGGCCCATTGGGTCACAAAGAGTCGGACACAACTAAATGACTAAACAACAACAAAGTCAGTGCCCATCAATGCCTCCTGTGGCAGCAAGTTCCACGGTTTAGCTGTATGCAGCGTAAAGAAGCTGGCATCTGTCTGCCTCGAGAGACAATGGAATGTGCCTCCGGGGGTGAAGTCACAGAGGCAACCTCCTGGGGAGGGGGGGGAGTCTGGGCAGTGTGCCTCTTTTTTCTGAAAGGAAGAGCCCCCTCCGACTCCTAAACTCAAACTGCTGGGGGTGGGACTAGAATAGATGCCCCCTCTGGCCCCTTCCACCTCTACCATGCAGTGATTCGAACATTGCTGCTCCTTTTATCTCTTTGCAGTTTTCCTTGGCAGCCTCCCCCCCGCCCTGTGGCTTCTTGCAGCAGGAAAACAAAGCGCATGCATTTCCACCCCTTCTGCCGGGCCGGCAAGAGATGGATTAAGGGTGCGCCGTACATTTCACCTGCCACACAGGGCTACATCTGATTGGCACAGAGAGGCAGCCCTCTGGCATTTGAGTCAAGGCACTGATCTTCTGCAGAGTGTTCCGGACGTGCGAGGAATACTTTTCTCGGTGATGTGCTGCCCTTTTCAGAAGACTGGCTTGCAGCAGGCAGCAACGCCTTTCTCCATCCACACCCCCCCCCCCCATTTTGGAGATGGCGCAAGGCTGTAGTTGGGCACCCCTCCTGGTGGCAACAGCTCCAGACTGGCAGCCAGCTCCTCCGAGGCTGGGGAGGGTCCTTCTGGCCTGCCAAGCAAGGGGTCAAGATGCACCGATGGGGCACCCTGTAAATGTCCTTTGCGATACGTACATTCTCCTCCGCAGGCACCCCATCCGTCCTGACGATGGGCATGTTCCTGTAATTACGGCTTGCGACAGTCAATAGTGTGATGCGGCAGAAAAATTCTACTGCGAATAAAGGCTGCGTCCGCAGAAGTCTCGCAGAAGTCTAGTGTCCAGATTAAAGGAAGCAATAGTTCCTCTCTGTATTCTGACTCTATTCTGGGGTACCGTGTCCAGTTCTGAGTGCCACCGTTTCAGGAGGATATTGACTGTTAAGTCAATACAGTGGATGCTTGGGTTGCGAGTATGATCCGTGCAGGAAGCATGTTCATAACCTGCGGCATTCGCAACCCGCAGCACCTAGTCTGCAAGTGCGGGTTGCGATATGGCGCTTCTGCACATGCTCAAAGTACGACTTTTTTCAATGCCTTCCAGTAGCACCTTAAAGACCAACTAAGTTAGTTCTTGGTATGAGCTTTCGTGTGCATGCACACTTCTTCAGATACACGTGTGCATGCACACGAAAGCTCATACCAAGAACTAACTTAGTTGGTCTTTAAGGTGCTACTGGAAGGAATTTTTTTATTTTGACTATGGCAGACCAACGCGGCTACCTATCTGTAACTTTTTTCAATGCGTGAGCATCAAAACCCGGAAGTAACCTGTTCCGGTACTTCCGGGTTTTGGCGCGTCCGTAACACGACAACGCGCAACCTGAAGCGTCTGTAACCCGAGGTATGACTGTATTAGCCAAAATGCTGTGCTATTGAATTTGTTACGCAAACTGTGAATACTCTGCGGATCCCTAAGCGTGCTAATGCCTTTTGGCATCAGTTGCTGCGATGTTCAGGCAGAAGAAAGATTTGATGCTCCCGAACGATCGACCAGGAGGGAGAGAACATGCCAGCTGGGCATGTGTCTCTGCCAGGGTCCTACACGAGAGTAGGACGCTCCTAACATTGACAAACTGTGCAGAGATGATAAAGGGCAGACTTCTGGGCTGGGGTGTTTTGTTTCATAGAATCACCAAGTTGTAAGGGACCACCAGAGTCATCCAGTCCAACCCCCCACAATGAAGGAATCTCAGCTAAAGCGTCCGTGACACATGGCCCCCCAACCTCTGCTTAAAAACCTCCAAGCAAGGAGAGTTTGTTTGCTGTCTTTATTTCAGATCTTGCTGTGATGGATGTGGAAGGTGTTGAGTTTGGTTGTGTGCTTTTATTTTTTATTTCCTTACATTGCAGTTGTGTATTTTTTCCCCATGTTTGCGACTCAACAGCAGGAATAACTTTCTGACGGTAAGAGATGTTTGACAGTGTAACGGACTCCCTTGGAAGGTGGTGGACTCTCCATCCTTGGGGGGTTTTAAACAGAAGTTGGGTGGCCATTTGTCATGGATGCTCAAGCTGAGATTCCTGCATTGCATGATGATGATGATAATAATAATAATAATAATAATAATAATAATAATAATAATAATAATAATAATTTTTATTTATACCCCACCGTCCCCAGCCAGAGCCGGGCTGAGGGCGGCTAACACCAGTAAAATTACTATAAAAACATAATAGAGAAAAAACACCCAATTTAAAATACAGGTTAAAATGCAGCCTCACTTTAAAAGTAGCCCACAGATCAAAACCATCGGGAGGGAAACAGAAGGGTCAGACTGAGTCCAAACCAAAGGCCAGGCGGAACAGCTCTGTCTTTCAGGCCCTGCGGAAAGATGTCACGTCCCGCAGGGCCCTGGTCTCTTGTGACAGAGCGTTCCACCAAGTCGGGGCCAGTACTGAAAAGGCCCTGGTGCTAGTTGAGACCAATCTAACCACCTTGCTACCTGGGACCTCCAAAGTGTTGCCATTTGTGGACCTTAAGGTCCTCTGCGGGGCATACCAGGAGAGGCAGTCCTGTAGGTATGAGGGTCCTAGGCCGCATAGGGTTTTAAAGGTCAAAACCAGCACCTTAAACCTGACCCTGTTGAGCCAGTGCAGTTGGTAAAGCACTGGGTGAATGTGATCTCTTCCAACTCTGCAATGCTATGCATTCCCATCACCCAGGATCCCTGGCCTGGAAGATGGGGGCTGGTGAGAGTTGGCGGCTGCAGGACCCCCATTACCATTTAAATTCCCCTGGCAAGGGGGTCTTATACCCTATGAGTGCAAGGTTTAGCACACAGGAGGAGAGTAGAAGGCTTGAAGGAGACGAAGGAACTGCTCTCTTTGAGTGTAGGGGTAAATTGAATAGCTGGTAGCTCCCCAAAGGCAATTAATCCCAATATAAAAAATTCCCTGGACTTTTAAACATGCCAGTAGGAAAAGCTAGGTTTGGTTTATTAAAAAACCCACATCGGATAAGGTGTAATAACCAACTATGGCGAGATCCTTCCCTCTACCAAAGACCTCTATATTCTAAACCTCAGGTACCTATTGAAAGCCTGCTTCTATCTTTAGGCAAACCCCTTGCCCTGCTCCCCAAATTAATGTGTTCTTTAATGGCTTATAGTTTTAAGTACACCCCTCCAGCTTTGCCGATTTAACACGTAGGAGGCGAGTCATTTGTGAAAAATTTCAAAGCGCTGTTCCCACGCCCAGCGAGTCCCGTCATTGTTCAGGTGCGGAAATTAGGCATTTTCCCTGATCGTTGGAAACCTTCCCCCCCACCCCTTGAATGCACCAAATTATTACGCCCCTCCCCAGATGAATGGCTGTGTTTATCTTCCTCTGAGTCAAGCGAAATTATTACCGGTGACAAAAAAATAAAAAAGGTTTTGCTTTGCAGAAAAGCTTGAGGGGGTGTGTGTGTTGTTGTTTTTTTGTATTTCTGGAGGTTCTTGGGGGGGGCTTAATTCCCAATCATGCCCCCCTCCCCGCCTATGTGGAGCGAGTGCTTGAATTAGCAAGCATATTTTATAAAAAAATGACGGCTTTTTAGGAAAGGCACCTGGCTTTGCACCTGTATCAGCTAGAAGAGGCGCCCCCCCCTTCTCTCTCTGTAGAAACGGGGTCTGTAATTTGGGTGAGGGGGGGTCGGCCTGGATCTGCCGCTTTGACCAGAGCGCTGTAGCATCAGTTAAGGGTGCCGGGCGAGGACCTGGGAAGAGACTCGGGTTCGAATCCTGACGTGACGCTTGCTGGGTGTGAGCTCTGGCCAGTCCCTGCCTCTCTGAGCCTAACCTACTTCCCAGGGTTGTTGTGTGGATTAAATGGGGGGGGGAGCGCCGTGTTTAAACCATTGTTTAATGTTTCACTGTGTTTTCATATATGTTTAGGTAAGCTTTTAATGTTTGATGCATTACTGTATTTTAATATTTTGTTGGGAGCCGCCCAGAGTGGCTGGGGAAGCCCAGCCAGATGGGCGGGGTATAAATAAATTATTATTATTATTATTATTATTATTATTATTATTATGTTGGAAGCTGCCCAGAGTGGGGTACAAATACAGACGTACCTTAGTTTTCGAGCAGCTTAGTTCTCAAACGTTTTGGCTCTCGAACGTTGCAACCTGGAAGTGACATTTCAAGTTTGTGAACTATTTTTGGAAGCCGAACATCCGACGGGGCTTCTGATTGGCTGCAGGAGGTTCCTGCAGCCAATCATAAACCGTGCTTTGGTTTCCAAACATTTTGGAAGTTGAACGGACTTCCGGAACGGATTCCATTTGACTTCCGAGGTACGACGGTGATAAAATTATTGGTGTTATCATCATCAGGATCATTATTATAATTATGCATGACAACATGAGCTCCTTGGAGGAAAGGGGTACAATATAAATCCGTGGTTCGCAAGGTGGGGCACATGCCCTACAGGGGGGCAATTATTTTTAAGGGGGGGGGCAATTCGAGAATGAATTATTAACAGAGAATGGCTCTTTCCTTTCTGTTTTACTATTCCCCAGTATTCCTGAGCTAAGCATTTCTCAATTGACTTCTATCTTAACCTGAAATACATCAGAAATAACCTTTATAATCTTTTCCCAATATTCCTTTACACACATACACTCCCACCACATATGTGCATATACCCCTAACTCTTGACCACAATGCCAATACTTAGGACTCAATCCTTTAACTATATCTGCCAGTTGCGCCTGGATTCTGTACCTGCGTGCTTCC
This sequence comes from Podarcis vaucheri, assembly GCF_965113315.1. Taxonomy (NCBI): domain Eukaryota; kingdom Metazoa; phylum Chordata; class Lepidosauria; order Squamata; family Lacertidae; genus Podarcis; species Podarcis vaucheri. The sequence goes on along the minus strand of NC_138767.1, from coordinate 2,710,413 downwards.
TTTCTGACATTGCGGTACCACTGCAGTTTTTTGCCTGAAGCAAAATCAAAGCTGTCGCCTAGTCCCAGGACATGTGCAGAGTTGCAGCTGAGCTGAGCTTCTGCGTAACAGTGGCAGGGAGTTCCCCGGGTTAATGACCTGCCGTGTCAAGGAAATGCTTCCCTCTGCCTCTTTGCCTGCCGTTTCTGTGATCCTTGCGGGGGTGTTGTATGATGACGCCTGCCATTCTTGTCTCCCCCCTGCCGCTCAGGTTACAACATCAAATGCGAGTACACCGCCCACAAAGAAGGGGTCCTCCGGGAGGAGATGGTGTTGCACAGCCAGACCAATGACAAAGTCTCCATCAAGGTGGTCGTGCAAGCCAGGGTGATGGGTAAGTGTCCCCGTTCCTCAAGCCTACATTTTTTTTGGGGGGGGGGCTGTGGAAGCCGTTGGAGGACCTGAAGACTCCCACCACTTTTCCACAAAAGAGAAAGTCCTCCATTGGCTCCCAGTACGTTTCTGAACACAATTCAAAGTGTTGAAGCTGACCTTGAAAGCCCTAAACGGCCTCAGTCCTGTACAGTGGTGCCCCGCAAGATGAATGCCTCGCAAGACGGAAAACTCGCTATACGAAAGAGTTTTCCGTTTTGGATGTGCTTCGCAAAACGAATTTCCTATGGGCTTGCTTCACAAGACGACAATGTCTTGCGAGTTCCTGCTGGTTTTTCCCCCTCCCCCCCTCTTTTTCTAAGCCGCTAAGTCGCTTATCAGCTGACCCGATCAGCAGATAAGCCGCTAATAGCGCTAATAGCGCTAATCCGCTAATCCGTCAATGGGCTTGCTTCGCAAGACGAAAAAACCGCTAGACGAAGAGAATCACAGAACGGATTCTTTTCGTCTTGCGAGGCACCACTGTATACCCGAAGGAGCGTCTCCACCCCCATCGTTCTGCCCGGACACTGAGGTCCAGCTCCGAGGGCCTTCTGGTGGTTCCCTTGCTGCGAGAAGTGAGGTTACAGGGAACCAGGCAGAGGGCCTTCTCAGTGGTGGCGCCCGCCCTGTGGAATGCCCTCCCACCAGATGTCAAAGAGATATAAACAACTACCGTATTTTTTGCACCATAACACTCACTTTTTTCCTCCTAGAAAGTAAGGGAAAATGTCTGTGCGTGTTATGGAGGGAATGCCTACGGGTGGCATGCCTACGGATTTTTCTCCTCTAAAAACTAAGTGCGTGTTATGGTCGGGTGCGTGTTATAGAGCGAAAAATACGGTATGTGACATTTAGAAGACATCTGAAGGCAGCCCTGTTCAGGGAAGTTTTTAATGTGTGACATTTTAATGTATTTTTAATCTTTGTTGGAAGCCACCCAGAGTGGCTGGGGAAACCCAGTCAGATGGGCGGGGTACAAATAATAAATTACTATTACTTACTATTACTCCTTCACGCAGCACATAGTTAAACTGTGGAACTCCCTGCCTCAGGAAACAACGGTGGCCGCCAACTTTGAAAGGAGGCAGGGGAAATTCATGGAGGAGAGAGGCTGTCCATTGCTGGCGGTCAGAATGGCTGTGCTCTAGAGGCAGTAATGTGTCATGGACTGGTTGGACAACAGGAGTGGGGGGGGGACACACCAGCTAGGGAACCCCCAAGGGAACTCCCAGGGGAAGAAGGCTCAGAGCCAGGGGAGTGGTGATGGGACGATGACAAGTGGCCAGAAGGAGAAGACTGGGAAGAGGGGATTGTCGGAAGATGAAGAGGTAACAGGGCTCCGTGAGCGGGGTGAGTCGGTGGCAGAGAGCAGTCCAGACTCAGAGGCAGAAGATGAAGCAGGAGAGGAGGGAGACCAAGAGGCAGTCTGGCTGAGGAAGACTCATGGGTATCTCACCCTCCTGCTGAGATAAGCTCCCCTCTCCCAGGACCAGAAGAGGCATGAAAAGGGCGGAGGAGAGGTTTAGCTACAGGTAGGCACAGTCTCCGATTGCCTGGGGGAAACCCTGGAGAGGAGGGGACTTAGGCAGCTGTGGGGAATCAGGGACCTTCAGTCTCAGCAACTGCTTCATGGGGGCAGACCTGCCAGAGATGAGTTGCTGTGCTCATTAGGCCTGACTCTCCTGTGCAGATCCTTCTTTCGCTAATAAAGAATCGGCTCCAAATGGCCTGGTGTGATTGAGTTCACTCCTTTCACAGTGCTTCTGAGTCCCACTTGCTGGAAACCGCAGGAGGGGAGAGTTGTGTTCGAATCCTGCTTGCGGGTTTCCCATCTGTTTGGCCAGTATGAGAAGAGGTTGCTGGACTCGGTGGGCCATTGGCCTGATCCAGCAACCAGCTCTTCTTATGTTCCTGGTTAAGTGTCCCCTTTCCCACAATCCATCCTGAGCTTTGCACATCCCTGGATGACCAACTTTTCTGGGACCCTTCAGCTGTGAATCCCGCATTGCAGGGGGTTGGGCTGGATGACCCTTGGGGTCCCTTGCAGCTCTGCAGTTCTGTGATTTTGTGACTTTTTTGTGGTACAAAATTGTAGCAATTTTGTGGTGCGAAAATTCAGCTCTTTGGCTGTGCACAGACAGTCCTGCTATCTGCTTCGACTACTGCCATGTGCTCTACGTGGGGCTCCCTTTGGAGGTAACCCGGAAACTACAACTAATCCAGAACGCGGCAGCTAGACTGGTGACTGGGAGTGGCCGCCGAGACCATATAACACTGGTCTTGAAAGACCTACATTGGCTCCCAGTATGTTTCCGAGCACAATTCAAAGTGTTGGTGCTGACCTTTAAAGCCCTAAATGGCCTCGGTCCTGTATACCTGAAGGAGCGTCTCCACCCCCATCGTTCTGCCCGGACACTGAGGTCCAGCGCCGAGGGCCTTCTGGCGGTTCCCTTGCTGCGAGAAGTGAGGTTACAGGGAACCAGGCAGAGGGCCTTCTCGGTGGTGGCACCCACCCTGTGGAACACGCTCCCACCAGATGTCAAAGAGAAGAACAACTACCAGACTTTTAGAAGACATCTGAAGGCAGCCCTCTTTAGGGAAGCTTTTAATGTTTAACAGACCACTGAATTTTAATACTTTGTTGGAAGCTGCCCAGGGTGGCTGGGGAGACCCAGCCAGATGGGCGGGGTATAAATAATAAATTCTATTCTATTCTATTCTGCTGTGATGTTGCACGGGATCCTTAGGCATCCTCTCGCAGCAGGTGTCAGTGGGTCAGCCCTGGCTCCCCCCCCCCATTTCAGCGCATAAATCTCCTGTTTAACTGCACCACACACCGGCCGGTTGCCCCTGGGCTATGCCACCTTTCGGCATCTGAGCCCGTATATTCCCGAATTAATATCCTCCTCTGGCGCAGAGCCTCCACTGCTCAGGAAATTAAACTCGCTTGCTGTGTGTTGGGATATTTATCTCTCAGGTTAATGAGTGTTTGCTGGAGGCGGGGGTGTCAGCGATAAGGACCCTGAACGCTGCTCTCCATCCCTTGACTGCAGGAGATCAAAGCAAAGATTGCAGAGGGCGGAATGACTGGCACAGTTTTTTAATAAGCGCAGGAAAGGAGATGAAATAACAAAAGGGAATTGGGTTTCATGATGGCTATAACTGCCCCCTCAAGGTGGGGGCATGAAGTTATTTCCCAGCTACCCATAATACCATTTCTTTTACAAAAGGCATGGAAGTTAGTTCTGCCTACCGATGATTTTTTGAGACCCTTTATAAATAATGATGATAATGATAATAATAATAATAATAATAATAATAATAATAATAATTTATTATTTATACCCCGCCCATCTGGCTGGGCTTCCCCAGCCACTCTGGGCAGCTTCCAACAAAATATTAAAATACCGTAATACATCAAACATTAAAAGCTTCCCGAAACCCTTCCCTGTGCAGCTTGGCTCGCTTGCGCGAGTCGCCTCAACAGTTTCCTCTCTGCTTTCTGGCTGCCGCTGCCTTGCATAACGGGACAGAATTAGGAGGTGGGTCCTGTCTCCCCTATGGTCTCCCCTTAGCCCCCCCCCCCCAGCAGTCTTTCTCCAACGCCGCCTGTAGTAATGTTGCGGCACACCCACCTTCCTCTTCTGCCCTACAATCCAGCGAGACCCGGCTAAGAGAGGGAAGGTGGTGTCACAGCGTTTGCTTTTCAGGACAAAACACAACAGAAGGGGTAGTTGTCTGCCACCACTCCCTTGTCCGGGGATAGCCCAGAAGATTAACCCAAGGGAGAAGGTTACTCTTCCTTGTTGCCATCTGCCCCACCCTGCATTGCTTTACCACAAATTGCAGGCAGAAATTCAACAGGTTCTATAAATTAAAGGCAGAAATTCAACAGGTTCAGTAGGAGGCTAAGTGGTCAGACTTTGGATTCAGACTTTCCCCAGAAAGGCACACAGAGCAAAACAGGAAAATCCGCCGTTTAAAATTTACTTAAAAAACAAGATTAAACATACTTAAAAGTAGGCACATCTCTTATATGGTTCAGAAAGGAAAACAACAACATTGTAAAGCATCGCTAGCTAAATGTACTTACAAAAACGAGAACACAAGAAAAGTTAAGACAGTTCGCTGAATCCGCATCTCAAGAAGACAATAGGAATTCTTCATCACAAAGAACATGCACATGAATGACGACTGCCAGCATGGTGGTAAATCTGGCAGAAGGGCGGATGGATGCAGGCTCCTTTCCTAAGCTTTTTATCCTTAAGACCCCACGTGTAACCAAGGACCAATCAGAATTTCTGATTACCGTATTTTTCGCCCTGTAGGACGCACTTTTCCCCCTCCAAAAATGAAGGGGAAATGTGTGTGCGTCCTATGGGGCGAATGCAGGCTTTCGCTGAAGCCTAGAGAGCGAGAGGAGTTGGTGCGCACTGACCCCTCTCGCTCTCCAGGCTTCAGGAAGCTATCCACAAGCCTTGGGAGCCCGCGGGAGTTCCCTCCGGGCTCCCAAGGCTTGCGGATAGCAGCCTGCAGCCCAAAACCCGGGGAGCGCAGCGGAGCGCGCCCCGGGCTTCGGGCAGATATCCGCAACCTGGGGAGACCGACGGGAGTTCCTGCCGGGCTCCCAAGGCTTGCGGATAGCAGCCTGTTCTGGGGGCTGGGGTCAGGGGAAGCTCGGGCTTTTTTTTTTCTTTCTTTATTCCCCCCCCCAAACTAGGTGCGCCCTATGGGCCGGTGCGCCCTATAGGGCAAAAAATACGGTAATTCAAAATTTACCAATGGTCACCTAGTTGGATAATAACTCAGCCTGTGACAGCTGGAGCTTGTTTATTTCTAAGACCTTGGGATCAAAGGGTTCCTCCCAAATTTCTCAGAGACACAGCAGATCCTCCTTTCTCCTGTAATGAGGCTTGATAGCCCTGATTCACACAGGGAACAGCACTTAGTAACCAGGTGTTAAATCACCACTAATCAACTGGAAGTTTTCCTTCCTGCAGATGCATGAGATAAGTATTCACACTCCCAGAGTCAGTTGGTTAAAGCAACAGATATACATTTCCCATAAATCCTTTGGCCTTTGGTTTTCCCATAGTGCTTTTCTTCAGCTTAATCAAAATTTGTCTACTGAAATTTCCTAACTTCACTACCTCTCTGCTTTGCCTTGCAGACCGCCACCATGGCACCCCCATGCTGCTGGAAGGGGTGAAGTGTATCGGGGCCGAGGCGGAGTACGACTCGGAGCAGAGTGAGTGGCACGGCTTTGACTAGGCCTGCCCCCCAACCCACCGCCTCCTCTTCCTCCTCCTCCTCCTCTTCTTCAAACCCCGCTCGTTCTTCAAAGGGTTTTCTATGTATAAGTATTTTCCGGTTATAAAGAGCTTGAAACGAGAATGCCCACCCCAACCGTTCACTGGCTGCCTGACGCAGATCGTGCTTGTTTCGTGCCCGCCCCCATGGCGCTTGTCTTGTGGGTTTTTGGGGGGTGCTGCGCTTAACCCCCCCACCCTCCCGCCAGTTTCAAAAAGGCGGTTCTGTGGCTTAAGGCGAGAGCTGTCTCTCCGGCCTTCAAACTGCGCCTGTGGATGTGTGGCTTTTTGTCCGAAAGACCGTGCGCACCCCAATTTTTGCAAGCGGGTGCACATGCGCGGGGGACCCCCAGAGACCAGTTGTGTGTGTGTTGATTTTCCTCCAGGTTTTAGCATCGTCTCGCTGCCTGCAAAAGCGTTTCCCGCGGCCGCCCTTTCGCGGGGCTCAGTTTCCCAAGTTGCACAGTGGCCGATCGCATCAGCTGTTCGGCAGCTGATCTCAAAACAGCCAGCAAGTGGCTGCTCCCGAACAGCTGTTTCGGCTGGCTGCTCGGAGGAAGAGAAATCTGTGTTCCTCCAGGCATTCAGATAACTTAAGGTTTCCCTGCGTTGCTATAGACAGGTCAGGGTTAGTTAGAGAGCCTTTGCCAAGCCAGTGCCCTCTTGATGTTTCAGGACCGCAACTCCCGGCTGATGGGAGTTCTAGTCCAAAGCATCTGGAGAGTGCCTGCTCTGTGAGGCTGACTTAGGGATGCATCAGTTACGGTAAAGATGGGGCAGCCCCCAAAGGAGGAAAAAGTTGCCCGGTTGCCCTGCAAGAGTGTGTCTCTCCCCCCCCCCCCCACAAAAAAACTCCTGTTTCTGCTTTGCTGTAGCCTGGGAAGGTTTGTTCCTTCCCAAGGCTTGAACCCTCCGTTGCCTTTCCAGAGATGCCCCCAGCGAATCTCTTGTTCTTGCAAGCCATACGGTGTCTTGAAACCCCCGCGTCACAGAAAACATGTGTTTTGTTCTCTCTCCCTTCCTGCTGCGGTTTGTTTGCTGTTTAACGCCTTTTTCATATTCAAGATTCGGACCCTGCGCTCCCGACACGAAAGGAATGAGTTGCATTTCCTAGTGAAATCTACCCACGGCGTGGCTTAAGAGGGCAGGTTGAAGAGCTTTGACTTTTGGATTTCGCCCCCCAACCCCAAAGCGGTCCCCTGCAACTGGAAAAGTAGCTCTTCAGGGAGCGAGGCTGCCACAGACCGATGTGCTAGATTTTTTACTTTCTTCTCCCTTCACTTTTAAATGTTATTTTAAGTTTTCCACTACCTGCAGCAGAACCTCCTGTTTTTGAAATAAAAAAATCTGCTCCAGCGGTAGGAGGGAGGCAGTCTGATGTGCTCCTGCCTTGGCAGCCCCATAACTAGACCACTGCCCTCTCAGGAGCAGCCCTTCTGGAGCAGCAGGGAGGTGAGGGCGCAGGATGAGACCCAAGGCTCATGGCTGACCCCTGTTTCATCTGTCTGAGGTGGGCACCCCTCCAGTGTTGCTGAACTCCCATTGTCCCTAACCATTGGGCCACACTGTCTCAGGCTGCTGAGAGCTGAAGCCCATCAACATCTGGAGAACTGCAGATGTTCTGTTCACTTGTTGGAGCCTTGTCTTTAAACATGGCGCTTCCTCTCCCAGATGTATTTTCTTAACCATTCTCTTTTCTCTCTCACTTTTTTCTTTCTTTTTTCAAAAAAGATTCATAGTACAAAGACCAGGAATGTGATATAGTTAAGAAAGAAACCAATGGGTTTTTTATGTGCCTATATACATATATACATAAATATATATATATATATATTCAAATAAACTTGTGTGTTTTTTGGGTTTTTTAAAAGCAAAAAAATCTCTAAAGGAAAACAATAAACTTCAGTTGGAACAAAAAAACCTCCTCTGCTGTCCTGTGTGGAATGACTGGGGATGTGGTTGGGGTTTTAAGTTTTCTCTTTTGCAGTGAGGTCTTTTGTCCTCTGCACCCGGCTATCCCCAGCCTGTGGCCTTCCAGGAGGACTACAACTCCCATCAGGCTGTGCTCCCATCAGTACCGCAAAGTGCCTGAAGGGGGCACCCCATTGGCAATGTCTGAATCTTGTGGGTGGGAGGCCAGGAGATGCTCTGCTGCCACCTACAGGCTGGAGCGCAGTCCAGGTCCCCAAACTGGGTGGCACTGCCCCCTGCAGGTGGGAGGGTGTGTGGTTTCCCCCTTGTTTTAATCATGCATTTTGCGTTTTATATTTTATTTTTATGTTGCGAGCCATCCTGAGATTTACAGATGAAGGGCAGCGTACACATTAAATAAATAAGGCGAGGGGGCATGATTAGCAGACCTTGAAAAGCCGGTATCGCTGGGTCATCTATTACTCTTGGATATTTATTTATACCTTGCCTTCTTCCCTGACGGGGCTCAAGACGGCTTACAGATAAAAACCAAGAATTGCTAAAACATAGAAACATACGAACACTGCAAAACAGCTTATCCTTAGCAGAATAATTAAAACTATACGCACATCTAGTTTGCTGAAATAAGCAAACTGGCTTCAATTGGTCTTGGAATAAATGTTGCAATTAATGGTTGTGGTTTCAGAATTTTACTGTGCGCGATTATCTTCCTCGATGGGTTCTGCAAACTGCTATTCCGGATCATGCTTTTTGCAGTGGAGGCCCTGGGGACGCAGAAGCAAGACGGCCGTGGCCTCCAAAACTTGGTCTGGTTTGTTCAGGGTCAGGCAGCAAGAAAGCAAGTCGTTTTACCTGTTGTTATTCCCATCCATCCAGCAGAATTCAGTTGACTGGTGTCGTTTCACTGCCCCAGAATCCCTCCTGTATGTGTGAAATTGCTTTTCTGCAAATTGCTGGCCCGCCAAGCCAAACTCCCTCTGGATGATGGATGCTCCCCAGCAACGGAAAGTCTTCCCCAGCCATCCTCTCCCCGCATCCTTTTAGCTCATCTGCTGGGGATCGTTTAACTGCAGTTCCTTTTTTAATAATAATAATAATAATAATAATAATAATAATAATAATAATAATAATAATAATAATAATAGTTTATCTATTTATATGCCACTCATCTGACAAGGTTGCCCCTGCCACTCTGGGCAGCTTCTAACAAATTAAGACATCCAACATCAAACATTACTGCTGTTCTATGGCAGGTAAGCACAGGTACAGATTGAGCAGAGGAGTGCTGGGGCCAGAACCACTTTAAAAATAATTGCTTTAGTGCATTCCAGGTTCTCTCTCTCCTAGGACTGCCGGAGTAAGTGGGAGGGTGGCAGCAATTCCTGGAGAGTTAGACCCATGGAAAGCAGGGCTGTTGTGATGCAGTTGGGCAACAAAGGGCGTGTGAGAAGCTCTCGGGCGGCCAGCGATCAGGGGGAAATGCATCTTTCAAAATGTGACGGAACCTTTTAATATGAAAGGTAAAGGGACTCCTGACCATTAGGTCCAGTCGTGACCGACTCTGGGGTTGCGGTGCTCATTTCGCTTTACTGGCCGAGGGAGCCGGCGTACAGCTTCCAGGTCATGTGGCCAGCAGAGGTCATTCTGGCGAACCAGAGCAGCGCACGGAAACGCCGTTTACCTTCCCGCCGGAGCGGTACCTATTTATCTACCTGCATTCTGATGTGTTTTCGAACTGCTAGGTTGGCAGGAGCAGGGACCGAGCAACGGGAGCTCACACTGTCGCAGGGACTCGAACCGCCGACCTTCTGATTGGCAAGCCCTAGGCTCTGTGGTTTAACCCACAGCGCCACCCGCGTCCCTTACCTTTTAATATATGCTCAAATAAAATTGGAAGCGGTCCAAGAGATTATACATCTTCTCATTGCTGAGATTAGAATTTTTGTCATAAGCTCCTACTAGGAGATATGAATCCTTTCACAATGTGCTGCAGACTGGAAAGCAGAGGGGTAGCTAACTATGCAGCCATTTGTCTAAATTTTACATTACAAAACCCATGGTAAGGTTTCTTTCGTAAACCTTGAATCTTTTCAAGGCGATGGCAGTGTCTGAAGAATGATCCCAGGCAGCGATGTGGGTTTTCCAGGAAATTTGAACGGGCTCACTTAGAGAAATCAGAAATGCCTTATAGTGATCTAAAGGGGGGGGGGATGAAATTGCCAGCTTGTCTAACATTTGTAATTGACATTTACCGTTACTAATTAATCTGCGAAGCAGAACATTTTCCACAGCAAAAAGGGGATCCTTTAACTGCAGTTCCTGCATTTCAGGGGGTTGGACTAGACCCTTGGGTACCTTCCAGTCTTCGAGTTCTGTGATTCAGGAAGCCAAGAGCAGATCTGCCTGCCAAACATTCCTCCTTCCTGACCAATGAAATGTAGAATTGGAAGGAAACCCCCCCCAAAGGGGAATCACAGCTGAAGCCTCCATGCCCCACTCGCACCTGGGCCTCAAACACTCATCTCACAGAAGAAGAAAGCAAAAATCACTTCTGTTTATTTTTCTCTAATAAAGCCATACTGGCCGTAACAAGCTCATGAATGTCCACCCGTTCTCCCGAGGGAGAGAAAGAGAGAGTGAGAGTGCGGGTTTATACACAATATAGAAAAATAAAATTTTGGGTGGGTTCCTACAAAGCGACATATTACAAGCATTAAGGAGGCAGGACAGAGGCTCAAAGGACAGGCCAGAAAAGCTTTTTATCGCGGTTTGGAAGGGGCAGGGTGGTGATGTGGACAGTTTATTCAGCCAGAGAACGGTGCAATCCTGCCTGGCTAATTGGAGAGCAACAGAGGGTTGGTGGAGCAGTGAGCAGGCCGGCTAAAGGGACTCCGAGCTGTTGAGGGTGGGGCGTCACTGGAGGCAGTCAATTTATTCTGATTTCCTCCCCGTCCTTTGCAAAGTTGCAGTGGACACTAGCAGTTCCCAAGACTTGAGTATCAGTTGTTTAAAAGCCAAGACTCTGAAGAGACAAGCTGGACACTTGGAAAAAAACTCCCATTTCCAGGAGGCAACATCCAAACCTAGATCAGGGGTCAGCAAACTCTTTCAACAGGGGGCCGGTCCACTGTCAGACCTTGTGGGGGGGCCGGACTATATTTTGAAAAAATACGAACAAATTTGTATGCCCCACAAATAACCCAGAGATGCCTTTTAAATAAAAGAACACATTCTACTCATGTAAAAACACGCTGATTCCTGGACCGTCCGTGGCCAGATTTGGACAGCGATTGGGCCGGATCCAGCCCCCGGGCCTTAGTTTGCCCACCCATGACCTAGATATACCTGTGATTTCCGCCCCTCCTCTCCAGTTCTGCTTACATCAAGAGAACTAGACTGAAAGGACCTACAATGAGCTGCTCACTGATAAGACTTCTAAAAAGTAAATATAGCTCTGAGCGGCTCAAGATGGCAGGGCTACAGCTTTGGGTTTGGGGGAGCAGGCAAAATACTGCCCTAGTGACCAGCCTCTCCCCTTGCCCCCAGCTGAATGACTCTCGCCCCTCTGCTCTGGGCAGGTTGGTGGAAGCCGAGCTGGGCTTTTATTTGGATTAAGGCACGATAAGTAGAGAAACTGCTCCATCTGCTGTTCACACTGGTACCCAGTGTGATGCTGCCGATGGGATTGGCAGTCCAAGACAGAGGTTGGGGAGACCCAGATAAAGCCATGCCAGTCTTCCTCTAAAATGAAAGGCAGGTCCAAATATACATACAGTGGTACCTCAGGTTACATACGCTTCAGGTTACATATGCTTCAGGTTACAGATTCCGCTAACCCAGAAATAGTGCTTCAGGTTAAGAACTTTGCTTCAGGATGAGAACAAAAATCGTGCTCCGGCGGTGCGGCGGCAGTGGTAGGCCCCATTAGCTAAAGTGGTGTTTCAGGTTAAGAACAGTTTCAGGTTAAGAACGGACCTCCGGAACGAATTAAGTACTTAACCCGAGGTACCACTGTACTTCAGACATGCATTGTTATTCACCATTGCCTTAAATGCCTGTCCTGTTCCCCATGCAAAAGCACAGAACCTTTCTATTTTTTGCTTGTGCAGTTGCTTTAATTATCCAACATCTTGTGCATTGAGATGCTTCATTTGTGTATGTGTGTGTGTGTGTTTGTGTGTGTGTGTGAACCCAACAATATTTAAGGATATTATTTTGTAAACACTTCATGTTTCCAGAAGGCGTCGCTTTGTCCTTGATCTTAGGCAAGACAATTGAAAAACTGCAGTGTTTTTTGGTGTTTTTGTAAAGAAGAAGAAGAAGAAGAAGAAGAAGCAGCAGCTTAACAATTTTGGGGTTTTCCGGAATGTCCTAGTTTTTACTTTTTGAAATATGGCAATTCTAGGAGTGGGGGAGTTGCATGGAATGGAATGTGGATACAGTGGTACCTCGGGTTACATATGCTTCAGGTTACACATGCTTTAGGTTACAGACTCCGCTAACCCAGAAGTAGTGCTTCAGCTTAAGAACTTTGCTTCAAGATGAGAACAGAAATCGGGCTCCAGCGGTGCGGCGGCAGCGGGAGGCCCCATTAGCTAAAGTGGTGCTTCAGGTTAAGAACACTTTCAGGTTAAGAACGGACCTCCAGAACGAATCAAGTACTTAACCCGAGGTACCACTGTATTGTATTTCATCTTCCCATGGTGACATTGCTAGGTGAAATTTCCAACTCCCCAGCTAGTTAAATTATGGTCTTGAATGAAGGGCTGCTGCTGCTGCATCCTGGACCATTCCATCTGCAAGGCCCATCATTGCACGCAAATTTGTCTCTCCAAAACCTGAAGGAAAATGGAAGGGAAGGTTATGGGACCAATCTCTTCTGTGGAATTTCTCTCCTTGGAGTTTTTTACCGCTGGCCTGCAAAGCTGCCCACCCCTCTGCTCTCTTCTAGAGTCCTGACAAGATAATACATGACTGTGATCCAGTTGCCACCACCAAAGACCAAGACTAATGATGGGAAAGATGAAAGGGTCCACCTGGTATTCCAGCTTTCCTTTCTTTGGCGAGTTGAAGCAAAGAGGACGTGTTTCTGGAACCTGACCTGTGCTGGATTTCTTCCCAAGTCTGACATGACTCAACCAGAAAAATCCACAGAGGAGAGAAGGAGAAGGACCACAGCGAAACCCCTTCTTCCTCCTCCTCCTCCAAGGCCTCAAATGTCCAGGGCATCAGTTGGAAAGGAAATCAATAGAAGCTCTCACGGTCTTTGACGTCTGGACGTCCATGGCTGCCACCTTGATCTCTGTGTCTCCAAACTGCATGCTGGCTCGGATCTCCCTCCTGCTCTTCTTCGGAGAGCTGGGCTCCTCCAACTCATCTAGGTCCAGGCTGATGGTACCGCATTTCCTGACCCCAGGGTCGGTGATGTAGACCACGTCGTCGGTGCCACAGCAGTAGATGTTGATGATGATCTTCCGCTGCCCGACCCGCGCAGGGCAGTAGCTCCTCTGCACCACCTCGCCCAGCGCCACGGACTGGTCCACGGAGACAAACTTCTCAAAGATGTCGGTGCACCAGTTCTTCCCTTCCTTGACCAGCAGCTTCTCCCTCGGGTGCTTGCCCTCCACGAACTTGTTGAGCACCCCCACGCCGTAGGTCAGAGGGGAGCGCCTCACGCGGACGATGGTGGGGTCCAGGCCGAAGAGCACCGCGCCTTTCAGGATGGTCAGGCCCACGTCCTGCGGGATGATGACCCGGCAGACGGCGCTGAAGGCCGACTGGACCGCGTGCTGCAGCATCGAGGACTCAGCAAAACCTCCCACCAAGAAGAGGAACTTGATACCTTTGACTTCCGGCTTCTTCATGAGGTCACCTGAAGGGAGAGAGGGGGCAGTGGAGGGAGGTGGAGAGGCCACAGGGGTCAAAAGGATGCTGGAAAAACTTGGCAAGGTTCCATTTTGGAGCCAGTAACTGTCAATAATAATAATAATAATAATAATAATAATAATAATAATATATTTATACCCCACCCATCTGGCTGGGTTTCCATAGATACTCTGGGTGGCTTCCAACAGAACACTAAAATACAATAACCTATTAAACATTAAAAGGTTCCCTAAACAGGGCTGCCTTCAGATGTCTTCTAAAAGTCTGGTAGTTGTTGTTCTCTTTGACATCTGGTGGGAGGATGCCACCACCGAGAAGGCCCTCTGCTTGGTTCCCTGTAACTTGGTTTCTCACAGGGAGGAAACCGCCAGAAGGCCCTCGGCACTGGACCTCAGTGTCCAGGCAGAACGATGGGGGTGGAGACACTCCTTCAGATATACTGGACCGAGGCCGTTTAGGGCTTTGAAGGTCAGCACCAACACTTTGAATTGTGCTCATACTGGGAGGCAGTGTAGGTCTTCGAAGACTGGTGTTATGGGGTCCCAGCAGCCACTCCCAGTCACCAGTCTAGCTGCCGCATTCTGGATTAGTTGTAGTTTCCGGGTCACCTTCAAAGGTAGCCCCACGTAGAGTGCATTGCAGTAGTCCAAGCAGGATTTAACCAGAGCATGCACCACTCTGGCCAGACAGTCGGTGGGCAGGGAGGGTCTCATCCTGCGTACCAGATGGAGCTGGGAGACAGCTGCCCTGGACACAGAATTGACCTGCGCCTCCATGGACAGCTGTGAGTCCAAAATGACTCCCAGGCTGCGCACCTGGTCCTTCAGGGGCACAGTGACCCCATTCAGGACCAGGGAGTCCCCCACACTAACCTGCCTCCTGTCCCCCCAAAACAGTACAAGGCTTCGGGGAAGAGCAGAGGCTTTTCTGACCCTCCACACCTGTCAGGTAGGAAAGAACCTAAGAGGCCAGCCAGATGTCTGTGGGAAACCAGCAAGCAGGATTTGAACACAAGACCTCTCTCCGCTCCTGCAGTTTCCAGCAACTGGGATTCAGAATCATTGCTGCTCGCAACTGCATACCCTCTAATGTTTCTCTGGTGAAAATTGGAATGTCCTGTTCCATGAAAATAATAATTTTATTACTTGTATGAAACCATCCGACTGGGCAGCTTCCAACATACATTGGTGCCTTGGTTCTCAAATGGCTGAGTTGCTGAACAAATCGCCTCCTGAACGCTGCAAACTCAGAAGTAAGTGTTCCTGTTTGTGGACATTTTTCGGAAGCTGAACGTCCGAAGCGGTTTCCGCTTGAGTGCAGGGAGCTCCTGCAGCCAATCGGAAGCCACATCTTGGTTTTCGAACGGTTTTGGGAGCCACACGGACTCCCGGAATGGATTAAGTTCGAGACTACCACTGGATATAAAAATATAAAGGTAAAAGGTAAAGGGACCCCTGACCATTAGGTCCAGTTGTGGCCGACTCTCTGGTTGCGGTGCTCGTCTCGCTTTATTGGCCGAGGGAGCTGGCGGGTCATGTGGCCAGCATGACTAAGCCACTTCTGGCGAACCAGAGCAGCGCATGGAAACGCCGTTTACCTTCCCGCCAGAGCCGTACCTATTTATCTACTTGCACTTGATGTGCTTTCGAACTGCTAGGTTGGCAGGAGCAGGGACCGAGCAACGGGAGCTCACCCCGTTGCGGGGATTCGAACCACCGACCTTCTGATCGGCAAGTCCTAGGCCCTGTGGTTTAACCCACAGCGCCACCTGCGTCCCTTATATAAAAATATAATAAAGCATTAAACATTAAAAAACTGCCTTCCCTATACAAGACTGCCTTCTAAAAGTGTCTTCTAAAGGTTGTATAGTTATTTATTGCCTTGGCTTGAGGGTTGCATAACTCCATACCCACCAACAGATCTCTGATGAAAATAGGGAGATCCAAGTGGGACATTATGGGATTAAATCAGAAACCGGGGTGGCTTCTGTAAGTCCGAGACTGTTCCTGAAAAAGAAGGACACTTGGAGGGCAGCAAGACCACAGGCCAGGGGGATCTTGGGAGTCCCACACTTGGACCTTGTGGCCGTCCTCAGGATCAGGCTGCAAGTTGGTGGAACTGACCAGCAAAATAATACAAATATAGAATTAGACGGGACCCTGAGGATAATCTGGTCCATCCCCTGCAACGCAGGAAACTTTTGCCCAGTGCAGGACTCGAACTCGCAACACTAAGTTTAAGCGGTTCATTCTCTACCAACGAAGCTATCCACACTCACAAACTGACACACTTTTTTCCCCTTTTGCCCATTTCAGGGCATTGCCCACAGGAGGAAGAAGGTTGGCACCCAACTTGGGTTTCTGCACACAGCCGAGCTCTCCAAATGGGGGACTCACCGATATGTGTGATAATCTGGCTGATGGTTGGCTGGAAGAGCTCATTCATGGCTTCAGAGGACATGCGCAGCATCCCTTGCGAGGACCACTTCACCAGGTTCACGCTGGAGATGCCAGAAAAGAGATTACTTATACATTTTTATTTTTATTTCATTTTTCGTGGGTTTTTTGCTATTTATTTATTTATTGGTTTTCACATATTACATTACAATACAGATGTACCAAAACCAACACCATTTCCTCCCCATTACATTTTTATTTCCTCAATATATCATATTATTCTTTTCTCCCTCCTCCCTCTACCCCCCCACTCGATTTCCTCCACATTATACAATTTACAATAATCTTTCCATTCTACAGTCTTCTCAAATCATCTATATAGTCTTGTTATCTTTCCTTACTAATTTTTCTTCCATCTAGTACTTCACATTTTAATCTAGGCATATTAGCGTATCTCCCCCCGCCCAGGAATATTTTGCCATATATTCATCAAAACATTTCCACTCCTTTTTAAATTTTTGATTCGACTGATTTCTTATTATAGCAGTTAATTTTGCCACAATTAAATATTCATTAAGTTTACAAATCCATTCCTCCTTTGTGGGTATAGTTTGTGACTTCCACCTAGCAGCAATCACTATTCTAGCAGCTATACTTGAATATAGATAAATTCTCTCTCCCCCCCCCCCGTAGTATCTCTTCATCTATCAATCCAAGAAGATATGTCTCTGGTTTCTTTGTTATTGATATTTTCAACATCTTTAGTTCTTAATGTACTACTATCCAAAATTTCTTAATTTCCTCACACCTCCACCACATATGTATTGTTGTTCCTATTTCTCCACCACATCTCCAACAGAGGTTGGGTTTCAATTTATATATCTTTGCCAACTTAACTGGCGTTATGTACCACCTATAGAACATCTTTACAAAATTTTCTTAAATCGTATATCCTCTCGCCAGAGTTTCTCCCATTGCTCTAGATGGGTAGTGTTAAGTTGTGCGTGAACATATCAGACGACACAGCGATTCTTCAGACAGCTCTTGTTTATTCACAGGTCAGAACAGAACTGAACTGAACTGAAGGGTTCAGCCAGCCTGCTTATATGGAGCTCCACTAGAACGCAACAGTAACCACTTTCTGTAACTATCCAATCACTGAACGTCACTTTTGATCCCTCATTTGCATATGTGGATCTGAGTGAAAACTATCTACAGTATCCCCTTGCTGGCCCAGGGTAAGAACTTCAGTACATAACAGATAGTATGTCCGAGATCCTGAGACCATTCAATCTTTCTGCTTCATTTTATGCTGTTTTAGTCTAATTGCAGTGTCCAATCTACACTGCCCTGATGGAGTTCTACTGAAAGAAAGCCTCAAATTTTTAACAAAAGGGTGTTGTATGAAAGGAGAGAAGGTTAGCACTTCCCTTGATAAGGATGGAAGAGGTCCTTGTGGCCTGTACAACACGCATATGGTTAAGGCATTGCCACCTACTTCGTGGCATCTAACCAAGTTTTTAAGACACAAGATTTACCCACACTGGAAGAATGGCAGATGAAGGTGATGGACTACATGGAATTGGCAGAAATGACTGGCAGAATCCGAGATCAAGGAGAAGAGGCGGTGGAAGAAGATTGGAAGAAATTTAAAGACTACTTGCAGAAATACTGTAAAATTAATGAATGTTGAAGGGATGTTGGATTGAAAATAAGCGGTATTGGTAAAAAGATGAATAAGAATATGTAAATGCGGATTGACAATGGTTGGAAATATATAGTTATAATAGGTTAAGATAATAAGTAAAGATAAAGGATAGAGGGTAAGGATTTGCTGAACTAACTATGTGAACTGGAATACAGAAGAGGGGGGTGTGAGGAGGTCAGGAAATAAGTAAATGAAATATAAGACATGAAAATATTGATTATTTTTCTTTTTTTAACTTTCTTTTTTACTTTTTATGTATTTTGTCTTTGTATCTTTTTTGTATTGTTTTTGTCTTTTATTATTGTTATGCTTTTTTATTTTTTATCTATAATTTTGTAACTTTCTATTGTCTGAAAAAGTCTAATAAATATCTTTTTTTAATAAAAAAAACAAATTTTTAACAAAAGGGGAAAGAATTTGGGGTGGGGCAGTGGAATTGTGATCCTTTTATCCCTGCCAGGGCCAAGGTCGTCCGAGAGTGAGGAGGGACCCCAGTGGTCATCTATCCCAACCCCCATTTTCATCCAACCCTCTGGGAGCCTCACCTGCTGCGCTTCAGAGCCGTCTCCACGTTCTGTCCCCGGTGCTTCCGGTAAAAGTCGATGAAGGAGAAGGGCAGGGAGATGTTGAGGGAGTTGGCGCGGTGCGGGGCAGCCGTCCGCTTGCGGGCCTCGAACGCGATGGTCAGGTCGACCCAGGCCGCCGGGCGCTTGGCCTTGAAGGTGGCAATGAAGTCCTCGCCAAAGATCTGGCAGAGAAGTTTCTCGAAGGCCAAGTCCACCCCCACGGCCCCATAAGGACCTCCTGGAA
Source organism: Podarcis vaucheri (assembly GCF_965113315.1). Lineage (NCBI taxonomy): Eukaryota > Metazoa > Chordata > Lepidosauria > Squamata > Lacertidae > Podarcis > Podarcis vaucheri. The sequence continues at coordinate 2,691,958 of NC_138767.1, read as the reverse complement.
GGCAGCGACGGGAGAGGCAAGGTCAAAGGAGCAAGGGGGAGGGGCAGCGCGGCACAGTGGCTAGCGTGTCAAACTAAGGCTTCAGAGGCCTGGGTTCGAATTCCCGCTTGGCAGTGCAGTTTGCTGGTTGGGACCTTGGGCTGCCTCTCAGCCTAGCCTACTTTGCAGGGTTGCTGTGGGACAGAATGAGGAGATGGGAAACTATGTGTGCCTTCTTGAGCTCCTTGGAGGAAAAAGGTGGGCTAATAATAATAATAATAATAATAATAATAGCATGAAGGATATGGGGCTTTCAGGGCCTAAGAGAAGCTAGTCTCTCTCTGTGTTTTCTGCCCTCCCAAGGGTCAGGGTACATCAGCAATACAGAACAACAAACCCCTGTGGTGCAAACTTAACACAACAAACAATACAAGCAACATGCAGACCAGTATACAGTGGTGCCCCGCAAGACGACTGCCTCGCAAGACGGAAAACTCGCTAGACGAAAGAGTTTTCCGTTTTGGAGCTGCTTCGCAAAACGAATTTCCTATGGGCTTGCTTCGCAAGACGACAATGTCTTGCGAGTTCCTGCTGGTTTCCCCCCCCCTTTTCTAAGCCGCTAAGCCACTTATCAGCTGATCCGATCAGCAGATAAGTCGCTAAAAGCCGCTAATAGCGCTAATCCGCTAATCCGTCAATGGGCTTGCTTTGCAAGACGAAAAAACCGCTAGACGAAGAGAATCACAGAACGGATTCTTTTCGTCTTGCGAGGCACCACTGTACTAGATAGCACTGTAATTCTTATTGCATAATATACATGATTTAGTAACAAAAACAAAATGTGTGCACTTGTAAATTCTCTAATATATTTGAAATCAAATGAACACACATCTGTCAATCTTTGAAAGTAAGTAAGTGAATAACATATTGCATATCCACATGACCACTGCTCCTTGTGCCTTTTTCTAATCTATGGTTTGTGCTGAAGAAGATTCCAGTGAAACAGTCAAATTATCCGGGATCTCTGTCCGTTGTTATTCACCTACTACTTCAGCACCACAAACGCCTAAAAAAAGTTTTCCCGCTTAGCCCACAGGAAAGCATCTATTACTTTGTTTCAACTATAGACTTATTATACTTTTGCGGACTTTCAAAGATTGACAGACATGTGTTCTATTGATTTCAAATATATTGGAGAATTTACAAGTGCACACATTTTGTTTTTGTTACTAAATCATGTATATTATGCAATAAGAATTACAGTGATATCTAGTATACTGGTCTGTGTGTTGCTTGTATTGTTTGTTGTTCTCCCAAAGGTCAGGGCACTGTCTGGGGTGGCCCCCTGCGCTGAGGAATGCCCTTCCTTAAGCTGTTGCTACAAATATGAACAACCTATCTGAAGAATGCAGTGAGTCCCAGACATTTGCATTTCCACCTTCAAATAAAGGCTTTAATTTTTTTTCTTATTTCGCTTCTTGCTTGCTATTTCTGTTTCAGCCACTGGGTGGAACTCTAACATCAGAACACCAAAAGGGGAGGCCAGCTTCAAACAACCCTGGAGACCCAGGAATGGCCGTTCTAGCCAAATAGCTGGGTGGGAAACAAACCTGGGCACAAGCCCAGCCGCCTTTCAAAGCTGCAAAATTGCACGGCTTACATGAAAGTTCAGGGCTGCAGTCATGTTTGTGTGGAATTTTGCCAAATACAGTTGCACCTGGGGTCCCAAATGCCCTGGAACTCAGACGTTTTGGCTCCTGAACATCGCAAACAGTGACTGTTCCGGTTTGCGAACATTTTTTTGGAACCCAAATGTCCAACGGGGCTTCCGCGGCTTCTGATTGGCTGCAGGAGCTTCTTGCAACCAATCATAAACTGTGATTTGGTTTTCGAACGTTTTGGAAGTCGAACGGAAGTCCATTCGACTTCCAAGGTACGACTTCCAAGGTATGGTATGGCTCTCCTTACCATAATTATATGCAGTTTTAGCCAAGCTTTACCACAGTCATGTGTATTCTTGCACACATTGTTTTGCCGGAGAACTGCACCGCAAAATTCGGAGAAGTACGAATTCTGTGTTTCAGATTCCATAGGGTTTCGGAAAGCGTGAATGAGATAAGTTTAACTTTCTCCTCCACCTACAGCCCTGGACTTCCTTGCAGGTGGCCTTGCTCTGTGGACTATCCCCAGCCCCCCCCCTCACCTGACGCTTTGTAGAGCTCCTTGAGGGTCCCCTGTGGCTGTTCAATCTGGTGCACGGTCAGATCAACGGTCCCTCCGCCACAGTCGGCCACGATGTAGCGGTCCCCTGCGGGATGAAGGAAAGAAGGTGGTGATGCCAGGTTCGGGAAAGGAATAACAGAATCATAGAGTTGGAAGGGATACCTGAGGGTCATCTAGTCCAACCCCCGTGCAAGGCAGAAATCTCAGCTGAAGCATCCATGACAGATGGCCCTCCAACCTCTGCTGAGAAACCTCTAAGAAAGTGTGGACACAAACCACCACCATCAGAGGAAGAGCAACAACTTGGAGCTGTCGGAGGAGTGCCAGAAAAATAACAAGATGGCCCTGCAATTCCTTAGTTGGAATTGTAATGGGCTCAATGTCCCATTGAGGAGACGACAAGTTTTTCATATATTGAACAGAGAACAACTGGATTTGATATGTCTACAAGAGACCCATATAACCAGAGCTCACAGGAGACTACTTATAAATAAAAGATTAGGACAAGAATTCATATCATCAGACAAAGTTAAAAAAAGAGGAGTTGTCATATATGTTAAAGAGAAGTGGGCTCCAAAAATGATCTTTAAAGATGAACAAGGGAGATATTTGGCAGTTGAGATTCAAGTACAAGGAGAAAAATTTTTGATAGTTGGAATTTACGCACCAAACGATGGTAAAGCTGAATTCTTTAAGAAACTCCATGAGACTCTGACAGACTATCTGGATTACAATATGATAATTATGGGAGACATGAACGGTGTGGTCTCCACTAACATGGATAAGGCACAAAGACTGACAGTTACCAAGGAAGGAAGACTTCCTAAGACTTTTTTTGAGATGACGGAAAATATGGACTTAATAGACATATGGAGAACAAGAAACCCTCTTGAGAGAGAGGGAACCTTTTTCTCCCAAGCAATGATGACCTGGACCAGAATTGACCAAATTTGAATTACTAGTGGGATGGCTCCAAAGATTAAAAGGGTAGAAATCTGCCCGAAAACCTGCTCCGACCATAACGCTGTGAAGATGGAAATGAAACTTACAACAACTGGTCAATTTAGATGGAGAATGAATGACAGCCTCTTTCGAGATAACGAGATCCTCATGAAGGCCCAAAAAACTTTAAAGGACTACTTTGAAATAAACTTAAGGGCCGATGTCGAGAAAAGAGTGATCTGGGACGCAAGCAAAGCGGTGATGCGAGGTTTTCTGATTCAACAAAATTCAATAAAGAGGAAGAAACAGAATGAGAAGAAGGAAAAGATCTTGGAAAAGATAAAGGAAGGAGAGAAAAAATTAAGAGCAAAACCAAAGTCCCAGGAGATATTAAGAGAGATTAAGTTATATCAAGTACAATATATGGAATTGATGAACCAACAGATTGAATGGAAGATAAAGCAAATGAAACAAAAGACATTTGAATCGGCAGACAAATGTGGTAAACTTTTGGCATGGCAACTGAAGAAAAGGCAGAAATTAAATACAGTCACAAGTTTAGAAGTGGATGGAAAGAATATATCTAAACCTAATGAAATTAGAAATTGCTTTTTAAGCTATTTCAAAAAACTCTATACTCAAGGACCGCAAAATGAAGAAGATATAGACAAATTCCTTGACAAATATGGATTACAAAAAATCTCTCATCAGAGTAAGTTGGATCTGAATCAGAGAATATCAGAACAAGAGATAGAGGCTGCCATTCAGAAAATGCAATTGGGCAAATCTCCAGGACCAGATGGACTGACTTCTAGATATTACAAAGCTTTGAAGGAGTGGTTGATTCAACCGTTAAAAGAGGTCTGCAATGAGATCTTAGAGGGAAAAAAGGCACCTGAATCGTGGAAAGAAGCGTATATTTCACTCATACCAAAGACAGAGACTGAAAAGACTCGACTTAAGAACTACCGCCCAATATCATTACTTAATGTGGATTACAAAATTTTTGCCGACATTTTGGCAAAAAGATTTAAAAGAGTGTTGATGGAGAAGATTCATAAGGACCAAGCAGGCTTTCTCCCAAAAAGACATCTATCAGACAATGTAAGGAATATAATAGATATTTTGGAAAAATTAGAAGTGAACATAAATACTAAAGCAGTACTGATTTTTGTGGACGCGGAGAAAGCCTTTGACAATATTTCTTGGAGCTTTATGATAAAGAATCTTCAGGGGATGGGGGTAGGCCAGGGTTTTGAGAATGGCTTGGGTGCAATATACTCTGAACAAAAAGCTAAGTTGATTGGAAACAATGAAATAACTGAGGAACTCAAGATAGAAAAAGGAACATGACAGGGGTGCCCAATTTCCCCATTGCTTTTTATTTCCATTCTGGAGGTGTTGCTGAATATGATTAGAAATGACCAGCAGGTTAAAGGTGTACAGGTCGGAGCTAAACATTATAAGCTAAGAGCATTTGCAGATGACTTAGTATTGACTCTGCAAGAGCCAAACACTAGTACGAAAAAGGCGTTAGAAATAATCCAACAGTTTGGCCAGGTAGCTGGATTTAAGTTGAATAAACAAAAAACTAAAGTTCTAGGAAAAAACTTAACAGATATGGAGAAGGAGAAATTTCAAGAGGAGACAGGGTTGACGGTGGTCAAGAAGGTGAAATATCTAGGGGTTTATTTGACAACTAAAAATTTGAATTTGTATAAGGATAATTACGAAAAATGTTGGTCAGAAATCAAAAAAGATCTGGAAATATGGTCAAATTTGAAATTGTCAATGTTAGGCCGAATTGCAGTGATTAAGATGAACGTATTGCCTAGAGTGTTATTTTTGTTTCAGACCTTGCAGATTCTTGACAAGATGGAATGTTTTAAGAGGTGGCAGAAAGATATCTCGAAGTTTGTCTGGCAGGGCAAAAAACCCAGAATCAAATTTAAAATATTGACAGACGCTAAAGAAAGAGGGGGCTTTGGCCTGGCGGACTTAAAACTGTATTATGAGGCAGCAGCGTTCTGCTGGCTGAAAGAGTGGATGCTCCTCGAAAATACAGACATTTTGGATCTGGAAGGCTTCAATAATGCATTTGGGTGGCATGCATATTTATGGTATGACAAAATTAAGCTGCATAGTGCCTTTAAAAATCATATTGTTAGAAAAGCATTGTATAATGTTTGGATAAGGTATAAAGATCTGTTGGAAAACAAAACCCCTAGATGGGTGTCTCCAGTGGAAGCTAAAGCAGTGAAGAAACTCAATATGGAGGTCGGATGGCCAAAGTATTGGGAAATCTTGGAACAGGAGGGAGACAAATTGAGATTGCAAAGTTATGAGAAAATGAAACATAAAGTACAAAATTGGCTTCAATATCATCAAATAATGGAGTTTTTCAAACAGGATAGGAAAATTGGCTTTCAGGTGGAAAAATCAAAATTAGAGACTGAATTGTTAGAACCCAATACTAAGAATTTATCAAGAATGTATAACTTGCTGCTGAAATGGAATACACAAGATGAAACAGTTAAATCGGCTATGATTAAATGGGCACAGGACATTGGTCATAACATTATGTCTGCGGACTGGGAATGGTTATGGAACACTGGTATCAAATTTACGGCATGTAATGCCTTAAAGGAAAACATTATAAAAATGGTTTACAGGTGGTACATGACCCCAGTCAAGCTGGCAAAAATTTATCATTTGCCCGATAATAAGTGTTGGAAATGTAAAGAGACTGAAGGTACTTTTTATCACCTTTGGTGGACATGCCCGAAGATTAAGGCCTTCTGGGAAATGATTTATAATGAAATGAAAAAGGTACTTAAATGTACTTTCTTGAAAAAACCAGAGGCTTTTCTCTTGGGCATTGCCGGCCATTTGGTGTCAAAAAGGGATAGAACTTTTTTTATGTATGCTACAACAGCAGCAAGAATACTTATCGCAAAGTATTGGAAGACACAAGATCTACCCACTCTGGAAGAATGGCAGACGAAGGTGATGGACTACATGACATTGGCTGAGATGACAGGCAGAATTCGTGACCAGGGAAAAGAGACGGCGGAAGAAGAATGGAGAAAATTTAAAAGCTATCTTAAGGACTATTATAAACTTGATGAATGTTAGAATGTTGTGGTTTTCAGGAATAAAGGGATACAGTGATATAAGGTCAGAATAAAGAAAAGACTAAGATGACAGAGGGTGGAAAGGAACAATTGGGAGTTGCTATAAAATTTTGGACATTGGGATGCAGAAAGGGGGGGTATGGGGGAGTCCCGGAAAAGAGGTCTATGAAAAAAATGTTATGAAATTATACGTGTTTGTATGTCTTTTTAAGTGTTTGTTTGTTTTTTAAAAATTTTGTAAAACCAATAAAAATTTTATATATAAAAAAAAAGAAACGCAAGAGCAGTCAAGTACAACATTCCTAGAGAGAACATGTTTGCACATGGGGAGGAATGTTTGTCCAGCCAGCAGGTCAACTTCCTGTTTCCTTCTGGGCTGGGACAGACTTCCTCAGCATGTGACTAGAGGTGGGTGTGGCCTCACCTGTGCAGGTAACGACAAAAGCACAGGGCAGGGCAGCCATCTCTCTCTCTTTGTCTACATGCATTGAAGAAGCAACATCTGCTTAGCCAAAGATCAAGAGAGGACAAAGGGACTGTTTCTTTATGGGATAGTTTCCAGGTGTATGTTACTTTTCTAAGCTAAGTCTGCCTTCTGGGATCTGATTGTGAACAGAAAAATGGGGGGGGGAATAAGGATGATATGTTTCTGGATAATATGTTTTGTTTTAATTTTGAATAAAAAAGTTTTAAAAAGAAGAAGAAGAAAAATAGGGAGATTACCTCTCCAACTGGCCTCCTTGACCCCTACCTCCATTTTTGGTTTCCCGTCCCCCTTGACACACACACTCTCTACTGTCCTGAGAAAAGTCCTTAATCCTGGTTATTTATATATGCCACTACTAATGGCTTTTGCCAACTTTGACCTGTTGCAGGACCTTAGCAGAGCATACGCAGAGTTGTTCTGTAGAAAGCAATCAGTTGCAGGCAGGATGGACGAAGCAGGAACAAGACGCTGCTAGTGGTAACTTGGTTACTTAGAGGTGTTTATTGTTTACAGCGGACTCTTCAAGATACTATATACAGGAACAGAAATGGATCTTAACTAGCTCTCTCTTAACAAACTCCAGACGACTCTCAGAACACCACACTGACGGGGGACCTGACCTGTGACGCACCAAGATGGCGGTGCCCAGGAACTAAGCCGGGAGAGGATGTTGCTGGTGTTGCTCAGGGGAGTCTCGCGGTGGGGGCTGCCGTGCTGCGTGGATGGAGCTGCCTCGGCTCGAAAGTGGCAGCGGTGGCAGGGGGTCGGGATCACTGCATAAGAGCCTCCTCCTTCAAACAGCCAGGGATTATGCCAAAGAAAAAAGCAAGAAATTCCCAGCCATTTGGATGATCTGCCTCCCACAATACTGAAGAAACCTTATGCCAACAACCCAGGTATAGACAAGGTAGACGATGTTGTGAGCAGGTTGCTGTCTCTGGAAATGGCAAGCCAGAAGGAGAAAGTGAAAATCAAGAAACAGCAGCTAGCAGACCAAGTCTGGAAGTCCCCAACTGACACTGCCTCCTTGTTGTTTAGTTGTTTAGTCGTGTCCGACTCTTTGTGACCCCATGGACCAGAGCATGCCAGGCACTCCTTCCACTGCCTCCCGCAGTTTGGTCAAACTCATGCTGGTAGCTTCGAGAACACTGTCCAACCATCTCGTTCTCTGTTGTCCCCTTCTCCTTGTGCCCTCCATCTTTCCCATCATCAGGATCTTTTCCAGGGAGTCTTCTCTTCCCATGAGGTGGCCAAAGTCTTGGAGCCTCAGCTTCAGGATCTGTCCTTCCAGTGAGCACTGAGGGCTGATTTCCTTCAGAATGGAGAGGTTTGATCTTCTTGCAGTCCATGGGACTCTCAAGAGTCTCCTCCAGCACCATAATTCAAAAGCATCAATTCTTTGGCAATCAGCCTTCTTTATGGTCCAGCTCTCACTTCCATACATCACTACTGGGAAAACCATAGCTTTAACTATACGGACCTTTGTCGGCAAGGTGATGTCTCTGCTTTTTAAGATGAGGTCCAACTTGCATTCTTGACAGCCAAGATTCGCACGCTCCAGGAACATCTGCATATGCACACTAAGGACACAGTCAACCATCGCCAGATGCTGATAGCCATAGACCGGCAGAAGATGGGCAACACCAAGTACGACGTCTTTGAGAAGATGTGTAAAGTGCTGGACGTTAAGTATGAATTTCCCCCATTGTACTGCCAGAGAGCCACCCGGCGCTGGATCGCTAAGAAAGCCTTGTGCAACAAGGTCTACTAAGAGGTGCAAAAGCTGAAAGCCCCACAGAGACTGAAGCAGTGGCAAGAATAGCTAGAGAGAACCAGGGCCAGAGAAGCAGAGAAGCAGGCATCACTCATATTGAGCAATATCTTCTGAAGCTGGTAGACAATAAATGTTTTAACCACCAAAAAAAAAGAAAGAAAGAAAGAAAGAAAGAAAGAAAGAAAGAAAGAAAGGAAAGAAAGAAAAGAAAAGAAAAGAAAAGAAAAGAAAAGAAAAGAAAAAAAGAACACTACACTGACCAACAAACTATCCAGTCAGTAAGGTCATAAGTCGTCATCCCGCTGTGAGACCTCAATCAATGGTAGAGCTGTATCCAAGGTCCCATATCTCCAGGCAGAACAACTCCTCTCTGCTCAGTCTTCTTGGCTTTCAGCTGCACAGAATGGCATGTAGTCAAAAATCCCAGCAACTACTGCGGCCTGTGTTTCGTTAGCCCAAAAATGTAAAACGAGTGAGGTCCCAACCACAGAAGAATGGCAACTCAAAACTGATGGAATACGCACAGCTTTCAGATTTAACATATAGAATAAGAGAACAAGAAGAACATGGAAACGATGCCTTATGAGGAACGGCTAAGGGAGCTGGGCATGTTTAGCCTGGAGAAGAGGAAGTTAAGGGGTGAGATGATAGCCATGTTCAAATATATAAAAGGATGTCACATAGAGGAGGGAGAAAGGTTTTTTCCTGCTGCTCCAGAGAAGCGGACACGGAGCAATGGATCCAAACTACAAGAAAGAAGATTCCACCTAAACATTAGGAAGACCTTCCTGACAGTAAGAGCTGTTTGACAGTGGAATTTGCTGCCAAGGAGTGTGGTGGAGTCTCCTACTTTGGAGGTCTTTAAGCAGAGGCTTGACAACCATATGTCAGGAGTGCTCTGATGGTGTTTCCTGCTTGGCAGGGGGTTGGACTCGATGGCCCTTGTGGTCTATTCCAACTCTATGATTCTATGATTCTATGATTCTATTCTATGAAGAACATACATTTAAAGAAGATTGGACAATGTTTATTAAATATACTGGGGTGGGGAATTGCGTACACTTGAAAGACTGGAAGAAGTTTAAATAATATTTGAAAAAATATGTTAATATTTAAATCTCAGAATAGCTTTGGAAGTGGATATAGGCTGCAGGGTTAGAAGTAGAAGATAGTGTATTTTAAAACAGTATTATTTGTAAGTGATAAAATGTGGAGATTTTTATAGTAAAAGTATGATTTAAAAAATGGTTAAAAATTATGATATATGTAAACTGCGAAAGATGAGGTAAAATGAAAATCAGATGGGGGGACTTGGGGAAGCCCACCTAACAATGTTTAGAAAAAATAAGGATAAGACAAGAATTTGTTTGCGTTGTTTGTTTTTTCTGTTTGTGTTGTTTAGTTGTGTTATAAAATGAATACAATTTTTTTTCAGGGGGGAAATGAATTGCCCCCCCCCCCGGATCTTCCTACCTGTCTGCATTTCGGACCAGAGCTCTCCCATCCCGGACTCGACCAGGAAGGTGCGGCTGTGTCTGGAACGGCGGAGTTGTTCTCGGGCTGCAGGGAGACAGATAGGAAAGTAAGGCAGCAGCAAGATGGGGAAAACACACACACACACACACACACACACACACACACACACGAGGAAATGGAATAATCCCTTCGTTGTTTTGTTTTATAATCATAGAATGGACCCTGAGGATCTTCAATGCAGGAATATGCGATTGTCCCACACAGGGCTTGAATCTGCAATCTTGGCATTATCAGTAGTAGAACAAGAGAAGTTTGGATTTGATATCCCGCCTTTCACTCCATTTAAGGAGTCTCAAAGCGGCTAACAATCTCCTTTCCCTTCCTCCCCCACAACAAACACTCTGTGAGGTGAGTGGGGCTGAGAGACTTCAGAGAAGTGTGACTGGCCCAAGGTCACCCAGCAGCTGCATGTGGAGGAGCGGAGATGCAAACCCGGTTCCCCAGATTACGAGACTACCGCTCTTAACCACTACACCACACTGGCTCCCATACACTGGCTCAGTACCACGCTCATAACCAACTGAGCTATCCAGCTCCTATTCTATTCTATTCTATTCTTTTCTTTATTATTTATTTATATTCTGCCATTCCTCCAAGCAGCACAAGGTGGCGTACGGCTCTCCACCTCCCCATGTCGTCTTCAAAACAACCCTGCGAGGAAGGATGGGCTGTAAATGGACAAAAGTACAAAGATACACAAAATGTGTAGGGGTGTGCGTACCCCTGCATCCCCCCTGGAAAAAGCGCTGCATGGAACTGTAGAAATGGAAGGGGGCCCCCAAGAGTCTCGGTAGTGGCACCCGCCCTGTGGAACTCCCTCCCACCAGATGTCAAAGAGAACAACAACTACCAGACTTTTAGAAGACATCTGAAGGCAGCCTTGTTCAGGGAAGCTTTTAATGTTTAATAGGTTATTGTATTTTAATATTCTGTTGGAAGCTGCCCAGCGTGGCGGGGTATAAATAAATTATCATCATCATCATCATCATCATCATCATCATCATCATCATCTAGTCCAACGCCCTGCAATGCAGAAATCACAGCTAACACCCCTAATAAATAAGGTAGAGACTCAAGATCTGACTGACTCCTCCATCTCACCAGTGGTTGCAAAAATCGTTTGGGCAAGGAAATGGGGAGATTGGGAACGCTCCTGAGAAGTCCAGGAGCAATGCTCAGCAATCTGAAGTTGTTCTGGAGTCTCCATGAGCAAGATCTGGAGCCCCTTGGGTAAAAGCAGCACTGCAGTACAGGCCAGGTGGTCCGTGGTGGGGCTGAGGACAGTTAGCCTTCTCCCCCCCCCCCAAGGCTAAACAGATGTAGGGAAGTTCCCTGACCTGGCCAAGGTTTCAGGAAACAGGCCATTTCCCCACAATTCCCCTCTTGAGAGTCTCCTGGCTTCCGGCTTCCCTCCCTTGGGTTCAAGACAGAAGCCTTTCTTTAGAATTACGGACCTTGCCTCTCACACAAGCATGCACAGATCCTTCAGATTAGCACGTCAGAGTCACTTTTGCAGAAGACAGCATTCGGAAACTAAAATCCCCCTGAATTTGGAAGGTGTGTCAGCTACCACTCAGTCTGAGCCACAAAGAGAAATGTTTTGCCTCAGCTCACACCTAGGGAAGGCTTAGATTTGGCTTTCAACAGATCTGGGCCTTAGGGCCCAGTGCCTCTGAACATGCACAAAGTATAGTGTAGCGGTTAGACCAGTGTTCTGGGTCACAACCCAGCTTGGTTCCATAAACTCAGCCCCAGTGCCTCTTTGCTCAGAACAGCGGTTTGCACGACCCATGGAGGAAGATGATGATGATTTGTACCCTGCCCATCTGGCTGGCTTTCCTCAGCCACTCTGGGCGGCTTCCAACAGAACACTAAAATACAATAGTCCTTCAAACATTAAAAGCTTCCCTAAACAGGGCTGCCTTCAGATGCCTTCTACAAGTCAGACAGTTGTTTATCTCCTTGATATTTGATGGGAGGGCATTCCACAGGGTGGGTGCCACCCTCTGCCTGGTTCCCTGTAGCTTTGCTTCTCGCAATGAGGGAACCGCCAGAAGGCCCTCGGCGCTGGACCTCAGCATCCGGGCAGAACGATGGGGGTGGAGATGCTCCTTCAGGTATACTGGACTGAGGCCGTTTAGGGCTTTAAAGGTCAGCACCATCTTCTAAAAGTCAGATCGTTGTTTATTTCCTTGATATCTGATAGGATGTAAAAATACATCAAAATGTCACACATTAAAAACTTCCCTAAACAGGGCTTCCTTCAGATGTCTTCTAAATGTCAGGTAGTTGTTTATCGCTTTGACATCTGGTGGGAGGGCGTTCCACAGGGCAGGTGCCACTACCGAGAAGGCCCTCTGCCTGGTTCCCTGTAGCTTTGTTTCTCACAGGGAGGGAGCCGCCAGAAGGTCCTTAGCTCTGGACCTCAGCGTCCGGGCAAAACGATGGGGTAGAGACGCTCCTTCAGGTATACATGAAAACTCATAACACATGAAAATTCAAAGCAGTGGCAATTAATTGCACATTTGTTCAAAGTCCAGTTAGAATGATTTATCTGAATTGACTCAACAAAACTGATGAACTTCATACTGAGAGACCAGCTTTTCAAAGTCTGGTAGCTATTTGCACCTCCAGTGCTGTCCCCTTGGCTTGTTGAGCCCACTAGTGGCCCCCAGCCTGGTGGCACTAATTTGGGAAGCACTGGGTTCAAGTCCAGGCTAGGGGTGACCTGTGTTCAAATCCCCACCTGGTGATCTTGGGCCAGTTGCAATCTCTCACCCCAGTCTACTCTGCAGGGTTGTTGTTCAGCCATAGCATAGGGCAGGGGACCCCGAAGGCCTTTAGGGAGGTATTCTTATATGCAACGGCCGCAGCTCGGACTTTGGTGGCAAAGGGGTGGAAGGAACAAGAAGCCCCAACAATAACTGACTGGCATTACAAGCTACAAGAATTTGCTGAAATGGTGCAGTCAACAAACACCCTAAGAGGCAATTCAAAACAAAATTTTGCGGAAAAGTGGGATAGATATAAAACATACGTTCAAAAATACCGTAAAGATTCGCTATCTATGCTAGCATTCAATTGACGTTGGAGAGAGACTGAGTTGAGAAATAAGACTAAGAGCACATATTGATATAGGAATGTATTAGATAAAATGTAAAGAAATATACAATAATAAGAGTACATTCATTTGTGAAAAAGGAATATACAACGGGATAGAGAGGAAGTCTAGTGTGTTGGTATGTATATGATTTTTGTTTTTTCTCTTTGTTCTTCCTTTTATTTGTTTCATTTTCATTCTAGGTATATAAAATTTATATATAATTTATGTATACATGTTGGAAATTATAGTAAGTCCTGTAATGTAATATGACAACGTTTACTGATGTAATATAAGAATGTTAACAAATAAATAAAATGCAAATAAAAAAAAAAGCATAGGGCAGGGGAAAGTACATACACCACCTTTAGCTCCTTGGAAGAAAGGCAGGATATACATGTCAGGATAAATGAATCCCAGAATCAGAGAGTTGGAAGGGGCCCTGAGGGTCATCTAGGCCAACCCTCTGCAATGCAGGAATCTCAGCTCAAGCATCCATGACAGATGACCATTTAACCTCTGCTCAAAAACCTCTCGCTTCCTTGTGGTCACAGGGGGCATCAAAAGCCTTGCTGAAGTCAAGATACACTAAGTCCGCAGCATTCCCCTGATCCACCAAGCTTGTAACTCCGGCAAAAAAAAAAGAAATGAGATTTGTGTGGCATGACTTGTTTTTGAGAAGCCCACGCTGGGTTTTAGTAATCATATGTACAGCCATACCTTGGTTGAAATAGCTTCGGGATAAGTATTTTCAGCTTGCACGTTGCGGCGACCCGGAAGTAATGGAGTGCGTTATTTTCGCTGCTCGCGCATGCGCAGACGTTCAAAATGACGCCACACGCATGCGCAGTCACGAGTAACCCTCTACTCAGGATGCGAACAGGGCTCCGGAACGGATCCCGTTTGCATCCAGAAGTACCACAATAATAATAATAATAATAATAATAATAATAATAATAATAATTTATTATTTGTACCCCGCCCATCTGGCTGGGTTTCCCCAGCCACTCTGGGCGGCATCCACAAAGACCAAAAATACACTAAGATGTCACACATTAAAAACTTCCCTGAAGAGGGCTGCCTTAAGATGTCTTCTGAATGTCAGGTAGTTGTTTATCTCTTTGACATTTGATGGGAGGGCGTTCCACAGGGCGGGCGCCACCACCGAGAAGGCCCTCTGTCTGGTTCCCTGTAACTTGGTCTCTCACAGTGAGGGAACCGCCAGAAGGCCCTCAGCAATGGACCTCAGTGTCCGGGCAGAATACTCCCTTCCTGAGCATGTGCAGAATGCCTTTGCTTTGTGAGGCAGATCAGGTTTTGTGTTCAGAAAGGGTCCCAAGACTGGTGATCTGAGAGACGGGTTTAATAACTTCTGCTTAGAAGGCGAGGGGCGCTGTGGTTCAGATCCTGGAAACTTCAGGCGTGGCACTCAATAAAGGCTCCCTCAGTTCTCCTTCCTACAGGCAGAGCTGCAGAAGAGTCTGCGAAGCTGTTTGCAGTGAGACGGGCTCTTTATTAACTGTGGTTTGTTCTGCTAATAAAATCAAATGAAGACCAGATGTGTGGAAACCTTAATTTAAACCACTGTCTTTTGATGCTTTCCCCCTTTTCTTACTGTTTTTAAAACCACTCCGTCAGAGAATAGGCGGCCCAATCTAACTTTATTTTTTCCCCTTTAGCCCATTAACAGTCTATTTTTACTTAATTCTTTATAACATTTCTGCTAAAGCCATATAACTTCATTCCAGCATCCTTCTAACATTCATTAATTTTACAGTGTTTCTGTAAATAGTCTTTAATTTTTTTCCAATCTTCTTCCACCGACTCTTCTCCCTGGTCTTGGATTCTGCCAGTCATTTCCGCCAGTTCCATGTAGTCCATCAGCTTCATCTGCCATTCTTCCCAGGTGGGTAAATCTTGTGTCTTCCAATACTTCACGATGAGTATTCTTGCTGCTGTTGTAGCATACATAAAGAAAGTTCTATCCTTCTTTGGCACCAATTGGCTGACCATGCCCAGGAGAAAGGCCTCTGGTTTCTTCAGGAAGGCATATTTAAATACCTTTTTCATTTCATTATAGATCATCTCCCAGAATGTCTTAATCCTTGGGCATGTCCACCAAAGGTGAAAGAATGTGCCTTCAGTCTCATTACATTTCCAACATTTATTATCGGGCAGATGGTAAATTTTTGCAAGCTTGACTGGTGGACAAAAACTGAGAAAGATGGAAAGGATTTGCTGAAATAGCTAATTGAACTAGAATACAAAAAAGGGAGGTGTGAGGAGGTCGTTGAAACAAGTAAATGAAAGACAAGATATGGAAATATTGGATGTGTTTTTAATTGTTTCTGTTTTTGTTCTTGTTTTTGTTTTGTTAAGATAAGCAGTGTTTTTTTGTTTTTTATGTATAGTATTGTATTGTTTTGCTTTGTTTAACTCTTTTTGTAACTTTTAAACTTTTAATAGACATTACCTAAAAAAAAAGAAAGAGAATAGGCGGCCCAAGAGGGAAAACTGGGTGGAGCTGGCTAGAAGATGCACACGCCACCTGCGGAACTCACTGCCACAAGATATTCTCCCATCTCTTGCGGGGGCGCAATTAGTGCCAACACTGTCTGTTAAGAGTTTGGGTGTAATCTTAGATACCTCCCTTTCCATGGAGGTGCAGATTGCAGCTATAACAAAGGCGGTATTTTTTCATCTCCACCAAGCTAAGCAGTTGGTCCCTTACCTTTCCCGCCCTGACCTGGCCACTGTGATCCACGCGACGGTCACCTCCAGACTGGATTATTGTAACTCGCTCTACGTGGGGCTGCCCTTGAGACTGACCCAGAAACTCCAGCGGGTGCAGAATGCCACGGCGAGACTCCTTACGGGGTCCTCACCGCGGGATCATATTCACCCAGTGCTATACCAGCTGCACTGACTTGCTCCAGAGCGCAGGATCCCTGCATCTTACCCTGCCTGAAGCTGGAATCGATGGGCAGATCCGACATGAGTCCGTTGGCCTGGGGCTTGTAGCTCAAGTCGATCAGCTGGTTGAGGCGGAGTTTGCGGCAGTAGATGGAGGCTGCTTCCGGCTCCAGCGCAATCAGGAGCTGCTCAGGGTTTTCCGAAGGAACCAGCCCAGCCTGGAGGAAGGAAGAGAAAGGAGGTCACTGGGAGGAAGGAGTCGTTGCAGGAGACAGCCCAAAAATCTCTCTGGAGAGTCCCTGGCAACAGCCGCTCCTGGAGGAGTGATTAACATCATCCATAGAAATATGCAGTGCAGAATTCATTGGGCAAGGCAGTTTGCATGCCCTCCAACATTTTCCCCCTACATATATGTATGGAAGTGAGAGCTGGACCATAAAGAAGGCTGATTGCCGAAGAATGGATGCTTTTGAATTCTGGTGCTGGAGGAGACTCTTGAGAGTCCCATGGACTGCAAGAAGATCCAACCTATCCATTCCTAAGGAAATCAGCCCTGAGTGCTCACTGGAAGGACAGATCCTGAAGCTGAGGCTCCAAGACTTTGGCCACCTCATGAGAAGAGAAGACTCCCTGGAAAAGACCCTGATGTTGGGAAAGATGGAGGGCACAAGGAGAAGGGGACGACAGAGAATGAGATGGTTGGATGGTGTTCTTGAAGCTACCAGCATGAGTTTGATCAAACTGCGGGAGGCAGTGGAGGACAGAAGTGCCTGGCGTGCTCTGGTCCATGGGGTCACGAAGAGTTGGACACGACTAAACGACTAAACAATAAAGGAAAAGGGGGACATTCCAAGATAAAATCAGAACCTGGGACAGCTTATGTGAATCAGGGATGTCCCTGGAAAATAGGGACACTTCGAGGGTCTGAGTTGGAGCATATTACAGCAGTAAGAATGTTATTTGCCCAAAAATGGAAAGAAGAAGAAGTCCTAAGGAAAGAAGAATGGATGCAAAAACTTATGGAATATGCAGAAATGGTGAAACTTACCGGAAAAATAAGAAATCAAGACAACAAACTTTTTTATGAAAGAATGGAAATGGTTCATTGAATATCTACAAACAAATTTGTAGATATTCAATGAACCATTTCCATTCTTTCATAAAAATTGTAAACAGATAAGGAGATTGGCAGGATTATTGTAACAACCTGCAGTTATACAAGAGTATATAATTAAAGTAGATTAATAAAAGAATAACTTAAGTTTATTTAGAATATGCAGGAAAAGATAAAAATAAATTTAAGGAACTACACAAAGAGGAGGAAGGAAGTTGTGTTTTGAAATGTTAAAATGACTGCAAAACTATTGAAATGTACCGTATATAACTGAAAACCATACTTTTTTAAAAAAAGAAAGAAAAAACAGCTCAATGGCAGCCAAAACCACAGAGGGGGACGTGAGTCTCGCAGGCATCTGACAACCTGAATTTATTGTGTGAACGCCAGACTCCTGACCTGAAACACTTGGTCTTGCTGCAAGACAGACCCAAAAGAGAAAATAACAGAGCACCACTAGTAATCACATACAGTAGTACCTCGGGATACATACGCTTCAGGTTACATATGCTTCAGGTTACAGACTCCTTTAACCCAGAAATAGTGCTTCAGGTTAAGAACTTTGCTTCAGGATGAGAACAGAAATCGTGCTCCGGCGGCGTGGCGGCAGCAGGAGGCCCCATTAGCTAAAGTGGTGCTTCAGGTTAAGAACAGTTTCAGGTTAAGAAGGGACCTCCAGAACGAATTAAGCACTTAACCCGAGGTACCACTGTACAGCTCCCAAGTTAAAACAGTTCAATGCATCATCAGAGATTTACAACATCTCCTAGACAATGACAGTTCTCTTTCTCAAGCTCTGGGAGGAAGACCTTTCATTGCCTACCGACAGCCACCCAGTCTTAAACAGCTCTTCGCCCACAATAATACAGCAACCAGAGTTAACATGGACACTGGTACCAGAGCCTGCAATAAACCCAGATGCTAACTTTGCTGCCACATACACCCAGACAACACCATCACTGGACCCAACAACATCTATAACAATACCATCTCAGGCCTATTTAATTGCTCATCTTCTAATGTTTAGTCGTAATCCCCTTTCTTGTAACTTGAAGCCATTGGTTCATGTCCTACAAAAAAACAAGCTTGCCCCATCTTCCATGTGACGGCCCTTTAGATATGTGAAGATGGCTATCATATCTCCTCGCAGTCTCCTCTATTCCAGCCTAAACGTAGCCAGCTCCTTCAACCATTCCTCATAAGGCTTGGCTTCTAGACCCTCATCCTGCTTGCCCTCCTCTGCACACATTCCAGCTCCTCAACATCCTTCTCAAATTGTGGTGCCCAGAACTGGACACAGGAGGACTCCAGATGTGGTCTGGCCAAGGCAGAAGAGAGCAGTACTATGACTTCCCTTGATCTGGACACTAGACTTCTGTTGATGCAGCCAAGAAGAGCAATGGCTTTTTCACTCACCAAGTAGGCAGCTTCCCTCATAAACTGCTTGGCAGGCTGTTTCCAGATGGCCGGCACAGTGATCACCCACCGGATGGCATCTTTCTCTGGCAAGGCTGGGCACTGGTCCTTGAGTTCCTGCAAGGCACAAGGAACAAAGCAGGAGGCATTGACTCTCCACTGGTGCCAAGAAACGGAGGGGGAAGGGAGCAACCATAAGAAGGAGAGGCAAACTTATTCACTATCACAGCTAAAAATTGGCCGCTGTTTCTTTAATGCTAAAAGAACTAAGTCAGCATGAGTCAGTGGCCTACAATAACTCATGCAACCTTTCACCAAATTGTACCTGTATACAGTGGTGCCCTGCAAGACGAATGCCTCGCAAGACGGAAAACCCGCTAGACGAAAGGGTTTTCCGTTTTTGAGCTGCTTCGCAAGACGATTTTCCCCATGGGCTTGCTTTGCAAGATGAAAACGTCTTGCAAGTGTTCCGATTTTTTTCCGCTCCCCCCCTTTTTCTAAGCCGCTAAGCCGCTAATAGCCTTTTAGCCGCTAATCCGCTAAGCCTTTAATAGCCGCTAAACCGCTAATAGCGCTAAGCTGCTAATAGGGTTGCTTCGCAAGACGAAAAAACCGCTAGACGAAGAGGCTCGCGGAACGGATTAATTTCGTCTTGCGAGGCACCACTGTATATAGAGTGGTCAATGTTAGTGTTGGGTGTTGGGTTGATTGGATGGTAGAAAGCTGGTTGTGTTTGGTGTTTGTAAATGCTGTCGGTCGTGGTTGGAGAAGAAGACTTTTTAAGAATAAAAGCAGCAATACTCTGCAAGAATACTCTTTCTCAAAGACTCTTTTGTGCCAACTAAGGTCTGAGGTCTAGGCAAAGGAGTAAAAAGGAGATCAGAACCTTTTTCTTTTTCAAACACTGATATTCACTGCTACTTCTAACTGGAAGGAATGCAGATTGTTGCAAGGTAACACACAGATAGCTGCCTGGCAGCCATGTCCCAGGCCATCCCATGATATTTTGCCGCCTGAAGTGAAGCCCAAATGCTGCCTCTTCCACACAGTTTGGACCACCACCTTCAAGGTCCTCCTGCAACATCCAAATACCAATTCTTCTCTCTTCTCCGTCCACCTCTCCCTGGCGCTGCCTGAATCCAGTCACTCTCCAGGGCTGCACCAGCCCTGGAAATTGCCATATTGTGGGTACCTCCCAAATCTGTTTGGAGAGGGAGATATTGGAGATGTGGGGCCACCACTGAAAAGGCTGCTTTTCCGGTTGGCACCTACCTCAGCTTGGAGAAGGGCCTGTGTAGCTGATTTGAGCTTCGTGATCAGGCAAGCTTACAGGGGAGAATGTGGCTACTCTGGTCCCAAGCCGTGTGTGTGTGTGTGTGTGTGTGTGTGTGTGTGTGTGTGTGTGTACTTGCACAGGGGGCCTGCAAACCCATCCCACAGTGTCTCTCCCTCACCTTGCTGTTCCCTGCTTGCATTAGAATGGAAAAGAACCTTTCTGTTGCAACAAAGGGATTTTTCCAAGCCTAACTGCAGCGCACGAGTAATTGGGGGGGGGGAGGGTGTGTGAGCTGCAATATAGGGCATGGATGCCCCTCCAGAGGCCAACAAGTGCAATAACATTGGGGGAAGCACTGCAGAAGAACTAATGAAACAGAATGATGTCCTGTGTATAAACCCACCTCGAATGCACTATTATTGCATCAGTAACATGTTTCAGAAAACTCCTGCAAAGGGACTGCCATCTACAGGGGCCCTAAGTCTGTGAAGAAGAAACGTTAGCAAAAGGAGGGTCTCTGAGTGGGGAAGAAACTGTGGGAGAGGCTAAAAAGGAGACTGTAACAAATTATTACGGCGGAGGAGAAACACCAGCCGGTCAAATGCCTTCTCCAGACAACTGCAGAAAGTTATTTCACGCCCAGCCGAATTTTGCCTCTGTGTGACTTCTCTGCATGACGGACATACGCCTCTGCGTGTCTCTCCCCCCCCCTTACCTGCAGTGCTTGTCGCTTAAAGAAGTGGAGAGCATGCGCAAAGACCTGCAGCGCCTGCACCTTCTTCCCATTCACTGCTTCCAGTTCGGTTTTCATGGTTAAGTCCTAGCAAAAGAGGAGGGAAGCAGAGATGGATTGCTCTCAGTTCATTCAATAGCCCCCGTCTTTGGACATCCAGGGGAGCAAGCTTGTCCTTTGCTTCTTCCCTTGTAGGCTTTCTCCACGGGGAACTGACCAGGGTCCTGATCTTCTCCCACTGACACGCCCTGCCCCCTTGTTACCGTACATCTCACCTGGACTCCAGCCGGCTTCTAGCCTCAAGGGGACATACACAGGACCCTTGAGCCTCTCATAAATATTCCCTTCTCCACCTGCATGCTTCCACCTAGACCACCATCCCGTGACAGACTGCCAGGTTTCCCAAGGGCATTGCAACTCCATTTTTAAGCTAGTTTTAAGCATGTCTTTGTAACCGAATTGTCCTTTTCAGCCTGCCTGAGCAAAGCTGCTCTGTTACTCTTCCAGAAGTATTCTGAGTGAGTAAATGTAATTTTACCTTGTTTTTTATTGTTATTTTAAGAGGGGGAGATGGAGTAATGCTAGGAGAACTCAGTCTGCCTTAAAGCATCCTGAATTCCCAATGTCTCAACAAATGAAACTGATTTGTTAAAATGTTACATGGGGGAAAAAATACGAGAGAGACATTGCAAACACTTTTGTAAAACAAGAAAATCTTTAACAAAACAAACAAGCAAACAAAATTTAAACGCTAAAACTATCTATCTATCTATCTATCATCTATCTATCTATCATCTATCTATCTAAGCTTCTCTTCTAAGATGGAAAGGGATACCATTCCGCTGAACTCACAAACATGAGGAAGGAAGGACAGTATCTAATAAATATATCTTCTCTTAGCATCTATTCCAACATGGCCATCAGCTGCACATGGGAGTTTGAAGATCACCTGGGAGATCATCTGCCCAATGGAACAGCCAGAATCTCCCTGAAGGCAAACGGGTTTCCTCTTAAGTAGCTTAATTCAAAGTGTTCACATGGCATTCTTAACAAAACAGATGTGCACAAACAGGTTAGAATCACCAACTCCTGCATTTGGGTTATCAGAACCTGCCTAACTTGTTCCTGGTCGTCTCTGAGAGCTCAGAGATATCAGCACCAATCATCACACCTCTCTTTGGAAAGAAAAAAAAAACCAAACAACTGAGAGAGGCTGCTTTCATTTTGGATAAAGAGCATCCAGCATCCAGGAGAGGCTTGTGGGCGACTGAAAACTGAAGGTCACTTTTACTGCGTTGTTCTCAATGAAGAATGCAACAAACATCTTGCAAAATAAATACAGCAGAATAGATTGAAGCCTTGTGGATACAAATTGCACAAATTGCTTCCCTTCACTGGAGGTTTTTAAGCAGAGATTGGATGGGCATCTGTTCGGGATTCTTTAGCTGAGTTCCCTGCATTGCAGGGGTCATCTAGTCCAACCCCCTGCAATGCAGGAATCTCAGCTAAAACATCCCTGACAGATGGTCACCCAACCTCTGCTTAAAAACCTCCAAGGAAGGAGGTTCTGGGACTCGGGATCGGACTCAGAGCCAGAGGAGTCTCAGTCCGCACTGGATCCTTTGCCTCAGGTGGCATCTGAACCAAGTCTGGGGCCTGATTCTGAAGAGCCCCAGTCTGCACAGGTTCCCCTGCAACAAGCACCAGCTGGGCCGAGTCAGGGGCCTGAGCCTGCCCTGGCTCCAGATGCCTTACAGCTGCTCCACTACCGGTTGGGTCAGGAGAGGTTGAGGCGGCCTCTGGATCTAGTAACCCACCGACGTCTCCCGAGGTTCAGAGACTGAGGTCCGAGAGAAGGAGAGACCTGAGTACTTGCAGGAGGAGTGCTCACCTTCGGGTGAAACAGGGAGGTGAGTCACCGGGGGATCAGGACCGGCCGCTACCCTGACAAAGATAAAAGGCTGTCGGACCCCGACCCAGGTTGCGGGAGCAATATTGCTGCTTGCTGGAAGCTGCCTGAGACCCTGTGCCTGACCTAGCCTGGTTTCCTGCCTTGGCCCTGTCAGAGTGACTCCTCGTGGAACCCTTGGATTCAGGACTGGACCTGGACCGTGTGGCTCGGGTTAGCCCCCCCCTGGCCCAGCACAGAGAGTCCAGAACCTCCTGGGGCTCGACCATTCCACCTTCAAACAGTCCTTGTGAGCTGAAATTTTGATCCTTAAGTCTGAGAGGAACTTGTTGGCTGCCTTGAAAGTGCTTCCATATCCCATCAGTCGGGGAGACTGTGCCTTGCATGGCCCCCAAAGGAGGCTTCAGCCACTGAACTCACGCTAGTGCTGTGGATCTTCATTTTGAACTTCTCAAAGTACAGCCAGTCGCGAGCTTCGTCGGGATCCAGGTCGTGGTAGTAGTCCCTGGCGGTGTAGCCAAAGCTGTGGAAACTGCCGTCTGGAGTCAGGAGGAGGCTGGTGGGGGTCTTCTGGTGGGCTACTCCTGGGTCTCCGCCTTCCCATTTCCTGGAAGGAGGGATCAGAAAGTGGGCTGACTTGTCTGTGTCCTAAACGGATGTGGGGAACCACAGATGCAATGGCTGGGTGGTGTCCGCCCAGGCCCCTCTATTCAGCCCACAGACTCACTGAAAGAGGTCACCCCCCCCCTTCCCAGTCCACTTATCTCACTGGTCCACAATCTGCTGCAAAACTAGGGTGTCCACAGGCAGGGGAGCTGTAAGGGCAGTTGGCCCTCCATCAATAAACCCAGGTAATAATAATAATAATAATAATAATAATAATAATAATAATAATAATAATTTATTTATACCCCACCATTCCCGGTTCAAAAACTGGGCTCAGGGCAGCCAACAACAAATTAAAAACACTTAATTGTAAAAGCAGCATAAAATACAGTATAAAAACATGAATAACTATAAAATGCAAAGTTCAGAAATCAATTTAGGGAAAACCCATCTAATAAGCATTAGATAATCCCCAGGGCTAGCTGGCTGAATTGGTCCTACTTGGGCCAGCGAGGAGGCCAGGGGAGAATTAGCTGTGGGATCCCAGAGCAGGTAATCTTCATACAAAGGGGAGAGGGAGTGAAGGAAGGGGAATAAAAGATCAGGCTAAGTTCAAATTGAAAGCCAGGCGGAATAGCTCTGTCTTACAGGCCCTGCAGAAGGAGGTTAAATCCTGCAGGGCCCTGGTCTCCTGGGACAGAGCATTCCACCAGGTCAGAGCCATCACTGAAAAGGCCCTGGCCCTGGTGAAGGATAGTCTGACTTCCTTAGGGCCGGGGACTTCTAAACTATGGTTATTCATGGACCTTAAGGTCCTCTGCAGGGCAGACCAGGAGAGGCGGTCCCGTAAATACGAGGACCGTAAGCCACAAAGGGCTTTAAAGGTCAAGACCAGCACCTTGAACCTGACCCTATACTCCACCGGGAGCCAGTGCAGCTGGAAAAGCACTGGGTGAATATGCTCCCATGGCAGGGACCCCATGGGGAGCCTTGCTGCAGCATTCTGCACCCGCTGGAGTTTCTGGGACAGTTTCAAGGGCAGCCCCACGTAGAGCGAATTACAGTAGTCAAGCCTGGAGGTGACCGTCACATGGATCACTGTAGCCAGGTCAGGGCGGGAAAGGTAAGGGACCAACTGCTTGATGCGGCAAAGGTGGAAAAATGTTGCCTTAGCTGTTGCTGTAACCTGTGCCTCCATGGAAAGGGAGGGGTCAAGGATTACACCCAAACTCTTAACGGAAGGCAGTGTCACTAATTGGGCCCCCGCAAGAGAAGGTACAGGTACAGGTAAAATTCATGTCAGGGACTGGGCATGGTGGAGACCGCCTTCCCAGCCTGACCCTTCCAGAGAAGAAGACGACAGTTCAGAATTTGAGGGAGGTCACAGCTCAGAGGCAGATGAAAGGGAAAGCTGGGAAATAATGGGAGAGGACGAGGAAGAAGCACAGCTGACGGACGCAGAGTCTATGGAAAGCATTCCAGACCCTCCCTCTTCCACAACCCGGCGGGCCTTGAAAGTAGGAGAGCAAAGAGCTCAAAGGCAGAGGCATAGCTGTCAACATTTCCCTTTTCTTGAGAGGAATCCTATTCGGAATAAGGGAATGCACTTTTCAGCACGCGTAGCGATGGCGCATGAGAGAGAGCGAGCGGGTGGAGACTCACTCGGGGCAACGCCATTCTTCCAAGAGGTGGCATTCCCAAGCCTCTCTCTGTGAATATTGAATAAAAAGCAGTTGGTAAGAACTTTTCCTTGTCTTATCCATTCCTGGCGACCAGCCATGGGGCTTGGATCCTGTGCCGCCTGACAGTTCACCCTTCAACCTCACAGAGGGGGATTTTAAGAAGGTGAATGTTTAACAGAGGGGGAGGCTGGCAGGGAATTCATTTTGACCCTCTTGTATTCGTAGAATTGTAGAGGACCCCAAAGGCCATCTAGTCCAACCCCACCTGCGACGCAGGACTCTTCCTCCCAGCAATGCCACGTACCTCATCATGTGGATGGCCTCTGGGTCACTGGCAAAACTGAAGGCATAGCCGCTGGATGTGGTCCCAAAGTCAATGGCTACCACCACAGAGAAGGGAGTGGTTTGGCGCATCCGGATTTCATTCCTCTGGAAACAGAAGGCAGAGGATTCAGTTCCTGGAGGGCAATTTCACCACACCCGACTAAGAATCTGTGGGCTTAGCAGTGCCTTTGCCCCCCCCCATTGATTTGGACGACAACTTCCATCAGTCCCAGACCAGGGCTGATAGGATTTGTAGTCCAAACTCTCTGGAGGACATCCAAACGGTCAAGACTGGCTTAACCCATTGCTCAGAGTGAGATGGTGGAATCCCACACTGTTCCACCACAGGCTAGATGGTGGAGGATTGCTTTAGCATTGTAGACTTGGAAGGGACCCCTAGGGTCATCTAGATCAACCCCCTGCGATGTAGGAATCTGAACATTTCACTTTTTAAAAATGCTTCCCACCTAAGTAAATAAAACTGGGAGACGGGGGAAAGAGACAGAGAACTGTTGTAGGCAGCAGGCTTCAGACAAGCGAAAAGGACGTGTTTCGCACACTGCAGGTGGCCTCTGGGACTCACTGCCACAAGATGCTGTGACAACAGCTTTTTAAACAAGGCCAGGTGAATACTCAAGGAGACATGGCAGGCAATAAACTGAACTTAGGCTATTTTGGATGGGGGCGGCAGGGATTATCACCCTCACACCCTGCCTGTGAACCTCCCCGTGGCACTGCTCTGAATTCGGTAGGTTTTTGGTTTGCATGCCATTCTCCCTGCTTACCGGCGACTGGGACGGCGTCAGAGGGGCGATGTTGCAGCTTTCGTTGTGGAGTCGGGGAGAGTTTTGGGGAGATGGGGTGCGGGATCGCTCTCCATTTGCACCTGGCGGATAAGAAGAGATAGGTAGGTTTGCGAAAGCCCCTGTCCTGGTCACCAAGAATGAGTGGGAATCTCCCTCGAGGTGACTAGGAAGGGAAGCATTTATTTTTAATCGTATCAGCTCTTTGCTTTCTTTCAGGCTCCTCATTTGCAGGGCTGAAAGGGAAGTGTGAAAGGAATAAAGGAAGCTGCCTTAGATACAGAGTCAGCCCCACTGGTCGATCTAGGAAGAACCACACCGTTTAAAGCACATTTGATGCCAACTTAAAGCACATGAACTTCTTCCAAAGAATCCAGGGAATTTAACCCTTATTAAAAACTACCCTTAATCTGTGTAGTTTAACCCCGGCAGAGTTACAGTTCCTACCACCCTTAGCAAACTACAGCTTCCAGGATTGTTTGGGAGGAAGATGTGCGTTTTAGTATTGCCTGCACACTGACGCCAAGGTCTCCAGCAGGGGCTTTTTAGCCCCAACTGTAGATGCCACCAGGGATGATGATGATGATGTTAATAATAATAGTAGTAGTAGTAGTAGTAGTAATAATAATAATAATAATAATAATAATAATAATAATAATGGATTTATTTATACCCCACCCATCTAGCTAGGTTTCCCCAGCCACTCTGGGCGGCTCCCAACAGAATATTAAAAACACAATAAAACATCACACATAAAAACTTCCCTGAACAGGGTTGCCTTCAGATGTCTTCTAAAAGTCAGATGGTTGCTTATCTCCTTGACATCTGATGGGAGGGCATTCCATGATACGATATGATACAATAATCTTTACTGTCATCGTCCCATACAGAACAAGGAAATTGAAAAAATCTACATCAGACATTCAAAACCCAACAAGCCTGCTATCCCAGCTATCTCAGCCTGGTTGTTGTTGTTGTTGTTTAGTCGTTTAGTCGTGTCTGCCTCTTTGTGACCCCCTGGACCAGAGCACGCCAGGCACTCCTGTCTTCCACTGCCTCCCGCAGTTTGGTCAGACTCATGTTTGTGGCTTTGAGAACACTGTCCCACCATCTCGTCCTCTGTTGTCCCTTCTCCTTGTGCCCTCCATCTTTCCCAATATCTGGGTCTTTTCCAAGGAGTCTTCTCTTCTCTTGGTTAACCCCCTAAAAAGCCTGGTTAACCCCCTAAAAAGTCTGATACCCCATAATTAAATACAATATACTCCCACAGACTCCCACAGACTGTGTTTAAAACCAAAATCTCATTTGGATAAAAACTGTTTCTCAGGTGGCTAGTCCTAGTCTTTATAACCCTGTACCTTCTTCCAGAAGGCAGAAGCTGAAAGAGATAATTTCTGGGGTGTGCACTATCCTGCGCTACCTCTGCAGCTTTCTCGTGGCTGCTGTCATCATCTGCAGTGATCTTGGAGATCCCGGGCCACAGGGAGGTTAGGCTGGCCTCAACCAGAGCCAGGGCTTTTTCGGCTGTGGCCCCGATCTGATGGAACGCTCTGTCACAAGAGACTAGGGCCCTGCGGGACTTGACATCTTTCCGCAGGGCCTGCAAGACGGAGCTGTTCCACCAGGCCTTTGGCCAGGACACAGCCTGACCCCCTCCTTTGGCAATCCTCACAGAACTCTAGCCATTAATTTGATTTTGAATTGATTTTAGAATGCATATCAATTAATTGATTGTGATTTTATGTAAACTGGGTTACTTTTATTGTTGTTAGCTGCTCTGAGCCCAGCTTCGGCTGGGGAGGGTGGGATATAAATAATTTTTTAAACATTATTATTCTTATTAAAAACCCTCAAGCCGGGGATGTCTTTGCCACCTGGTTGTCCCAAATGTGCAAACTGGTTCTTTTGCTCTGTTGAAATCAATAGGACTCAAACTGCCAGTAAGAAACCTCAAGCAAGCCTGTGGAAAAAGGAGGTGTGTGTGTTTGTGTGTTGCAGACTGCAATTTTCCAAAAAGGGGACTCTGCTCCAGCCCAAGAGAGGCGGGTGTCGTTCTCTACGCTATCTGAAGCAAACACGCCTCTGGCTTTGCTGTCAACTTTTCCCTTTTCTTGTGAGGAATCCTATTCGGAATAAGGGAATTCCCTTAAAAGGGGGGGGGGGAAATGTTGACAGCTATGCGTGGTGTTCGTGCGCATTGGAGCCCTGAGTGTGCTGGACGCCTCGTCTCGCCCACGCAATGCGCGCTTAATGAGGCAGACATGTCTCCGTCCCGTCGGCGCATAGACCGCACTCCCCTGCGCCGCAGATGGTTCCAATTAGGGGATGGAGTTAATTGCTCCCCCCCCCATCACTGCTGCCCCGTTCCAGGCCAGAAGTATGGCTTCTTGGCTGACAGGATCCAGCTGTTGGTTCAGGGGAGAGGAGGAGGAGGAGGAGGTGGTGGAGGAGAGTCACTTTATCTGCAAGGCATCTGAGACCCCTAGCAGCAAGGGCCTCTCTCAGAGCTGGAAGGGGGCCGGGGGGCGCTGGTTCGAATCTCAAGGCCTGCTTTGAGCAAGTCTGGTCTGCCCAGGCACTTGCCAAACAGCACCCTAAGAGGAGCGCGGCTGGATCAGGCCAAGCGCCCATCTCGCCTGGCATCCTGTCCTGGCAGTGGCCACGGGGTCTGTAGCCTAAAACTATGGGAGAAGAGCCTGCAAGATCAAGCCAATGGCCTCTCTAATTCCGCATCCCTCCAACATTTCTCCGATGACAAAAGGGACGTCCGAAGGAAAAGTGGGACATTCAGAAACCGCTTCTGTAAATCCAGGACTGTCCCTGGGAAATAGGGACACCCAACCACGTGCCCCAAAGGGAAACCCGCAACCAGGATTCGAACACAAGAGCCCTCTAACCTCCCATGGCTTCCAGCAACTGGAGTTCAGGAGTATTGCTGTCTCTGTGGAGGCAGAACGGAGCCGTCATGGCTAGGAGCCATCGATAGCCCTCTCCTCCTCCATGGATTTCTCTAATCCTCTTCTAAAGCCACCCAAGTTGGTGGCCATCACTGCCTCCTGTGGCAGGGAGTTCCACAGTCTATCTGCTCTGAGTGAGCACATATTTCATTTGGTCTGCCCTGAATCTCCCAACATTCACCTCCATCTGATGCCCATGAGTTCCTGTGTTATGAGAGAGGGAGAAAACTCCTTTGCTGTCCAACTTCCTCCAGACACGTATATGCGGCAGCTAGACTGGTGACTGGGAGCAGCCGCCGAGACCACATAACACCGGTCCTGAAAGACCTACATTAGCTCCCAGTACGTTTCCAAGCACAAGTCAAAGTGTTGGTGCTGACCTTGAAAGCCCTAAACGGCCTCGGTCCAGTATACCTGAAGGAGCGTCTCCACCCCCATCATTCTACCTGGACACTGAGGTCCAGCTCCGAGGGCCTTCTGGCGGTTCCCTCACTGCGAGAAGTGAGGTTACAGGGAACCAGGCAGAGGGCCTTCTCAGTGGTGGCGCCCGCCCTGAGGAACGCCCTCCCGTCAGATGTCAAGGAAATAAACAACTACCAGACTATTAGAAGACATCTGAAAGCAGCCCTGTTTAGGGAAGCTTTCAATGTTTGATGCATTACTGTATTTTAATATTTTGTTGGAAGCTGCCCAGAGTGGCTGGGAAGCCCAGCCAGATGGGTGGGGTATAAATAATAAATTATGATGATGATGATGATGTCGCCTCTCACTCGCTTTTTCTCCAAAAAGTCCCCAAACTTCAACTTTTTCCCCTATAGGAGTAGCTCCATTTCCTTGATCATTCTGGTTGCCCCAGGTTTGCAAAGGCAGAGACAGACAGTATTTTCTTTATATACGGTATAACCAAACATTACCATCCCTTTAAAGTAGCCCCCTCTTATCCTTCCCAGACCACCAACGTCCTGAGAAGGACAACTTTTGAGAGAGTTTTTTGAGAGAGTTACTCTATCGCAGCTCCTGGCTGAACGCCTGGAGAAGCGAGTTGTTTTAAAAGGCTTGGGTTTTATGAGCCTGTCAAAGATGGGTTGTTGTTTTTTTGTCCCTTTCCAAATACAGCTCCAGAGATTAGTCTCAGCAACTCTCGCTGTGAAGAATCAGCGACTGGAGAGACACGACACCAGACCCTTCTCTCCGATTCCCTAAGTGGCTTTTTCTGTCTCGGGTGCCTGTCATGTTAATATTTCATCTGGTACAAAAAATAGACAGAAACCAGCCAGGATTTTGAAATGAAACCAACATGTTCTCAGAGAAGGCTCTTTACCCAGATCTTCTTACTTGCGCATATTGGGGGGGAAGAAGGGAAGAAATGAAAGAGGCACTCTGCCGAAATGAAAACAAATAGCTGCTCTGGGATCAAAGCCGCTGGAACTGAGCTCACGCAGCAAACAGGATGCCTCGCAAAATGGTACACAAATTCTTAGGAAACAATAACATCACGGGTGTAAATTATAAATCATGCCACAGATAAGTTGAAACACTCAGGAGCGTGCCCTCGGCCTCCTCTGTGCGAAAGGAATTGCCATTACGTGAGCAGGCAATCCAAACTCATCTCCGAGAAAAGTGGAACTGCCACTGGCATAAGAAGAGACAGCAGGATTAGGCCAATGGCTGATCTAGTCCAGCATCCTGACCTCACAGGTGCCTGTGGGAAACCTGCAAGCAGGATTCGAACGCAAGAGCCACTCTCCCCTCTGGTGGTTTCTAGCCCTGCTACCTCCAGCTGTGGCGGCCCAGCAGAGCCATCATGGTTAGTAGCCATCCATCGCCCTCTCCTCCTCCATGAATATGTCTAATCCTCTTCAAAAGCCATCCCAGTTGGCGGCCACCCCTGCATCCTGTGGCAGGGAGTTCCACAGTTTAATGATGTGCTGCATGAAGAACGGTGGCTACATTCTGCGTCTCGTGTCAGAGGATCTGGGCTTCCCATTGGGGCAGCTGGTTGGCCACAGTGAGAAGGTAGAAAAGGAGAAAGGTAAAGGACCCCTGGGTGGTTAAGTCCCGTCAAAGGCAACTATGGGGTTGTAGTCTACCATAGTCGAAACAAAATTAAAAAATTCCTTCCAGTAGCACCTTAAAGGTAAAGGGACCCCTGACCATTAGGTCCAGTCATGGCCAACTCTGGGGTTGCTGCACTCATCTCGCTTTTTTGGCCGAGGGAGCCAGCTTACAGCTTCTGGGTCATGTGGCCAGCAGGACTAAGCATGTGGCCAGCAGGACTAAGCATGACCAGCCACTTCAGAGCAGCACACGGAAACGCCGTTTACCTTCCCGCCGGAGCAGTACCTATTTATCTACTTGCACTTTGGTGTGCTTTTGAACTGCTAGGTTGGCAGGAGCAGGGACTGAGCAACAGGAGCTCACCCCGTCACGGGGATTCGAACTGCCGAACTTTTGATTGGCAAGTCCTAGGCTCTGTGGTTTAACCCACAGCGCCACCTGCATCCCTTAGAGTAGTACCTTAGTAGCACCTTAGGGACCAACTAAGCTTGAGTTGTGGCACTCATCTCACTTTCAGGCCAAGGGAACCAGCTCTTGTCCACAGACAGCTTTCCGGGTCATGTAGCCAGCAGGACTAAACCGCTTCTGGTGCAATGGATCACGATGACGAGTGCCAGAGCGCACGGAGATGCCGTTTACCTTCCCGCCAAAGCAGTACCCATTTATCTACTTGCCCTTGACGTGCTTTCGAACTGCTAGGTTGGCAGGAGCTGGGACAGAACAACAGGAGCTCAACCTGTCATGGGGATTCGAACCACCAACCTTCTGATCGGCAAGCCCAAGAGGCTCCGTGGTTTAGACCACAGCGCCACCTGCGCCCCTTTTCCCACAGTGAGAACAGGAGGCTGGACTAGATGCCATGATCCAGAAGCGGTCTGCTTCCACAGGAATTCCACAAGGTGCCTAAAATATGCAAATAAGTGTCACTTCTTTACTTTTGGATATTTTTTTCTGCTTTTGCGGATCATGGGGAGGGGGCAAGGTCAGAGCGCTTATTGCCTTATACTCTCTGACCCATGGAAATCCATTTTTGACGCCTCTTTGACTTCTGAGATATCAGCATGGGCTTCCTGCACACTTTCTGAGCAAATTTGAGATTCTATACGGGCTAGAATATAAAATGAGGGTTTTAAAAAAACATATGAATTCTAACAAAGGTCTGTATGGTTAAAGCTATGGTTTTCCTAGTAGGGATGTATGGAAGTGAGAGCTGGACCAAAAGGAAGGCTGATCGCCAAAGAATTGATGCTTTTGAATTCTGGTCCTGGAGAAGACTCTTGAGAGTCCCATGGACTGCAAGAAGATCAAACCTATCCATTCTTAAGTAAATCAGCCCTGAGTGCTCACTGGAAGGACAGATCGTGAAGCTGAGGCTCCAAGACTTTGGCCACCTCATGAGAAGAGAAGACTCCCTGGAAAAGACCCTGATGTTGAGAAAGATGGAGGGCATAGGGAGAAGGGGACGACAGAGGACGAGATGGTGGGACAGTGTTCTTGAAGCTACCAGCATGAGTTTGACCAAACTGCGGGAGGCAGTGGAAGACAGGAGGGCCTGGCATGCTCTGGTCCATGGGGTCACGAAGAGTCGGACATGACTAAACGACTAAACAACAACAACAACAACATGAATTCTGATTTTGATTGTGTAGTTCTGCAAGAGTGCAGGTTCCCTCTCTCTCTGTCTCACTCTCTCACACACTGCCAACACAAAGACAGACAGATAAACTTTATTCGCATTAGCCAACAGCCATAGCAACATAAAACAAACAATATATACAATTAAAAAGACAACAATGGGTAAAAAGGACAATCAAAGGACCAAGATTATCGTTCAGGTAGTGGCCCTTAATCTCATTGCACCCTCGATCAACCTAGCAACCTTTGCTGTTGTCTGATCATTTTGATCTGATAAAAGAAATAACAATGTGGCCTCAGATGGGCGGCCTGGGATGGTAAGTAAGAGTGGGGCGATGATCTCATTCCTCAGATCTTTGTAAAGGGGACAGGACAGGAGAATATGAGCCACTGTTTCCAGATTGCCATCTCCACAGGGGCAGAGTCGTTTCTCAGTTGGAATCTTTTGGTATCTGCCCTCAAGTACGGCAGAGGGCATCACATCCAATCTGGCCAGTGCGAAGGCACGTCTGTATTTTGGGATGGTTAATTTATACAAATATGGTGCCAGGGAATCAAACTGAGAAGGGGGGGGAGGCATACCAAGGGCAGAATTTCTTTGTAACGGCCAGATTGTTCTGTTGCTCTAAGTCCAACACAAAGACCACAATCTGGATCAAGACCCTAAGTGTAGATAGAAGGGCTTTGAACCTTTGTCCATCTTTGCTCCCCCAGCAAAAAAAGTCCAATTGAAATGCCTGGAGTTGTGTTTTTTTTTAAGGAAAGGAGCCTGATAGGTAAGTGGGAAGGTAGGTTAATAGTCTCTCAACACATTCTGAAGGCCGCCTCCTAAGCAACATCTCTGTTTTGCCTCTGGCTATTCTGCAGAAATCCCCAAGCCCAGCATCGTTGTAGAAGTGACACTTATCAATTCCTCAGAAAGTTCAGGAATGCAACACAGCTAAGGCTGCCAATTCAAAACATGTTTGAAACAACAGCGTGTTATTTTTCCTTTTCCCTTGGCCTTGGACAGAACTCCCCCCTGGTGCATTGGTAAGTAACAGCGAGGTAATGTAAGATTACCAGGTCTAGTGTCTACTGCCCTCTGAGGCAGTAGAGAAATTGTCTTCACCCTCTTCAGAGATTTGGAAAGTAGTACCCAGGTCATCCGCCCACCAACCACCTTCTTTTATTTTTCCAGGCTGAATATGCCCAGTTTTTCCATATCACTGATTATCTTCCTGTATTTCTTACCGATTTGGAGAGTGTGCATTGCTGGTTCCACAAGCGTTGACATCTTCACATCACTTTTCTGGCTGAAAGACAGACAGAACATCCCAATCAAATTGCCCTCTGATTTTTATTTTATTTTAAAAAAGATTTTATTGAAGTAAATAAAGCAAACCAATTTAATAAAAACAATAGAAGTACAAAAAAGCAACACAGCATATACAAAAATGATTTAATATTAGGTGGGTGAAGTACTTGGAACCATCAAGGAAGCCAAATTTCATGTTGTGCTATGGAGAGGTTGTCCTATGTTTACTTCTTGTAGATAAGATAAAATCCCAACAAGCAGCAATGAATTTTTCAGGGTTCTCCAAGCCTTTATTTTCCCAGCTAATGCTAAACTCCACATATTTTTACACCATGCATCAGTTGCCCAGACTGAAAGTCCCCATCTCCCCACAGCTGTCTAAGTCCCCTCCTTTCCAGGGCTTTTTCCAAGCCTGTGTGCAGCCAACCTCTCCTCCACCCTCTTCACACCTCTCCTGGTTCTGGGAGACCAAGAGGGAGGGGAGCTGGTCACAAGAGAGGGGGAGACACCTTGACTTCTTCAGCAGCCTGACTCCTCTCTGCCTCTTGGCCTCCCTCTTCTCCGGCTTCAGCTTCTGCCTCTGGTTCTGTACTTCTCTGTGTGTGATGGCCTGGGATTCGGACTCGGAGGCCGAACCTGAGGAATCCCAGCCTGCCCAGGAGTCCCCGCCTCCAGAACCAGCTGAGCCGGGGCTGGGGCTTGAGCCTGAAGGGTCCTCACCTGTGCTGGATCCTCAGGTGCAGGCACCAGCTGAGTCTGCTCTGGCTCCGGAGGTGATGGAGGACCCATTGCCTGCAGGTGCTCCACTCTCAGCCCCGTCAGGGGAAGGTGAGGTTGCCTCTGGGTCCGGTAACCCTCCAGCCTCTCCTGAGCTGCAGAGGCTCAGGGCAGAGAGGCGGAGGGAACTAAGTTCCCACAGGAGGAGTGCTTGCCTTCAGGCCAGGAAAGGTGAGTCACTAGAGGATCGGGGCCGCCTTATGCCTCAGGGCAGATAAAAGCCAGCCAGCCGCAGTCCCAAGTTGCGGAAGCAACATTGTTGATTGCTAGTTCCTGCTTGAACCCTGTCCTGCTTTCCTGCCGGAGCTCCTGTCCTGCCCTGGCTCCCTGCTTGCAAGCCTGTTCCTGACTTCACCCGGCTCCCTGCCCTGCACCCAGCTCCAGCTACTATGGACTGCCTCCACATTGCACCTTTGACCACGGACCAGACTTGGACCTCGTCTCCTGGGTAACCCATGGGACCAGCACACTCTGCCACAGAGTCTCCCTGCTCACAGAGCCCTGTTATCCCTTCAGCTTCTGATACCTCCTGTTCCCAGTCTTCTCTCTCGTCTCCATCTGACCACTCATCATCGTCCCACCACCAATCCCCAGGCTCTGAGCCTTGTTCCCTTGGTGGTTCCTCAGCTGGTTCCTTCCTACCACCATTTGTCTGTGTCCAGCCAGTCCATGGCATCTGACGATGATGATATTGATTTATTTATATGTACCCCACCCATCTGGCTGGCTTTCCCCAGCCCCTCTATGTGGCTCCCAACAGAATATTAAAAACACGATAAAACACCAAACATTAGAAACGTCTCTAAACACGGCTGCCTTCAGATGTCTTCTAAAAGTCAGATAGTGTGATGGCCTGGGAATCCGATTCAGAGGCTGAACCGGAGGAATCCCAGCCTGCACAGGAGTCCCCGCCTCCAGGGCCGGCTGAACTGGGGCAGGGTCTTGATTCCAAAGCGCCTGCACCTGTGCCGGATCCTCAGGAGCAGGCACCAGGTTTAATCCACTCTGGCTCCGGAGGTGGTTGAGGACACAGTGCCTACAGGTGCTCCTCTCCCAGCCCTGCCAGGGGAAAGTGAGTCTCCCCCTGGGTCCAGTAACCCTCCAGCCTCTCCTGAGCTGCAGAGGCTCAGGGCAGAGAGGCGGAGGGAACTAAGTTCTCTCAGGAGGAGTGCTCGCCTTAAGGCCAGGAGAGGTGGGTCACCTGGGGGCTGGGACCGCCCCTGGCCTCAGAGAAGATAAAGGCCAGTCAGCCCAGTCCCAGGTTGTGGGAGCAATGTCGTTGAAGAGCTGTTTCGGCCAGCACCCAGTCCTGTTCCCCCAGAGTTCCTGTCCTTGCCCGGCTCCTCACTGTGGACCGCGCTTCGCCCGTGGAGGACTGTCTGCCACCCTCGACTCAGGTCCTGGACCTCGCCCCACGGTAACCTCCCCCTGGACCAGCACAGATAGTTGTTTATTTCCTTGACACCTGACAGGAGGGCGTTCCACAGGGCAGGTGCCACTACTGAGAAGGCCCTCTGCCTGGTTCCCTGTAGCTTCACTTCTCGCATGGAGGGAACCACCAGAAGGCCCTCGGAGCTGGACCTCAGTGTCTGGGCTGAACGATGGAGGTGGAGACACTCCTTCAGGATGGTAATGTTGCTGAGATGCCATTATACTGGCAGACCTCTCTGAACACCCCACTGCCCGCCCTCAGAAGGCAACATCACACCAAGCCCATCAATATGTGTTGTTTGCTGGCAAATGCATATTATTTTTGGTCACAGCCCATGCACTCCATACACTGCATATTTCAGAAGGCTCTATTCATGCTGCAGTGGTCTGAAGACTCCTTGTGTTGTCAACCTCAAGGCGGTCTATGTGGGGCTATCCTTGGGTTTGGTTTGGAAGCTCCAGCTGGTGCAGAATGCTGCAGCCAAATTGCTGGCGGGGTCACCCGCCTGACAACATGTGTTGCCATTGTGAAAACAGCTGCCCACTTCCAGTCATGCCAGGTTCAAGGTCCTTCTCTTAATTTACAAAGCCCTGAACAACTTGGGTCCAGGGATTTCCTGAGCCTTTTCATCCCAGCTCGATTCCTGAGATTTTCTGCAGGAGCTTCTCTGCCCATCCCTCAAGCGAGGCTCGTTTGACAGCAAGAAGAAACCAAGGCTTTAGTGCCATCACCTCAGAGTTGTGGAATACTCTGCAAATAGAGATTTGGAAGGCACCTTCTGTTTTAAATTCTAAATGCCTGCTGACAATTTTTCTATTCTGCCAGGCCTATGCAGCCAATTAAGGAAACATCTTTCCACAAAGGCTAATTGACGTCTGTTTTTAACTTCTAAAATATGTTTTTATCGCGTGGTTTTAATTTGGAATATTGTTTATGAAAGATATATTTTTAACAACATATAAAATGTAACAAACTGAAGTCCAGCGGAATATGACACACACCGGAAAGGGCTTCGGTGATTAGCAGCCATTGCGAAAGGCAGGTGAGATGTGATATTGAACATCTGTCTCAGGTGGGTATGTGCATTGACCGCAAAATTTGGTCCTTCTCCTTCTTTGGCAATCACTCGTAGCTGAGTAAGATTGTCTTCCATGAACATGGTCTTAACCATGGATAGGCAAACTCAGGCCCGGGGGCCGGATGCAGCCCCATCGCCTTCTAAATCCGGCCCTTGGATGGTCTGGGAATTAGTGTGTTTTTACATGAGTAGAATGTGTCCTTTTATTTAAAATGCGTCTCTGGGTTATTTGTGGAGCATAGGAATTTGTTCTCCCCCCCCTTCAAAATATAGTCTGGCCCCCCCACAAGGTCTGAGGGACAGTGAACCGGCCCCCTGCTGAAAAAGTTTGCTGACCCCTGGTCTTAACAGTGTGTCTGTAAGTGACTCTGGAGGCCAGTTCTGGTTCCACACTGGGGACACTGGTTTCGGGCAGGAAACCAATTGAACATTGGGTGGGAGCTGACCACGGTGCGGATTTGCCAAGTGTGCCTTCCTCATGGCACGTTTCTCCCTTTTGTCACGAGTTTGAGCATACAATGCATACCCTTCGGGGAAATTGCTTGCCAAAGTAGGAACAAGAATGTGTGTGAACGTTCAAGTCCACTTGAACTTGGGGCAAGCCAAACTGAAGAGTAGAAAAACAAGGCGGCAGAGTCACACATTTAAAGCACATCCAATACACACTTGAAGCACATGATTCCGCACTGTAGTTTGCCAAGGGTGCTGGAGACTGCAGTTCTGTGTGGCTGAAACTACAGTTTCCAGGATTCTTTGGGGGAAAGTTGTGTGCTTTAAATGTGCATCGTTTTTTAATATGTGACATTTTAATGTATTTTTAATCTTTGTTGGAAGCCACCCAGAGTGGCTGGGGAAACCCAGCCAGATGGGCAGAGTACAAATAAATAATAATAATAATAATAATAATAATAATAATAATAATCAGATGTGCCTTAAATTCATGGTGTAGGTCAGCTGTGAGAGAAACTGAAATCAGCACAGTCATCCATTCCTCCCTGCCTAGGAGCCGATCTATCACCAAACACGCCTCCATGATCAGAATCAATATGCCAACGATTGCCAGATACTGGGCACAAACAACAGGAGCAGACTATCTGAGGAGGGGCCACACCCTGTGTTCCAAACGGGCCGCTCCAAACCCCGGAAGTCCCGAGAGGAAAGATCTCATTCTGAAACTGCAGCTGCCAAGCTCTTCCTGACCAGGAACACATTTCCGTAACTGCGCCGCCTATAAATAGAGATGCAGGAATGGGTGGGAAGGGGATGGAGAATGATTCCAGTGATATCAGCTGCGGAGATCTCTAAAGCTGGTTTAAAGAGCACACCCTCTGCATTAGAGACCAGGGGCGCCAATCAAACTGATGCCAGCACCTTGTCTGCCTGTCCCTTGTGAGAACAGGATGGCGCACAGTGGCGTAGCGTGGGGGGTGCAGGGGGGGCCGGCCGCACCGGGCGCAACATCTGGGGGGGGCGCGCTCGCACTTGCAGCTCTCTGCCCCTACCTGGCTCACTCACTCTCTCTCACTGCAGTGCTGGCTGTGCGAATCCGATCCGAGCCGCCGGGTCGCCGGCCACTGTGGAGGGGGTGGGTGCCAGGCGTGCGGTGCGGAGAGAGAGCGAGGGACTATCTGGGGGAGGGACAGTGCAGCGGCCGCCCAGCGCAGCGCTGAGCGCGGGAGAGAACCACACCAGACCAGACCAGGCAGCAGCAAGAAGAAGCTGGCAGCGGCGGCAGGTTAGGGGTTAGGGGGCGCAAATTACTTGCCTTGCCCCGGGTGCTGACAACCCACGCTACGCCGCTGGTCGG
Source organism: Podarcis vaucheri (assembly GCF_965113315.1). Lineage (NCBI taxonomy): Eukaryota > Metazoa > Chordata > Lepidosauria > Squamata > Lacertidae > Podarcis > Podarcis vaucheri. Next base: position 2,652,966 of record NC_138767.1, on the reverse strand, counting down.
GCAAGACGGGATGCTGGCCCGATCAAACAGCCTCTGATTATGTTCTTATGCAGAGAAGTTAAAGGTGGTCCATAATTTGGCAGTCTGTCAACCCACCAACTTTGGGCTTTGGGGCAATCCCCGTTCACATCTGAACACATCCTGTCTGCCTCCACTATTTGAGGCATCATCTTAAAAGTGCTTCCAGTGCATTTATAGTTTTAATCCTAACAACAGCCCTATAAAGTAAACCGGGATTATTATTCCCACATTGCAGATGGAAGGATCAAGGCTGAGAGTGGGTTTGACTAACAGTACCTAGTGAGTTCATGGCAGGTGCAAGATTTGAACCAAAGGCCTCCTGATTCACAGCACAGTCTCTACACTAGCTCTCTAATCAGAGTAGAATAAAGGGAACCAAACCGATTTGTAAAATATTTGGTTCATAGTGCCCTGGTTCACCTTTTTACTAGTTTTTTTCACTATTCTGTTCTAAATTTGCTATTCTCCATTTAAAGTATCATTATGGGACACGGGTGATCTGGTCTACTGGACCAGGAGCGCACTAATTCCATCTGTACAGTGGAACCAATGGAGTGGTTGCGCCATTTTCAATCTTTGTTCTATGACCAGGAAGCCCAACATTACAAACTATGCATTCAACTGGAGGACCTACCTCATTGGCCAGCAGTAACTCCGAAGGAAGTTGAGAACTTAATCGTACAATTAAAGAACAACAAGGCCCCAGGGAATGATTACATCCCTGCCGAACTTCTGAAGTCTAACATTGGCTGGTGGGCCCCCCTGCTGGCGTCTTTATTTTCTTGGATCGACTCAACGGGTTTACTCCCAGATGGTTGGACTGAGGCAATAATTATCCCAATCTACAAAAAAGGTCCCATGACAGATCCGGCGAGTTATAGACCAATCAGCCTTCTGCCTATACTCAGCAAACTATATGCCAAACATCTTTATACCAAGCTAACTAGCTGGCTGGAAACTGAAGCTATTCTAGCGGAAGAGCAAGCGGGTTTCAGGCAAGGCAGATCCACCATAGACCATTGCTTCACCCTAGCCTATTTAATTGACAAATATGCCAAAAAATCCCGTGGGGTGTTATATGCAGCCTTTATTGATCTAAAGGCTGCTTTCGATTCAATTCCACGTGTAAGACTCTGGGACAAATTGAGCACCTCTAGCATAGACAAAAGACTATTATTTCTGATCAGCTGTTTATACAAAGACACGGTGCTGCATGTAAGAACTTCGTTAAATGGCCATCTTATAGGACCAGTTCCTGTCAGTAAGGGGGTCAAGCAAGGCTGTATCCTGGCTCCAGTTCTATTCAACATCTACATCAATGATATGGTTAACTGTTTGTCATCTCCGGACTTCCACGCCCCCAAACTGGCTGACAAAGCAATATCAGTGCTTTTGTACGCTGACGATGCGATACTCCTATCCCGAACAAGAATAGGTTTAAATAGGCTCATAGATGAATTCTCAGCATACTGTAGAAGAGAGCAACTTGCAATAAACTATCAGAAAACCAAAATCATGGTTTTTGCAAGGAAACACAGACAGTACAGCTGGAGGATGGATAACCAGACAATTGAACAAGTCAAAGCCTTCAAATATCTGGGTATCGTTTTCCAGTCGACCGGGTCCTGGGATGTCCACCAAAAATGTGCCAAAGAAAAAGCTGCTCAAAGCATCAAGATGCTGTCCCGCTTCTTCTATACGAAGGGGGGCAGATACATCCCAGCAGCCCTTGAAGTTTATCAAGCAAAACCTCTGGCGCAGTTATTGTACGGGGCGCAAATCTGGACGGGGACCCATTGCTCCAGTCTTGAAACTGTCCAGTCCAAATTTCTAAGGCAAATACTCGGTGTCCCCCCCTGTGTTCCAAACGCAGCATTGCGACTCGAGGCCTGCCTTCCATCTGTGGAAACTCGGACCTGGCAGAGAACATTTAATTATTGGCTTCGTCTTAATCTGAATCCTCCTGGTCTACTGCCGTTAGTAATGCAAGACCCTCACGAAAGCAAGTGGTTTAAAACTGTGCATAAAAAACTCCTTACATGCGGTCTGCACTCACAGTCCCTACTATCAATGGGCCTCATCAAAGCAAAGAGTCTAATAGGCCAGCGCCTGAAAGACATCGAACGACAAAACAACCTGACTATCTTAAAGAAACTGTGCCCATGGTATACCTACTTTCCCCCTTCTCATTTTGACTCTCCAGCCTCATATTTGTCTAAACTAACCATCCCAAAATACAGACGTGCCTTTACATTGGCTAGATGGGATGTTCTTCCCTCTGCTGTACTCGAAGGTCGTTACCAAAAGACCCCATTTGAAAAACGACTCTGCCCATGTGGAGATGGTAACACGGAAACAGTGTCCCACGTCCTTTTTTCTTGCCCTCTTTACAAAGACCTAAGGAATGAGATTATTACTCCACTCATTCTCTCCAACCCCGGCCGTTCAACAGACATTACACTGCATTTTCTATTATCTGATACGAACAGTCAGATAACAGAGAAGGTCGCGAGGTACATCGAGAGAGCTGTGAAATTGAGGGCCACCATCTGAGTGACAGACCTGTTCACCCGACGGACCTCCTTTTGTCTGTTCTTTTCTTCCTTTTATCCCTATTCTCATTTTTAACTTTTGTACAGCTGTGGCCTGTTGGCTTTGCTAATAAAGTTTTGATTTGATTTGGGACACGGGTGGCGCTGTGGGTTAAACCACAGAGCCTAGGACTTGCCGATCAGAAGGTTGGCGGTTTGAATCCCCGCGACGGAGTGAGCTCCCGTTGCTCGGTCCCTGCTCCTGCCAACCTAGCAGTTCGAAAGCACGTCAAAGTGCAAGTAGATAAATAGGTACCGCTCCGGTGGGAAGGTAAACGGCATTTCCGTGCGCTGCTCTGGTTCGCCAGAAGCGGCTTAGTCCTGCTGGCCACATGACCCAGAAGCTGTATGCCGGCTCCCTCGGCCAATAAAGCGAGATGAGCACCGCAACCCCTGAGTCGGCCACGACTGGACCTAACGGTCAGGGGTTCCTTTACCTTTACCTTCACTACTGAACAATCATGGAGAACCCTGGGAATTGTAGTTTGCTGGTGGGTGCCAGAAACTGCAGCTCCATGAGATCAGTCAGCAGCCTTAACAAACAGCAGTTCCCAGGATTCTCCATGACTGCTAAAGTGGTTATAGAAATAGATTGAAACGGATGGTTTGGATTTGACCAAGGTAGTCATCTCCCGAAAGGCTTGCTGGCCATTTTGCTTACAAAACCTTAGACCTGAGTTTTCAGGCCGTTTCTAGCAGTTCAGGAGCAAAGCAATTGCAGATGTGCCATTGGAGCTAAGCTGCTGTAATTCAGATTCTGCAAGGCTTGTCTCAGCTTGCGGCTGAGCAGTCTTAAGATTATCATCATCACCAAGGGCAATTTATTTACAGAGCTGCCGGTGTTTCATACAGTGCGGTGTGTGGGTTTTAATTTGCAAGCTGCTTTGGGGGTTTTCTTTTGAATGGAAGGACCGGGCAATTGTTTGGGTTTTCCTGATAAATTGTTTATCTGAATTCAGTCATAAAGATTACTGAACTCAGGGACATGGAAGTTTGGTGTATTCTGCAATGCTACTTTTAGACTCTGGATTTAACCATCTTATTTCCACCCCACCCCACTTTGTAGATGGGAATGTGTGTTGCTACGTATCAGGTGGCAAAGTTGGGGGAGAAGAAACTTTGGGACCCTGGTTTTCCTTTTACAAAGAATCCTCAGGTGCTCATATTTTTGACTTCTGCAGAACTAGTCATCCAATAATAGATCACAAAAAAAGGAGGGCCGTCAGGATGACAGACAGATATTATTACAAAAGGTATAGGCAGGTGTGGCCCTCAAACCACTTATGAGTGTCAGAGCATGGGTCATAAGAAGAAAAGGGCCCCTGAGCATATACAGAGTGCCTTTTCTTCAACAAGAATTACCCTGACTCAGTTGGATTCATAGGCACGGAAGGAGCTTTGAGTCTCAAGTAGAACTGGCACCTTTCATTTTAGGAATTGCTGGAGATCCTTCTCTGGGCTTACAGAATCATAGAATTGTAGTGTTGGAATGGGGACCCCAAGGATCATCAAGTCCAATCCCCTGGGATGCAGGAATAATTTAAGGTATGCGGTCTACGCACCAGTCCCAACACAGTATTTGGGTTTAAGTATTTCTAAAACATGGAGAGAACATCCGATCCAGCGATTGCACCAAGAATTCTCCCTCTCTCCTGCCTTGCATATGTTTGCTTCTCTGCCCTGACTTCTGGTAGTGAAAGTATTTTGTTTCCTATGATGTAAAAGGCAAAGCATACATACGATTATAATTTCCATCTGTGGGATCAAAGGGCACTGCTACAGAAAGAACCACAAGCGTTTGATTGGCTGCAGTGGCGTTGTCCCCGCACGCACCTCCTCTTGCAGAGAGAGAGAGAGAGAGAGAGAGAGAGAGAGAGAGAGAGAATACAACTTTGGGCAGAAGCCAAGCGAGAGCAACCACCAAGATGCGATCATAATTTGCTTCCGAAGCAGTTTTCAGCGTGCAAAAAGGGCTCTGCAAAGCATTGTGCCTTTTCTCACAATCAGCCTTGAGAAACTGTTGGCTCACTCGGCCTGCTTTCTGGATAAAGAAGCACTGAAAGCATTTGTCTGGTGGCACATTTTTTGGCAACAAATCAAGAGCCACTAAGTTCAGGAAACCTTCTGGATTTTTGCCCATTGAGACATGGTCACCAAAGTGGACAGCCAGTTGGTTCCTTCTGAGGGACTGAGGGGAGGCAGGTGGAGAGAAACACAGCGAATTCTTAGAACAGGGGACCCTCCCTTTGTTAGATTCCGGAATAAACACTTCTGTAGAGCAGGAATTCAAGAGCATTTCTTTCCAACTTTACTAATGGTTAAAGCCTGCGAGCCCATTGTGAAAACGAACAAAAAACGAACCCAGGGCAGTTTGCAGGATCAGCCCAAGCCTCTCCCAACTTGATGCCTTGGACTACAATTTTCATTAGACCCAGCCAACGCAGCCTCATGGGAGTTGTAGTCCTAAATATCTGGCGAGTGCTCGGTTGGAGAAGCCTAGTGTAAGCTGAAATTGAGGGCTTATCCATACTGTTGTCTAAGGCGGGTCAGAACGTAAGAAGCGCTGGCTACTGGATGAGGCCAATGGCCCATCTAGTCCAGTATCCTCTTTTCACAGCGGACAGCCAGATGACTGTGGGAAACCTGCAAACAGGATCTCTCTTCCACTGTTTGTCACCACAATCCTAAGTGCTAATAGAAGCTTAGAGATTTGCAGTTCATGGTCTTGTTCCATCTTTTGGCTGTTCTGTTTACGGGAGGTAAGAGGAAGAAAAGAAAGGTCTGCACATCCAGACATCCTCCTCATCAGGCTCTCCTTCCATCTTCCTTTTCTTGCACAGTTCATGGGAAATTAATTTCGAAGAACTACCACCATGTTCCACACTCAAAGTCCCTGAATGGTTAAAATGAGTTTGGCTTCTTATTTTCTCAACTTGGGACAAGTTTAAGTATGGAGATCAAGAGCCCAGAAAGAAGTTTTTCTTTGAGACTTTTGAGTCTAAACCAAGAAATTTTAGCAGCCCACGGGGACATGGACATTTGTCAGGGAGCACTGCACCATGGGATACAGAGTGTTTACAATGCACTTTCCAGACTGTGATCGTCAGTTACTCGTTTCACAACTATCTTCCCTGTTAAACACAAGTGTGTCTTCTTGAAAAGGTGAGTGGGGAGAAACATACCCTTCCCAAACCCTGATTCTGAATATCATGGGATGGTTAAAGAAGGTGGGGAATTATACATTGGTCCCTGTTGTCTCAGGCGAATATTCTTCCCTGTATACACTTATTTGCTTCTGAGAGCTGTTCCCACCCTTTTTACCTACTGGACTTCACTTATACTCTTCTCCAAATGCAGGGATGAGACTCAGAAATTTTGGGAATCATAATCAACAAAAAAGCCCCACCCTGACCCCTCTCACACGCTCATAAGTTCTCCTGTTCCAAGAGGACCTGTAGACCTCAGCCAATACCCAGGGCGACCCTTAACTATTCCCCAGATGGGAACTTAAACTTTTCTTGGCCCATGTTTATGCAAGGGTCCTCTGCCTATTTTATTATTATTATTATTATTATTATTATTATTATTATTATTATTATTATTATTATTATTATTCCCCATCCATCTGACTGGGCTGCCTTCAGACATCATCTAAAATCTGTATAGTTACTCATCTTCTTGACATTGGATAGGAGGGTGATCCACAAGGTGGGATCCACCACTGAGAAGGCCTTCTGCCTGGTTCCCTTTCCAGTTGCTGACCAGTAGATATTCAACAGGAAAAGCTTTTACCCACTACTGAGAAGTCGTGATTCGAAGAAACTTTCATGCCACTGTTATAGAGCAGGTGTAGAACATTTTGACCCCCAGGTAAGAGGAGTTACGATCCCACTGCAAGTCCAAGGTTTTCTCCAATATTTTGTAGCTGTGCAAACCTGGAAACTCCAGATGTTTCCGGTGTCTACTCCTGGAATTGAGACTGAGGGCTCAGACCTCACGAGAGCCAGTGTGGTGTATTTATTCTTTATTCCTTATTTAATGTATTTTTTAAAAAAAATCTCAAGTGGTTTACGTAAAACAAATAAGCAGATAACAATATAATGTGCTGGCTAGAGGGCTGGACTCGGGACTTGAGAGGCTCTGGGTTCAAATTCCTCTTCTGCTGTGAAACTCACAGGATGCCCCTGGGCCTTATTACCTCACATTGTTGCTAAGGGTATAAAATGTAGAGCTGGGGAGCTGCGTTCAGCATCTTGAACCCCTTGGAGGAAAGAAGGAGAGATAGAGCATTGAATTAGGGGATTGGGAGGCCTGGGTTCAAATCCTGAATACTTATGGGATTGCCTTACCCCAGTAGCTCAGTTGGATAGAGAGTGATGCTGATAACACCAAGATTGCAGGTTTGAGCCCCATATGAGACAGATGCACAGTCCTGCGACGCTGAATATTTCTGCACTGGGCAGGCTGGACTAGATGATCCTCAGGGTCCCTTCCAACTTGACAATTCTATTATTCTGTGACATCTCTGAACTGTGGAACCGGCCCTGCTACAGAGGCCACGTCACACTCGTCCACACTTGTAAGAAATCAATATGTTAGCGAGGCAGCACCTACGTACACTTTGGAACTCACGGCCTGTTGACGCCAGGCAGGTCCCTTTACTGTACTCTTTAATAATAATAATAATAATAATAATAATAATAATAATAATATATTTATACCCCGCCCATCTAGCTGGGTTTCCCCAACCACTCTAGGCATCTGCTTAAAACATTTTTGTTTAGGCAAGCCTCCCCAGACATGAACAACTTAACGGCCTCGGCCCGGTATACCTGAAGGAGCGTCTCCACCCCCATTGTTCTGCCCGGACACTGAGGTCCAGCGCCGAGGGCCTTCTGGCAGTTCCCTCACTGTGAGAAGCCAAGTTACAGGGAACCAAACAGAGGGCCTTCTTGGTGGTGGCACCAGCCCTGAGGAACAGCCTCCCACCAGATGTCAAAGAGAACAACGACCAGACTTTTAGAAGACATCTGAAGGCAGCCGTCTTTAGGGAAGCTTTTAATGTTTAATAGACTATTGTACAGTATTTTAATATTTTTTTGGAAGCCACCCAGAGTGGCTGGGGAAACCCAGCCAGATGGGTGGGGCATAAATAATAAAACAACAACAACAACAACAACAACAACAACAACAACAACAACATGCATTTTATCCTGTTTTAGCTACTGTTTAAACATCTTTTAGATGTTTCCAAATCCTGTTTTCACTGTTTTTATTGACAATTTCAAATATTTTACTTTAAAAAAACCAAAATAGGTTTGGTGGGTGGTGGTTGTTCTTACAATCAAGTGGGGTATAAACTTTGTTAAACAGATTTATTTATTTTTAATGCGCCTGATAATCCATACGTAAGTAAAAGAAGACCTGCCGTCTTATCCCAAGCTAGTCCCCCGGCCCTCCCACATTGCTTGGGGTGGTTTTTGCAGTCTTGGCTAACCTACAACCCTACCCGTATCTCCGTTTATCTTCACAACAACCTTACGAGGTGGTCTCTCGCCCAGAAAGTCTGGCTCAGAGGCCAGGAGCCAGCCAGCCAGCCAGCAAGCTTCTGGGTTGCATGAGCAGGGCTAAGACCCAACACCTTTTCCTCCCCGACTCCAAGGCCACCCCACCCACCATCCCACCCTCTCCTCCCCTGGCATGAAGGGCCAGGAGAGATGCCACCTAATCTCCAACCTCCTTCCACCCTGCATCCTTCGTTCGCCACAAGCCGCCAGCCCCGACCCCAACCTTGGCATTGCCCACGGCTTTCTAGAACTGCCTGTCTCCTTCTCCCAAAACTCTTATCGCCCGAAAGGATTTGCCGAGAAGAGAGGCTCACCTCTTCTTCACGGGCGGTGCCAGCGAACCGCAGATGGTGCGGCCGGGACAAAGCCCTTCAAGTCCAGCTGACCTTCCTGCTTCCCCTGAGGCCACCTCTTCTTCTGGACCTCGCAAGCTGAAGACCATGCCCAGAGAGAGTCCTTTGGTCCGCTTGGTCCTCAGTCTCTCTCCTCCCGATTTCCTCCAGGCCTCCCTCTCCTCCCCACCCCCTTATCCTGGCCCAGCCCAGACCTGGCTCTCGTTCAAATTGCAAGCCCAGCTGCAGATGTGCTGCATGGGACGGTGGGGTGGGAGGAAGAAGGGGGGGCCAGGCTCAGCCTACCCACCCCTGCGGGACAGAGACCCCCAACACCTCCCTCCTTTGCCTGGGCAGCGCGGGAGCCCTTGCCGAAACATAGCACCCCCTTCTAAACGTAGGGAGGCTGCTCCCCCCTGGATTCCTTTGCAGGAATGTGCAAGATGTGGAGGGCAGACACAACATGTGGGGAGGGGGGGAGGGCGGGGGAGGAAAGACCCTCCCCTTCCCCAGCGCAGATTCTTCGAGAGAGAGAGAGGCCTGGGGTGGAGAATTGCAGGAGGCCAAGGAAAATAGAGAGAGGAAAGAGGGGAAAGGTTAACTGCGTCTCATATATAGCCCGCCTTTCAAGATCTGTTTTCTTTTCCTTTTTTTTCTCAGGGGGGGTTTGCAAACGTGCATAGGAAGCAACAGATGAAACCGCAGAGAGCATCTTCTGCATCAACTAGACAGAGACATATCACCTAGCCCATGGGCTATGGAGGGTTACTAAGCACAATGGCTAGTCGGAGGCAGGAACGCTTTTGAATCCCAGTTGCTGGAAATTGCAGGAGCGGAGAGGGTAATAATAATAATAATAATAATAATAATAATAATAATAATTTATTTATACCCCACCCATCTGGCTGGGTTTCCCCAGCCACTCTGGGCAGCACCCAATAGAATATTAAAGGTAAAGGTAAAGGGACCCCTGACCATTAGGTCCAGTCGTGACCGACTCTGGGGTTGCGGCACTCATCTCGTTTACTGGCCAAGGGAGCCAGCGCCAGCTTTTGGGTCATGTGGCCAGCATGACTAAGCCACTTCTGGCGAACCAGAGCAGCATTTACCTTCCCACTGGAGCGGTACCTATTCATCTACTTGCACTTTGATGTGCTTTCGAACTGCTAGGTTGGCAGGAGCAGGGACTGATAAACAGGAGCTCACCCCGTCGCAGGGATTCGAACCGCCGACCTTCTGATCGGCAAGCGCTAGGCTCTGTGGTTTAATCCACAGCGCTACCCGCGTCCCAATAGAATATTAAAAACACGATAAAACATCAAACATTAAAAAAACTTCCCTAAACAGGGCTGCCTTCAGATGTCTTCTGAAAGTCAGATTGTTTATTTCCTTGACATCTGATGGGAGGGTGTTCCACAGGGCAGGCGCCACCACCAAGAAGGCCCTCTGCCTGGTTCCCTGTAACCTCACTTCTTGCAGTGAGGGAACTGCCAGAAGCTGGACCTCAGTGTCCGGGCTGGACAATGGGGATGGAGACGCTCTTTCAGGTATACTGGACCAATGGCTTTAGCAGAGGATTGGATAAATCAGTGGAGGAGAAGGCTTTTGATGGCTACTAGCCAGGATGCCACTGTCAGAAGCAGTTTGCTGGAACCCACAGAACTCAGGTTCTGCTTACAGGCTGACTGTCGTGGCCTGATCCTGCAAGCTTCTTCTTCTGTTCTTACAGGGCTGAAACAAAATAGTTGAAGAGAAGCATTGCTTGCCCCATGGTGTGTATATGAACTCCTATGTTTTGTTCCATTGTCACATCTGGCCAAACAGATTCGGCAGACTTTCAGAACAAGGCTGGAACTTATATTACCTGTTTACCGGAGGTGAAAGTGAGACCACTGTGTTAAGGATGGGCAAACCTGTCAAGTTTTTTCTCTCTCAGGTCATAGTTTTCTCAGTTCTCCACATGTGCATATTTTTTTTTAAAGTCTGTGTGAAAATTCTGAATTTTTGGATGCTGTTTTAACTAATATACATGCCTTTTACAAGCACTGTCCCACAATGGAATGCATTTCTGCCTGTTATTTTCACTCATATTGGCATTATCTATGCACACCTCTTAATACATCTGTGTTTTTGTGCATTAAAGAACTGCATTACAAAATTCAGAGATGTGCGAATTTTGCAGGATAATTGTGTTTCCGTTCACGTCTCAATCTAAGATGTAAGAAGGAGGTAGTTTTTCATAAAAAATACAAACAAAGATCGGTTTGCTGCAAGGCACTCTATGTGGGTCTGGTTTGGTGCAGAATGCTGCAGTCAGATTGCTGACGGGAGCATCCGAACCGAGATCATGTGATAGCATTATGATAACAGTTGCGTTGGCTGCCCACTTACGACCAATCCAGGTTGAAGCTCCTGTTTGACAGTGGAATGAATGAGCTTCAAACATCGTGGGATCCCCTCTCCCATTCACTGGAAGTCCTCTGGTTCTATGATTCTAGGACAGATTCCAGTGGCATGCTTCCAAGAGAGCAAAACGTTGAGGTCATCATGTCACGAAAGACTCAACAGATTGGGAGAGCGTTTCATCAGGGCTTCCAAGAAAGCCACTTCTGCCCTGCAGAGGAGGTGGGATTGCAGGTGTCACGGTCCCACTACAGAATCCAGCCCCCGCGTGATTGGGGGAATCCCTGACCGCGTCAGACCCTGGCCAGCCAATCATCTGGCTTTGGGGGCATGGCCTGCCCGATTTAAACGCAGGTGTGGCCAGGGATCTCCCTCTTTACCACCTACCAGCTATTCCTGTTTCCCACCCTCCCGCCCTTTAAGGTTTTCATTCCTGGACCTCGGTTGGTTGCCGTTGAGGGGCTGGTAGGAATTTTTCCACTTGGCAAATTGGCACCAGCCACTTGGTTTTCCCCTACCTCGTAGCAAACCATCACAACTTCCTTGGTATTGGCGGCTAGGCATTGGTATTGGTATTGTTCTGTAGATGGGAGGAAGCGCCATCACCTGCACCACATATTGAGGGGTATTCCTATAAAGGATTCTGGGGGGGCGTGGCCCTGTCTGAAGCCTGGGGAGGTGGGGGCCTAAGACACCCCCCCATCGGTGTCCCTGGGGGATTTCCTAGTTGATGTGCATCAGCAGGACTCCCCCTACTGGTGGTTAACCCTTCCCGGACTTCAAGCACACGGGCTGGAGTCTGATATTGTCGGTTAGGACCAATGCCTAAGCAAATACCGCTCATCACCTGTAACCAACAAAGTTGTGGCCTTATTTAGCCCATTAACCTTAATAATTGTGTCATGTGTCTTTATTTCCATGGGGGGGGGGGCAGGAACTCGCCACGCAAGCACCACCCAATGGAGACGGCTGGCCTCACACCCTCGAGGTCCTTCCTGACTCGTTCCAAGTTACGTTCTAGATCCTGACCTTCCCGCAGGGTCAGGCCTCCACCGGCACGCCTGAATTCCCAGGGTGGTGGCTGCCCTCCGGGACACTGCTTATCACTCACCTCACTGCCCCGCCTCGTCCAGGGGCATGTTTTTGTCTGAAAATGTCCGTGGCTATTTGTTGTTAAAAAGAGAGAGAGCGAGAGCCAAATCGTGGACTGCAGACCGAACACACCCTGCTTGGGAAGGGCTGGTTTGCTTCCTGCTGCACAATAGAGGCCGTGTTACTAAATCCCCTCCGAAAGGTCTTTTGCCAGGTCCTAGAATAAATAACCCAAGTGGGACAAGGTCATTGTAAAGACCGACTTGTGGGTGTGGCCTTTGGGTGGCCTCCCCTAGGCGTCCCGTGAGTCAGGAATGCTCCCTTGCGGGAGAACATGTTCTCAGACAGAACTCTTTGCAGTGTAATGGCCAGGGACTCGGGCTTGGACTCGGAACCAGAGGAGTCTCTGTCTGCACCAGATCCTTTGCCCCAGGCATCATCTGAACCAAGTCTGGGGCCTGATCCCGAAGAGCCCCAGTCTGCACAGGTTCCCCTGCAACAAACACCAGCTGGGCCGAGTCAAGGGCTGAGCCTGCCCTGGCTCCAGATGTGGGGATGACCTCGTTCCCTCCAGCTGGGCCATCACTTACAGCTGCTCCACTACCAGTTGGGTCAGGGGAGGCTGAGGTGGCCCCTGGGTCTGGTAACCCACCGACATCTCCCAATCTACAGAGACTGAGGTCTGAGAGAAGGAGAGACCTGAGTACTTGCAGAAGGAGTGCTCACCTTCGGGCAAGACAGGGAGGTGAGTCGCCGGGGGATCAGGACCGGCCGTTACCCCGACAAAGATAAAAGGCTGTCAGACCCCGTCCCAGGTTGCAGGAGCAACATTGCTGTAGGCTAGACCCTGTGCCTGACCTAGCCTGGTTTCCTGCCTCAGGTCCTTCCTTGGCCCTGTTGGACTGACTCCTAGCAGAACCTCCGGATTCTGGACTGGTCCTGGACCGGCACATGCGGAAGCTCAGGGAGGAATAGAAGCATTAATCTGGTATCATTCACCCTCTTCAAGAAACTGTGGGGCAGAGCTGGATTACCCCACAGGCAGACTAAGCCTGTGGCTTTATTCTATGAAAGGCTACATGGGGAGACACAAAGCCTCAAACTCTGGGGTGGGACAGGGGTCCTACCAGGCAAATGGCAGCCCAGATAAGCAAGGGGTTGGACTAGATGACCCTTGTGGTCCCTTCCAACCCTAAAATCCTGTACTCTGCCAGAGAAAAGCATGCCCACTCTAGAGATTTCCAGGTGATGCAGACTGCCGTGTCCTGAACCAGGCTGCCAACTCCTCTGCAGCGCTTATCGGCTGCTGAGTACGAATCAGGCTAATCAGTAAATGCTTATTAGTGTTGATTTGTGCTTTAATTGCACATAAAATACCCAGGCACTCCCTGCTCCTCCGTCTCTTCCTCCCAGTCTCTCTCTTGCCTGTTACGTCTTTGTCTTCTCCTTGTCTCCCTTCTGAGCACAGTAACAGGCCTGGGATTACTGCAATCTACGCGACGCCAAAAAGCTTTTAGCCGGGCCTGTCTCCTTGCCATCTTGGTGTTATGCTTTAATAGCTCCTTAATGTTTTGACTGAGCGGTTTAATTCCAAGGCTCCCTGTTCCAGCCGCACCGAGAGGGAGCTCAACATGTCTTCCCATTTGCCTGATGTGATTTCCCTTGGCAGCAAGAGGTGTGACCCCGTGTAGGGCTGAGGAGGCAGGTTTCGGGTACATCCTAGCAATTGGCTTGAACAGCAGATTGGTGCAGGGAGATTTCTCAATGCTTTTCAATAAACTGAGAATATTGTCCCTTGGTGGAGGATAGAGAAGGGTACAAATGGTTCATGCGACCGCCTTTGGAACTGTGTCCAGTTCTGGTTGCCTCACCTCAAAAAGGATATTGTAGAGTTGGAAAGGTTTCTAAAAAGTGCAACTCAAATGATCAAAGTGATGAAGGGATACCCCTACAAGGGAGGGGGGGAGGGTGCAGCGTTTGGGACTTTTTAGCTTAGAGAAAAGGCAACATGATAGAAATTTATAAAATTATGTGTGGCTTGGAGAAACTGGATGGAGAAACTTATTTTTTCGCTCTCTCGTAGGCCCAGAACTTGTGGACATCCGAAGCTGAATATTGGAAGGTTCAGGACAGGAAAAAGAAAGCCCTCCTTCACACAGCGTGGTGTTAACCTATGGAACCCACTTCCACTGGATCTTCAGGAAGGGACTGTGGCCACCTGTAGTTCTGTGGTTCACCACATGGGGCAGCTGCATCCCAATCAAGCAAACCTTGACAGATGCGTACAGCCAGGCCAGCAGGAATGGAAAGCAAAGGACCAGCTGGCCTGTAAGCCTTTATCCCATCAAAAGAAGCCTGGGCGGGGCTGAGAAAGCAATCCTGCTAACAAACAGAGCCCTCTAGTGGTAATGGCCGGAAACCCTCCCTGACACCCATTAGATAAGCACCTGGCTCTTAGAGACAAGTTGGGGGATATCAGTGCTCAGTTCTATGACCCAAGACCTCAAGTCCCCAAGATGGCTGACACCTGGAAACCTGCGTCCAATTCTGGGCCCCACAATTTAAGAAGGGTGTTGACAAGCTAGAAAGTGTGCAGAGGAGGGCGACCAAGAGGATCAAGGGTCTGGAAACCAAGCCTTATGAGGAACGGTTGAAGGAGCTGGGTGTGTTTAGCCTGGACAAGAGGAGACTGAGAGGAGATATGATTTGTTGATGTTGTTTAGTTGTTTAGTTGTGTCCGACTCTTCATGACCCCCTGGACCAGAGCACGCCAGACCCTCCTGTTTTCCACTGCCTCCCGCAGTTTGGTCAAACTCATGCTGGAAGCTTCGAGAACACTGTCCCACCATCTCATCCTCCGTCATCCCCTTCTCCTTGTGCCCTCCATCTTTCCCAACATCAGGGTCTTTTCCAGGGAGTTTTCTCTTCTCATGAGGGGGCCAAAGTCTTGGAGCCTCAGCTTCAGGATCTGTCCTTCCAGGGAGCACTCAGGGCTGATTTCCTTCAGAATGGAGAGGTTGGATCTCCTTGCAGTCCATGGGACTCTCAAGAGTCTCCTCCAGCACCAGAATTCAAAAGCATCAGTTCTTTGGCGATCAGCCTTCTTTATGGTCCAGCTCTCACTTCCATACATCACTACTGGGAAAACCATAGCTTTAACTATACGGACCTCTGTTGGAGATATGATAGCCCTCTTCAAATATATTAAGGGCTGTCACATGGAAGAGGGAAAAGCTAATTTTCTGCTGGTCTGGAGGGTAGGACTCGAACCAATGGCTTCAAGTGACAAGGAAGGAGATTCTGACTAAATACAGCCATACCTTGGTTTTCGAACAGCTTAGTTCTCGAACGTTTTGGCTCCCGGACGCCGCAAACCCGGAAGTGACTGTTCCGGTTTACAAACTATTTTTGGAAACCGAACATCCGATGGGGCTTCTGCAGCTTCTGATTGGCTGCAGGAACTTCCTGCAGCCAATCAGAAGCCGCACTTTGGTTTCCGAATGTTTTGGAAGTCCAACGGACTCCGTTCAACTTCCAAGGTACAACTGTATCAGGAAGAACTTTCTGACAGTAAGAGCTGTTTCACAGTGGAACAGTCTCCCTCAGGAGGTTTTTAAGCACCGGTTGGACGGCCACTGGTCACGGATGCTTTAGTTTAGATTTCTGCCCGGCAGGGGGTTGGACAAGATGACCTCTGGGTTCCCTTCCAACTTTACAATTCTGTGATTCGGTACCTAGAGCAGGAAGGCCCAGTGGCAAGACCTCTTCCGCTCGCTATCCTGGCAACCATTGCCCAGAGCCCTGTGTGACCCTCATGGAAACACAGGACCTGGGCAAGAGTGGGGTGGGGTCTTTGCAGGAGAACCTCCTGTTGTGTTGCACCCTGTGGGTCAGATCTGCACCTGCCACTGCCAGAGGCACTGAAACCCGCCATCTGAAGTTGCCGCTTCACCTTAGCTTACAGTGGGGGAGCTGCCCGCATCCGCTGGCACTCGTCGTAGGAGATCGTTCCTGACGTGGCTGCCCTAATCTTGCTCTTAAACACTGTGTTCACATTAGACAGGGACATTATATCCCTCCCACCTTCCCTCTTGGCGTGTCCCTCCACGGCCCGGAGAAACGGAGACGGCAAAATGCCAGGGAGTCGGGGGCTTGAGCAGCGATGGCACCTTGTGTCTTTGTCACAAAGATTTAGGCTCCTGAGCCTTGAAGGACAAGAAGATGCCATGCTCCCTTTGCTGGATAAATGGATACAGTGTCTTGCTATTAAGGCATGTCTTGTTCTATCAAGGCTCCCTTACCGCATCGCTCACTTTCGCTGCTCTTTTGTTTCCAGATCTCTCTCCTTTCACTCTCGCCCCGAGCCATTAGCAACTGATGGAAAAGTGCGAGAAGGGGGCAGACTTTGCTGGAAACTTTGGTGCTGACCTGCTAATAAACTGGGTTCAGTCACAGAATCACGCTGCTAGATCAGGCCCCAAGGGGATCTGTCTCTGTTTATTTATCTAAGGGACTGTTAGCATTTGGCAAAAAAGTGAGGAAGAAGAAATACATACGATACAATAATCTTTATTGTCATTGTCCCATACAGAACAACGAAATTGAAAACAATCTACATCAGACATTCAGAAACCAACAAGCCTGCTATCCCAGCTATCCCAACCTGGTTAGCCCCCTAAAAACTCTGATACCCCATAATTAAATACAATATACTCCCACAGAGACTACCTTACACTGCGTTTAAAACCCAAATCACATTTGGATAGAAACTGTTTCTCAGGGGGATATTCCTAGTCTTTGTAACCCTGGACCTTCTTCCAGAAGGCAGAAGCTGAAAGAGATCATTTCCGGGGTGCGCACTATCCTGCGCTATTTCTGCAGCTTTCTTATGGCATCTGGAAGCATAGATTTGATCCAAGGTGGGAAGAGTGCACCCAATTATTCTCTCCGCAGTCTTTACAACCCTGGACAGCATTGTTTTTCCCCTGACCGTGCAGCTCCCAAACCTCACCCAGAGACCATAAGTTAATACACTCTCCACAGTACAATGGTAAAATGCCATCAACAGGTCCTTTGAGAGATTGTTTTTCTGGAGGATTCTCAGAAAGTATAACCTCCGCTGTGCTCTCTTCATCAGGTCTTTGCTGTTTTCTCCCCAGGTTAGGACCTCTCTCAACTCCATTCCCAGAAATCGCAACACCGAGACCTGTTCCACACACTTCCCCTCAATAATGAGTGCTGAATATTCAATTTACATTTCCTAAAGTCCACAATAATCTCTTTTGTTTTCTTTAAACTAAGGAGTAAGTTGTTTTTCCTGCACATGGTATGGAGGAAGGGGGGGATTGGGGTATGCAGGAAGGAGTTAAGCTTTGGAACTGCCAGTGACCGCCACAAATCTGGGTGGCTTTAAAAGAGGATTAGACAAATTCATGGAGAAGGAGAGAGCTGTCAATGGTTACTAGCCAGGATGGAGGCAGGGATGCTTCTGAATCCCAGTTTCTGGAAACTACAGGAGGCGAGAGTTCCTCTTGTGCTCAAATCCTGCTTACAGGTTTCCCACTGGAGTATCTGCTTGGCCACTGTGAAAGCAGGATGCTGTACTAGACAGGAGGGGACGCTGGTGGCGCTGTGGTCTAAACCACTGAGCCTCTTGGGCTTGCCAATCAGAAGGTCAGCGGTTCGGATCCATTCTATGGTGGTGAGCTCCCGTCGCTCTGTTCCAGCTCCTGCCAACCTAGCAGTTCAAAAGCACACTAGTGCAAGTAGATATTTTTTTTGGGGGGGAGGGATGCTGATGAAGACCCTTAAGTGGTCAATGAAGGAAATCATCTTATGAAGAATCGTGTGTGTGTGTGTGTGTGTGTGTGTGTGTGTGATGTTGGGAAAGATGGAGGGCACAAGGAGAAGGGGATGACAGAGGACGAGATGGTGGGACAGTGTTCTCGAAGCTACAAACATGAGTCTGACCAAACTGCGGGAGACAGTGGAAGACAGAGGTGCCTGGCGTGCTCTGGTCCAGGGGGTCACGAAGAGTCGGACACGACTAAACGACTCAACAACAACAACTAGGGAAAGGGTAGCATTTTCGCAAGATAGCCTTCATTTTCCTAGGGAGTCAAGAAAAAGAAAGCCACCTCCGAAATTTTCTCAGAAAACCCTGCTTCAAAAACTTAAATCTTTTTGAGGGACAAGACCGGGGGTTGAGTTGGGGGGGCCTTTGGAACTCAAGGCTGCCAATGGCTGCTGAGCTCTGTCTCACTCCATCTGCATAAACGGCACTGAGGATGCAGGAAGTCTTAGCTAGAAATGCTATCTTTCCCCCTGATTTTCCGAAAGCTGAGCATTACACCTTGTTCCCATTTCCTAATGCATCTCATATTGTTAACTGTCATCTGTTCTGCCTCTAGATTTGAACCAACGAAGCCTGTGCACATTGCGATGTAAGGAACTGATATTAAAGATAGGGATCTCAGATAAGAAGCAAAAGGAATTGCCGGGGGGGGGGGGTGAGCCTTAACTTCCCAGGAGGACAGAAAAAGATCTGAAAGTAAAATCAAGATACTGTGTCCCGAGGAAGGGAAAGGGGGGTCCTTTCTCAGGGCGAAGCATTTTGGGAGAGGGGGCCTGAGCCCTCCATGACTTTTCCAGGATGACTGGACATCCTCTTTCTGAATGATTCAAGCGTCTGGAACGACTCGAAAAACCCAGCATTCTGTCCTCCTTTGCAAGGGCCCAACCCACATACTAATCTTGCCCCTGCCTAAAATTTGTTTATTGGTGTGTGCTTTTCTTTTTGTAAATTTACCAAAGAATAATAATAGTTTTTAAAAAGTCAGGATTACAGTGGGACCTCTGGTTACGAACTTAATTCGTTCCAGAGATCTGTTCTCAAGTCGAAACCATTCTTATCCTGAGGCGCGCTTTCGCTAATGGCGCCTCCTGCTGTGCGTGAGCCTCTGGCGTGCGACGTCTCCTCGAATCCTGGGGCAAAATTCGCAACTACTTCTGGGTTAGCAGAGCTCGTAACCCAAAGCATGCGTAACCAGAAGCGTTTGTAACCAGAGATACCACTGTAAGGGGTTTTCTCAGGGCAGTGGAGGGTTATGTGTGTGGTGAGCCATTGGTGGGACTCAGCTCGCCCTTCATCTGATAGGGAATAATAATAATAATAATAATAATAATAATAATAATAATTTATACCTTGCCTATCTGGCTGGGTTTCCCCAGCCACTCTGGGTGGCTCCCAACAGAATATCAATAATAAAAAGTGACAACATCAGTCATAAAAAACTTCCCTGAACAGGGCTGCCTTCAGATGTCTTCTGAAAGTCAGAGAGTTGTTATTTCCTTGACATCTGATGGGAGGGCGTTCCACAGGGCGGGCGCCACCACCGAGAAGGCCTCTGCTCTGCAGCTGGAGGGGAATGGGGGTGTTGAAGGGGATCAGTTGGAGGGAGGGAGAAAGGTCCCTATGGTCATACCTCATGCTGAGTCCTTTTCAGGTCCCGTCTTTTCAAGTTGTGCCCCCCGGCAACCTGGAAGTACCGGAACGGTTACTTCCGGGTTTTGCCACTCATGCATGTGCAGAAGTGTTAAATCATGCCGCACGCACAGACGCGGTGCTTCTGGATGCGAACGCTTCGAGTTGCGGACGTGCCTTCGGGATGGATTGCATCCCCAACTCGAGGTTCCACTGTACAGTGGTACCTCTGGTTGTGAACGGGATCCGTTCTGGAGGCCCGTTCGCAACATGAAAAGAAACGCAACCCACAGTGGCGCGTCTGCACACGGGCAGGTTGTGATCCGCCACTTCTGTGTGTCTGCGCATGCGCGGGCGGCACAACCCAGAAGTAACCCTTTCCAGTACTTCCAGGTCACGGCGGGAGGTACCTGAAAGAACATAATATGAAGCAGATGTAACATGAGGTATGACTGTATTTTTATCTGAGGAATGTTGGAGGGTATGCCAGGGAATAAGAACAAGAACATAAGAAGGGTCTTGCTGGATCAACATCCTGTTCTCACAGTGTCCAACCAGATGCCCATTATGGAAGACCTGAAGGCAGGATCCGAGCACCAATGCTCTCCAGTGTGGCCAGTGTGGTGTAGTGGTTGAGAGCAGTGGACTCGTAATCTGGAGAACCGGGTTCGAGTCTCCGCTCCTCCACATGCAGCTGCTGGGTGACCTTGGGCCACTCACACTTCTCTGAAGTCTCTCAGCCCCACTCACCTCACAGAGTGTTTGTTGTGGGGGGAGGAAGGGAAAGGAGAATGTGAGCCGCTTTGAGACTCCTTCGGGTAGTGATAAAGCGGGATATCAAATCCAAACTCTTCTTCTTCTTCTTCTCCGCCCCCGTGGCTTAAAGCAACTGGGATTCAGAAGCAGTGCTGCTTTCTGGATTTGTTTTGTTTTTCAAAAATCCCCTAAGTGTAAAACCTGTTTTGCAAAAGCACCTTGAACTGTAAACCAAGGTAGTACGAACATTAAGCTTGTCCAAGAAGTATTGCTCCTCAAGAACAAATTTGTCTTGAACATAAATAGGTATGTAACCATCGAAAAACCATCATTTGAATTTTGGCAGAGAACCCCTTTTCTGTTCCTTTTCATATCTTAAGTCTAGGTTCCAGCTAAAGCAAATTTGTTTCAGGTTTTTTTTAATGTATCTGAGGTTTCCGTCAAAACCACTGCCTTTGTATATGCTAAAAGGCTGCATTTTTACTCAAGCTCAAATATAAACCTGTAAGTTGTATGTTGGTTTGATTAAATTAGTTATCCAACTATGTAAAACTTTAAAAAAGAAAAAAGAAGAAGCAGTGCTGCTGCCAGCTGTAGAGGGAGAGCCATCGAGACCCCTCTCCCCTTCCATGAATTTGTCTAATCCTCTTCTAAAGCCATCCAAGTTGGGTGGTCATCCCTGACCCTTGTGGGATGGAGAGCAGGAACACAGACCAGTTTAGCATTCCCAGCTCACGGGCGGCTGGCATCCTAACAGCCATGGTCTGCTCTGAAGAAGAACCCCAGCAACGAGTCCCCATTCCCACCCATCCGTAACTCCTTTAGAAAAATTCAGCTTTGGAATGACACATTCCCAGACCCGGGCCCCATCCGAGGAAGAGGGGAGGCCGAGGGTGGCGGCAGAACACGGAGAGGAAAGTGGACTCTTTTGGAAAGCTTACAAGAAAAACCCTCCAGCTGTTCTGAGGTTTACGTCCATTTGATCTCGGAAAAGTCAAACGGGGTGGGAGGGAGGGAGCCCCACGCATTGTTAGAAAGGAAGTCCTGCTACATGCCAAAGGCATTAAGGGGACTTTTTTGGGGGGGAGGGGGGGTCCCTGCCAGAAGCGGAAGAAGAGGGAAACGCTCTCCAGAAGAATCTCAGGGAACTTTCAAGAGTCAGGCAGCAGCAAGCAGCTTCTCTTTCTCTCTTTCACGCTCTTCTCTTCTCTTCTCTTCTCCTCTCCTCTCCTCTCCTCTCCTCTCCTCTCCTCTCCTCTCCCCTTCCCTTCCCTTCCCTTCCCTTCCCTTCCCTTCTCTTTTCTTTTCTTCTCTTCTCTCATGGATTAAATTGGACCCCAACTATGTCTCATCCTTTTCTACCTACAGGTTGTTAGAGTGCTGGATGAGGAGGCCAGGGTCCCAATCCCCCCAATCAGTCATGAAGCCTGCTTTGGGGCTCTCACAGTTTCTCAGCTTCATCTACATTGCAGGGTTATTGCGAGGACAAAGATGGAGAGGAGGAAAACCACTTAGAGCTCCCTGGGCGGGGGGGCGGGGTGGCAGGATATACATGTTTCAATAAATGACAGTAAAACCCTCCTTTTCCAGTTTTTGATTGGGTTCCTCATCTGTGGCCCTTGGGTGATTCTTGGGACCCCATTATATGGATTGCACCAACATGTTGGGTCCCGCCCCCGCGATCATCTTCAAGCTCCTCCTCCCCCATTTAGAAAAACCAACTCACATTATATTTGTGGAAAATATTGCAAGAAGAACCACCATAGAAATAATAATTTAATAATAATAATCATTTATTATTTATACACCACTCATCTGGCTGGATTTTCCCAGCCACTCTGGGTGGCTCCCAACAGAATAATAATAATAATAATAATAATAATAATAATAATAATAATAAGATAAAAAAAATCAAACATTGAAAACTTCCCTAAACAGGGCTGCCTTCAGATGTCTTCTGAAAGTCAGGTGGTTGTTTATTTCCTTAACATCTGATGGGAGGGCATTCCACAGGGCGGGCACCACCACCGAGAAGGCCCTCTGCCTGGTTCCCTGCAACCCTTGGAACTGGACCTCAGTGTCCAGGTAGAACGATGGGGGTGGAGATGCTCCTTCAGGTATACTGGGCCAAGGCTATTTAGGGCTTTAAAGGTCAGCACCAACACTTTGAATTGTGCTCGGAAACGTACTGGGAGCCAATATAGCTCTTTAATATGGTCTCAGCGGCCACTCCCAGTCACCAGTCTAGCTGCCGCATTCTGGATTAGTTGTAGTTTCCGGGTCACCTTCAAAGGTAGCCCCACGTAGAGTGCATTGCAGTAGTCGAAGCCGGAGATAACTAGAGCATGCACCACTCTGGCGAGACAGTCTGCGGGCAGATAGGGTCTCATCCTGCGTACCAGATGGAGTTGATAAACAGCTGCTCTGGACACAAAATTGACCTGCGCCTCCATGGAGAGCTGTGAATCCAGAATGACTCCCAGGCTGCGCACCTGGTCCTTCAGGGGGCACAGTTACCCCAGTCAGGAACAGGAAGTCCTCCACACCCACCCACCTCCTGCCCCCCGAAAACAGTACTTCTGTCTTGTCAGGATTCAGCCTCAATCTGTTAGCCCCATCCATCCTCCAACCGCTTTCAGACACTCACACAGGACCTTCACCGCCTTCACTGGTTCTGATTTGAAAGAGAGGTAGAGCTGGGTATCATCTGCATACTGATGAACACCCAGCCCAAACCCCCTGATGATCTCTCCCAGCGGCTTCATATCATGGGAAAAAAAATCTCTTTCTGCACTTTGCAGAATGCCCTATTCTGTCTTCCCCCAGGGCCCTTCCACAGGGCGCTGCCCCCCCCCCCACATTAAGGGGCCCGCAAGATGTCTCTCTCTGAGTTGCAGGTGTCCCACCCCAGGTGGGAAATGGGGAGCCCCAGCTCTGCGCTCGACCTCCTTCTCGCCCTGGCATGCGCCCTCGCTCGTCCCAGCCCCCTCCCGGCTCCCGGGCAGGGGCTGGGGTGTGCAGAGGGCTCTCAGTGGTGGCAGGGGATGTCGGCCCCCTCAATATTGGGGGAGCTTGGCCCCCTGCCTCAAAATATAGAGGGGGCTGAAGCGCCTTGTGCCCCTATACCCGGCGCCCCTTGCCTTCCTTTCGCCTCTGTCTTTCCACGTCCTTAAAGCTGTTTCTATATTGCATGTGTAGGTCCCCAGGCCATCCCTCAAATAACTTCACACAAAACACGTAATTTTAGTTTTGGTTTTTGGGCACTATTTTGGCCACAACTTTATTAAAATACAAAATCAGTGAGTGGTTGTTTAGACATTGGTTATGACTATCTGTTCCCCTGCCTGGGACAGAACTGACATCCCGAGGTCCGATCGGTAGCCAGTAGAAGAGAAAGTCAAACTTGGGGGTCATTTGAGCTAAGCGTCGGACCCACGCCCCGAAAGCTTGCCGGCCCGGTCCTATAACAAGGATTCCCATAACAGGGATTGGGCGGCCCTGGTCCCATAACAGGGATTGGACGAAATAATGGCAAGCCCCAGGATTCCTTTAACGGAATTCCCTTCAGCGCAATAGGAGGGGCAGGCCCAGCCTGACCCCTCCACCACCAGCATATTATAACCAATGCCTAACCGCAACCTTACAAGTTGTGACGAATTGCTGAGTAGCAGGCAAAAACCAAATGGCACAGCCAATCACCAAATGGCAAAATTCCTACTAGGCCCCTGCTCCAAAGCAGACGACCCCATGACAGGCAAAGCAAGGTCAACCGGAAAGAGGGCGGGCGGGCGGGCGGGCGGGTGATCCGATGCACTCTGCAAAGAGAAAGAGAAACCAGAGTGCACCAATATTTAAAGACTATGGTCCCACCCACCCAATTTGCAACAGACAATTTGCCCCCAGCAACCCGGTTACCCAATCATGATGCCAGGCAACAACTATTAACCTGCCTGGCAACAAGAGGCCTGGCCTGGTGGCCCACACCGCAACACGTGCTCTCATTTATTGGAGAACACGCTTTGTGAGGAGGGGGGGGGGACCGAGGAGTGTGTCCCCGTCCTCCCCCCCCCCGCCTGTTCCTGCAGTAACAAGGTGCAGGTGGGCTTTGCCGCGAAAGCTTTCAGCCTGGAAAATCTCCGCTGCAGACACATTAGCGGGCTTGACGCCGCTCAAGGGGGGGGGGCGGATCAAGTTTCCACATGTTTGGGCTGGGAGGAAGAGGCACGTTACAGGCGTGTTTTGTGTTCTACGGAAAGGGCTTTTAAAATATACGCTGGGCTTTTCTTCTGCGAAGCAGGAAAGGGGAGGAGGGGAGAGAAAGCGTGGAAGCTGCAAGATGCAGGGATGGCCTCCCTGAAACAAACCCGTAGCTCTGAATTCTCTGGCTGGCTTTAAGACCCGAAACCCAGGCAGCAGATATTTCAGTGCCAAAATCACCCCCTGCTAGATACTTGGATGCCTGAAGCAAAGGACACTAGACAACAGAAATTCACAAAACCATGCACGACATGGATATATGTGTTGGTGCTGACCTTTAAAGCCCTAAATGGCCTTGGTCCAGTATATCTGAAGGAGCGTCTCCACCCCCATCATTCTACCCAGACACCGGGGTCCATCTCCCAAGGGCCTTCTGGCGGTTCCCTCGCTGCGAGAAGCCAAGTTACAGGGAACCAGGCAGAGGGCCTTCTCGGTGGTGGCGCCCGCCCTGTGGAACGCCCTTCCACCAGATGTCAAAGAGAACAACAACTACCAGACTTTTAGAAGGCATCTGAAGGCAGCCCTGTTTAGGGAAGCTTTTAATCTTTGATGTATTATAGTATTTTAATATTTTTTGGGAAGCCGCCCAGAGTGGCTGGGGAAGCCCAGCCAGATGGGTGGGGTATAAATAAATTATTATGTGTATCTGAAGAAGTGTGCATGCACACGAAAGCTCATACCAAGAACTAACTTAGTTGGTCTTTAAGGTGCTACTGGAAGGAATTTTTTTATTTTAATAATAATAATAAT
Source organism: Podarcis vaucheri (assembly GCF_965113315.1). Taxonomy (NCBI): domain Eukaryota; kingdom Metazoa; phylum Chordata; class Lepidosauria; order Squamata; family Lacertidae; genus Podarcis; species Podarcis vaucheri. Next base: position 2,627,714 of record NC_138767.1, on the reverse strand, counting down.
AATAATAATAATAATAATAATAATTATTATTATTATTATTATTATTATTATTATTATTATTATTATTATGTCATAGAATCCTAGAAATGTAGAGCTGGAAGGGACCCTGAGGGTCATCCATTCCAACCCCCTGCAATGTAGGAATCACAGCTAATGCACCTCTGACTGACGGCCATCCAAACTCTGCTTAAAAACCTCCAATAGATCAAGGATAGAAAAAAAAGCTATTCTTCCTCGCTCACCATGCCAGAACTCGCAGAATCCAGTGAAGCTGAACACTGAAAGTTTCAGGGCAGATAAAGAAATGACTTCTTCATGCAGTGCATAGTTGAACTATGGAACTCACTCCCACTGGAGGCAGTCATGGCCACAGCCTTGAATGGCCTGGCCCATTTAGTCCAGCATCCTGTCTGCAGATGTTGAACAATCATAAACAGAAAAAGCTGTCCCCTGCCAAGTCAGATCTCCGGCCCATCCAGACTAGTGCTGCATGCCTTGACTGGCAGCATCTTTCGAAGATCACAGATGGAGCCAGTTCTCAGCGCTGGCACCAGTGTTCTTCTTTAGTGGCAGACACCAAGACCTGAACCCAGGACTTTCTGCTTTCAGAGAATTTTCTCTCCCCCTTCTTCCCCATGTGGTTTTAATAAATACTTGACATTTGCACAAATTTATTAGTTGCTAGCACTCCCTTTAATAGCGAGCACGGGTGGTGAGTTCCGATAGACACAGAGCCAAAACAGGGCCATTGATAAATGAGAGCGAGGGATTGGTGTGATTGGGGGATTCTACAGGTTTGCATGGGGGGGGGGCGACTTTCATAAGAAGCTAAGAGTGGGGGATGAGACAGAATAAGAAACATCCCAAGGTGGACCGAGCAAAATGTTGCATGATGGAATAGGAGGGAATTTGAAAACCAAGGCGTAAGAAAGGAATGCTCACTGGGAAGGAACGCCTGGCATCATAATCATCATCATCATTTATTCTTTGTATCCTGACCATCTGCCTGGGTTTCCCCAGCCACTCTGGGTGGCTTCCAACAAAGATTAAAAATACATCAAAATGTCACACATTACAAACTTCCCTGAACAGGGCTGCCTTCAGATGTCTTCTAAAAGTCAGGTAGTTGTTTATCTCGTTGACAGCTGATGGGAGGGCGTTCCACAGGGTGGGTGCCACTACCGAGAAGGCCCTCTGCCTGGTTCCCTGTAACGTGGCTTCTCACAGCGAGGGACCCGCCAGAAGGCCCTCGGAGCTGGACCTCAGTGTCCGGGCTGAACGATGGGGGTGGAGACACTCCTTCAGGTATACAGGACCGAGGCCATTTAGGGCTTTAAAGGTCAGCACCAACACTTTGAATTGTGCTCAGAAATGTACTGGGAGCCAGTGTAGGTCTTTCAAGACTGGTGTTGCCGCATTCTGGATTAGTTGTGGTTTCCGGGTCACCTTCAAAGGTAGCCCCACATAGAGCGCATGGCAGTAGTCCAAGCAGGAGATAATACACCACTCTAGCAAGACAGTCTGCGGGCAGGTAGGGTCTCATCCTGCATACCAGATGGAGCTGGGAGACAGCTGCCCTGGACACAGAATTGACCTGCACCTCCATGGACACCTGTGAGTCCAAAATGACTCCCAGGTTGCGCACCTGGTCCTTCAGGGGCAAGTTACCCTATTCAGGACCAAGGAGCCCCCCACCTGCCCCCCGTCCCCCCAAAACACTTCTTCTGTCTTGTCAGGATTCAAGCTCAATCTGTTAGCCGTCATCCATCCTCCAACCCTCTCCAGACACTCACACAGGACCTTCACCGCCTTCACTGGTTCTGATTTGAAAGAGAGGTAGAGCTGGGTGTTAATGTTGCGAGCCCCTCCAACTTGTGCTCGGGTTTTATATGTATGTAAATAAAACCATAAATCATAAACAGATAGGTAGCCGTGTTGGTCTGCCATAGTCAAAATAGGGTGGTGGGAGTCGTTAAGAGTCGTCAACAGGCTCATCTCAGCTATCTGCCAATCTCCCATTCCCACTACCCTTCTGAGTAATACCCCTCCCCACCCTCTCACTATATAGAAGGATCTGGCAACTTCTGTTTCAGTGTATCTGAAGAAGTGTGCATGCACACGAAAGCTCATACCAAGAACTAACTTAGTTGGTCTTTAAGGTGCTACTGGAAGGAATTTTTTTTATTATAAATCATAAAGACACTGCAGACTCCGCTGAGCTCCAATGCAAGGAAACCAAACCTTGGGTAAGTGTTGGGAACCCCTGGAGTCTCTTGCTAAGCAGAGATTGAGGTAGCATAAGGCTCTGAACACACTCCTGGAAACATATGTATGAGCAATATCCCATTGCCTTCCTAGGGGTGTTCCTTGAGCCTTTTGACGGAGAAGCAGGAGGAGGAATTCAGCTCTGCTGACCCACCTCTGGGCTGGAAGGGTCTCGCTGACCTCACATTCCTGGCTGCTGAGTTATGTCCTCTCACTGACAGTGGGTAAATATTTTCCCTGGCAGCCAACCCTCCCTTGCAAGCCTGGCTTGGGAATGTCCCCTCCCCCCTCAGACGTTGCTGGAGGAGTCTTGGTTGCCTCTAAGGAGATGGCAGCTGATAAAGGGGTGCCAAAGAGCACCACCCTCCTCCTGCAGGAGCCGCCCCCCAAAAAAAAATTCCAAATATTGTAATTAGGATTACAAATTGGTAAACAAATTTCTGTCACTGCAGATGGTGACAGCAGTCACAGAATTAAAAGACGCCTGCTTCTTGGGAGAAAAGCAATGACAAACCTAGACAGCATCTTAAAAAGCAGAGACATCACTTTGCCGACAAAGGTCCCTATAGTTCAAGCTATGGATTTCCCAGTAGTGATGTATGGAAGTGAGAGCTTGACCAGAAAGAAGGCTGATCGCCGAAGAATGGAGGCTTTTGAATTCTGGTGCTGGAGGAGACTCTTGAGAGTCCCATGGACTGCAAGAAGATCAAACCTCTCCATTCTGAAGGAAATCAGCCCTGAGTGCTCACTGGAAGGACAGATCCTGAAACTGAGGCTCCAAGACTTTGGCCACCTCATGAGAAGAGAAGACTCCCTGGAAAAGACCCTGATGTTGGGAAAGATGGAGGGCTTAAGGAGAAGGGGACGACAGAGGACGAGATGGTGGGACAGTGCTCTCGAAACTACCAGCATGAGTTTGACTAAACTGCGGGAAGCAGTGGAAGACAGGAGTGCCTGGCGTGCTCTGGTCCAGGGGGTCACGGAGAGTCGGACACGACTAAATGACTAAACAACAACAACAATATATATATGATGCTTTCAGTTCCAAAGTTCAGAATGCTCTCCTGGAAGAGAGAGTGCCTTAGATTCTGGAGATGCCTGTACAGAAAACACACCTTGCCCCTTATCAGAGAGGAATGCAAAGAGTTTCCAAGTGATGGTGGGGGAGAGAGAGAGAGAGTTTCATTCCTTCATTCTCCCTGCCAGCCTCCCTGCCCAGTGGAATGCAGTTTATAAATCATGGAGCTGTAGAATTGGAAGGTACCCAGAAAATTCATCTAGTCCAACCCCCTGGTTTGCAGGGGGGCAGCAGCCTTCCCCGATCTAGCACCCTCCAGGTGCGTTGGACTACAACTCCCGTGGGCACCCAGAGAGCACTGGCTTTCGGGAGGTTGATGCTTCCACTGGCACTTCCTCTCCTCTCCTGCCACTTGTGACTTCCTGCTCTGGTTCCTTCATATCACATGCCGCTGGTGGGGGGCTTGTAGGGGGGAGGCTGACTCAGCTGGCTTCACGTGCTGACCTTGCTGAAACCAGCAGCGGGTCGAAAGAGCTCCCAGTTCCTGCACGTGGGAAGCGTGAAGATCTGATAATCTGCTCAGTTTCTTTTCCTGATAATGCAACATCTACTTCCTCTGGAGGAAAGTGAAAGAATGCGCTGAGTCCAGCAAAGCGCAGAGACCAAAGACCTGAATGGCAGAAAAAATGGGTGGAACCTTGAGATCAGTTTTGGTTCTTTGACTATGGTTGCCAGACTTCCCCGTTTCCCGGGGACTGTCCCCGGATTTACAAACCTGTCCCCGGACAAAATCCGTCTCCGGAATATCCCCGGATTTCATTTAATGTCCCCGGATTTATATTTTAAGTGTTGTAGATTTATTAGTAGGGAATGAATGTTGCGTGATTGGTTCAATGGCACAAGACACATAATATGGTATCCAGTATACCTGAAGGAGCATCTCCACCTCCATTGTTCTGCCTGGACACTGAGGTCCAGCGCTGAGGGCCTTCTGGTTGTTCCCTCGCTGGGAGAAGCCAAGTTACAGGGAACCAGGCAGAGGGTCTTCTCGGCGCCCGCCCAGTGGAATGCCCTCCCACCAGATGTAAAAGAGAAGAACAACTACCAGACTTTTATAAGACATCTGAAGACAGCCCTGTTTAGGGAAGCTTTTAACGTTTGATGCATTATGGTACTTTAATATTTTGTTGAAAGCCGCCCAGAGTGGCTGGGGAAGCCCAGCCAGATGGGCTGGGTATAAATAATAAATTATTATTATTATTATTATTATTATTATTATTATTATTATTATTATTATTATATTATTATTATTATTATTATTATTATTATTATTATTATTATTATCCTGTGGTTTCCAGCAACTAGCATTGTGAAACACTGCTGCCTCCAACTGTTGTGGCAGAGCTCAGCCATCATGCCTAGTAGCAGGGGTTTTTTCCCAGGAGGAACTCAGTTCTGGCACCTCTCAGGTGGTTCTGGAGTCTCTTAAGTGGGTTCCATTGCCATTCTAAGAGAAAGAGGGAGGCGTTCATGGTGAGATCTGGCACCTCTTTTTCTTTTTAAAAAAAGATTGCACTGACTAGCCGCTAACCCCTCTACTCCTCCGTGAACTTAGACAATCCTCTTCCAAAGCTATCCAGGTTGGTGGCCAGCCCTGTGAGAAGGAATTCCTTTTTTTTTTTTAAAGAGAAGAATAATACTTTATTTAGAATTCAACAATAACAAAGGGGAAAAAACCACAGTAATTGTTACATCAATTCATTACAATTCACTGATTTTAACAATATATAAATAGTTTACACAACATCACTTTAGACTTACTGGAAGTTTTCATATTATACTTTTATCTCTTTATTCCTTCGTAACAAATCAAAAAGAGAAAGACCAAGAAAGGAGGCGCACCAAAAAAAAAAGAAAGAAAGAAAAGAGAAAAGGAAGAAGAAAAAGGGGAGGGAAACGGGGGGGGGAGAGAGAAAGAAGGGGGAAAGAAAAAAAGAAAAAAAATAAACACATTTGACTTCCAATTCGACTCACTGTATTATTATTTCTACTAGTTTTTCACACACAGTTCCAAATTATTGTATTGCCCTGTGGGAGGGAATTCCGTGGATTATGCACCACGTGGAGAAGCAGTGGTCTTCTGGGTTTTCGTAGGGGGGGGGGCTCTCCCGATCCTATTTGAAGATACCATCGGAGACTGAAGACCTGGGAAATTCTACATGCGGCAAAGATGCCCTGCCCTGGATAAAATCTTGATATGGAATTATGAAAACACTGATGAGAGATGAGAGGCAGGACTGTGATTTGGAAAATGCTTCGGAATTCAGACCGTAGGAAGTCGTAAAATTAAGATATAATTTGGGAGACAATTGGACTCTTTTTTATTTTAGTTTTTCATTTTTATTGGATTTGACATGTTAATTGGATGTTCTTATTGGAAAATTAATAAACGCTCTAACAAAAACAAAAAAATGTTCTGCCACTGCAACACTTGAGAAACTGAGGCAATGGGTTTTATTTCTGCATTACACTGTTAAAGGAAGTTCAAAGCAGGACAAGGAAAAGAACCCAAGGAATATATCAACAACAAAAACCAGCAACAGAAATTGATTTCAATACACCGTAAGCCTAGGGACACAGGCCCAAGCTTGGGAATACTAGCTGAGTGGGCCAGCGGTGTGACTTGCTATAAGCATCATATCTCTCAGCAGAATCTTCTGCAAAGCCATCAAGAGGATGGTGCTCTTGCCTTCATCTTTGAATGCTTCCCATTTGGTGGGTCTGCCGTGGGAAACAGGATGACCCTTTGGCCTGATGCAGCTGCAGGGTCCTTCTTATCTGGTCAACGAAGCCCCCGTAGAAGGGAGGATTATGTTTAATCTGTAACTTAAGTACATCCCTAACTCTCTCTGTGTGACAGCAGCCAGCTGAGAACAGCTTCTGCGGAATTGCATAACCCCAAAACTCCTAGTTTCCTTGCAGTTCCTTCTGTTGTTCCTCCCAGGGTTTGACTTGAGAAGCTGTTTATCATTCTTGCTGCTCTCTGGATCCTTTCCAACTTGTCACCCACATCCATCTTGAACTGCAGTGCCCAGCACTGAACCCAGAAGGCTGTTCCCTTCTTCTTCTTCCTCCTCCTCCTCCTACCTCCCTCCCAAGATGTCTCATCAGCGCTGAACGATGAGCATTTTAAGTGATTGGGCCCAGAATGAAAACAGCTGACACAATGGGGGACTTCCCAAAAAGGGGAGGCAGATAAAGCTGTTCCAGACCAGAAGTTCTGCATTCTCCTGGACCGCTTTGTCCTTGAGGTCCAGCATCCCGTTGAGAAGGCCAGAAGCAGCATCGCTCCATTGTGTGTGGCAGAGAGTTCCAAGGGACCGTGGAGATCTGTTGCAGGAGGAGCTGCTCTCTGGGAAAAGGCAAGGCAGACCCGTTTCAATCATGTTACTGGTTGTTGTTGTTGTTGTTGTTGTTGTGCTTATTTTGTACTTGGTAGCCACCTTGAGCATTACTGATTATTTGAGAGTATGCAGAGTTGGGAAAGGTTTGGAAAAGGCTATGAAGCAGCTCCGCTACGAAGGAAGATTGCAGCGTTTGGGACATTTTAGTTTAGAGGGAAACTGAGTAAGAGGTTACACGATGGAAGTTTAGAGAATTCTGCATGGCGTAGAGAAAGTGGATTGGGAAAAGCTTTTCTCCGTCTCATAACACTTGCAGACATCCAGTGAAACTGTGGAGTGGAAGATTTGGGACAGATAACACAAGAACAGGGCCTTTTCTGCAGTGGCTCCCCGTCTGTGGAATGCTCTCCCCAGGAAAGTTCGCCTGGCACCTTCATGATATACCTTTAGGTGCCAGGCAAAAGCGTTCCTCAGGAACCAGGCCTTGGGCTGACTGACATCCAATGCCCTTTTAAAATGTGCTGGGGAACGGGGAATTCTTGGGTTGTCTTTGTTTTTATTATGTTTTTTGTGTTTCTACATTGTGATTTTGTGTTGTAAGCACCCTCTCTGAGAGCTGTGGGTAAAGGGCAGCATACAAATCACCATCACCATCATCACAACAACTTATTCATGCAGCACAGAGTTGAATTATGGCACTTGCTCCCACAAAGGCACGTCAACCCCATGGGGCTGAGGCCTCTACAACCCACCCCCAATATCTGCTGGGACAGGGCTAAGCCCCCCACCAATCTTTTTTATATACAGAGAAAATCTTTATTAATTTTCACATAGACAAATGTACGTAACATATAATACAAAAGACGATACAAATGGAAAAAGAGTAAGAAAAGACAGAAAAACAAACATAAACAAATGCAATATATTACACTTACATAACAAATTAAAATAGTAACTTCCAATAATTCTCATTATACTACTTATATTATCTGTATTCCTTGCAGAGATTCGTATTATTTTATTTTGTATATAGATATATAAAATCCACTATTATATTTTAGATAATTCTTGGTTAACAGTATCACTCTATTTCTGCAAGCATCTTATTGTTTGTACTGTACATTTTCAAGTATTCTTTAAATATTTTCCATTCCCTAAATACCTTTTGGTTTGACATTCCTCTAATTTTTCCAGTCGATTTTGCTAGTTGCAGGTATTCTATCGTAATAATTTGCCACTCTGTAATCGTTGATAAGATTTCATTTTTTTTCCAATTTCTTGCCACTATTATTCTGGCACCAACTTTGGAGAGGCCTGGCGGAATGTCGCCCTGGGCTGCACTACATTGGGAGACGTGACCTCACCCCCCAGCGCCATGTTGGGCTCAACTCAGCGCCTGTGCTCCCATAGGGGGCAGGGGCAGCCCCCAACATGGATGGCTTTAAAAGAGGATTAGACAATTTAATGAGGAGAGGGCTATCCATGGTTACTAGCCAGGATCCCTATGCGCTGCCTCCATGGTTGGTGGTAGTGAATGCCAGTGGCTGGAAACACCGGGATGAGAGAGTTGCTCTTGCGTTCGAATCCTGCTTGCAGGCTTCCCCCAGAATAGAATAGAATTTGTTATTTATACCCCGCCCATCTGGCTGGGATTCCCCAGCCACTCTGGGCGGCTTCCAACAGAGTATTAAAATGCAGTAGCCTGTTAAACATTAAAAGCTTCCCTAAAGAGGGCTGCCTTCAGATGTCTTCTAAAAGTCTGGTAGTTGTTGTTCTCTTTGACATCTGGTGGGAGGGCGTTCCACAGGGTGGGTGCCACCACTGAGAAGGCCCTCTGCCTGGTTCCCTGTAACTTGGCTTCTCACAGGGAGGGAACCGCCAGAAGGCCCTCAGCACTGGACCTCAGTGTCCGGGCTGAACGATGGGGGTGGAGACGCTCCTTCAGGTCTACTGGGCCTTTGAGGCCATTTAGGGCTTTCAAGGTCAGCACCAACACTTTGAATTGTGCTTGGAAACATACTGAGAGCCAATGTAGGTATTTCAGGACCGGTGTTATGTGGGCTCAGCGGCCACTCCCAGTCACCAGTCTAGCTGCCGCATTCTGGATTAGTTGCAGTTTCCGGGTCAGCTTCAAAGGTAGCCCCATGTAGAGCGCATTGCAGTAGTCCAAGCGGGAGATAACTAGCGCATGCACCACTCTGGCAAGACAGTCTGCAGGCAGGAAGGGTCTCAGCTTGCGTACCAGGTGGAGCTGGTAGACAGCTGTCCTGGACACAGAATTGACCTGCCCCTCCATGGAGAGCTGTGAGTCCAAAATGACTCCCAGGCTGCACGCCTCTCTCTCCCTCCCTCCCTCTCTCACAGAGAGAGAGAGAGAGAGAGAGAGAGAGAGAGAGAGCCATGTCAATCTATTCGGCTCAATCAAAGCTTGTTATGTTCCATCAGATGCTACAAAATTCCCAAGTGGAAATGGAAAAACATTTAAAAGCTTGAATGATGGATAGGCAAGGAGGACTTGATCCCATATCACCCACATCCCATTTTCCTCCCACGAGATCACAAAGCAGCCTTTTGGACTCACTGAAGTAGGTTGGGCTGAGAGAGAGTGCAACAAGGCCACTTGGTGCTTCAAAACAAAGCAGGGAGACTCATGAAGGTCTCCCTCTGGTCCATGTCCAACACTTTCCACTTCTATCCTTCTGAAGGGGGGAGAAAATCCAGACACACAGAGAGAAACCAGTTTTCAGTGTTCTGGATTAGGGTACCTGGGGGAGAAGTTATTGTTACACACCGCCCCTGGCAGCAAGCACTATTTTTCACTTTAAAATACAGCATTAAAGGTAAAGGGACCCCTGACCATTAGTTCCAGTTGTGGCCAACTCTGGGGTTGCGGCGCTCATCTCGCTTTATTGGCCAAGGGAGCTGGCATACAGCTTCCGGGTCATGTGGCCAGCATGACTAAGCCACTTCTGGCAAAGCAGAGCAGCACACGGAAACACCGTTTACCTTCCCGCCAGAGTGGTACCTATTTATCTACTTGCACTTTGACGTGCTTTTGAACTGCTAGGTTGACAGAGCAGGGACCGAGCAACGGGAGCTCATTCCGTCACGGGGATTTGAGCTGCCGACCTTCTGATTGGCAAGTCCTAGGCTCTGTGGTTTAACCCACAGTGCCACCCGCATCCCTAAAATACAGTATTAGAGAGCTTGTATTCTTTAGTGGTTAGTGGGTCAGGCTAGGACCTGGGAGATCAGGGTTCAAATCTCCACTCAACCACAAAGCTCACTGAGTGGCCAGGGATCAGACAGAGTTTCTTGGCCTAACTCACCTCACAGGCTTGTTGTGATGATAAAATGGGATGGAAGAGGGAGAGAACCATGAATGTGACTTTGAACTCCTTGTAGGAAAAGTGTGATATATTCTGCCAACAGAGATTTAGCAGGCACCTTCTGTTTTAAAACTGAAACGCCTGCTGATTTTTTTTTCTATTCCGACAGCCAATTAAGAATACATCTTTCCATAATGGTTAACTGAGGTGCATTTTTAACTTTAACTATATATATATATATATATATATATATATATATATATATATATATATATGCAGGTTTTGGTGTCTTCGGGTGTCTTCCCGTGTAAGAGTCGGGGTGTCTGTGCGACGTTTCGACGAGGTCTCACTCGTCATCTTCAGGCTGGTGCTTTCGGCTTCTTGTTAAGAAGCCGAAAGCACCAGCCTGAAGATGACGAGTGAGACCTCGTCGAAACGTCGCACAGACACCCCGACTCTTACACGGGAAGACACCCGAAGACACCAAAACCTGCATTCCTGTACCCGTGAAAATCTACGAAAGCATATATATATATATATATATATATTGAATGGTTTTATGCATTTCACCTTGATTTTAAAAAATGAAATAACTACTTTTAAATAAATAAGTAATAAACACATGTCAGAATAAATAAATCCATTTGAACAACATCAAAAACTCTCCTGAAATGTGAACCCTGATTTCCCAGTGTAGGGCTTCAGCAATAAAGATTATCGTATCGTATCGTATCTAGGCAGTGGTTTCAACTAGATGACTCTAGTCCAACACTACACTTCTAGGATTCCAACTGTTGCCACATAGCTCTGTTGGCTCCCACAGTGGCATATTAAAAAATAATGAATAACTGTTGACCTGGGCCTGACTAGCAGAAGTGCAAAACTATTCCCCCTCCTGTTACGGTTTTAGTGACGCACTACGGGCTGGGAAGGTCTATCAAAACCCAGCGACATCTGGGCATTTGCCTGAGCATCCCACTCAGACCTCCAAGTAGCAAGTGGACCTGGGCGTTTTTTCAGCCAGAACTTGCTGTACCTCTCAGGTGGGTGCCATTGCAATTATAAGAGAACAAGGGAGGCGTTCGTGGTGAGTTCCAGCACTTCTTTTTCTAGAAAAATAGCACTGGGGACATCTATCAGGGAGAAGAGGAAGGGGAGCGTTGCTCTCCATCTCCCGTTCGAAACGTCACTTCTGTTTCCTGAACTCAGCCCTTGGCAGCAGCTTCCAAATGAGTTTCGTTTCTTCCGATCAGCCTCACCCATCTGACCCCAGAGCCCAAGTTCCTCTGCTCGCAGCAACAGGGCCTGACCAAGGCATGCAGAGTGGGGCTGTCTCTGATGGGCTCTGAAATCCAAAATCTGGATTAATGGTTTCAGTTTCCTTTGAGCAACCAACAGCCAATGGCCATTAACATCTGCGCGCGTGTGTGCACACACACACACACGTGCCTTTTCCATGCAGAAGTCTATCTCTGGTCCTAAAAGGATTGACGCTGGAAGGCAATTGTCATTGTCCCATACAGAACAACGAAATTGAGAAATCTGCATAAGACATTCAAAAACCAACAAGCCTGCTATCCCAACCATCCCAACCTGGTTAGCCCCCTAAAAACTCTGATACCCCATCATTAAATACAATATACTCCCATAGAGACTCCTTACACTGCATTTAAAACCAAAATCACATTTGGATAGAAACTGTTTCTCAGGCGGCTAGTCCTAGTCTTTATAACCCTGGACCTTCTTCCAGAAGGCAGAAGCTGAAAGAGATCATTTCCGGGGTGCACACTGTTGTTGTTGTGTAGTCATTTAGTCGTGTCCGACTCTTCGTGACCCCCTGGACCAGAGCACGCCAGGCACTCCTGTCTTCCACTGCCTCCCGCAGTTAGCTGCTAGCTAGGTGGGTGAGCTGAGCTGGAAGAAGGCAGGAAGCTATAGACCCAGAGACCTGCTTGCTCCGTGCAGGATCCAAAGCTGTGACTAATGAAGAGGCAAGATATTTTAAGGTGTTGTTGCTGCAAGCCCCTCTGTCCTATGCTCAGGTTGCATATATAGACAGCCTCCAAGTGTCTCTATTTTCCAAGGACAGTTCCGGATTTACATAAGCCATCCTCATTTCTGATTTGATCCTGGAATGACCTGCTTAGGACAATCCTGTTTTCATTGGAGAAATGTTGGAGGCTATGTAAGACCGGAAGGAAATCAGCCCTGAGCGCTCACTGGAAGGACAGATCGTGAAGCTGAGGCTCCAATACTTTGGCCACCTCATGAGAAGAGAAGACTCCCTGGAAAAGACCCTGATGTTGGGAAAAATGGAGGGCACAAGGAGAAGGGGACGACAGAGAACAGCCTCCACTAGGCAAGTGCCTGGAACCCCTGGTGTCTCTAACCGCTCAGAGACTGGGGTGGCATGTGACGTTATTATTGCTGCTGTCGTTGTTGTTGACAGATTTTACAAACAGGGCAGTCCCTGCCTGCAGGCTTGCAGTCTCCTGGGCACGACTCAAAAGGGCAGTGCTGACATCGCCTTCATCATTGCAACAAAAACAACAATTCAGCTCCATTTGGTACGCAGGATGAGACCCTACCTGCCTGCAGACTGTCTCGCCAGAGTGGTGCATGCTCTAGTTATCTCTCGCTTGGACTACTGCCATGCGCTCTACGTGGGGCTACCTTTGAAGGTGACCCGGAAACTGCAATTAATCCAGAATGCGGCAGCTAGACTGGTGACTGGGAGCGGCCGCCGAGACCACATAACACCGGTCCTGAAAGACCTACACTGGCTCCCAGTGCGTTTCCAAGCCCAATTCAAAGTGTTGGTGCTGACCTTGAAAGCCCTAAACAGCCTCGGTCCAGTATACCTGAAGGAGCGTCTCCAACCCCCATCGTTCTGCCCAGACACTGAGGTCCAGTGCTGAGGTCCTTCTGGTGGTTCCCTTGCTGCGAGAAGCCAAGTTACAGGGAACCAGGCAGAGGGCCTTCTTGGTAGTGGCACCCGCCCTGTGGAACGCCCTCCCACCAGATGTCAAAGAGAAAAACAACTACCAGACTTTTAGAAGGCATCTGAAGGCAGCCCTGTTTAGGGAAGCTTTTAATGTTTAATAGACTAATGTATTTTAATATTTTGTTGGAAGCCGCCCAGAGTGGCCAGGAAAACCCAGCCAGATGGGTGGGGTATAAATAATAAATTATTATTATTATTATTATTATTATTATTATTATTATTATTATTATTATTATTATTCAGCACATTGAGAGAGCGCATAGCTCAGAGACTGAGCACATGCATTGCACAAAGAAGGTCCCAGGTTCAGCGTTTGGCGTTTCCCCCTGAAACAGGGACAGGGAACCTGAAGGCTTCGAGATGCTCATAGACCCCAGCTCCCACCAGCCCCAATTGCAGGGAATGATGGGAGTTGTAGTCCAACAGCATCTGGTGGGCCACAGGCATTCCACATTCCGTGGCCCATTTGGTCAAAGGTGTGCTCATCTTTTGGGCAGTCTTGAATCTAACTGTGAACTTTGCTTTGCTTCCCCCTCCAGGAATTTGCCCTTGAATCAGCCGCTCCCACCGGCTATGGCTTTGCCCTTCTTCCTTTTTGCATTCTCCAGTTATGTCGCCCAAGGTATGTTTGCTAAATACTAAACCTGATTGCTGAAATGTAGCCTTATTAGACTTTACCGATTGGTAGGGTGAGCGTTGCTCCCAGAACAGGGAGGAAGGCGTCAAATGACACCGAGGTTGATTCAGAGAAAGAGTTTATTCTGCTCTCCGGGTAGCAGAAGGCACTTGCGTGGTCAGTTCACAGCAAGTCCAAAGAAATGAGAGATTTCATGCAGTATATATATCCTCCAGGCACCCTCTCCCCCCTTCCCCAGGAATCCAAACACGTCAGCTTATACATGTAAGTTGACATCACAGATGTTCCTGCTCGTGTACTCTTAACCATAAAAGGGTTTCCTGTTCCTGTGCTCTTGACCATAAAAGGGTGTTCCAGTTCCTGTATTCCTTATCGTGGGGTAAGAAGGTCACCAATTCTAAGAGTCCTCCTGGCGCCGTTCCCGGGGGGGGGGCTGACAAGGTCTGTGCGTCACTGTGGTCAGGAAGTAAGATAAGACCCAGACGTGCCATCCCTGCTCCACTGGAACTGGCAAGGCCATCCATTGCCGTCACGGACTGATAAAGGAGAGGGCTTTGAGCACTTGTTTATACAGCTGGCTTTCTGTTTATACATTGACTCAAGAGCTCAAGTTAATGCATTTTAGAAATGCTCCCTTGGAGGAGGAAAAATGAGGATTTTGGGTCCCGTTTCAGACTGACTGCACAGAACCCGTTCCTTCCCCCTTCAGTAACAAGTCCTTTCAGGGGGAAAGGTGGGATATAAATAAATAATAATAATTCCTATTGCAGCCTTTGGTTCCTGGGCTGTCACGACCCCCGAACATTTGTGGAGCGTCAAAGACTCCTGCGTCGTCATCCCGTGCACCTTCAGCTACCCCAGCAACGTCGAAATCCCAAATGGCATCACGGCCATTTGGTACAAAGATAACGCAGGGCAGAAGGCTTTGGTTTACCACTCAGCAACTCCTGGTAGCGTTGAGGGTGGGTTTCAAGGACGCACAGAGCTGCTGGGAGACCCCCTCCAGCGCAACTGCACCTTGCTCCTGAGGGGTGTGACAACCGCAGATGCTGGCAAGTACACTTTCCGGTTCGAAATCAGCGAGGGGAACCGCTGGTCCGATCAAAAGGGGGTTGTTTTAACCATCACCGGTAAGTAACCAGACACTCCCTGCCCACAAAAGTCTGCTTTGTGATGCATCCCGATCTCTCGACTGTTTTTGCTAAGCCTACCCGTCCTCAGGACTTAAGCCAGCCTTCTTCATCCTGCTGCCTTCCAGATGTTTCCTGCTTGGCAGGGGGTTGGACTCGATGGCCCTTGTGGTCTCTGCCAACTCTATGATTCTATGATTCTATTCTATGATTCTATGTTTTGAACTACAACTCCCATCAGACAGGGAGCTGGAGTGCAAAACATCTGGAGGGCAAAGCTTGGCTTAAAACAACTGAATGTTGCTGTTTAGTCGTTTAGTCGTGTCCGCCTCTTCATGACCCCATGGACCAGAGCACAACAGGCACTCCTGTCTTCCACTGCCTCCCGCAGTTTGGTCAAAGTCATGCTGGTAGCTTCGAGAACACGGTCCCACCATCTCGTCCTCTGTCATCCCCTTCTCCTTGTGCCCTCCATCTTTCCCAACATCAGGATCTTTTCCAGGGATTCTTCTCATGAGGTGGCCAAAGTCTTGGAGCCTCAGCTTCAGGATCTGTCCTTCCAGTGAGCACTCAGGGCTGATTTCCTTCAGAATGGAGAGGTTTGATCTTCTTGCAGTCCATGGGACTCTCAAGCGTCTCCTCCAGCACCAGAATTCAAAAGCATCAATTCTTCAGTGATCAGCCTTCTTTATGGTCCAGCTTTCACTTCCATACATCACTACTGGGAAAACCAGAGCTTTAACAATACAGACCTTTGTTGGCAAGGTGATGTCTCTGCTTTTTAAGATGCTGTCTAGGTTTGTCATTGCTTTTCTCCCAAGAAGCAGGCGTCTTTTAATTTCGTGGCTGCTGTCACCATCTGCAGTAATCATGGAGACCAAGAAAGTAAAATCTCTCACCGCCTCCATTTCTTCCCCTTCTATTTGCCAGAAGGTGATGGGATCAGTGGCCATGATCTTCGTTTTTTTGATGTTGAGCTTCAGACCATATTTTGTGCTCTCCTCTTTCACCCTCATTTAAAAGTTTTTTTAACTTTAAACAACTGAATGGAAGCTACTAAATTAGGAAAGGCTGCGCCCCACTGTATCAAGCTGGAAAAACCCCTCTGCTGTTTAACCAAGCCATTTATAGAATCATAGAGACATCTAGTCCAACAAACTGCAGTGCAGAAATATGTGGTTTGCCCTTACGGGGATCAAACCCATGACCTTGGCTTTATCAGCACCACGCTCTAACCAACTGAGCCACCTGCAGGCCATT
Organism: Podarcis vaucheri; assembly: GCF_965113315.1. Lineage (NCBI taxonomy): Eukaryota > Metazoa > Chordata > Lepidosauria > Squamata > Lacertidae > Podarcis > Podarcis vaucheri. Next base: position 2,611,667 of record NC_138767.1, on the reverse strand, counting down.
ATCATCAGGGATTTGTGATGGAGTGAAGGCTGTTCACTAACTGTGGTTGGCTGAGCTGCTCTGAGGTCACAGAGAGGCAGGGCAGGCTGAAGGACCTGGCTGTGATTGGCTGGACTGCTTTGACCTAAAGCACGGTTGGCCAAATTCTTTTCCAACATGAGGGCCGTATTGATAGTCAGGGCCACATGCCAGGGATGGGCACAGCCAATATATCTGTTTGTGCATGAGTGTGTACACCCACACTGCATGCAGCACACATGTGAGATGCACACAGATACACTCGCCACTAGGGATGGCAACAAAAGTGAACAAAAGAGCAAGCCGAGCTCATTTCAGGGGTTGCATTAGATGACCTCAGGGTTCCTTCCAACTCTACAATTCTATAAGCACAGTCTGATCACAAGCGGGGAGAGATCTGTTGTGCTCAGATTCTGCTGCCAGGCTTCCCATGGAAATCTGGGTGGCCTCTGTGATGAGGTGGGCCGATGGCCTGACCCTGCTGCAGGTCTCTTCCTGTGGGATATATTGATTAATATTATCCTTCCTAACTTCTGTTAGCAAGTTTCTTCACTTTGTTGTTTATTCGTTTAGTTGTGTCCAACTCTTCGTAGCCCCCTGGACCAGAGCACGCCAGGCCCTCCTGTCTTCCACTGCCTCCCGCAGTTTGGTCAAACTCATGCTGGTAGCTTCGAGAACACTGTCCCACCATCTCGTCCTCTGTCATCCCCTTCTCCTTGTGCCCTCCATCTTTCCCAACATCAGGATCTTTTCCACGGAGTCTTCTCTTCTCATGAGGTGGCCAAAGTCTTGGAGCCTCAGCTTCACGATCTGTCCTTCCAGTGAGCACTCAGGGCTGATTTCCTTCAGAATGGAGAGGTTTGATCTTCTTGCAGTCCATGGGACTCTCAAGAGTCTCCTCCAGCACCAGAATTCAAAAGCATCAATTCTTCCGCAATCAGCCTTCTTTATGGTCCAGCTCTCACTTCCATACATTTCCCTACTACTCAGCAGCGAGCTGGTTGCAGACTCGTTAGAGAGACAATAAGCAATTCAAACTGGCTTGTCCAGATTGAAATACAGTGGTACCTCTAGTTACAAATTTAATTCGTTCCGGAAGTCCGTTCTTAAGCCAAAGCGTTCTTAAACCAAGGTGTGCTTTCCCATAGCAGCGGGGGACTCAATTTACAAATGGAACACACTCAAGAGGAAGCGAAACATGTTCTCATTCCAAGGCAAAGTTCACAAACCAAAACACCTACGTCTGGGTTTACAGCGTTCTTAATCCAAGTTGTTCATAAACCAAGCTGTTCTTAAACCAAGGTACCACTGTTCTGGGGACGATACGATACGATATGATATCTTTATTGTCATTGTCCCGTACAGAACAATGAAACTGAAAAATCTACATAAGACATTCAAAAACCCCTAAAAACTCTGAAACCCCATTTTAAAATACAATTATCACTCTATCTTGCATCTCCCAGTACCAAATACAACTCTGAACGGCATGATGCAAAGCCAAAAACCACTAGCAGATCCCCAAGCAGCTTCCTGACTAAAGATGTAAGATTTAACAGAAATACAGTGGTACCGCTGGTTACGAACTTAATTCGTTCCGGAGGTCCGTTCTTATGCTGAAACCGTTCTTATCCTGAGGCGCGCTTTCGCTAATGGGGCCTCCGGCACGCGATTTCCATTTGCATCCTGGGGCAAAGTTTGCAAATAGGAGCAGCTACTTCCGAGTTAGAGGAGCTCGTAACCTGAAGTGTTCGTAATCAGAGATACCACTGTATGTTCTATTATTCCTAGTAAGACCCCTTTGATCCCTCCTAAAAGAATAAAGACACAACAGTCTTATTCAAAAGTAACAAAAAGAAGTTTTACTCGCAATCAGGTGATCCCTGAAGGCAGGCTTTAGGCTTAAATTTACAAATACTGTATGTACAAACAGGTTTACCCCATATAGGTGAAACCAGGTGAAGCAGGAAGCATGCAGGACGAAAAAGAAGGAAGAGACAGGGAGGTGGCTATGTGACTTGGCTTTCTACCAGGTTTGGAAAGGTCATGCCCACCTACTAGTCACATGCAAAAGGAAGGATGCTCCAGGCCAGGTGGAACAGGAAGTTCAACTGGCTGGACCAACATTCCCCTGCATGTTCACTCTAGGCAAGCAGGAGATGTTGTACTTGACTGCTCCAGAGGATTACATCCCACACTTCCAACACGTTTATGTTCAATTGTGTGTTTAGAATGGAAGGGAGGTTGGGTGTCCAGACTCGGCAGTTAAAGAAACGTGGACATTGTTGAGGAGGTTCGTAGGAGAGGCTGAGCCAGCACAAACCAGGAACTGAGCAGGAAAATGAAACAGTCCATTGCACGTTGTGGATTTTTGACGGCAGTGTGATGCCTTTCATGGGCACCAGAGGAAGTGCAGGCAGGCGCCCTGGCGCCCGTGGGCACTGCGTTGGCGACCCCTGATCTAGTGGTGCTTCTTATCTCCCTTCCCATTCAGACCATCCCTTTCTTTTCTTTCTTTCTTTCTTTCTTCTTTTTTTTATTAAAGATTTTCTTGACTTACAGAAGTATGTGTAATGTCTCTCGTATTTTATCCATGTAACATTTTTACAAATCAGTTTCATTTGTTGAGACATTAGGAAGAAAAGGGGTGGGAAGATGAGTGGGGGTGGGGTCGGGTGGGGATGTTCCTACTTTCAGCAGCCAGAAACACCATAACCAGACACTGGAGAGACCTGTCAGGAGTAAGCATGGACCAATGGTACTAAATATTATGGGAAACAGCCCTACTAGAAAAAATAAACAAACTGAAACTGACACGGGGACAAACAGAAGAAGACGCCTTCACCCCGGTATGGCTCCCCTTTATCACATACACAGCCCAACAAGACAATGATAATAATCCACCAACGGCATACAAATCAATATGGCTAACCTGATCCAAAACACCCACCCACCCCACTCACACATGAAAACAAAGACCACCACAGCCAACCACAAATGAACAGCCACACCCTGGGCCAACCCCAACCTCTCTCACCACCAAAGGAACAAAAGTAAACAGCAGAGAACCTACACGAGCAACGCTGATACCAAACCCTACATACATTAAGCAAAACAGACCATCCTTTTCTATTCCCTTTTGTTTAACCAGGTTGGGGTGTCTACTTCCAGCTGATTCTCTTCCCATCATCAGCTTCCCCTCAGTGATAACCATTCACCGAGTTTATGCACAAATTTGTCCTCCCAGCCCAGTGTACACCCAGAACACAGGCACTCTGCTTGGTTCCTCATTCTATCTTTAGCCCAGGCATTTCTCAGGCTGTTCCTCCAACAAACAACAAAACAAAAAAACTTGAGAGCAGCTAATTAGAGCTGAAATCTGAAACTTAAGCATATTTGCAATGGAAAGCCTGTGTCCCATATTCAAAAACAGAGGATATAAGAGCCGAGCTTCACTTCTGCTTGTGCATTTCTAACTGCTTTTAGCCTGTGATGTCTTCCTTAGGTCACCTTCCAAACAACCTGTTTACAAACACTCCAAGGGACAATCCTGGATTTACGGAAGCCGTCCTGGTTTCTGATTTGATCCCAGAATGTCCTGCTTTTCCTTTGTTGTTGTTGTTTAGTCATGTCCACCTCTTCATGACCCCCTGGACCAGAGCACGCCAGGCCCTCCTGTCTTCCACTGCCTCCCGCAGTTTGGTCAAACTCATGCTGGTAGCTCCAAGAACACTGTCCCACCATCTCATCCTCCGTCATCCCCTTCTCCTTGCGCCCTCCATCTTTCCCAACTTCAGGGTCTTTTCCAGGGAGTCTTCTCTTCTCATGAGGTGGCCAAAATCTTGGAGCCTCAGCTTCAGGATCTGTCCTTCCAGTGAGCACTCAGGGCTGGTTTCCTTCAGAATGGATCGGTTTGATCTTCTTGCAGTCCATGGGACTCTCTAGAGTCTCCTCCAGCACCAGAATTCAAAAGCATCAACTCTTCCACGATCAGCCTTCTTTATGGTCCAGCTCTCACTTCCATACATCACTACTGGGAAAACCATAGCTTTAACTATACAGACCTTTGTTGCCACGCTTTTCTTTAGGATGCCCCTATTTTTATCAGAAAAGTGTTGGAGGGTATGGAATTACCCTCCAAGCCAAGGAGATAAGTAACTGTATAACCTTTAGAAGACATCTGAAGGCAGCCCTGTATAGAGAGGTTTTTTTAAAAAAAATGTTTTTATATACGTTGGAAGCTACCCAGAGTGCTGGGGCAACATTCTGATGATGATCATCATCATCACCTCCACCAACACCATGGAACAGAATGTCCCTATTTTCAAATGTTGGAGGGTATGTGTTTATTGAGCATTCACCCTGATTGGCTGGAACCAGATTGGCTGGTTAGACAAAGTTGGCTATTTAATGAGCAGCCTTTCTGATCTGCGCGGAGGTTAGCCCATGTTCTATCCAGCAAAAATTATCCTACACTTTCCAGTTCATTTTCCAGTCATTTTCCTTTTTGCAAAATGCCAAATCAGGTTTAATAGCGCAACCTGAATTTTCTGGTATGTAATTTATCCCACCTGAAAATCACGCCCATATGTTTCCCCCACCCCCCTCACCCCAATAATTATGTGTCACTCTTCCCCTCTTCCTATCTACAATTAATCAAATGACAATTAATCAGTCATCTATATCTGTGTAAATATGATATTGTTGGTTGGTTTGTGTTTTATTGTGTATTTTATGTTCTTAATTTGTATTTTTATGTTGTGAACTGCCCTGTGATCTTCAGATGAGCAAAGAGTTGATCCTTCCTAACTCAAAAGATTCTGCTCAGCTAAGCCCATCCTTTTGCCCTTTCTCCTTAGACTCGGTCGACATTCCCACCATTGCCTCCCCGGACGACCTTCGTGAAGGGATGGAGGTGTCCTTCAGCTGCTCCAGCCCCTACACCTGTCCCTATGACAGCATCTCCATGAGTTGGCTTGGCTATGACACGACGACCTCGCTTGTGTCCAAAACACTGCAGCTGGACACAGCAGCATCACTCAGGAAGCAAACCCTGACCACTTCCTTGTCCTGGAAGGACCACAACCGGGAACTGAGCTGCGAGGTGTCTGTTGGGGAGCAGGTGGCCACGGGAAGAATCACACTCAACGTGAAACGTGAGTTTATCTGTGTGAGGAGGATGGAGCGGCCAGGAGGGGCAGTTATCAGTGACAGCAAATAAATTAGTTCTACAGTGGTACCTCTGGATGCGAACAGGATCCGTTCCAGAGCCCTGGTCGCATCCTGAAGCGAACGCAACCCGCGTCTGCACAGGTTGTGATTCGCCGCTTCTGTGCATGCGTGTGACGTCATTTTGAGCGTCTGTGCATGCACGAGTGGCGAAACTCAGAAGTAACGCGTTCTGTTACTTCCGGGTCACCGTGGAGCGCAACCCGAAAACGCTCAACCTGAAGCAACTTCAACCCGAGGTATGACTGTGCAGTGGTATCTCGGGTTACATACGCTTCAGGTTACATACACTTCAGGTTACAGACTCCGCTAACCCAGAAATGGTACCTTGGGTTGAGAACTTTGCTTCAGGATGAGAACAGAATTCCTGCTTCGGCGGCACGGTGCCCCAGAAGAGGCGTGTGGCCAGCCACTGTGAGAACCGGTTGCTGGAATAGATATTCTGTTGGCCTTACCTTCTTATGAAAAGACAGCCTTCATTTCCCTGTGATGGATTCAGTGCTCAAGAAAATGGATGTTGCGCTCAGCGAGCCACCGTCATTCCTGTTCTTCGTCTCAAAGTCTTCCGCTTGCTCTTAGATCCCCCCAAAGGTGTGAAAGTGTCACTCCATCCCTCCTCCAAGAACATCCGAGTGGGCGATGAGGCATCCCTGACATGCACTGTGGACAGCAGCAACCCCGAAGTCACCGCCTACAGGTGGTTCAAAGATGGCGTCTCCTGCGGAAGCGAGCCACTTAAAACCATCAGCAGTGCTGCCCGTGAGGATTACGGCCTGTACCACTGTGAGGCAGAAAACTCTGTGGGCATTGGGGTGGCCGAAGGGGTAACCCTCTATGTTTTCTGTGAGTACCAAGGAGAGGGACTTTGGTGTACGTATCTGTGTACATATTTATTCATTTTTGAGCCAGTTACATGCATCTTCATTTAAAGCAAAGAATTGTGGGAAATGTAGTTTATCCCGAAATAGCTACAGTTCCCAGAATCTCTTAACAAGGATTCTTTGCTTTAAGTGGTGCAGGTGTGATCTAAAACCAGGAGATTAAGCAGATGGCATGTGTGGGGAAGGTGGGCTCCATCCCATATGGCCTCTGCTCTCAATTGTCCAGCTGTTAGAATCATAGAATCATAGAGTTGGAAGAGACCACAAGGGCCATCGAGTCCAACCCCCTGCCAAGCAGGAAACACCATCAGAGCACTCCTGACATATGGTTGTCAAGCCTCTGCTTAAAGACCTCCAAAGTAGGAGACTCCACCACACTCCTTGGCAGCAAATTCCACTGTCGAACAGCTCTTACTGTCAGGAAGTTCTTCCTAATGTTTAGGTGGAATCTTCTTTCTTGTAGTTTGGATCCATTGCTCCGTGTCCGCTTCTCCGGAGCAGCAGAAAACAACCTTTCTCCCTCCTCTATGTGACATCCTTTTATATATTTGAACATGGCTATCATATCACCCCTTAACCTCCTCTTCTCCAGGTTAAACATGCCCAGCTCCCTTAGCCGTTCCTCATAAGGCATCGTTTCCAGGCCTTTGACCATTTTGGTTGCCCTCCTCTGGACACGTTCCAGTTTGTCAGTGTCCTTCTTGAATTGTGGTGCCCAGAACTGGACACAGTACTCCAGGTGTGGTCTGACCAGAGCAGAATACAGTGGCACTATTACTTCCCTTGATCTAGATGCTATACTCCTATTGATGCAGCCCAGAATTGCATTGGCTTTTTTAGCTGCCGCGTCACACTGTTGCTTTTGCTTAATCTCTTGCTTATGCCTGAAATTATTTTGGGAGTTTTGAATGGTACCCATGCAAATGGAGAACTGCCCTGTGGCTAAAGAGAAATAAGCTGAATCTTGCAAATCATTACAAATGTGCTACAAGGTTTAAGTAGAATATGCTACACAAGCCTGTCGATGTTTCAGACTTCCATCAGCCTCAGCCAGCATGGCCACTGGGCTGGGATGATGGGAATTTGAGTCCCACAACATCTGGAGAACAGCAGGATGGGTAGCAATATTGTCCATTCACCATGAATGGGGTAACTGTGCCCCTGAAAGACCAGGTGTGCAGCCTGGGAGTCATTCTGGACTCACAGCTGTCCATGGAAGCGCAGGTCAATTCTGGGTCCAGGGGTGCTGGAGCGTGGTGATGGAGCATGGTAAATAGAGCATGGTAAATAGAGCATGGTAAATAGAGCTACAAAGCTCTTTGCTGTCCCTTGACTAGGCGTGTCACCCAATGAAGGAGGGGAAATGTGACCAGCGCCATTAATTCCGGGGTCATTCCATTTTTATTTCTGGTTTTCAATTTTATACATTTCAATAACTTTACAATAATTTCAACATTTTGAAAATCGGCTCCCCCCCCCACCTTTCTGCAGTTATTTTCTGCATATTCCAAATTAACTTAACTTACTCATTTATTCGTCTGCTTTAAATACATACTCTTATATAACTGCAGGTTGTACTGCAAGATTCCGGGGTCATTCCAAGTATGGGATTACTGAAACTAGCTTTTTCTCACGGTTCCTTCTCCCCTAATCTTCCAGCTGCTGTGCTGTCCATCAGCCCTTCTTCCAGTGTCAGGGAAGGGGAGACGGTCACGCTGACCTGCGACGTCCCTGGAGAAGACAAGCAGGAGATCCACTACAGCTGGTACAAGAATAACATCTGGATCAAGGAAGGCAGCGCCCGGATCCTGGTCTTCCATGAGGTTTCGGTGGGAGACACTGGCTATTACTCCTGCAAGGTGCAGAATGACAAAGGGAGTGAGACATCCCAAGCTATTGGCCTGAGCGTCTTCTGTGAGTTTCCTGACGTTCCCTCTTGCGCTTCATGTTCAGAGCACACTTCGTATCAGGGATGGGGAACCTGTGGTTTCTCAGAGGTTGCTGGATTCCAACCCCCATTATCAGCCCCAGCCAGCATGGTTCATGCTCAGCAAATAGGGGAGTTGTGGCTCACAGCATCTGGGGGCATCTGCAGATATATATACAGTAGACCTGAAGGAGCATCTCCACTCCCATCGTTCAGCCCAGACACTGAGGTCCAGCGCCGAGGGCCTTCTAGCGGTTCCCTCCCTGCAAGGAGTGAGGTTACAAAGAACCAGGCAGAGGGCCTTCTCATAATAATCATAATCATAATCATAATCATAATAAATTTTTATTTATACCCTGCCCTTCCCAGTTCAAAAAGTGGGCTCAGGGTGGCTAACAACAAATTTCATAGAATCATAGAATCATAGAATCATAGAGTTGGAAGAGACCACAAGGGCCATCGAGTCCAACCCCCTGCCAAGCAGGAAACACCATCAGAGCACTCCTGACATATGGTTGTCAAGCCTCTGCTTAAAGACCTCCAAAGTAGGAGACTCCACCACACTCCTTGGCAGCAAATTCCACTGTCAAACAGCTCTTACTGTCAGGAGGTTCTTCCTAATATTTAGGTGGAATCTTCTTTCTTGTAGTTTGGATCCATTGCTCCGTGTCCGCTTCTCTGGAGCAGCAGAAAACAACCTTTCTCCCTCCTCTATGTGACATCCTTTTATATATTTGAACATGGCTATCATATCACCCCTTAACCTCCTCTTCTCCAGGCTAAACATGCCCAGCTCCCTTAGCCGTTCCTCATAAGGCATCGTTTCCAGGCCTTTGATCATTTTGGTTGCCCTCCTCTGGACACGTTCCAGTTTGTCAGTGTCCTTCTTGAATTGTGGTGCCCAGAACTGGACACAGTACTCCAGGTGAGGTCTGACCAGAGCAGAATACAGTGGCACTATTACTTCCCTTGATCTAGATGCTATACTCCTATTGATGAGGCCCAGAATTGCATTGGCTTTTTTAGCTTAAAACACTTAATTGTAAATTTAAAACACTTAATTTAAAACACTTAATTGTAAAAGCAGCATAAAATACAGTATAAAAACATGAATGACAATAAAATTCAAAGTTCAGAAATAAATTTAGGGGAAATCCATCTAATAAGCATTCTCAGTACAGTCATACCTCATGTTACGTCGCCTTCATGTTATGTTCTTTCAGGATACGTCCCGCGGCGACCCAGATGTACCAGAAAGGGTTACTTCCAGGTTTCGCCGCTCGCACATGTGCAGAAGCGCAAAATGACGTTACGCGCATGAACAGAAGCAGCGAGTCGCAGCCCGGCAGACGCGCCGCTGCGGGTTGCATTCTTTTCATGTTGCGAACGGATCCCGTTCACAACCAGAGGTACCACTGTAGTGGCGCCCTCCCTGAGGAACACCCTCCCATCAGATGCCAAGGAAATAAACAACTATCTGACTTTTAGAAAACGCCTGAAGGCAGCCCTGTTTAGGGAAGTTTTAAATGTTTGATGTTTGATCGTGTTTTTAATATTCTGTTGGAAGCCGCCCAGAGTGGCTGGGGAAACCTAGCCAGATGGGTGGGACATATATTATTATTATTATTATTATTATTATTATTATTATTATTATTATTATTCCCCACTCCTGCTGTATTTGAACCTTTCCAACAGTGGATAGGAATGTTTTTCAGCCTGTAGCAAAATCCCTGCATTAAATGGGGGTCATCTGGCATAGAGCTGAAATACAGTTGCTTACAGATGTCCCTACTCCCATGGAAAAAAACGGAACTGATTCACAAAACCATCAATTTTCACTTGATTGGGTGCTGAACAAATTGGCTGGCATTCTATACGGATAGAAATAATAGTTCTGAAGCAATCAACATACTCCCTTGCCTTAATCCATCCTTTCATTTCTTTAAAAGATTCATTTTTTAAAAAAAAAAAAATTACAGTGGTACCTCGCAAGACGAAAAGAATTCGTTCTGAGAGTCTCTTCGTCTAGCGGTTTTTTCGTCTTGCGAAGCAAGCCCATTGTCGGATTAGCGGATTAGCGCTATTAGCGGCTATTAGCGGCTTTTAGCGGCTTATCGGCTTATCGGATCAGCTGATAAGCGGCTTAGCGGCTTAGAAAAGGGGGGGGAGGGGGAAAAAACCGAAGGAACTCGCAAGACATTTTGGTCTTGCGAAGCAAGCCCATAGGAGATTCATTTTGTGAAGCACCTCCAAAACGGAAAACTCTTTCGTCTAGCGAGTTTTCCGTCTTGCGAGGCATTCGTCTTGCGGGGCACCACTGTATTACAGTCCTATCCCACCTTTCCTCCAAGAACTCAAGGTGGCGTACCTAGTTCTCCTCCTCCCTATTTTATACTCACAACGACTCTGTGAGGTAGGTTAGGCTGAGAGAGACACGGTCTGGCCAGGACCGTCTTACCCATAGGTGCTAGGGTGCGGGGCACCCGGGTGCCGGGCTCTCAGAGACGCCAGGCTGAGAGTTCGGGGCCCGAGAGTTGAGTCCGGGGAAGAGCCCGTCTGTTGGTCAGAGCGCCGCAGTGGGTTCTTCTGCGAGTTCAGGGGAAACCGAGCCAGCGAGACACTGAGGCAGCTGGCCATTCGGTCCCACCCCCCTGCATGCCTGGGACTGGGCAACCGGGGGGGGGGCGCACCAGGCAGATCTTTGCACCCCGGTGCTGCATATGCTTAAGACAGCCCTGGGTCTGGCTCCTGGCAAACTGAGTGGGGACTTGTTTCCGAGCACAATTCAAAGTGTTGGTGCTGACCTTTAAAGCCCTAAACGGCCTCAGCTCAGTATACCTGAAGGAGCGTCCCCACCTCCATCTTTCTGCCCGGACACTGAAGTCCAGCGCCGAGGGCCTTCTGGCGGTTCCCTCACTGCGAGAAGCCAAGTTACAGGGAACCAGACAGAGGGCCTTTTCGGTAGTGGCATCCGCCCTGTGGAACACCCTCGCACCAGATGTCAAAGAGAACAACTACTACCAGACTTTTAGAAGACATCTGAAGGCAGCCCTGTTTTGGGAAGCTCTTAATGTTTGATGTATTACGGTATTTTAATATTTTGTTGGAAGCCGCCCAGAGTGGCTGGGGAAGCCCAGCCAGATGGGCGGGGTATAAATAATCTATTATTATTATTATTATTATTATTATTATTATTATTATTATTATTATTCCCTGTTCTCCCAGGTCCTAGTCCAACAGCAACACCACACAGGCTCCTATATGATATTCCAAGGGTCGGTCACAACCATAGAGATGATCTGCAGGGCCAGCCCTACAATTAGGCAGATTATTGTCCGGTGTTGGTTTCTGTGGGGCAGGAAGTGGCACTGAGGTGTGGAAAGACAGAGCTCTGCGTGCCCCTTGCCCAGCCTGCCATCCTCTGAGCCAAGGATGGGAAGATGTCAGGTTTGCGGAGACAACTTAGGTCTCGGTTTGCTTTTTACTAAAACCCTGAAATCCACATGCAAAATGGCAGTTTGAAATGGGAAGCAGCATGCACAGGGCTTATTCACACTTCATTTTCACCCCACACTTTTCAGGGCAGAGGTCTGTAGTTTAACACTTCGTGTCCAAAGGTCCTTCTCCCTCCCCATTTTTCTCCGAAGATTTCCCCCATGCAAACCGCTCTTTAAAGCCAAATCAGAGCCGGCAGCAATTTGGGTTTTTCGCAGATTGATGTTTGTTCCAATTGAGCTCTAAAGAGCAGTTTTTCTGGGGGAAAGCTCCAGAGAAGGGAAGCTTGGACACGGAACTTTAAAGCACGGACCCTGCATGGAAAGAGCAGAGGAAAAGTGAGTGTGGATGAGGCCTTAGAATTGTGAGACAAGGGACTTCTGGCCCTGAAGCCGATCCTGGAATTCCCTGCCACTTTAGGCAGCTGGGATTCAGGGTAGAGTAGAAATTCAGTCCTCATTTAAATGCAAACTTATCTAACTTGTACTTCCTGGGAAAATACGCAAACCGAAACGCAGCTCTCCTTTGATATTCTCTCTTCCTAGAATTTTGCAGAACACCTCTCCCACCAAAAGTGCAAAGCTGAGCAGAGAGTGTGTGCAGCCATGCGCATGTTAGTGGGAAAGACATACAAAAAAGCATTATATTAGAGAAAATGGCATGCAAGAATGTATGTGTTGGGAGAAAATGCACACCCACATATGCAACATGCAATATTTTGCAAGCTAACATGGAAATGTGGAGAACTGAATTTAAGAAGGGAGACATAAAAGACGAGAGAAACTGAAAGTGGTCAATTTGTCCGTCCTAATTTGGGATCAGTGCGGCGTTTCTGTTCAGTTGGAGGGGAGGCCCTCCTACGAACCTGGAAATGTACCTGCTCCTAAGGTGTGCATGCAACGATCTTGTTTCTCCTGCACAGACCCTCCGAGGGCCCCTTCCCTCTCCTTGTTCCAGGAGACCCAGGAAGGGCAGCTGGCCATCATCTACTGCACCGTCGACAGCAACCCCCAGTCCGCCCTGAGCCTTTACCGGGACAAGCGGCTGATCGCCACCACCAGCTCGCACTCGGCTCCCAGCCAGCGGATCAGCATCAGCACCACACGCAACTCTTTGAAGCTGGAAATCCAGAAGGTCGTTCCAGGAGACCAGGGCGAGTACCAGTGTGCAGCCTCCAACGCGTACGGGAACGCCACCACTGCGAGATTCTTCGGTGCTCAAAGTAAGATTATTGCAATGGGTTGTGTGTGTGGCTGCCTCTGGGACTTCAGCTGGTGCAGAATTTGGCAGCCAGGTTGCTCACCAGAGCAAGCCGCTTTGAGCATATAAATCCAATCCTGGCTGCCAGTTAGTTTCTGGGTCAAATTCAAAGTGCTGGTTTTGACCTATGAAAGCTTAAATGGCTCAGGGCTGCAATACCTCAAGGACCGCCTCTGCCCTTGTGAACAAACCCAGACCCTGCGATCCTCCTCTGAGGCCCTTCTTTGGGTGTCTGCTCTGCGAAAGGTTCAGAGGGTGGCAGCACGAGAACAGGACCTTTTCTGTTGCGGCTCCCCACTGGTGGAACACTCTCCCCAGGGAGGCACACCTGGCGCCTTCATTGCATATCTTTAGGTGCCAGGAAAGAAACATTCTTCATCAACCAAGCCTTTGGCTGTTCAGCAATCTATGGCCTTTTAAATGTGTGGTGGGGTATTGTTCTTTATATCATTATGTTATGCATTTTGTGTTTTTATATTGCAAAACATAACATCTCCAGTTAAAAAACTCTCAGGCAGAGCAGAGTGAGACCCCAGAGTCTGTTCAGCTGCAAAGTCCAGTGATTCGGCTCAATATGAAACCTCTTTGTATCTCCACTTGATTAGGGCTTGCCCTTCTAGCTTTGCTTGGTTAACACCACTCATCAGTTGGACGTGGTTTCTGCACAGCACGGGGGTTGGACTAGATGACCCTTGGGGTCCCTTCCAACTCCACATTTCTATGAGGTTGAATCCTGACAAGAGAGAAGTACTGTTTTAGGGGACAGGAGGCGGGTGGGTGTGGGGGACTCCCTGGTCCTGAATGGGGTAACTGTGTCCCTGAAGGACCAGGTGCGCAGCTTGGGAGTCATTTTGGACTCACAGCTGTCCATGGAAGCGCAGGTCAATTCTGCATCCAGGGCAGCTGTCTACCAGCTCCATCTGGTACGCAGGCTGAGACCCTACCTGCCCGCAGACTGTCTCGCCAGAGTGGTGCATGCTCTGGTTATCTCTCACTTGGACTCCTGCAATGTGCTCTGTGTGGGGCTACCTTTGAAGGTGACCCGGAAACTACAACTAATCCAGAATGCGGCAGCTAGACTGGTGACTGGGAGCAGCCGCCAAGACCACTTAACACCGGTCCTAAAAGACCTACATTGGCTCCCAGAACATTTCCGAGCACAATTCAGAGTGTTACTGCTGACCTTGAAAGCCCTAAACGGCCCAGTACACCTGAAGGAGAGTCTCCACCCCCATCGTTCTGCCCAGACACTGAGGTCCAGCTCCGAGGGCCTTCTGGCGGTTCCCTCACTGCGAAAAGCCAAGTTACAGTGAACCAGGCAGAAGGCCTTCTTGGTAGTGGCACCCGCCCTGTGGAACGCCCTCCCACCAGATGTCAAAGAGAAGAACAACTACCAGACTTTTAGAAGACATCTGAAGGTAGCCCTCTTTAGGGAAGCTTTTAATGTTTAACAGACCACTGTATTTTTTTTAAAAAATGAAAAATTAAGACCACTGTATTTTAATACTTTGTTGGAAGCCGCCCAGAGTGGTTGGGGAAACCCAGCCAGATGGGCGGGGTATAAATAATAAATTCTATTCTAGTCTATGATTCTGTAATCTTTAAATTTCTTCCATTCAATTTTAATTCAAAATCCTTTATTAGGCATAGCACACCACACATTAACAAACAAACATCATATACAGACTGTATAAAATACGGGCTCAGCGAACACAATTTATCCCAGACCTATTCTTAACTCCAGGAAATAAATCAATGTACATAGATAATATAATACAACACAGCAACATCACCTACCATTAAAAACCACTAAGTCTCTTTATCATGGCCCATTCTCTCTTCATGGACAGCATTTAAAAATTCAGCCGCTATTAAAGTAATTTGGTCATCGCTGTCCGCCAGCAGGTCCTGAACAGTTGGTTGTGTAAAAATCTGTCTATTCAATTTTAGGGCCTCAAATAATTGTTTTCTGGCATGACTGCCAAGATCACAGGAAAAGAATATATGCTCTAGAGTATCGGGTTCCTGTTTTCTGCATTTGCAGAGACGCTCTGATTCTGGGATAGCTAAGTATCTTCCTCTCACTACCACCGAGGGAAACATGTTAAATCTGGTCTATGATTCTATGATCAACGGTCTCTGTTTGCTCTTCTCCCAGCTGCTAGGGTGGTGGCCAGCCCTGCCCAAGACTTACCCGAAGGCGAGCGAGTCACCCTGACCTGCATGTCCACCTTGGAGCTGGGAGCTGGGACCACGTACACGTGGTACAAGAATGCCAAGTGGCTGCAGGAGGGGGTGGAGAGCTCCCTGGTCTTTCCGGCGTTGGCCAGCGGCGATGCAGGAACATTCCACTGCGTTGCTCGGAACGAGAAGGGCAGCAGCACATCGCCAGCCATCACCCTGCGCGTCTTGTGTGAGTAGCCCATCCAACCCATCTCATAAAACGTGGCTGGAGCCATAGCGGCCTAGAGCAGGGGTAGGGGAACCAAGGGCCACATTGCCTTATGGGAACCCTATAGGGCCCGCATGTCACTGGTGGGTGGTGCTAGAGGAAAGATGTTATGTACTGAAGTTCTCACCCTGGGCCAGCAGGGGGATACTGTAGATAGTTATGCAAAGCTAAAAAAGCCAATGCAATTCTGGGCTGCATCAATAGGAGTATAGCATCTAGATCAAGGGAAGTAATAGTGCCACTGTATTCTGCTCTGGTCAGACCTCACCTGGAGTACTGTGTCCAGTTCTGGGCACCACAGTTCAAGAAGGACACTGACAAACTGGAACGTGTCCAGAGGAGGGCAACCAAAATGGTCAAAGGCCTGGAAACGATGCCTTATGAGGAACGGCTAAGGGAGCTGGGCATGTTTAGCCTGGAGAAGAGGAGGTTAAGGGGTGATATGATAGCCATGTTCAAATATATAAAAGGATGTCACATAGAGGAGGGAGAAAGGTTGTTTTCTGCTGCTCCAGAGAAGCAGACACGGAGCAATGGATCCAAACTACAAGAAATAAGATTCCACCTAAACATTAGGAAGAACTTCCTGACAGTAAGAGCTGTTTGACAGTGGAATTTGCTGTCAAGGAGTATGGTGGAGTCTCCTATTTTGGAGGTCTTTAAGCAGAGTCTTGACAACCATATGTCAGGAGTGCTCTGATGGTGTTTCCTGCTTGGCAGGGGGTTGGACTCGATGGCCCTTGTGGTCTCTTCCAACTCTATGATTCTATGATTCTATGAAATGAAGGATCGAAAGTGACGTTCAGTGATTCAGCTCAGTGATTCAGCTCAGTTCAGAGGGTGGCTGCATCTGGCTGTGCTCTGATGTCCATCGATCCCACCTTCGTCGCCAGAGTTAAGTTTAATTGGATAGTTTTAGAAAGTTGTTACAGTAATGTGGTACTGGAGCTCTATATAACCAGGCTGACTGAGCCCTTCAGTTCAGTTCTGTTCTGGCCTCTGAATAAACAAGAGCTGTTTGAAGAATCGCTGTGTCGTCTGATATGTTCACCCACAACTTAACACGAAGGTGGGTGGAGCGATGATGGGACACTTAGCTTTGTTCCAGGAAAGGGTTGTGGTTGATTCTTGCACTGTAGGGGGTTGGATTTAATACTTTGTTGGAAGCCGCCCAAGGTGACTGGGGAGACCCAGCCAGATGGGCGGGGTATAAATAATAAATTATTATTAAATTATTATTATTATAACGGATTGTTTTCCACTCCAAAGATGCCCCCAAGCAGCCGGCGCTGAGGTCCTTCCTGGAATCCCAAGGAGGACACCTCGGTGTCATCCAGTGCACAGTTGACAGCGAACCAGCCTCCGAGATAACTCTGCGCAAGGGTGACACGCTGATCGGGTCCACCACCATTGCCCACTCCTCCGCCGACCCAAGAGTGAGCGTGATCCAGTCATACAACACACTGAAGGTGACCATCAAGGGCGTGAGGCTGGAAGATGAAGGAGAGTACCTGTGTTCTGCTCAGAACCGCTATGGACAATCCACAGCCTCCATGGACTTCACAGCAGAAAGTAAGTCACAGAGATTTGAGAAGCTAGCGGTCCAGTTGTCAAAAACCTCCCCCCCCAAAAAAAATGGAGGTTACGCTTTATATTACATCCAGACCCTGATATTCTTTCCTTCCTACCTGCCCTCCTTAAGTGGCATGTTATGTACTGAGTTGAATAGGATCCAAAAGGCAGCAGTCTGATTGGTCCTAGAACAATAGGATCCAGAATGCAGCAGTCTGATTGGTCCACAGGAGCCACCCAATCCAGCTCCTGGTGGAAGTGAATCCGCAACCTGATTGGCCTACAGTCCTGGAATTAGCTAATCACGTGGGGCCCATTGTGTAAATAATGTATATAAAGCAGATATTTGGGGGAACTCCTATTCCTCACTACTATGAGCTGAATAAAGAGCATGAAAGCCACACTCGACTCCGAGTATATTTCAATGCCCCTTGAGGATCCCTTCTATGATCGATTGCTGCTGTATCTGTGTTAACCCATTAGGGTTTACTCCCCTTTAAGGCATTCACCTCTGAATCACAGACTTGTAGAGTTAGAAGGGACCCAACTGCCTGCAATACAGGAATTGTTGTTGTTGTTTAAACTTTTTAAATTTTTTTACAACATAATCAACAACAGCTCATACATACAAACAAACCCACCACCACTGACAATTAAAACATATCAAAATTAAACTCCTATCCCCTTACACAAAGAAAACATATCATAAAAATAAAATTTCCCTTATCTTGTAAATGGCCTCCTTATTTACTTCTTGTATACTGTTTCTTTTATATGTGATTATTACAATTTTTCCTAATTATGACTTTAAAAACCACAAAGTCTCCTGTAGGAATTAATCGAAACAAGTCCAGGTGTATATTTGGGGGCACTGTTTGGTAAAGTATTCTCTGCATTTCCCCCATTCTTTTTTTAAATTCTTGTCTAGGCTGTCCCCTAATTGTCTTTGTTAATCTGGCCAATTCAGTATAAATTCTTTTTTTCCAATTTCTGTTGTTGTTAGTTATTTCTGCAGTTTATATACTGCCCTTTATCTAAAGATCTCAGTGTGGTGCCCGGCATCAAGGACACAAGAAGCACACCACAGCTAAATGCAGGAATCGCAGCTGACAATTGCCCCTGTTTTATTTCCCACCCAAATGTCCTCCAGCTGCAAGAATCACCGTCTCCCCGTCCTCAGCGGTGCGTGAAGGTGAGGCGGTCCAGCTGTTCTGCGAGGTCAGCAGTGATAACACCACCTCAAGCAACTACACCTGGTACAAGGATGGTCTTCCTCTCCCCGAGGTCCGTGGGGATTCCCTGGAGTTCCAGCGAGTGTCCAGAGGCGATTCGGGAAACTATCGCTGCCAAGTGGAGAACGAGAAAGCCAGCAAGAGCTCCACCGCTGCCACCCTGTCTGTGCTGTGTAAGAGTCTCTGCCTTTTGCAGTTTTGTTCAAGATCAGAGGTCAGCAAACTTTTTCAGCAGGGGGCCGGTCCACTGTCCCTCAGACCTTGTGGGGGGCCAGACTATATTTTTAAAAAAATAATGAATGAATTCCTATACCCCACAAATAACCCAGAGATGCATTTTCAATGAAAGCACATATTCTACTCATGTAAAAACACCAGGCAGGCACCACAAATAACCTAGTTGTTTAGTGGTTTAGTCGTGTCCGACTCTTCGTGACCCCCTAGACCAGAGCACGCCAGGCACTCCTGTCTTCCGCTGCCTCCCGCAGTTTGGTCACACTCATGCTGGTAGCTTCAAGAGTACTTTCCCACCATCTCGTCCTCTGTCGTCCCCTTCTCCTTGTGCCCTCCATCTTTCCCAACATCAGGGTCTTTTCCAGGGAGTCTTCTCTTCCCATGAGGTGAACAAAGTATTGGAGCCACAGCTTCAGGATCTGTCCTTCCAGTGAGCACTCAGGGCTGATTTCCTTCAGAATGGATCGGTTTGATCTTCTTGCAGTCCATGGGACTCTCAAGAGTCTCCTCCAGCGCCACAATTCAAAAGCATCAATTCTTCGGCGATCAGCCTTCTTGATGGTCCAGCTCTCACTTCCATACATCACTACTGGGAAAACCATAGCTTGAACTATATGGACCTTTGTCGGCAAGGTGATGTCTCTGCTTTTTAAGATGCTGTCTAGGTTTGTCATTGCTTTTCTCCCAAGAAGCAGGCGTCTTTTAATTTCGTGACTGCTGTCACCATCTGCAGTGATCAAATAACCTAGAGATGCATTTTAAATAAAAGGACACATTCTAGTCATGTAAAAACATGCTGATTCCCGGACTATGTGCAGGCTGGATTTAGAAGGCGATTGGGCCAGATCCAGCCCCCGGACCTTAGTTTGCCTACCCATGTTCAAGATGCTATCACATTAGACTTCCAGAAGTATCTCCCTGCAAACACTCACACACAAAATATACATATAGCAAAGGTAGGCAAGGCGATTCCCTCCCGTCAGCCGACTTCATGGCTGTAAATTAATAAGATGCTCTCAGATCTATTTCATAAGAGATAATCCAGGATATCACATCTATGTAGGAAAACAGCATGTCCTCTGTAACCTGCCCCACCCGTCTTTGGGCCATGGCTCTTGGATTTACAGACAAACAAAATGTACAGTGGTGCCTCGCAAGACGAAAAGAATCTGTTCTGTGATTCTCTTCGTCTAGTGTTTTTTTCATCTTGCGAAGCAAGCCCATTGACGGATTAGCGGATTAGCGCTATTAGCGGCTTTTAGCGGCTTATCTGCTGATCGGATCAGCTGATAAGTGGCTTAGCGGCTTAGAAAAAGGGGGGAGGGGAAAAACCCCGCAGGAACTCGCAAGACATTGTCGTCTTGCGAAGCAAGCCCATAGGAAATTCGTTTTGCGAAGCACCTCCAAAACGGAAAACTCTTTTGTCTAGCGAATTTTCCGTCTTGCGAGGCATTCGTCTTGCGGGGCACCACTGTAATGCTAGAAAAAGGAAGGCACAAGATCTACCCACCAGGGAAGAATGGCAGATGAAGCTGATGGACTACATGGAATTGGCGGAAATGACTGGCAGAATCCGAGACCAGGGAGAAGAGTCGGTGGAAGAAGATTGGAAAAAATTTAAAGTATATTTACAGAAATATTGCAAAATTAATGAATGGTAGAAGGATGTTGGAATGAAGTTATATGGTTTTAGCAGAAATGTAATAAAGAATTAAGTAAAAGTTGATTGATAATGGGCAAAAATGGAAAAATTGAAAGATAGACTGTTAAGATAAATTATAGAAATTTTTTTGAGAATGATGGAAAGAATTTGCTGAAATAGTTAACTGAACTAGAATACAAAAAGGGAGGTGTGAGGAGGTCGAGGAAACAAGTAAATGAAAAGTAAAGATATGGAATATTGGATGTGTTTTTAAATGTTTTTGTTTTTAAACGTTTTTGCTTTTTTGCTTCGATGTACTGGTTTTTTTTTCTTTCTTTCTTATTCTGGTTTTCATTTTCTTTTGATGTATTGTAATTTTTTACTGTCTTCCTTTTTTCTCTTTTTCTGTAATTGTTAAAATTTTAATAAATATTATGTTTTTTTAAAAAAAGTAATGCTAGAAAAAGAGGCAACGTCATAAATGTGTATGAAATTATGCGTGTCCTTGAGAAAGAGAATAGAGACAATTTTTTCTTCCTCTCTCATAACACTGGTGGACATCCAATGAAGCTGAACATTGGAAGATTTAGGACAGTTAAAAGAAAGCACTGCTTTACCTGAAAGAGCATCTCCACCCCCATTGTTCAGCCCATACACTGAGATCCAGCTCCAGGAGCCTTCTGGTGGTTCCCTCACTGCAAGAAGCCAAGTTACAGGGAACCAGGCAGAGGGCCTTCTCGGTGGTGGCACCCGCCCTGTGGAACACCCTCCCACCAGATGTCAAAGAGAAGAACAACTACCAGACTTTTAGAAGACATCTGAAGGCAGCCCTGTTCAGGGAAGCTTTTAATGTTTAACAGACCACTGTATTTTAATACTTTGTTGGAAGCCGCCCCAGGGGGCTGAGGAGACCCAGCCAGATGGATGGGGTATAAAGTATTAATATTAGGCTCCAGATGAACCTCCCTGAGGTGATACTATAACCTTGAAAGATAGCCCTTGTGGGACCTCCCTCTGATCCTTGCTCCTCCCAACCCACTGCCTTCAAATTTCTCCTTCTTTCCCAACTCCTTATAGTTTCTTCTGAAGTTTCAGTCCTATAAAACATACTATTCGCCAAACACTCTCTATTCAGAGTTATACATTTTCATCACATAAATTAAATGCTATTATCTGATCAGTTGTCAGGCAACTCATTCGGAGCAAGAGATATAATTTCGCATTATATAATTTCGCATTATATAATTATCCAACTCCTTATAGTTTCTTCTGAAGTTTCAGTCCTATAAAACATATGGCACTGTTAATTATAATGCAATTTCGCATTATATAATTTCACATTGGCACGGTTTCAATCGTTAAAAGCCTGGGTCTTACATGTGTGTCCTCTGGTTCCAGACCCCCCTGGGAAGCCTCGGGCATCAGTCTTTGCAGAGACAGAAAGAGGTCGGGTCGCCATCTTCCAGTGTTCAGTGGACAGCAACCCTCCAGCCCAACTGGCCCTATATAAAGGGGGTGAAGTCATGGCTTCCAGCAGCTCAGCAAACAGCGCAGCCTCCCAGAGGGTCAGCATCACGACCACTCCCAACGCCATGCGGGTGGAGATGAGAAACATCGAGCCACAGGACGAAGGCAGCTACAACATCACAGCCACCAACACCTACGGCTCTTCCTCCAGACTGGTGTACTTCCGTGTGCAGAGTGAGTGCAGAGAGGCTGCGATTGTGGCGCTGATAATAGCCGTGTGTCTATTTCAATGTTGCCGCCATATTGCCAGGCATGGAGAGTCCTCTCCTCCCTTCAGCAACTTCACAGACGAGAATTAACGAGCAGTTTATCATTTATAGTTATTTTTATTCAGTTGTCTGGTTGCAAGCAAAAATCCACATCTCTCCACAAGAAGGGCAGTTAGCTACTCCAGATCCTCCCCCTTTCCAGCCCCCGCAACATCCTGGGCACTAACAGGAAGTGTGGTGTAGTGGTTAAGAGCGGTAGCCTCGTAATCTGGGGAACCGGGTTCGCATCTCCGCTCCTCCACATGCAGCTGCTGGGTGACCTTGGGCCAGTCACACTTCTCTGAAGTCTCTCAGCCCCACTCACCTCACAGAGTGTTTGTTGTGGGGGAGGAAGGGAAAGGAGAATGTGAGCCACTTTGAGACTCCTTGAAAAAGTAAAGGTAAAGGGACCACTGACCATTAGGTCCAGTTGTGGCCGACTCTGGGGTTGCACACTCATCTCGCTTTACTGGCCGAGGGAGCCGGCGTACAGCTTCCGGTTCATGTGGCCAGCATGACTAAGCCGCTTCTGGCGAACCAGAGCAGTGCACGGAAACGCCATTTGCCTTCCCGCTGGAGCAGTACCTATTTATCTACCTGCACTTTGATGTGCTTTCGAACTGCTAGGTTGGCAGGAGCGGGGACCGAGCAACGGGAGCTCACTCTGTCGCGGGAATTCGAACCACCGACCTTCTGATCAGCCACATGACCCGGAAAGCTGTTTGTGGACAAACACCAGCTCCCTCAGCCTGAAAGCAAGATGAGCGCCGTAACCCCATAGTCACCTTTGACTGGACTTAAATGTCCAGGGGTCCTTTGTCTTTACCTATACAGTCATACCACATGTTACGTTTGCTCCATGTTGCGTTTTTTCATGTTGCATCCCACGGCGACCCGGAAGTACCAGAAAGGGTTACTTCTGGGTTTTGCCAGTCGCGCATGCGCAGACGTGCAAGATGACATCACGCACATGTGCACAAGCGCCGAATCGCAACCCATGCATGCACAGACGTGCCGCTGCGGGATGCGTTCCTTTCATGTTGCGAACGGGCCTCCAGAACAGATCCCGTTCACAACCAGAGGTACCACTGTATAGAAATATCTGCATGAATGAATAAATCCCCTGAGCATTCATTCTTTGCTGCATTTAAGCCTGTTACCTAGTTTCCTGGAATTCTAGACTTGTTCCATTGGAAGGGACCACCGGGGTCATCTAGTCCAACCCTCTGCAATGTTGGAATCTTTGGCCCAACCTGGGGCTCGAACCCATGACCCTGAGATTAAGAGCCCCATGCCTGACTTTCTTCCCCAATCCAGCTGCAAGAGTTCTGGCTTCGCCATCCCCCGAGTTGCTGGAAGGAGAGGCGCTCACCCTGAGCTGTGACGTGATGGGGTCTGCTCCCGAGGAGTCCACCTTCTCCTGGTACAAAAACAGCAAGCGCCTCCAAGAGAGCGATGCCAGCACACTCACTTTCAAGGTCATCACCAGCAGCGACGCTGGATCCTACCATTGCAAAGCCCACATGCTGGATGAGGCCAGCACCAGCGTCTCTCCAGCCATCAGCATAACTGTCTTTTGTAAGTGGCAGTGTTTTTGCCGGTAGCATCCCTAACCTGGATTAGACTCCCTGCAGTCAGCTTGGGGTGGGCGATAGCCAGACGTTAAGCATGCAATGAGGAAATGCCACATCCTTCCCAATCCCAAGGGACAGATTCATTAACATTAACATTAACAAAAATGAGGTCCAGCGCCGAGGGCCTTCTGGTGGTTCCCTCCCTGCGGGAAGCCAGGTTACAGGGAGCCAGGCAGAGGGCCTTCTCGGTAGTGGCGCCCTCCCTGTGGAACGCCCTCCCACCAGATGTCAAAGAGAACAACAACTACCAGACTTTTAGAAGACATCTGAAGGCAGCCCTGTTTAGGGAATCTTTTAATGTCTGATGCATTATTTTAATATTTTAGTATTTTAATATTTTGTTGGAAGCCGCCCAGAGTGGCTGGGGAAACCCAGCCAGATGAGCGGGGTATAAATAAATTTATTATTATTATTATTATTATTATTATTATTATTATTATTTAACATGTGACCTGGAAATCTGGAAATCTGGAAAATTGGATCCCCTCCAAAGTGATGCCAATGTTTTGTGCTCATTTTGTGCTGTTTTGTGCCACGAACCCTGCATTTCATGCCACCCCCTGAAACAGAGTAATTCATACTCAGACCAGGAGCAATGGGTACCCCCCACAAAACCCAAAACCGTCCGATTCACCCCAAACCAGTACCAAACTTTTGCAAGAGTTTTAATAAAAATAAAAATAAATTGTATTATTTATACACCCCCCCCCCAAATCCGGCTGGGTTTCCCCAGCCACTCTGGGCAGCTTACAGAATACATAAAACACAATAAAGCTGTTTCGTGCCCCCCCACAAATGGAGTAACTGATACTCAAACCAGGGGCCATAGGTATCCCCACTAAAATCCAACCCTGGAGGGTGGGGATTCGCAACACACAATGGCCCAAAATGAGCCCAAAACTTTGGCATCGGTTTGGAGTGGATCCAAAATTCCTGGTTCATGCGTTAATGAAGCTCCAAGGGACCTCCAAGCCATTTCAAACTGGATTCCTCCGTGGCACTGCCTACGGGTGATCAAAAATCCGGTTGTGTTTCTCCTTGAGAGTTATAGACAAAATCTTTTCATAATCTATGGCCTTTTAAAGGGATGACATGAGGGTATTTTCTCCCCCTCCCCCTTTACTATTATTATATTAAGTACAGCCATACCTCAGGTTACAGATGCTTCAGGTTGTGTTTTTTTGGGTTACGGACCGCCGAAACCCAGAAGTACAGGTTTCGGCGGTCACACATGCGCAGATGCACCACTGCGGGTTGTGAATGTTGCGGGTTGCGAACGTGCATCCTGCACGGATCACGTTCGCAACCCGAGCGTCCACTGTATTTTGTGTTTTATGTTGCAAACCTCCCTGGTCTCTTGAGGAAGGGCAGTTTTATAAATACGATAAAGGATAAAGTAATAATCATTTGCCTGTCCTGAGTCAACAATCAGCTGGAAAGGAGGTAGCCCCCACCATCGACCCTAAAGCTGGCGTCTCTCTCCTGCCTGCACAGATCCGCCTCGGAAACCTCAGGTGACCTCCTTCCTTCAGACACAGGGCAGGCAAGTGGCCGTCATTCACTGCAGCACCCAGAGTGAGCCCCAGTCCCAGCTGGCCATCTACAAGGGCAGTGAGCTCCTGGCCTCCACCATCAACTCTGGCACGGTGGCACCCAACCCGCGGGTCGGCATATCAGCCTCGTACAACAGCTTGAGAGTGGAGATCTCCCACGTGGTGATGGAGGACGAAGGAGAGTACTTCTGCTTTGCTGGCAATGTGCACGGCAACGCCAGCTCCTCGGTGATGTTCATCGCAGAGAGTGAGTAGGAGAAGGGGTGCAATTGTGTGAAGGGTGGCTCAGCAGGTAGAGCATGAGACTCTTTATCTCAGTGTCACGGATGTTCCTCCCCAGAGCAACAGCGAGGACTCCGGAGAGGAAAGAGGGCAGACTGGGGGGGGGGGGAGTAGAGACTTGATTCCTTCCCACATTGAATCATAGAATCATAGAGTTGGAATAGACCACAAGGGCCATCGAGTCCAACCCCCTGCCAAGCAGGAAACACCATCAGAGCACTCCTGACATATGGTTGTCAAGCCTCTGCTTAAAGACCTCTAAAGGAGGAGACTCCACCACACTCCTTGGCAGCAAATTCCACTGTCGAACAGCTCTTACTGTCAGGAAGTTCTTCCTAATGTTTAGGTGGAATCTTCTTTCTTGTAGTTTGGATCCATTGCTCCGTGTCCGCTTCTCTGGAGCAGCAGAAAACAACCTTTCTCCCTCCTCTATGTGACATCCTTTTATATATTTGAACATGGCTATCATATCACCCCTTAACCTCCTCTTCTCCAGGCTAAACATGCCCAGCTCCCTTAACCGTTCCTCATAAGGCATCGTTTCCAGGCCTTTGACGATTTTGGTTGCCCTCCTCTGGACACGTTCCAGTTTGTCAGTGTCCTTCTTGAATTGTGGTGCCCAGAACTTGAGAGTGATATAAGTCCATTTCGCTCTGGATTGCAAGCTGTTGAAGCAGGCTGCAGGGCAACAGCCACTGTTAGATTTGGCTCAAGAGGAGGAGGGGCTGGCCGCACCTGAGTCTCCTCAGAGCAGGAGGAAGAGCTGGGTATTAGGGCAACGTCGGCCCAGCAGGAGGTGGGGAAAAAGGTGGAGGATATCCTGCTGGCACAGACAGCATCATCCAGTGGGACCAACTGATTCATCCAGTGGAGCTCAGATTGCAGCTACTGTGTATTTACTAAATAAATCTAAGAGTAATTAACCTGCCAAGGGACGCGGGTGGCGCTGTGGGTTAAACCACAGAGCCTAGGGTTTGCCGATCAGAAGGTCGGCGGTTCGAATCCTCGTGATGGGGTGAGCTCCTGTTGCTCTGTCCCAGCTCCTGCCAACCTAGCAGTTCGAAAGCACAAAGTGCAAGTAGATAAATCGGTACCGCTCCAGCAGGAAGGTAAACAGCGTTTCCGTGCGCTGCTCTGGTTCGCCAGAAGCGGCTTAATCATGCTGGCCACTTGACCCGGAAGCTGTACGCCGGGTCCCTCGGCCAGTAAAGCGAGATGAGCCAGAGTCGGCCACGACTGGCCCTAATGGTCAGGGGTCCCTTTACTTTTAATTAACCTGCCAGCTTGCCGTGTCTTGTATGAGAGAGACATTGTAAATCCTGACACTCAAGGTCATGGGTGTTCGAGCCCCAGGATGGCCAAAGAGATTCCTGCATTGCAGAGCAGCCTTCCTTTTTTAGATCTGCCCATTAACAGAGCTCTGTTTTCCTGCCTTCCATGGTCGGGCTGCTTAGCTGCAAGAATCTGGATTTCTCCTCCGGATGTTCTCGAAGGGAATGCAGTGAACCTCACCTGTGCAGCTGACAGCAATACAGCTGGCGATCCGCACTACACCTGGTATAAAAACAACAGGTGGTACGCTGAAGGCGCATCGAATATGCTGTCACTTCCCCACGCTACTGTGGCTGATGCTGGCTTCTACTACTGCACGGTGAAGAACCAGGAGAGGGTTCGGAACTCCTCCTTGGGCACTCTGAACATCCTCTGTAAGTCCCTCAATTTACAAGCTGTTGTTGCCCAGTCCCTGTGGTGGTGGGTGCCCATAGAGCAGAAGGAAGGGAGGCCACCTGTAGGTGGCGCAAGAGACAGCGGTAGGCAGAGTCAGCCAAACGTAACTTTCTTCTCCTACCTGTTGAGTTCTACAAAGGCAGCACTGAGACTATGAGCTGTGCATAAATTCTGTGGAATAAATAAATAAGGATCAGGAGAACTGAGGCCTGCAATAATAATAATAATAATAACAGCAACAACAACAACAACAACAACAATAATAATTTATTATTTGTACCCCGCCCATCTGGCTGGGTTTCCCCAGCCACTCTGGGCGGCTTCCACAGAAACAAAAAATACACTAAAATCACACATTAAAAACTTCCCTGAACAGGGCTGCCTGCAAAAGACCCCTTAACGCTACCCCTGCCTCCCCTCATCAAAAATGCAAGTATGATGCTTCTAATTTGCATAATTTCCAAGCAGTTGAAATCTTGCAAGTTAACTGTGCATAAGATGCAATCACACTATACTGCATTTTGATGCATCCCCCAAAAAAACTTGCTTAGATCAAAACTGAGAAAAATAATGGGCTGGCTACATTTTAAACCCAGAATGCGTACGCACATCTTTTTGTTACTGCTGCATAACTCAGTCCCCTGATTCTGCTGATTTCTCTCCTCTTTCCCCCTACTGGAAGATCCTCCCAGGAACGCTTTGGTGAAGTCTTTCCTGGAGACCCAGAAAGGGATGCTGGCCATCATTGTGTGCTCTGTCGAAAGCAACCCCGGGTCTGTACTCTCCCTCCTCCGAGGCAGCAAAGTCCTCGCATCAAGCTCTTTCCAAGCCAGCCGGGCGCCAAACCATAGGCTGAACGCCGCTGCCTCTCCAAACTCCTTGAGACTCGAGATCAAAGATGTCGGCCTGGACGACGAGGGGATGTACGAGTGCCTGGCTAGCAATGGCATTGGCAAGACCAGCACCTCCTTAGACTTCACAGTGGCGAGTGAGTGAAGACACCTGGCGCTTGGGGAAGGGTTGTAGCTCCGTGGCAGAAGGTCCCAGAAAGTCAATCCCCAACAGCTCCTCTAGGTAACTGGGGAAGTAGGTCAGACCCTAGAGAGCCCATCTAGTCTAGTATTTTGTTTTGTGGCCAGCCAGGTATCCCAATAGAAAGCCCCCAAGCATTACCTGAGTGCAGCATCTTTCTCCCCGCTTGTGATTCTCCAGCAAGTGGTCTTCACAGGTGTATTCAATACTGGTAGGAGAGCACAGCCATGTTAAGATTCCTGCTCCGTGTTTGCAGTCATGAGATTGTTGTCTATCACATGACAGTGTATGTTTTCATTCCACAGGGTGGGAAGTGACGGAGACAGGATGTTTTGGTATTACTGTGTTCCGTGAAGTGGGACTATTGTCCTTTGTTCTTTCTCTCTTTGCTGTCTGATGAGAAAGAGGAAGGAGCAAAGGCAGAATGCTCAGAGTGTAATATATGTAAATAAACGTAGATTAGCCACAATGCTGTGCTACTGAGTTTGTTACGCAAACTGCGAATACTCTGCGGATCCCTAAGTGTGCTAATGCCTTTTGGCATCAGTCGCTGTGATGTTCGGGCAGAAGAAAGCTTTTGACGCTCCTGAACGATTGACCAGGAGGGAGAGAACATGCCAGCCAGGTGTATGTCTCTGCCAGGGTCTTACACGAGAGTAGGACGCTCCTAACAAGCCATTGTGGCTAGTGGCCATTGGTAGACTTGGCCCCCATTCATTTTGTCTAATCCTCTTTGAGAGCCATTGAAGTTGGCGGCCATCATTACATTCCATGGCTGCCAATTTCGTTGTTTACTTTAGTACCGTGTCAAGGAATGCTTCCAAGCAATACAGGCACAGTATATTTTTGTTTTCCATGTCAATGTACATTAAACAATGATACTTAGCACAGGCCAAGGAAGCCAATGATTCCCTGTTGGAGCTGGTAGCTTCAGTCCGTTTCAGCTTCCTTCTTCTCCATCTTGCAGCTACGAGGGTTGTGATTAAGCCAGTCTCAGAGGTGCGTGAAGGGGATCGGGTCTCTCTCGTCTGTGAAGACAGAAGCTCCCCATCAACGGCTGTCTACACCTGGTACAAGAATTCCAGGTGGCTGTCTGAGGGCCCGGCCCCCTCCCTCATCTTCCAGGCAGTGGCAACCAGCGACGTGGGCTCCTACTCCTGCCAAGTTCAGAACGAGAGGGGGACCAGGAAGTCTCCACCTGCCGCCCTGAGGGTGCTCTGTGAGTACAGCAAGAATTCCCTTTTGGAATGGGTTTGTGCGTGGACTTACAAAATGTTCCTTAAACCATGGGGCTGGTCTTGCAATCTGCACACTGGAGCCTGTTAAAATGACCCATTTTGTCCGGGGAAAAGTGAGTCGCTATGCACAGTGCTGATTGGCTAGCACCTGTGCCGTCATGGGTCTACTTTCCTTCTCCTCCTCCACACCTCCCAAACTCCCAGGGTAGTTTTTCAACTTATAAAATGTTGAGTGGAGCAGGGGACAGGAGGAACTTTATAGGAATGGACACATAGGGCTCATTAACTGGGAAAGGGGGATTCTTCTGCTATGAAAAATCTTGAAAACTTTTCAAAAAGGAAAGAAGAAAGAATGACTTGTGCCTTAAATATGGAGGCAGAAGCTAAAGTGACAACTAACTCAGCGTTCTTATTGCTGATCTCTGCACTTGCTGATTACAATCTGGAAGGGAGGGGGTCTGGGCTCTCTCCCCATGGGGAAAAACACTTGATTGTGACTTCCATTTTGGAGACAAGATTGTGTGCATCCTGAGAGACATTTTGAAGACTTGGGGATGGAAGTTCCTGTCAGCCTATTTCCTTCCTTCCTTAGGTACAGTTCAGTCTATTTCTGCAACCATTTGGGTTAGTTTTCATACATTTCTACTGATACAGTACACATATTTAGCACCCAGTTTGATCTAACATATGCCTTATTGCAAGCCATTTCTCCTAATCTGATCCATTTTTGTGAACACTTTCCCTTAATATACAGTACACTTCTTTGGTTGGATAGCTGCGCTGCAAAATCCAGAGAAGTACAAATTAAAATACTGCTTGCATTTCATGTCTCATAGTGAAGTGCAAATTGGAGGGGGTCACATTAAAAAAATGCAAAACAAATTTCTCTCCCATTCTCAGGGAGGACTAGAAACTCTTTCCACAAAGCAATCTGAGGTTTGCAGTACATACCCAGTACTTAGAATTATAGAATCATCGAAGAAGTGGAAGAGACCCAAAGGGTGGCGCTGTGGTCTACACCACTGAGCCTTTGGGGCTTCCCTATCAGAAGGTTGGCAATTCAAATCAAATTCTTCTTTTGTGTTTCAAAAGTTTTCAACCAACCTAGCTTCTGCCAACCTAGCAGTTCGAAAGCATGCCAGTGCAAGTAGATAAATAGGTACTGCAGCGGCAGGAAGGTAAACAGCATTTCTGTGCCCTCTGGTTTCCATCACGGTGTTCCATTGCACCAGACGCGATTTAGTCCTGCTGGCCACATGACCCAGAAAGCTGTCTGTGGACAAAGGCTGGCTCCCTCGGCCTGAAAGCGAGATGAGCATCTCACCCCAAAGTCGCCTTTGACTGGACCTAACCGTCCAGGGTTCCTTTATTATTATTTATTGAATTTATATACCACCCTATACTCAGGGGTCTCAGGGTGGTTCACAAAATAAAATCAAGGTATAAAGCCACAAAATATCTAATAAAAATAAAAACAACAAACCAATAGCCCCCCCCCCAGAAAACACATTTTAAAAGGGCATAGTATGTAAATAAGCCTGGTTAAAAAGGAATGCTTTTGCCTGGCGCCTAAAGGTGTATCATGAAGGCACCAGGCAAACCTCCCTGGGGAGAGCATTCCACAGACGGGGAGCCACTGCAGAGAAGGCCCTGTTCTCATGTTGCCAGCCTCCGGACCTCTGGAGGAAGAGACACACAAAGAAGGGCCTCAGAAGATGATCTCAGGATCCGGGTAGGTTCATATGGAAAGAGGCATTGTGAGGTATTGTGGCCCTGAGCCGTTTACCTTTACCTTTGCCTTAGCTAGTCCAGCTCCCTTGCAATGCAAAAATGCAGGTATCCACGGTTTAAATCCGGCCCTTGCTGCCAGGCCACCACCTCTTGTGCAGAAACATCTTGACATGTGACATCAATTCTCCCCCACAGATGCGCCAAAGAAGCCCTCCCTGACTTCCTTCCTGGAGACTCAGTCCGGGAGCCAGGCCATCATCGAGTGTACGGTTGAGAGCCACCCACTGTCTGATGTCACCCTGTACAGGGAGGGCGTGATCTTGGCTTCCAGCAGCAGTTCTGGGACTCTCCCTACCCAGCGGCTCATTGTCCACTCAGCCCACAACGCCCTGAAAGTTGAGATCAAGGATCTCCGCCTCGAAGACAACGGGGAGTACCGATGCTCCGCTAAGAACACCTATGGGGAGACCACCGCTTCCATGCGCTTCAATGTGGAGAGTGAGTGATTCTCTTCTACCCTCTCCCCTTTCCATGTGGGGGAATGACCCTTTTATGGGTGTCCAGCACGACTGCCAACATGCGGTCACTTTCGGCCCCAGAAGGGGGCAGAACAGGATAGGACAGGGGCGGAAGAGGCTTACGCACGATGCACCAAATGCCACAAAACATAATAATAATAATAATAAATAGGTATTGTTGTGGTGGGAAGGTAAATGGCATTTCTGTGTGCTCTGGTTTCCGTCCCATTGCGCCAGAAGTGGTTTAGTCCTCCTGGCCGCATGACCCGGACAAACGCTGCCTCCCTTGGCCTGAAAGCGAGATGAGCGCCTCAACCCCATAGTCGCCTTTGACTGGA
This sequence comes from Podarcis vaucheri, assembly GCF_965113315.1. Lineage (NCBI taxonomy): Eukaryota > Metazoa > Chordata > Lepidosauria > Squamata > Lacertidae > Podarcis > Podarcis vaucheri. The sequence continues at coordinate 2,579,896 of NC_138767.1, read as the reverse complement.
CTTAACCATCCAGGGGTCCTTTACCTTTTTACCTTTTACTTAAGGACTTTAGATACTAATAGCAACACTTTGAACTTGGTTACAAGATTTTTTTCAAAGAATCCGCAAACACTTTTTTAAGAGAGAGAGAGAAGTTATTTTAAAAAAGATTATTATTTTTCAAAAAGAAGAAGTAAAATCTTCTCTTCTGTGGTTTCCTCCATCCTCCATTGCATGGCCTTCCGCTGGGCCCCATCCTGCTCTCTCGGAGCGCTAGCCGCTGTGGAGTAGGCTCAGGTCAGGCCTGGGCTCAGCCACATGTCCGTGCTCTCTTACCTCTCCTCCTCAGCGTGGCAAGGTCAGGGCTCCCCTCTTTTTTCTCCTTCCTCTTTCTCTCTCTTCCTTCTCCTTCTCCTCCTTCTCCCTGCATCGGCTCTGGGGTTTTCCTGGCCCCGGAGAGCCGCTGGGCAGTTGGCCGGGTGCTCTCACTCCCGGCTCAATTTGGGTCAAGGGGAGGTCAGCAGTTCCCCCAGCTGACACACCGGGCATCCCCGGTTCCCCCTCGGCAGTGGCAGCAGCAGTCTCAGCAGTCCGGAGCCAGCCTGGTAGTGCAGTTGGCTCTGGCTGGCTTCAGGAGCTGTTTGCTGCCATGGCGCCCGCCATTTTGCCTCACCGGAAGTCCCCATATGATGTGTCTTGTACCGTTGAACCAATCACGCGACATTCATTCCCTACTAATAAATCTATAACCAGTGGCGTAGCGTGGGGGGTGCAGGGAGGGGCGGCCGCACCGGCCGCAACATCGGGGGGTGCACTCGCACTTGCAGCTCTCTGCCCCTACCTGGCTCACTCACTCTCTCTCACTGCAGTGCTAGCTGTGCGAATCCGATCCGAGCCGCCGGGTCGCCGCCCACTGTGGAGGGGGTGGGTGCCAGGTGTGCGGTGCGGAGAGAGAGCGAGGGACTATCTGGGGGAGGGACAGTGCAGTGGCCGCCCAGCGCAGCGCTGAGCACGGGAGAGAACCACACCAGACCAGACCAGGCAGCAGCAAGAAGAAGCTGGCAGCGGCGGCAGGTTAGGGGTAAGGGGGCGCAAATTACTTGCCTTGCCCTGGGTGCTGACAACCCACGCTACGCCACTGTCTATAACACTTAAAATATAAATCCAGGGACATTAAATGAAATCCGGGGACATTCCGGGGACGGATTTTGTCCAGGGACAGATTTGTAAATCCAGGGACTGTCCCCAGGAAACGGAGACATCTGGTAACCATATCCTACACCCATTGCAGCTTCCGGATCAAGCACGAGCAAAGCCTCGCATACAGTGCATTGCAGTAATCCAGCCCTGCAGTAACCAATGCAGGAAGCAGAGGGTGACAAATTACCGTATTTTTTGCACCATAACACTCACTTTTTTCCTCCTAGAAAGTAAGGGGAAATGTCTGTGCGTGTTATGGAGCGAATGCCTGCGGGTGGCGGGGGGGGGATCTGCTGCAGTCGTGAGCAGAGGATCCATGGTTCCCCTTCCTTCCCTCCTCCATGGTTACAAAGCATGGATCCACATGGATCCTCAGGATTTTTGCATTGGGCTACTCCAAACTCACTGTCAGATCACATGTCTGTGGCCACAGCATGAACCACAAAAATCATATATCCACTATTTCATGTAGAATATTTTTTTCTTGTTTTCCTCCTCTAAAAACTATGTGCGTGTTACGGTCTGGTGCGTGCTATAGAGCGAAAAATACGGTATTTTGGTTTCTGTCTTGCTCTTTTCCCTACTCAGATGCCAGGGTCGCGATTGAGCCCTCTCCCGATGTCCAGGAAGGAGCAGTGGCCAACATGACCTGTGTGGTTGTCAGCCAGGCGGCGGGAGAAATGAACTACACGTGGTACAAGAACAGCAAGTGGCTCCAGGGCGGTCCAGAGCGGTCCCTCCTCCTGGTGGGCGTGGCCAGGGACGATGCTGGCTCGTACCACTGCCAGGCAGAGGGGAGGACGGGAACCGTGACCTCTGCCTTGGTCATCTTGAACGTGCTTTGTAAGTTTGTGAGTCTTTGTGAGATCTGTGAAGGCTGCTACAGGGCCAGCTCAGCCCACTGGGCTGTCCCACCTCCGATTCATAGAATTGTACCATTGGAAGGGCACCCAGGGTCATCTAGTCCAACCCCCTGAAGTGCAGGAATCTCAGCTCAAGCATCCATGACAGATGGCCATCCAAATCAAGGGAAGTAATAGTGCCACTGTATTCTGCTCTGGTCAGACCTCACCTGGAGTACTGTGTCCAGTTCTGGGCACCACAGTTCAAGAAGGACACTGACAAACTGGAACATGTCCAGAGGAGGGCAACCAAAATGGTCAAAGGCCTGGAAACGATGCCTTATGGGGAACGGCTAAGGGAGCTGGGCATGTTTAGCCTGGAGAAGAGGAGGTTAAGGGGTGATATGATAGCCATGTTCAAATATATAAAAGGATGTCACATAGAGGAGGGAGAAAGATTGTTTTCTGCTGCTCCAGAGAAGCGGACACGGTGCAATGGATCCAAACTACAAGGAAGAAGATTCCACCCAAACATTAGGAAGAACTTCCTGACAGTAAGAGCTGTTCGACAGTGGAATTTGCTGCCAAGGAGTGTGGTGGAGTCTCCTCCTTTGGAGGTCTTTAAGCAGAGGCTTGACAACCATATGTCAGGAGTGCTCTGATGGTGTTTCCTGCTTGGCAGGGGGTTGGACTCGATGGCCCTTGTGGTCTCTTCCAACTCTATGATTCTATGATTCTATGAACCTCTGCTTAAAAACCTCCAAGGAAGGAGAGCCCACCACCTCCCGAGGGAGCCCGTTTCAGCCCGTCGAGCAGTTCTTACTGTCAGAAAGTTCTTACTGAAATTTAGTCAGAATCTCCTTTCTTGTAACTTGAAGCCATGGGTTCGAGTCCTACCCTTCAGAGCAGGAAATAACAAGCTTGCTCCATCTTCCATGTGGCAGCCTTTTAGATATCTGAAGATGATGATCATCTGTTTGGGTGATTGGTTAGAGTGTGATGTTGATAATGCCAAGGTTGCTGGTTCGATCCCTGTATGGGACAAATGCATATTCCTGCATATCAGGGGGTTGGACTAGATGACCCTCGTGGTCCCTCCCAACTGCATAATTCTATGATTCTAATTACAGCTTTGGCCCACCTGATGCCCTCCCGATATTCTGATCATCCTGGCCACCCTCCTCTGCACACCTTCCAGCTTTAAGGAGGGCATGTCAATATCCTCATTAAATTGTGGTGCCCAGAACTAGACACAGCATTCCCAGGGTTGGGGAATCCTAGAGGCTCCGGGTGAATTGGGGAAAACTGCAGTGCCAGCTGAGGCCCATCAGAAAATGGCAGCAAAATGGAAGAGTAATGAAATTCCCTCTATACAAGACTGGATTGAAAAGCTGACAGAATATGCAGAATTAGATGGTCTATCAGGAAAAATAAAGAATAAATCAAAACAGGAGTTTGTTTCAAAGTAAGTAAGTGTTCCAGTTTGCGAACTTTTTTCAGAAGCCAAACGTGCTCCGTTTTGAGTCTTAACGCTTCCGATTTGATTGCCACACTTCCGTTTTGAGTGTTGCACTGGGGTCTGTCTGTTTTTGCTATTTATTTTGCCTTTTTGTGGCCTTTTGTTTTTGTGACTGTGTGGAACCCAGTTCAGCTACTGATTGATCGACTGATTGATTGTGTGACTGCAGTACATTGTTTATTGCTTTCATTTTATGGATCAATGGTCTTTTGAGATAGTAAAATTCATATAATATTTTTTTTTTAATGTCCAGTAGCACCTTAGAGACCAACTAAGTTTATTCTTGGAATGAGCTTTCATGTGCATGCACACTTCTTCAGATACCTGTTTTAGGGGATGATTTTAAAAGCCTGGAACAGATTAATCCATTTTGCATTACTTTCAATGGGAAAGCGCGCCTTGGTTTGGGAACGCTTTTGTTTTGGAACGGTCTTCCGGAATGGATTAAGTTTGAGAACCAAGGTACCCCTGTATTTGGTCAAGAGAGCCATGGACTCCAAAAGGTTGAAAACCTCTGCCCTAGGGGGTTCCCCCAGCTGCAGCCTCCTAGCACTCCTCTGCATCCAGCCGGTCCTTGACACCTCCGGATTAGATGGACTATCTTTTTTTTCTATGTTCTTACCCCTCCAGATGCACCCAGCACCCCTGCCATCAGTGCCTACCTGGACAACCAAAACGGGAAGGTGGGCATCATCGACTGCAAGGTGGACAGCCACCCCCGCTCCCTGCTGGCCTTGTACAAAGGAGATCGGCTCCTGGCTGACGCCAACCACTCCCATGCCGTAGCCGGCCTGCGCTTCGCCATGTTCCCCTCCTACAACAGCCTGAGGGTGGAGATCCGAGACGTCACACCAGAGGATTCAGGGCGTTATGTCTGCCAGGCTGGCAACCCATTTGGAAAGACCACTAACACCGTTGACTTCAGCGCGGAAAGTGAGCAGAACTCATGCGGGGGGGGGGCGGGAGACAGAAATGGAGAAATGAGTGGGGTTTTCAGAGGAGTGGGGAGTCCATTTGTTTTCTAAAAACCAGTACACTATGGGGTGGCCACCACCATTCCATGGGCTAAATCTGACCCGCAAGGCTGTTTCCCCCCAAACCACACCTACCTGCCTCACACCAGACTGCCAGGAGCTTGGCCTACACTCGAGTAGGACCCTGGCAGAGACACATGCCCGACTGGCATGTTCTCTCTCTCCTGGTCGATCGTTCGGGAGCTTCAAAAGCTTTCTTCAGCCCGAACATCACAGTGACTGATGCCAACAGACATCGGCACATTTAGGGATCCGCAGAGTTTGCGCATTTCAGGTGAAAAACTCAGCATTTTGGCTAATCTACTTTTATTTACATATAAACACACATGGAGCACTGCAACTTGGCTCCCTCTCTCTCTAGCATCAGACAGCAAAGAGAGAAAGAACAAAGGACAATAGTCCCACTTCAGGAAACACAGTAACACAAACATCCTGTCTCCGTCACTTCCCACTCTGTGGAGTCAAAACATATACCGTCATGTGAAAGACAACAATCCCATGACTGCAATCATGGAGCAGGAATTCTAACACAGACATCGTAAATGACGTCAGATGTGCGGCAGGTAGAGATGAGGCTGGATCAGCTGTGTGACTGAGTTTCTCTTAGGGAACTCAAATGCACAGTTGATCCTTCCAGACAGGAGACGTGAAGTCACTGCCTATCAGCTGACAAACTTGGAGGACTCAATTCTTCAGCCGATTCCTGCAGAAAGCAGGGCTGAAGTCACCACCCACCCATCAGCTGGACCTCTTCTCATAATCCCCAATCCAAGAGGTCCTGTATGATGGAATCATAGAGTTGGAAGGGACCCCAAGAGCCATCTAGTCCAACCCCCTGCCTTGGACCTCAGCTAAATATGGCCATCCAACCTCTGCTTAAAAACCTCCAATGGAGGAGAGTCCACAACCTCCTGAAGGAATCCATTCCACTGTAAAGTGGCTTGCGGTGGACTTCTTCAATCAACACACCACTGTGATGCTAGAGAGATTCAGATTCGATTCAGATTCGATTTATTACGGCCATAGGCCCATATCTAAAACAATACATCAAGATTTCCATAAACAAACAATTTAAAACAATTCCAAGTTAAAACACCCATATAAAACCAATTTTACTTCAATTAAGTAAACACTATATACAATAACCTCCCTCTGTGTCAACCGTAATTCAAATCCCTCGGGGATATGCATCTTAGTTCTGGCACTTATTGATGGTTCTTAAGTTTGGCTAAGCTGTCAGAGTCATACAGTGATCCATTTCTCCTCTTATGAAATAAGACATTAATCAGGTATCTAGCGACTGCAAGGGATCTACTTGAGTCTCCGTCGTTTAATAAGTATATTATTTGGGCTTCCTGAGGACTGTCAGCGATTCTCGATAAATATGGGGCCAGAAACTTGGACCGTGGAGCCGAATGTAATGGACAACAGAAGATTATATGGTATAACGATTCTATAGATCCACTTTTACAATCACAGAGGAGTGAGATCTGTCCGTTGGAGAGTCTGTTACCCAACACATTTGATGGGAAAACATTGAATCTAGCCTTTATAAAGGCATACCTGTGCATCACCACAGATAAGGTAGTTAAATAAGCTAGAGAGAGTTTTGCTTGGTCAGAACAACAGCAGCCGGTGGAGAACCTGCAAAGTGGAGTCTTCCATCCTGTAAATCACACAGGTTTATGTAGAGGCATTCCCACTTTACACATGCCCAGAAATTAACACACATTCTCAGAGGAAAAGCATAACTGCGTTATCAGTGCTGGATGCCTGATTCAGTGAGAAGGACAGAGCACCTCCTTTCAGTTGTTTTATGTTGTAGACCGCCCTGTGACCCTGGGTTGAAGGGCGATATATAAATTTAATAAACAATAATATCAGGCTAGCTCAAGACTGGGCTTTTTCCTGCACAAGCTTTCTTGACGCACTCCTAATAAGGTTTGAGGAAGCAGGTTCTCCAAACAATATCCTTTTCTGCCCTTCCTTTCACTGCCTTAGTGAAAGGCTAGAAATATGCTTATTGATAAGCCTCCCACCATGGGTGGTTCTCAGTGTCCTCTTCTGAGCTATTTTCTCACCCACTTCAACCTCTGTTTGCCTGCAGCGCTCTCTGACCTCCACTTGTTCAAGATCCTGGCTGGAGTGTTCTTTGCCTTGACTTGTGCAGCTCTGCTTTGTGGCTTGGCTCTTGGGATGCAAACATATTGGACCCGGTGAGGCTGGCTGGTGTTTGCTTGCATTGATCATTAACCCAATGGATTCGGGAAGAGGAAGCCTGTCATCTGGTTGGCCTCTGAGATAACAGGATGCTGGACTTGATTGACCACTGGCCTGATCTAGCAGGGCTATTCCTTTGTTCTTATTATTTCTAGGACCTTTCTGGGGGGGAGGAGCCCATGGGATTTGCTGCCACAAGTTGTAGTGATGGCCACCAACTTCCTGCCCTCCAACATTTCTCCAATGAAAATAGGAACGTCCTATGCTTGGCAGGGGGTTGGACTCGATGGCCCTTGTGGTCTCTTCCAACTCTATGATTCTATGATTCTATGATTCTATGATTCTATTCCATAATTTAGGACACAGGGGGCACTGAGGTCTAAACCACAGAGCCTAGGACTTGCCAATCAGAAGGTTGGCGGTTCGAATCCCTGCGACAGGGTGAGCTCCCGTTGCTCGGTCTCTGCTCCTGCCAACCTAGCAGTTCGAAAGCACATCAAAATGCAAGTAGATAAATAGGTACCGCTCTGGCGGGAAGGTAAACGGTGTTTCCGTGCGCTGCTCTGGTTCGCCAGAAGCGGCTCAGTCATGCTGGCCACATGATCCGGAAGCTGTACGCCGACTCCCTCAGCCAATAAAGTGAGATGAGCACCCACAACCCCAGAGTCGTTTGCAACTGGACCTAATGGTCAGGGGTCCCTTTACCTTTACCTATTCCATAATAATAAATTTATTACTTATACCCCTGCCCATCCAACTAGGTTGCCCCAACCACTCTGGGCAACTTCCAACATATATGAAAACATAATAAAACATTAAACCACTTCCCAATACAGGGCTGCCTTCAGATGTCTTCTAAAGGTTATATAGTTATTTATCTCCTTGGCTTGAGGGTCGCATAACTCCATACCCTCCAACATTTCTCTGTTGAAAATAGGGACGTGCTAAGGAAAAGCGGGGCATCCTGGGATCAAATGAGAAACTGGGACTGTTTCTGTAAATCTGGGAGTGTCCCTGGAAAATAGGGACACTTGGAGGGTCTGCAACTTTTACAAGGATTAGAAGATTAAGCTAACAATTACCATGATTGCATGCTGCCTCCTGAATTTGCTACCACTGGATGGGGAACGAGAGTGAAAGAGGGCCGTTGACGCCATATTGTGTTGGTTGCTTCCCATTTGGGAAGGTTCCTGGTTGACTGAGGTTGACTAGATAAATACTACACCAGCTGGCTGGGGCTGATAGGAGTTGCACTCCCAAAATATCTGGAAGCCATCAGGTTGGCCAAAGCTGTACTAGAATAATAGAATTGTACAGTTGGAAGGGACCATGAGGGTCATCTAGTCCAACTCCCTGCAATGCAAGAATCTTTTGCCCGCGTGAGGCTTGAAGCCATGTCCCATGCTCTACCAAATGAGCTATCCCAGATCAGGAGGTCCTCTCCTTCTGTTTCCACTTGCATTAAACCCACGTAAGTAACGATAGCCATCAACCTGGATGGCTTCTAAAGAGGAGCAGAGAAACTCACAGAGGAGAAGGCTGTTGTCAACCACGTTCTCCCTCCTCTGTCCAAGGCAGGAATGCTTCTTGCTACCAGCTGCCAGGAGAAATCGAAAGTGGGGAAAGTTGCCACTGTTGCCCTCAGCTCCTGCTTGTGGGATTCCTCCTGTGGGCATCTGGTCGACCGCAGAATGCTGGACATAGGGTTGATCCAGCAACCAGGCTCTTCTCAGTTCCTAAGTTTGCAGCGCAGCCACACCCAAAGAGACAGCTCCCCCAACCTCTTGTGTTATATTTTCCAGGATCAATGAAGAGTGCAAAAGGTGGAAGCAGCAGAAAAACAAGAAGGCGGAAGCAGCAGCAGGGGCAGAAAACAGAGAAGAGACTCTCCAGGTTCATAGAATCATTGGATTGTAGTGGGCATGTTCAGGGATGCAGGAGAGGATATATTGTTTGATTATAGCCTTTCCAACTTGTGTTAACAAGTTCACAATTTAGCAGAGTAACATTCCCCCTTCTAAACTCACAGCGGATGTGTTTGCTCAGGCTCGCGAAAGCCTCTATAATAACTGTTCTGGTATTTTCCCCTTATTCCCTCATAAAAGATATGACACAACACAGTCTTCTAAAAAAGTATAAAAAGGTTTACTCACACATCATTCTGTTCACAATAGGATCCCAGAAGGCAGACTTAGCTTAGAAAAGTAACATACACCTGGAAACTATCTCATTAGGAGACAGTCCCTTTGTCCTCTCTTGGCTGGAGGCCAAGAGAGCATCTTTGGCTAAGCAGATGTTGCTTCTTTGATGCATGTAGTCAAAAGGTGAGAGATGGCTGCCCTGCCCTGTGCTTTTGTCATTACCTGCACAGGTGAGGCCACGCCCACCTCTAGTCACACGCAGAGGAAGTCTGTCCCAGCCCAGAAGGAACAAGAAGTTTACCTGCTGGCTGGACAAACATTCCTTCCCATGTGTAAACATGTTCACTCTAGGAATGTTGTACTTGACTGCTCTTGTGCTTCACATCCCACAACTGTAAAGATAGTAGGGGTCCCCAAGGGTGATCTTGTCCAACCCCTGCAATGCAGGAACCACAGCTAAAAAATCCCTGGTGGGTAGCCATTAAGCCTCTGTTCCAAAAGCTCCAGTGATGGAGAGTCCACCACTTTACAAGGGAGTCCTTTCCACAGTCAAGCAGCTCTTACTGTCAGCAAATTCTCCCTCATGTTTAGTAGGAATCTTCTTCCTTGTCATTTGAATCCATCTGTTCTGGTCCTGCCCTCTGGAGCAGCAGAAAACAAGCTTGCTCCCTCTTCCATGTGACAGCCCTTCAGATACTTGGAGGTGGCTTTCTAATAATAATAATAATAATAATAATAATAATAATAATAATAATAATAATTTATTTATATCCCAGCTATCTGGCTGGGCTTCCCCAGCCACTCTGAGCGGCTTCCAACAGAATATTAAAATACAATAGTGTATTAAACATTAAAAGCTTCCCTAAACAGGGATGCCTGGTAGTTGTTGTTCTCTTTGACATCTGGTGGGAGGGCGTTCCACAGGGCAGGTGCCACTACCAAGAAGGTCCTCCATCTGGTTCCCTGTAACTTCACTTCTCACAGTGAGGGAACTGCCAGAAGGCCCTTGGCACTGGACCTCAGTGTCCGGGCAGAACGATAGGGGTGGAGACGCTCCTTCAGATAGAATCATAGAATCATAGAATCAGAGTTGGAAGAGACCACAAGGGCCATCGAGTCCAACCCCCTGCCAAGCAGGAAAATATACTGGACCGAGGCCGTTTAGGGCTTTAAAGGTCAGCACCAACACTTTGAATTGTGGTCGGAAACGTACTGGGAGCCAATGTAAGTCTTTCAAGACCAGTGTTATGTGGTCTTGGCGGCTGCTCCCAGTCGCTGCATTCTGGATTAGTTGTAGTTTCCGGGTCAGCTTCAAAGGTAGCCCCACGTAGAGCGCATTGCAGTAGTCCAAGCGGGAGATAACCAGAGCATGCACCACTCTGGCAAGGCAGTCCACAGGCAGATATCACCTCTCAGTCTTCCCTTCTCAGCCTAAACCTTCCCAATTCCCTCAACTGTTCCTCATATGGCTTCGTTTCCAAAGCCCTTTATCATCTTGGCCACCTTCCTCTGCACACCTTCCAGAGAGTTTCAAAGCTATTGCCTTGCCTCCATCCAAGTCCCTTGTACTAGAATTGGATAGGGACACAAACTCGGAACAGGCGATTACTTCTGCCTTAGCTGCTCTGCAATGTCAGGGCTGAACATGGTGCAAGTTTCCTTTCGTGAAGGCATGTAGAGGTGGGTCACTGTGTGCTGGGCCTGGGGGTAATCCGAGCAACGCGGTCCAGGTCTGGTCCTGAATCCAAGGCTTCCGCGAGGAGTCAGTCCAAAAGGGCCAAGGCAGGACACGAGGCAGGAAACCAGGCAATGACAGGTACAGGATCACAGGCACAATCTAGCAAACAGCAACGTTGCTCCCACAACCTGGGGCGGGGTCTGACAGCCTTTTATCTCTGTTGGGGTAACGGCCAGTCCTGATCCCCCAGCGACTCACCTCCCTGTCTCGCCCGAAGATGAGCACTCCTACTGCGAGTACTCAGGTCTCTCCTTCTCTCAGACCTCAGTCTCTGCAGCTCGGGAGATGTCGGTGGGTTACTAGACCCAGGGGCCGCCTCAGCCTCCCCTGACCCAACTGGTGGTGGAGCAGCTGTAAGTGATGGCCCAGCTGAAGGCAACGAGGTAATCCCCGTATCTGGAGCCAGGGCAGGCTCAGGCCCCTGACTTGGCCCAGGTGGTACTTGTTGTAGGGGAACCTGTCCAGACTGGGACTCTTCAGGATCAGGCCCCAGACTTGGTTCAGATGCCGCCTGAAGCAAAGGATCTGGTGTGGACTGAGACTCCTCTGGTTCCGAGTCCGAGCCCAAGTCCCAGGCCATCACACACTGGTGGGAAAGACTGATTGATCGTGGGCAAGTGTAAGTAACGTGATGGATGGTGCAAGCCGAGATTGTTAAGGGAAGACTCTGCTCTGGTCTTCAGGAATCCCTGTGGGGCAGAAGGTATTTCCTAATCTATGTTACCTTCAGTTCCTTGCTTAGGCTACTGGGTCACATTGGGAGCTGGGAATCAACCTCAGGAGCCTTTTTGGATCGCTGAGGTTCCATATATCTGACTTGGCCACTTGGCTCTTTCCACAGCTGAGTGAGCAGAACCCAGGAACGCCTCCGGCCGGCCGGTTCTGCCTCTCCTACAGGAAGCTGCGAGCAAAGACCGACATTCCTCCACAGGAAGAACCCTCTGAACAGAGCTGCACCAGCGCCTTGTGAGCGGTGGGAAGAGATCTGGTGGGAGTCACAGCAACCAGAAGACCATGCCAGTTGTGGAGGACGAGGCGGAAAGGGTGGTCATCTAAAGGCTGTTGCTCTGGACACTGAGTCGGAATCATAGAATTGTAGAGTTGGAAGGGACTCTGAGGGTCATCTAGTCCAGCCCCCTGCAAGGAAGGAACCACAGCTAAAGAGGGACCCACAGCCTCATCAATTCAGGCACCCCATTTTTCACCAAACCACCATGAACCTTTTCACTCATTTAAAATTTCAGAATTGGTCTTGGACTTTGAACTTCATCATATATATATGTGTGTGTGTGTGTGTGTGTGTGTGTGTGTGTGTGTGTGTGTGTTTTTAACATACCATTTTCAACAGTGATTAAACATACTTTTACATCTTCTTCAATTTTTTTGACTTCCATCAATCCTGTCTGAAATTTTTCCAGTCTAATCTCTTAGTATGCATTTCTTATTTTCCCTTGTTGTTGTTGTTTAGTCGTTTAGTCGTGTCCGACTCTTCGTGACCCCATGGACCAGAGCACGCCAGGCACTTCTGTCCCCCACTGCCTCCCGCAGTTTGATCAAACTCATGCTAGTAGCTTCAAGAACACCATCCAACCATCTCATTCTCTGTCGTCCCCTTCTCCTTGTGCCCTCCATCTTTCCCAACATCAGGGTCTTTTCCAGGGAGTCCTCTCTTCTCATGAGGTGGCCAAAGTATTGGAGCCTCAGCTTCACGATCTGTCCTTCCAGTGAGCACTCAGGGCTGATTTCCTTCAGAATGGAGAGGTTTGATCTTCTTGCAGTCCATGGGACTCTCAAGAGTCTCCTCCAGCACCAGAATTCAAAAGCATCAATTCTTCCGCAATCAGCCTTCTTTATGGTCCAGCTCTCACTTCCATACATCACTACTGGGAAAACCATGGCTTTTACTATACGGACCTTTGTTGGCAAGGTGATGTCTCTGCTTTTTAAGATGTTGTCTAGGTTTGCCATCGCCTTTCTCCCAAGGAGCAGGCGTCTTTTAATTTCGTGACTGCTGTCACCATCTGCACTGATCATGGAGCCCAAGAAAGTAAAATCTCTCACTGCCTCCATTTCTTCCCCATCTATTTGCCAGGAGGTGATGGGCCCAGTGGCCATGATCTTCGTTTTTTTGATGTTGAGCTTCAGACCATATTTTGCGCTCTCCTCTTTCACCCTCATTAAAAGGTTCTTTAATTCCTCTTCACTTTCTGCCATCAAGGTTGTGTCATCTGCATATCTGAGGTTGTTGATATTTCTTCCGGCAATCTTAATTCCGGCTTGGGATTCATCCAGCCCAGCCTTTCGCATGATGAATTCTGCATATAAGTTAAATAAGCAGGGAGACAATATACAGCCTTGCCGTACTCCTTTCCCAATTTGGAACCAATCAGTTGTTCCATATCCAGTTCTAACTGTAGCTTCTTGTCCCACATAGAGATTTCGCAGGAGACAGATGAGGTGATCAGGCACTCCCATTTCTTTAAGAACTTGCCATAGTTTGCTGTGGTCAACACAGTCAAAGGCTTTTGCATAGTCAATGAAGCAGAAGTAGATGTCTTTCTGGAACTCTCTAGCTTTCTCCGTAATCCAGCGCATGTTTGCAATTTGGTCTCTGGTTCCTCTGCCTCTTCTAAATCCAGCTTGCACTTCTGGGAGTTCTCGGTCCACATACTGCTTGAGCCTTCCTTGTAGAATTTTAAGCATAACCTTGCTAGCATGTGAAATGAGTGAAATTGTGCGGTAGTTGGAGCATTCTTTGGCACTGCCTTTCTTTGGGATTGGAATGTAGACTGATCTTCTCCAATCCTCTGGCCACTGCTGAGTTTTCCAAACTTGCTGGCATATTGAGTGTAGCACCTTAACAGCATCATCTTTTAAAATTTTAAACAGTTCAGCTGGAATACCATCACTTCCACTGGCCTTGTTATTTGCAGTGCTTTCTAAGGCCCATTTGACTTCACTCTCCAGGATGTCTGGCTCAAGGTCAGCAACCACACTACCTGGGGTGTACGAGACATCCATATCTTTCTGGTATAATTCCTCTGTGTATTCTTGCCACCTCTTCTTGATGGCTTCTGCTTCAGTTAGATCTTTACCACTTTTGTCCTTTATTATGGTAATCTTTGTACGAAATGTTCCTTTCATATTTCCGATTTTCTTGAACAGATCTCTGGTTCTTCCCGTTCTGTTGCTTTCCTCTATTTCTTTGCATTGCTCGTTTAAGAAGGCCTTCTTGTCTCTCCTTGCTGTTCTTTGGAAATCTGCATTCAATTTCCTGTATCTTTCACTATCTCCCTCGCATTTTGCTTGCCTTCTCTCCCCCGCTATTTGTAAGGCCTCGTTGGACAGCCACTTTGCTTTCTTGCATTTCTTTTTCATTGGGATGGTTTTAGTTGCTGCCTCCTGTATAATGTTGCGAGCCTCCATCCATAGTTCTTCAGGCACTCTGTCCAGCAAATCTAAATCCTTAAACCTGTTCCTCACTTCCACTGTGTATTCATAAGGGATTTGGTTTAGATTGTATCTTACCTGTCCAGTGGTTTTTCCTACTTTCTTCAGTTTAAGCTTGAATTTTGCTATAAGGAGCTGATGATCTGAGCCACAGTCAGCTCCAGGTCTTGTTTTTGCTGACTGTATAGAGCTTCTCCATCTTTGGCTGCAGAGAATATAATCAATCTGATTTCGATGTTGCCCATCTGGGGATGTCCATGTGTAGAGTCGTCTCTTGTGTTGTTGGAAAAGCGTGTTTGTGATGACCAGCTTGTTCTCTTGACAGAAGTCTATTAGCCTTTGCCCTGCTTCGTTTTGATCTCCAAGGCCAAACTTGCCAGTTGTTCCTTTTATCTCTTGATTCCCTACTTTAGCATTCCAATCCCCTATAATGAGCAGAACATCCTTCTTTGGTGTCACTTCGATAAGGTTTTGTAAGTCTTCATAGAACTGGTCAATTTCAGTTTCTTCAGCACCAGTAGTTGGTGCATAAACTTGGATTACTGTGATGTTAAAAGGTCTGCCTTGGATTCGTATCGAGATCATTCTATCATTTTTGAGACTGCATCCCAGTACAGCTTTCGCCACTCTTTTGTTGACTATGAGGGCCACTCCATTTCTCTTACGGGTTTCTTGCCCACAGTAGTAGATATGGTAGTCATCCGAACTGAATTCGCCCATTCCCGTCCATTTTAGCTCACTGATGCCCAGGATGTCAATATTTATTCTTGCCATCTCATTTTTGACCACATCCAACTTACCCAGGTTCATGGTTCTTACATTCCAGGTTCCTATGCAATATTTTTCTTTACAGCATTGGACTTTCCTTTCGCTTCCATGCATATCCACAACTGAGCGTCCTTTCGGCTTTGGCCCAGCCGCTTCATCAGCTCTGGATCTACTTGTACTTGTCCTCCGCTCTTCCCCAGTAGCATGTTGGACACCTTCCGACCTGAGGGGCTCATCTTCCAGTGTCATAACTTTTATATGCCTGTTGTCTTTGTCCATGGAGTTTTCTTGGCAGGGATACTGGAGTGGCTTGCCGATTCCTACTCCAGGTGGATCACGTTTGGTCAAAACTCTCCACTATGACCTGTTCATCTTGGGTGCCCTGCTCGGCGTAGTTCATAGCTTCTCTGAGTTCTTCAAGCCCCTTCGCCACGGCAAGGCAGTGATCCATGAAGGGGCTTATTTTCCCTATTACATTTCAAACTCATAACCAATATCTCTTTTTCTACTTTGTAATACTTGGTATATTTCTCCTTACAAAACTTCTTGTGGTCCTACTAGCGTAATTTGTTGATTGCAGTTGCTCTTCAAATAATTCATATACTTCTTCCAATCTTCTGTAAATCTCTGGTCCCTCAGGTTTCGAATCCTTCCTGTCATTTTGTCCAGTTCTGCGTAGTCCATTAATTTCATCTGCCATTCTTCTTTCGTCGGAATCATCAGATTTCATTTTTGATGTTTGAGTGGGCCGGGCAAAAATGAAGGAGGGGATACAGCCTTCCACTGTAAGCCTTTTTCCCCCTCCTGCGCTAGCTATTCTGAGCAGGCGATCCTCTTCTGCTGACCTCCAAGTTGGGCAGAAATAGGAAGGGGCCACAGCTCAGTGGGAGAGTGTCTGCGTTGGAAGCAGGTCTCAGGACCAATTCCTGGCACCTCCAGGCAGGCTCGGGAGACGCTCTTCCCTGAAACCCTGGACAGCTGCTGCCGGTCAGTGTAAACAGTACTGAGCAAGATTGATCAATGGTCTGACTCAACGTGAGGCAGCTTTCTATAAGGACCATGTCTTGAAAGACCTACACTGGCTCCAAGTACGTTTCCGAGCACAATTCAAAGTGTTGGTGCTGACCTTTAAAGCCCTAAACAGCCTCGGTCCAGTATACCTGAAGGAGCGTCTCCGCCCCAATCGTTCAGCCCAGACACCAGGGTCCATCTCCCAAGTGCCTTCTGCCGGTTCCCTCCCTGCGAGAAGCCAAGTTACAGGGAACCAGGCAGAGGGCCTTCTCGGTAGTGGCGCCCACCTTGTGGAACGCCCTCCCACCAGAGAAAAACAACTACCAGACTTTTAGAAGACATCTGACGGCGGCCCTGTTTAGGGAAGCTTTTAATGTTTAATAGGTTATTGTATTTTAGTGTTCTGTTGGAAGCCGCCCAGAGTGGCTGGGGAAACTCAGCCAGATGGGCGGGGTATAAATAATAAATTATTATTATTATTACCATGTGCATGTAGAACAGACTGGGTCGTGCCATCTGCCTTTAGATAATCCCATGAGGTGCCAGCTTTCCAAATCCCGTACTTTTACTCCTCAGCCAATGGCATCTGGGTCAAAACCTGTGTCCTCATCGCCTCCTTGCCATAAAAAGTCAACATCAGCGCTACACAGTCATCACCTTCCCCGCCAAAGTCATCTCGCCGCAGCTGTCTGTGCTATTAACACTGTGTTGTCTAATAAATAATGTCCCCAGCAACACAGTTTCCAGCACCCCAGCTTCTTCTCCAACTTTCTCTGAGACATGAGTGAGGAGCATGAGAAAATAAGAAGGGACTGTGGGATCAGGTCAAAGGCCCATTGAGTCCAGCATCCTCTCCTCACACTGGCCGATCAGGAGGCTGTGGGAATACTCACAAGTAAGACCTGAGCCCAAGAGCCCGCTCCCCTCTTGTGTTTCCCAGCATTGCTGCCTCCAACTGTAATAATAATAATAATAATAATAATAATAATAATAATAATTATTTATATCCCGCCCTCCCCAGCCAAAGCCAGGCTCTGAGTGGCTAACAACAATAAAAGTAACACAACATTCTAAAATCAATTCATTTTAAAATCAATTCAAAATCAAATCAATGGCAACCATTGGGTTAGAGTTCGGTGAGGACTGCCAAAGGAGGGGGTCAGACTGTGCCTTGGCCAAAGGCCTGGTGGAACAGCTCTGTCTTGCAGGCCCTGCAGAAAGATGTCAAGTCCCGCAGGACCGTAGTCTCTTGGGACAGAGCGTTCCACCAGATTGGGGCCACAGCCGAAAAAGCCCTGGCTCTGGTTGAGGCCAGCCTAACCTCTCTGTGGCCTGGGACCACCAAGATGTTTTTGTTTAAAGACCGTAAGGTCCTCCGTGGGACATACCAGGAGAGGTGGTCCCGTAGGTACAAGGGTCCTAGGCCATATAGGGCTTTAAAGGTCAAAACCAGCACCTTAAACCTGACCCTGTACTCCACCAGGAGCCAGTGCAGCTGGTATAGCACCGGGTGAATGTGATCCCGCGGCAAGGACCCCGTAAGGAGTCTCTCCACGGCATTCTGCACCCACTGGAGTTTCTGGGTCAGCTTCAAGGGCAGCCCCACATAGAGTGAGTTAGAGAGACACAGTAGAGCCATTTTGGCTAGGGGGCATCCCAGCTCTCTCGTCCTCCATGAATTTGTCCAATCCTCTTTCCATCCATTCTTGTCTCCCCTTCAGCAGAAAGGAACAGTTTTGGTTGAGAACAACCTTCTCTCTCTGCTATGCAGCCCAAGGGGAGGGCAGGACTTCTTTATTATTTATCCATTTATTTATTTATTTGTTTGTTTGTTTGTTTGCATTTGTGAATGGAGAAATCTGAGGGTTCCCTTGGACAAAAAAAAAGGGACACCAGCCCTGAATAGCAGAGCAAAACAGCAGCCAGTAGGCTTGGTCATTATTGAAGATTGTTGTGACAAGACTCCCACCTGCCACAAGGTGGAACAAGATGGAAGCCCAGAACAAAAGAGCCCCCAAACCTTTATTACGGTAGCTGCTAATCCCCATGTTACACCCCCCTCAAACTACATCATGGTTACATCATGAAAGGGGAGGTCTGGTGGCAGTAATCTGAGCATCCTGAAACCTGCTCCTTGGTTCTCCTTCCCCTCCACCGAACACCCATCAAGTGTAACAAAAGAGATATTTACATTTCCCTGTTTCCCAGCCAAGTTCATCCCACCCTTTGGTCTTCATCTGGGTTTGTTATTTGTGGGATGACTACCTGTCTGGCACTCAGGTATCAGGAGGCCAGGAATTATCACTCAGGCAGAGGGGCTGCTGAGTAGCTGAGCTCACATGTCTATAGGAATTTCTGAATTTTTCCCTGTGATCCAGTACAGAGATACATTTATCAGTGAATTCTTACATTTGGTATCATGCAGCAAAGGCCCTTTGAATAGATAGGAAGAAACTGTGATGAAGTGTTTTGTGGGGACAAGTCACAAAAGCGATTGTGCTGGTTTTGGTAGTGGGCTGCATATGCATGATATCTGCTGGAGGGGCAACCCTCCCCCCAACCTGTACATAAATTCCTGCAACACATTCATATCTCACTTTTTTCTTCAAGGAGCTCAAAGTGGCAGACATCGTTCTCCCTGCCCTCATCGAATCCCTACAACAACACCCCTGTGAGGTCGCTCTGGCTGAGAGGCAGAGACTGGACCAAGCTCACCCAGTGAGCTTCACGGCCGAGTGGGGATTTGAACCCAGGTCCCGGTCCAATTCGCTAGCCATGCTGACTTCCCTGCGAGACTTGGCTCAGTCTTGTTGCAAAGGATGAAATCACACCTTCCTTTTCGAAGTACTTTAAAGTCACTTGAGCGTCTTCCTTTGCTTCAGTTAACACACATCCCCACATTCTCCAGCTACGCCATTCCATGTGCAAAAGCCGCCTTTTCGGAAGTCCGGAAGACCCAGTTTGAAAACTGATGAGGGTGACACCTGGTGGAAAACAGGTAGAAAGGCAACAGGCTAGCCTAGCCTTCAACAGCTCTTTCCAGCTGATAATGGTGGGGGTGCAATTTGGTGGGGGCTAGGACTCCAAATGGCCTTTGCTCCGTGGAGTTTGCAGTGCTGATTTGGTCTCGGAAACGCTATGTGCATGTCCAGATGGTGACATATTGGGTTCCCGCTCATTCGAAATGCTTTCAGAATATATCCCCATTTTGCAGTGGGAGGCACACACTCGATCTGCCCTCACCACCAGTGAAATTTCTGCGGTTCCAGCTTGTACAGGCACAATGCTCTACCTCCTGAGAGCACCAAGATGCCCAAGAATACGCCATGTTGGTGCTCCATCATTTGAATTGCCATCTGGGCATTACAAGAGGCACCTATAAAGTCCTAAGATGTCTTAAATCCAAGGCACCTGACATTTCAAAAGCACGTCAAAGTGCAAGTAGATAAATGGGAACCGCTCCGGCGGGAAGGTAAACGGCGTTTCCATGCACTGCTCTGGTTCACCAGAAGCAGCTTAGTCCTGCTGGCCACACGACCCGGAAGCTGTACACTGGCTCCCTCGGCCAATAAAGCGAGATGAGCGCTGCAACCCCAGAGTCGGCCACGACTGGACCTAATGGTCAGGGGTCCCTTTACCTTTATCTTTAGGTCTAAACCACTGAGCCTAGGGCTTGCCGATCAGAAGGTCGGCGGTTTGAATCCCCGCGACGGGGTGAGCTCCCATTGCTCAGTCCCTGCTCTGCCAACCTAGCAGTTCGAAAGCATGTCAAAGTGCAAGTAGATAAATAGGTACCACTCTGGCAGGAAGGTAAACGGCGTTTCTGTGTGCTGTTCTGGTTCGCCAGAAGAGGCTTAGTCATGCTGGCCACATGACCCAGAAGCCGTACGCTGGCTCCCTTGGCCAGTAAAGCGAGATGAGCGCCGCAACCCCAGAGTCGTCCACAACTGGACCTAATGGTCAGGGGTACCTTTACCTTTACCATTTTCCTTTCCAGTTACCTTTACCATTTTCCGTTGTGACACAGCACACAGTTTGGCTGAGGAACTCCTTCCAACTGGAGACACTGATGGCCACCGACCTGGGTGGCTTTAAGAGAGGCTTGAACAAATTCATGAAGAAGAGGGCTATCAACGGTTACTAGCCAGGATGACTCTGCTTCAGGTGTGCCAACTCCATGTCCACTGGAATGGGGCTCAGCCCCCACCCACCCCCAATCTTGAGGGGACAGAGGAGGCCTGGCAAGATGTCACCCTGACATGGCACAGCCTGGCAGCATGCTGCCCAGGGCTACACGGCATCTCTGGATGACAGATGGCCTTCTGGGAAGTTGCCCCAGGCCAACCAGCGCAGCCTGGCATTTGAATGTTGCATTGGGAAGGAACCCGGCTGGCCTCTCCCAGTGTGACAGAGACAAGGTAGTATAACCTAGAACAATTTGTCGTGGAATTCTACTCAATATTTATCAGATCAGATTCAAACATATATAGTGGGATCCGTTCCAGAGGCCCGTTCGCAACATGAAAAGAGCACAACCCGCAGTGGCGCGTCTGCACACGCGCGGGTTGCAATTCAGTGCTTCTGTGCAAGGGTGTGGCGTCATTTTGCACTTCTGCACATTTTGCCCTCCACCTTTCCCAACATCAGGGTCTTTTCCAGGGACTCTTCTCTTCTCATGAGGTGGCCAAAGTCTTGGAGCCTCAGCTTCAGGATCTGTCCTTCCAGCAAGCACTCAGGGCTGATTTCCTTCAGAATGGATAGGTTTGATCTTCTTGCAGTCCATGGGACTCTCAAGAGTCTCCTCCAGCACCAGAATTCAGAAGCATCAATTCTTCGGCGATCAGCCTTCTTTATGGTCCAGCTCTCACATCCATGCATCACTACTGGGAAAACCATAGCTTTAACTATACGTACTTTTATTGGCAAGGCGATGTCTCTGCTTTTTAAGATGCTGTCTAGGTTTCTTCCCTGGCCATTTTGTGCACCATTTTGTGGGTTTGCCTCTGGCGCCAAAATGTCCTGAGCTGGCCCTGACGAAGACTTCTAGTGGACTCCCGAAAGCTTGGTGATGTTTGAAATCTGATTTACGTATAAGCTATACAAGCTATAGCTTAGGGCCCCACTTTCTTGGGGACCCCCCCAAAAAAAATTAAAGGGAGCGGACTGGATGTACATTTCCAAAATATAAGATAAGAAACAAATAAAATAAAACCTACATACAGCAACAGTGTTTTGTGTTGTGTAGGCTCCTGTGATGTAAGTCATGGTCCCCGTCTGCTAGCCTGCTCCCTAAAATATCAGTGGTTAGATACCTATTAGATCCATAAATGACCATATAGCACATATTCAACTCAAAAAACAGTGACAATTTGTTGTTGACAAAGGACAGCTGGACATATAAAGGGTTCCATTACCTTCAGTAGCTTAGGGCCTCGTCAAACCTAAATCTGGCCCTGGATGTTTCCACTGGTCATAATAAAGAGACTTTGGGGTTTTTTTTCTAAAATAAAAGTAGCTGTTTAACCCTTAGTCATGCATGCTAAGACCATCTATTTCTTCCTCTGCTTACTTCTTTTTCTTTGGCATGCAAAACATTAGCAAGTAGTGCTCCAGGAAATGACATCATTCTATCATATATCATAATATAAGCCACACACCCTGACCATTCCTGCTCCACTGAGTTAGATTCCACCTTGTAGTACCAAAAATGCCATAGTTTAAACTCTGTTTTCTTCTCTCTGCTCAGCTCCATCAGATGCCCTCATCGGTTTCTAACATTATGAGAGAGGGAGAGAAAAATTCTACCCACTTTCTCCACACAACACATAATTGCATGTGTTTCAATCATTTCCTCCCTTACTTTTTTCCCCCCTCAACTAAAAAGCCCAAGCATCACAGTTTTAATAGTTAATTGGTTTTGTTCAAAGGTGTTTTTGCAGGATACAGTATGCCAGTTAATTGCTGTAAGCTGCCTTGTGAGGGTTATGCATTAAATATAAATACATTAAGTGAACAGATCAGATCAGAATTAACAGATGGATCTGTTCAAAATTCATCAGCTTAAGTGACTGACTGGATCTACCTTATCTTTCTCCAGTCCCAGCCCTTCAGCCTCCCTTTACTCATAGGGAAAACAGGATTCTGTCTAATACCTAGCCAGACCACTGCTCCATCTAGCTCAATATTGCTTGATCATTGCAAACCACTGCTGACATTCCCAACTTGTGAGAATGTTCAGGGATGCAGGAGAGGATATATTGTCTGAATTTAGCCTTTCCAACTTGTGTTAACAAGTTCACAATTTAGCAGAGTAACATTCCCCTTTTTAAACTCACAGCAGACGCATTTGCTCAGGCTCACTAAAGCCTCTATAATAACTGTTCTGGTATTTCCCCCTTATTCCCTCATAAAAGATAAGACACGACATAGTCTTCTATAAAAGTATAAAAGGTTTACTCACACATTCTGTTCACAGTCGGATCCCAGAAGGCAGACTTAGCTTAGAAAAGTAACATACACCTAGAAACTATCTCATAAGGAGACAGTCCCTTTGTCCTCTCTTGGCTGGAGGCCAAGAGAGCATCTTTGGCTAAGCAGATGTTGCTTCTTTGATGCATGTAGTCATAGAGAGAGAGAGATGGCTGCCCTGCTCTGTGCTTTTGTCATTACCTGCACAGGTGAGGCCACGCCCACCTCTATAATCACATGCAGAGGAAGTCTGTCCCAGCCCAGAAGGAAACAGGAAGTTTTCCTGCTGGCTGGACAAACATTCCTCCCCATGTGTAAACATGTTCACTCCAGGAATGTTGTACTTGACTGCTCTTGTGTTTCACATCCCACACAACTAAACACCAAGAAGAACATTCTGGCAGTAAGAGTAGTTTGACAGGAAATGGTCTCCTTCGGGAGGTTGTGGACTCTTCTTCCCTGCAGGTTTTTAAGCAGAGGCTGGATGGACATCTGTCATGGATGCTTGAGTTGAGATTCCTGCATTGCAAGGGGTTTGGACTAGATGACCCTTGGGGTCCCCTTCCAATTCTACAGTTCCAATATTCTAGGATCTGATGGCAATACAGTCATACCTCGGGTTACAGACACTTCAGGTTGCGTTTTTTTGGGATACGGACCCCCGAAACCTGGAAGTACCAGAACAGGTTACTTCTAGGTTTCAGCGGTTGCTCATGCACAGAAGCGCCGATTCACAACCTGCGTGTGCGCAGATGCGGGTTGCAAACGCTGTGAGTTGTGAACATGCATCCTGCACGGATCACGTTCCCAACCTGAGCGCCCACGGTATACATAGTCCATGTACAATTACAGATCAGTATTGAATAAAACAGGCATGAAATAAAACCAAAGGCACGCATGAGGGCCAGCCAAGGAGCAAATGTCCAGAAGAGACCGGAGGACCACACCTATTCTGCCGGTAAGACGATGGAGACCAGACGGCTCCTTTCACCTGCCCCCTGTGGAAGACCAGGGGATGGCTGAAACTGACTGGAACATGCTTCCCTGCTGTTCAGTAATGCAGTAATACCTACTTGCTTGCCCTCTGAAACAAACTTGTTAACAAAGCAAATTGGCCAGGCATATTATTTGTTTATATTTGTCCTGATAGTTCCTGCACAACCAAAAGCCATATCTAGGTGGCAGTGTTGGAGCAGAGATTTAGACGTTGAGACTAAAATGTAGACATTCCCTCCTACAATGAAACTGTCTTGAATCTTGATGAACGGATTTTTTTAAAAAAATTAATTATTATTTTTTATGCTCACATGGGGCTGATCCTCCCGTAGGAATCTCAAAGCAGCAAGCTAGTGAACCTCGTGGACCTAATTATTTCATTTGTTGTTGACTCGATTGATATAGTTATGACCTGGCAAGGGTTCCAATTGGGCTGGCTTCCCCCAAAGCCATCCCCATCTGCCCTACACATGCCATCATAGGGGCAGCATCCATCTATCAATGCTGGCCTGCAGGGGCTGGAAAAAGCTGGAAAAGAACTGACTGAATCCAGTTCTTGTACGAGAGCAACAGGTTTCATCATCTAAACGTGATTCTCTCTCCCTCCCTCTCCCAGGATTTGAACTCTGGTCTCCCAGGTCCTTGTCTGATACTCTAACCACTGCACAACACTGCCCCTCACAGACCAAAGGAATCACAGGCCAGCTCTCTGGTGCTCTGCAGCGCCACTCCTGCAACTGCCATTTACCTTCCCGCCAGAGCGGTACCTATTTATCTACTTGCACTTTGACGTGCTTTTGAACTGCTAGGCAGGCAGGAGCAGGGACCGAGCAATGGGAGCTCACCTTGTCGTGGGGATTCGAACCGCCGACCTTCTGATCAGCAAGTCCTAGGCTCTGTGGTTTAGACCACAGTGCCACCTGCGTATGAAAACATTTAAAAATGTTTTTAAAGCAATGAAACACAATAAAACAACCAGATAGTGTGTCTGGGTCGACAACCTTTTCTGCAAGGGTCTTGATGTAACTGCAAGCAGCTCAAGGGGGCATGAATAGTTCCCCTCACTTCGCATTTTATCCTCACAGCAACCCTTTGAGGTGTGTTATGCTGACAGAAGGCGACTGGTTCAAGGTCACCCAGTGAGTTTCACAGCTGAATGGGAATTTGAACCCAGGTCTCCCAACCCCCTAGCCTAACCGTCCATCCGCTGCAACACACAGTATCTCCTCCTTAGACCCAAATCATTTTATGATGTCCTATACAGCAGAACTCAATATGCCAGCAAGTTTGGAAAACTCAGCAGTGGCCAGAGGATTGGAGAAGATCAGTCTACATTCCAATCCCAAAGAAAGGCAGTGCCAAAGAATGCTCCAACTACCGCACAATTTCACTCATTTCACATGCTAGCAAGGTTATGCTTAAAATTCTACAAGGAAGGCTCAAGCAGTATGTGGACCGAGAACTCCCAGAAGTGCAAGCTGGATTTAGAAGAGGCAGAGGAACCAGAGACCAAATTGCAAACATGCGCTGGATTATGGAGAAAGCCAGAGAGTTCCAGAAAGACATCTACTTCTGCTTCATTGACTATGCAAAAGCCTTTGACTGTGTTGACCACAGCAAACTATGGCAAATTCTTAAAGAAATGGGAGTGCCTGATCACCTCATCTGTCTCCTGCGAAATCTCTATGTGGGACAAGAAGCTACAGTTAGAACTGGATATGGAACAACTGATTGGTTCCAAATTGGGAAAGGAGTACGACAAGGCTGTATATTGTCTCCCTGCTTATTTAACTTATATGCAGAATTCATCATGCGAAAGGCTGGGCTGGATGAATCCCAAGCCGGAATTAAGATTGCCGGAAGAAATATCAACAACCTCAGATATGCAGATGACACAACCTTGATGGCAGAAAGTGAAGAGGAATTAAAGAACCTTTTAATGAGGGTGAAAGAGGAGAGCGCAAAATATGGTCTGAAGCTCAACATCAAAAAAACGAAGATCATGGCCACTGGGCCCATCACCTCCTGGCAAATAGATGGGGAAGAAATGGAGGCAGTGAGAGATTTTACTTTCTTGGGCTCCATGATCAGTGCAGATGGTGACAGCAGTCACGAAATTAAAAGACGCCTGCTCCTTGGGAGAAAGGCGATGGCAAACCTAGACAACATCTTAAAAAGCAGAGACATCACCTTGCCAACAAAGGTCCGTATAGTAAAAGCCATGGTTTTCCCAGTAGTGATGTATGGAAGTGAGAGCTGGACCATAAAGAAGGCTGATCGCCGAAGAATTGATGCTTTTGAATTATGGTGCTGGAGGAGACTCTTGAGAGTCCCATGGACTGCAAGAAGATCAAACCTCTCCATTCTGAAGGAAATCAGCCCTGAGTGCTCACTGGAAGGACAGATCGTGAAGCTGAGGCTCCAATACTTTGGCCACCTCATGAGAAGAGAGGACTCCCTGGAAAAGACCCTGATGTTGGGAAAGATGGAGGGCACAAGGAGAAGGGGACGACAGAGAATGAGATGGTTGGATGGTGTTCTTGAAGCTACTAGCATGAGTTTGATCAAACTGCGGGAGGCAGTGGAGGACAGAAGTGCCTGGCGTGCTCTGGTCCATGGGGTCACGAAGAGTCGGACACGACTAAACGACTAAACAACAACAAAATACAGCAGAACAAGATGTTTTCCTGAATATTCCCCACATATTACTATTTTTCGATCTAATCTTATTTTATTTCGGTGCCGGATGTTTGACGTGTCGCTATCTGGAAGTGTTTGGTTGCTGTTGTGCCACAATTAAGAATTTCGTTTAACAAGTGTTTGAAAGCTGACAAGGCAATGGCATTTAACATTTGACAATACTGGATGGTTAAGAATTTATGAGATTACATAACTGGCACCTGACTCCATCAAAGCAGCCCAATGATGCCAAGAAGTCTGAAGTCTTCTAATTCAGAGGTGGGTGGAATTTCACAGCCTTGACAAATATTCATTTCAGGTTTAGCATAATGCAGATTATAAGAAGATTGTAAGGAGGCAGCACACTGGTTAATTATCATTTATTACTGGTAGCTTCTTCATCTACCAGCTCAGAATATTGGTCCATCTAGTGCAGTATTATCTACACTGACTGGTAGCAGATCTTCAGGGTTCAAGACAGAAATCCTTTTCCAGCCAGGGATTGAACCTGAGCATGTGCAGAGTGTCTTTTCTCAACCAGCCAGGAAGCAAGCCCAGCTCCTTCCCATTCAGAGCAGAGATGAAGCATCAGTAATTGAGCTCCAGTGCCTGCTGATTTATGAATGAATTCCTGGAGTGAGCAGAGGACCACTCATGTCTGAATGAGCTTCATAGACTGGATGAACAAGGTGGGAGGAAGTTTGTTACAGCACTCATGTTAGCAGTAGACCGGAGGGGTGTAATGGAAACCCCACTTCTCCAACTTGTTCCCCTGAAATCTCGCTGTGTGCTCCCTGTCGGATGGATTTAGGTGAGTAGGAGAGGATATTTTATTTAGTAATTATCCTTTCTCTTTCTCACTTATGTGAGAATGCAAATATTTATTACAGTAAAGTTTAAAACCACCATCTAGACAAAGCTTATCTTTAGGAGCTGTTAGGACAAGGTTGCAAAACCTTCTAGAACAATTATGATATTTGAGGATGCTTAGGGAAGCTTTTAATGTGTAATAGGTTATTGTATTTTAGTGTTCTGTTGGAAACCGCCCAGAGTGGCTGGGGAAACCCACCCAGATGGGCAGGGCATAAATAAATTATTATTATTATTATTATTATTATTATTATTATTATTATTGGCAGACTTGGATTATTTTCTCTTGTTTATGTTTCCCTCATAACAAAGAATTCTCAGACTGTAAAATAAACAAGAAAATCCAATGTTTACTCACATCAAAATCTTGCCAGGATTCAACAGCTACAGTGATGAAAATCAGGCATGCAATAACCCTTAAACGTTACAAATATCCAAAGTCCATCCTCCCAAAATATGGGCATGTAAACCTGTGTT
Organism: Podarcis vaucheri; assembly: GCF_965113315.1. Classification (NCBI taxonomy): domain Eukaryota; kingdom Metazoa; phylum Chordata; class Lepidosauria; order Squamata; family Lacertidae; genus Podarcis; species Podarcis vaucheri. Next base: position 2,552,504 of record NC_138767.1, on the reverse strand, counting down.
CTTTTCCTTCTTTTCATCTCTTCCCCTATTTGCTTGTATGACAGTTCAGTAGTTACTGAGCATTTACATGAACATATACATTAATATGTGCCATTCATATGTCAAAATAAGCATCCAAATGAGACTGCCAATGGTAGGATAAACGTTCAGAGGTGGAAAGAGAAGTAAAATCTTCAGACCACAGAGCAACAGATAGTGGGTATTTACCCTTCCAGTCATAAAGCACAAGTCTCTTTGCTCACAGGATCCACTTTCATTGTCCACCTGTTAATCCCCGCATCACATCACAGGTAAAGTCATGGGTCGGCAAACTAAGGCCCGTGGGCCAGATCAGGCCCAATTGCCTTCTAAATACAACCCGCGGACGGTCCGGGAATCGCCGCGTGGATTGACAGTGTGCGCGTTCTTTCCCTCTCCCTCCCATGGCAGCGCCACTACCGCCTCCTCCCTCCCTCCTCCTGGCTTCTCCCTGCCCTGCCTAGAGGAGGAAGGGGGCTGGGCTTTCTTGGTGCCAGCAGCAGCCCCTCTCCAGAGCCCTTTCACGCACCTCTCATTGCCTTTCGCCACCAGCCCCTGCCGCTCACAAGACACAAGGAAAGAAGCCACTGGGGCTCGTGGGGCTCTTGCATCATTCCCCCTCCCCCGAAATATAGTCCAGCCCCCCACAAGGTCTGAGGGACAGTGAACCGGCCCCTGCTGATACAGTCTGCTGGCCCCTCTGATTGTGTAAGGTTGTGTTCACTGAATCTTACATTGAAATCAAAGTGCCTTTTAGTATCCTGTGGCCATGCTGTTCTGCTGTGCAAGATCTACCTCCTTCGAGGGATGGGACTTGCCTGCACATTATATATTCTGAGAATCCTCCGGAAAAACAATCTCTCAAAGGACCTGTTGATGGCATTTTACCATTGTACTGTGGAGAGTGTATTAACTTATGGTCTCTCTGTGTGGTTTGGGAGATGCACGGTCAGGGGGAAAACAATGCTGTCCAGGGTTATAAAGACTGCAGAGAGAATAATTGGGTGCACTCTTCCCACCTTGGATCAAATCTATGCTTCCAGGTGCCATAAGAAAACTGCAGAGATAGTGCAGGATAGTGCGCACCCCGGAAATGATCTCTTTCAGGTTTTGCCTTCTGCAAGAAGGTACAGTACAGGGTTATAAAGACTAGGACTAGCCGTCTGAGAAACAGTTTCTATTCAAATGTGATTTTGGTTTTAAACACAGTGTAAGGTAGTTTCTGTGGGACACGGTTGGTGCTGTGGGTTAAACCACAGAGCCTAGGACTTGCTGATCAGAAGGTTGGGGGTTCGAATCCCCGCAACAGGATGAGCTCCCGTTGCTCGGTCCCTGCTCCTGCCAACCTAGCAGTTCGAAAGCACGTCAAAGTGCAAGTAGATAAATAGGTACCGCTCCGGCGGGAAGGTAAATGGCATTTCCATGCACTGCTCTGGTCCGCCAGAAGTGGCTTAGTCCTGCTGGCCACATGACCCGGAAGCTGTACGCCGGCTCCCTCAGCCAATAAAGCGAGATGAGTGCTGCAACCCCAGAGTCGGTCACGACGGGACCTAATGGTCAGGGGTCCCCTTGACCTTTACCTAAGGTAGTCTCTATGGGAGTATATTGTATTTAATTATGGGGTATCAGAGTTTTTAGGCTGAGATAGCTGGGATAGCAGGCTTGTTGGTTTCTAATGTCTGATGTAGATTTTCAATTTCATTGTTCTGTATGGGACAATGACAATAAAGATTATCGCATCGTAACGGCTATTTCAAGTTCCCTCAACTGTGCCACACTTGGTCAGTCGGTCGGTCTGCTGTGGGTGGCGTGGAGTGAGGTTGAGAGGAACTTGGCCAGAGAAAAAGAGACACTAACACTTCTACAGTTTCAGAAGCTGATCCTCAGAAGCTGTCTGTGTTGAATTCTTTGGGTAGCGATGCTGCCTTGAGACAGCTTTCCAGTATGGCTGGTGTTGCCACTTTGCTTACAGCTTGCTCTTCTGAAAACAGAGCATTCCAGAACATGTTGCTTGACCAAACTCATGCCTTAAGAAACGCCATTATTGAGCTCATATTCCAGGTGAAGCCCACAGCAATCTTGGATGGTTGATGCAATAAGGTCCCATATGACGACACACTCTGCCTATGTGGTCGACCTCAGGAGGAAGGCATCAGACATGACTTGGTAATCTGCCCTTTATGTAGGGATCCAAGAGATCAACTCCATTGCTAATTCCTGGAAGCAGGCTTACTATGGTTCGCTTCATTTTCTGTGACGCTAACAGATTTGTGGCACATAAAGTAGTGCTTTATGCTCCAGCTGCAAGGAAGATTAGCGAGAGCTAGACAATATTGCAACAAATTGCGCTGGAAATTCAGAGGTCTAGTGGAAGTTCAGCTAGGTATGAGGTAGCAGATGATGATGATGATAAAAGTGTGGTTTAAATTTGCCACCTTTCAAACATTGGCTTTTAGGATATCGCTGCTGAAACAGACATATGGTAAAATGGAACGGGTGTGAGTGCCTGCAGAATTTTAAGGGAGTGGCTTATACTCGGGTATTGTCTCTCCCCCCCCCCCTTGAATTTTAAAGGTGTGGCTTATATTCTGGTGCGGCTTATATTCAGGCCAATAGATGACTTCAGTTTTATTGCAGTGTAAGGATAGTATCACTATTTGGGGAGGCAGAGACACATACCATTGAAACAACATGCTATAACAGCACAATCGTACAAAACGTCTACTCAGAAGAAAGACCCTTTGAGTTCAATGGAACGTACTCCTGTATAGGATTACAACCTAATTTATCCTTCCTGTCTGTGACATTTTGAAATGGGCACTTAGACAGAAGTCCTATATGGAAGCTGGCCAGGTTGGACCCATGTACGTCAGTGGGGCTAATCATGCTAAATCCAAGCTTAATGGCTTGTAGATTGGGAAACTCGGGGGCGGGGGACGTGCAAGACCCCAGTTCCCCTTCTTTGGCTTCCATTAGGGTCCTTCATTTGTTAGCTACACATTTCAGGCTGGGTAGATTTCAGGTAACTACTGTGGGACAGGCCCTCTTGGTTGGGCTGTTTCCAGCTTTGGAGGATCCCTATGCATCATAAAGGTCCGTAGAGTTAAAGCTATGGTTTTCCCAGTAGTGATGTATGGAAGTGAGAGCTGGACCATCAAGAAGGCTGATCGCCGAAGAATGGATGCTTTTGAATTCTGGTGCTGGAGGAGACTCTTGAGAGTCCCATGGACTGCAAGAAGATCAAACCACTCCATTCTGAAGGAAATCAGCCCTGAGTGCTCACTGGAAGGACAGATCCTGAAGCTGAGGCTCCAGTCCTTTGGCCACCTCATGAGAAGAGAAGACTCCCTGGAAAAGTCCCTGATGTTGGGAAAGATGGAGGGCACAAGGAGAAGGGGACGACAGAGGACGAGATCGTTGGACAATGTTCTCAAAGCTACCAGCATGAGTTTGAGCAAACTGCGGGAGGCAGTGGAAGACAGGGGTGCCTGGCTTGCTCTGGTCCATGGGGTCACCAAGAGTCGGACACAACTAAATGACTAAACAACAACAAATCCATCATAAAATTAAAAACGACAGGTGAAAACTTAATAAGGCACCCCAGAAAGAGAGTGAGGGGTTTGATTAGACCAGTGGTTCCCAAATTTTTGGGGGGCCACCACTCGCTTGGTTCCAAACACCTATGCCCATAAACTCATCCCCTATAACAAACGTTATTCAGAACAGCAGTTTGCATGACACACTAGATAGTAACACAGTGAAATTTAAAACGGTCCCAATTAATTGCATATTTATTCACAATCCAGTCAAAACTCTTTAGTTTAATTAATAACAAAATGGATGAACTTTTCAGTGTCTGATAATCATTTACACCTCCAGCACCCAGCTGCCTCCATACTGTGAGTAAACTTCTTTTTACTGACTTTAAATAAGATTGTCATGTCTATTCTTTTAAGAGGGACAAAAGGGAATGACCAGGAATCCTATACTTGGAAGCTCAAATGAGCTTGCAACAAGCAAACCGCTGTACATTTAAAGGGGAATGTTTAAAACTCTGCTAAGATACAGAACTTGCTAGCGCAAATTAGGAAGGATATTATTAATCAATATATCCTCTCCTGTCTCCCTGAATATTCCCACAGGTACTGCCCCCTGGAGGTATTCCCTAGGGGGGGGGGGGCTAAGAGGCAAGGGAATCATCATCATCATTTATTATTTATACCCCGCCCATCTGGCTGGGCTTCCCCAGCCACTCTGGGCGGCTTCCAAAAAAATATTAAAATACTGTAATACATCAAACATTAAAAGCTTCCCTAAACAGGGCTGCCTTCAGATGTCTTCTAAAAGCCTGGTAGTTGTTGTTCTCTTTGACATCTGGTGGGAGGGTGTTCCACAGGGAGGCTGCCACTACCGAGAAGGCCCTCTGCCTGGTTCCCTGTAACTTGGCTTCTCGCAGTGAGGCAACCGCCAGAAGGCCCTCAGTGCTGGACCTCAGTGTCCGGGCAGAATGATGGGGGTGGAGACGCTCCTTCAGATATACTGGACCAAGGCTGTTTAGGGCTTTCAAGGTCAGCACCAACACTTTGAATTGTGCTTGGAAGCGTACTAGGAGCCAATGTAGGTCTTTCAAGACCGGTGTGATGTGGTCTCGGCGGCCGCTCCCGGTCACCAGTCTAGCTGCCACATTCTGGATTAATTGTATTTTCCGGGTCACCTTCAAAGGTAGCCCCATGTGGAGTGCATTGCAGTAGTCCAAGCGGGAGATAACCAGAGCATGCACCACTCTGGTGAGACAGTCTGCGGGCAGGGAGGGTCTCATCCTGTGTACCAGATGGAGCTGGTAGACAGCTGCCCTGGACACAGAATTGATCTGCTCCTCCATGGACAGCTGAAAGTAAATTGAAAGTAAAACGGAGTCCATTGAAAGTAAAACGGATCAGTTCATCAGTTCACAATTGGATCCCTGAAGGCAGGCTTAGGTTACAAAATATCTACACGTGAAATCTATCCCATAAGGAGATCGTTCCTTTGTCCTCTCTTGGCTGGAAGCCAAGAGAGCATCTCTAGCTGAAGAGCTGTTGCTTCTTTGACAAAAGCAAGAGGGAGAAGAGAGAGGGAAGAGGAGTGGAGCTGTGCGCCTTTTGGTTTTGTTACCTGCACAGGTAAGGTCACGCCCACCTCTAGTCAGATGCAGAGGAAGTCTTGTCCCAGCCCTGGAGGAAACAGGAAGTTTGCTGTTGGCTGGTACCCTTGCATGTCTACTCTAGGAATGTTGTACTTGACTGCTCTGTCTTTGGGAACTTTGGGAACTTCTGATTTATAAAATGAGAGGAAACCTTCATTGTGGCCTGATCTGCTGCCATCAGAACACGCCCGTGCTAATTCTTTCATATGACAAGACCTGTATCAGTTAACCCCCCAAAATGCGGTTTACCAAATCACATCTCTTAATCGCTTAGATTTGCCTCTCTAAAGAGAATATGTGGCATTTGGGTCTGGTGTGCATAAAAAGAGGTGGTGAAATGCCAAAAATAAATTCAAAAGTGTCTAAATCTGAGGGTCAGACTCAGGGAAAATGACCCACCTACCCAAAAATGACGTGAGGTTGTTGGGGTTTGAACATATTTTATTTGGGATCTGGACCCTTAAGTAATGTTTAGCAGGGGGGGGGAGTTTTAATCTTTCAAGTCCACTATCATTCTAAATTTCCAATAGTTTTGAATTATTGTCGTTATTTTTTCTTAGTTACAATTTTATTGTTGTATCCTTTCTGCAAACCGCTTTTAGGCTTGTTACAATCAAGTGGTGCATAAATTTCATTAAATAAATAATGACTAATAATAGATAGAAAGATAAGATGCTTGGTCCTCCAAACAGGAGGAAGGTATCTCAGTTCACTCAAGTTTAAAAACGGTTCCGAGACAGCGGTGGGATTCTGCAATGTTCTTAAATATTTCCTCATGGAAATCGAAACCAGCGGGACCCGGAAGCGTTTTAATCTTGCATCTCCGGCACCAACACCTCTCTCAAAACGGGTCATGGGATTTCGAAACCGTTCCGGCCATTGGAAACCGCCTTGGATAGCATCGGGTTAGCAAACCGGTCCAGCCACCCCGATGGGCGAACAGCTCTTCAGAGTCCCAGAATAAGCTCCTTTTAAAGGGGGGTGCTGAGGAGAGGACCTGGGCGAGGGGGATTTTGCAGGGACTCATCCGGCCCCAGAGCAGCTCCCCCAAACCCTCGTGTAAATCCCCCGAGATTTCTTGAGGATATTGTGGACTGCGGCTCAGCTGGGGCTCATGTCCAAGACATGTTGAAGCAAAACAGCAAAGGCGTCTCCCTGCTCCCCAGTGTTGAATGACAGAGTCCCCAAGACCAGTCAAGTTTGTTTGTTTGTTTGTTTGTATATTGCATTTGTTGTTGTTTAGTCGTTTAGTGGTGTCCGCCTCTTCGTGACCCCCTGGACCAGAGCACGCCAGGCACTCCTGTCTTCCACTGCCTCCCTCATGCTGGTAGCTTCGAGAACACTATCCAGCCATCTCGTCCTCTGTCATCCCCTTCTCCTTGTGCCCTCCATCTTTCCCAACATCAGGGTCTTTTCCAGGAAGTCTTCTCATGAGGCGGCCAAAGTCTTGGAGTCTCAGCTTCACGATCTGTCCTTCCAGTGAGCACTCAGGGCTGATTTCCTTCAGAACGGCGAGGTTTGATCTTCTTCTAGGTTTAATATTGCATTTATATCCCACCTTTTCCTCCAAGGGGCCATATATTGCCCTCCCCTTTCCTCATTTCATCTCCACAACAATCCTGGGTCACCCAGTTACTTGCATCATGGTCCAGTGGGAATTCGAACCCTGGTCTCTCCCAGGTCCAATTCTGACACTCCAGCCGCTACCACACTGCCTCTCAGAAAGAAAATGTTCCTCTCTTAGGAGGAAAATCCCACGGACTCCTCTCCTCCGCCTGTCTGCAGTAAATACCCAGACAGAGTAATTCAGAGTAATTCACACACGAATAATTCAACGGATAATTAACCATTTTTCACAAACTCAAAATTTGCTGCCTGAGGCATCTCTGCCTAAGGATAGGACCGGCCCTGTGGAGTTCAGCCCCATAATTTATCAGCTGCAACGGGAGCTTCTCCTGCTCAGGCACTCTTCCGAAGGAGGCCCTTTCAGCTGGATCAGGCCCGTTGTGGTTTCTGCAGCTAATACCGCATCGAACCACTTCGGGTGTCAGGCGCTTTTCTGTTGCGGTCCTCTTCCTACTTACCTCGGAGTAAGCCTCATGACGCTTAACGGGGCTTTACCTGTGAGTTTGCACGCTTTGAGCGCATCCCGTGTCTGCTCAGAAGCTGAGTCCCGTGCTCCTCACGGGAGCTTACTTCCAGGTAAATATAGAGTTCCACTTTCGTAGAATCAGGGAATCATAAAATCATCTAGTCGAACACCCTACAGTGCACGATCTCTTACAGATGGCCATATAACTTAGTCTTTCAAACCTCCGCTGAAGGAGAGGTCGCCACCTTCCGAGGTGTCCCGTCCGCTATCCAATGAGATTCTTGCATGGTCGGGGGTTGGAACAGATGACCCTCGTGAACCCTTCCAACGGCACGGTTTTGTGGTCCTAAGGTCGAACACCTTTATTTCGTTCCATGAATTGAACTCGCTGCAGCGAGGGCCTGACAGGTAAGAGCGCATCCTTTGGGGCCCTTGGTTATGCATCCCAGGATGCCAGAATCATAAAATCACGGAACTGTAAAGTTGGAAGTGGCTCTGGAATTGAATTCGGAAGTGAGAAGCCTGGAGAGCAAATCCCAGGAATAAGATCTCCTGAGCAAGCCCTCTGCAGAAGCCAATGGGGCTAGCGCAGGAGAACTTCCGGGTTGGTTCTCTGCCACATCCCCTCCGCGCTCACAGTTTGTTCTAATAAAGCTATCTAGTTAAAGCTCTGGTTTTCCCAGTAGTGATGTATGGAAGTGAGAGCTGGACCATAAAGAAGGCTGATGGCCGAAGAATTGAGGCTTTTGAATTCTGGTGCTGGAGGAGACTCTTGAGAGTCCCATGGACTGCAAGAAGATCCATTCTGAAGGAAATCAGCCCTGAGTGCTCACTGGAAGGACAGATCCTGAAGCTGAGGCTCCAAGACTTTGGCCACCTCATGAGAAGAGAAGACTCCCTGGAAAAGACCCTGATGTTGGGAAAGATGGAGGGCACAAGGAGAAGGAGACCACAGAGGACGAGATGGTGGGACAGTGTTCTCGAAGCTACCAGCATGAGTTTGACCAAACTGCGGGAGGCAGTGGAAGACAGGAGGGCCTGGTATGCTCTGGTCCATGGGGTACGAAGAGTCGGACACGACTAAACGACTCAACAACAACAACCATAAAGGACAGGGCATGTGGTGTAAAATAGAATGGGGGGTGCGCCTTTCTCCGCTGTTTCGCATCCGCTTTCAAGCTCATCCCCACCCCGCGCAATAATCGGTGGGAACTGTAGTTTACACCCTCGAAGATTCCTGGGAACTGCAGTTTACTCCTTCAAAAAATCTTGGAAAACCGTAGTTGATCCTTCGCAGAGTTGCAATTCCCAGCACCCTCGGCAAACTACAATTTCCAGGAAGCTTTGGGGCACGCGTGCGCGCTTTGAACTGCTTTGCGGTTCTGGTTGCGCGCAGACGGGCGTGCTCTCTGCTGGCGAATATCAGACCGGGTGACACATTTGCCCTTTTTGTCCCCAAAAAAGGAACAGATCCATAGCTCAGCCGCCTGCCCCCACTCCCCCCCCCCACTTTCCTAATAAATGCAAGCCTATGCGCAACTGTTTGCAATTGAAATATATGGATTTGCTCCCAAAAAGCGGGGGGGGGGCGAGAAATGCGCACTTCATCGTGTTGTAGTTCAAGGGCTGGCGAGAAGCGCCCCCGGAAATTTAAAGCGTTCACGTTGCAACCCTGTATCTACTCCGCTAAATTCAATGAGACTTGCTCCCAGATAAGCGTGCACGCAATTGCAGCCATATAAACCCCCCCTAAAATATGTCTCCGCCGCAATTTGTATCCCTGACAGGTTCATCCTACAGAACCCTACTTCGAAATTATGTCTCACTGTGTTCAATGATATTTATTACCAGTATTGCAGCCGAAACCACTTACTTCTGCCACACACGGACACACACCAAAAAATCTATTATCCGTATCAATATATTCCTATAAAGTGTGTGTGTGAGAGAGAGGGGTGATGGGGAGACGCCCCACACTTAATTCTTCTTAAATTGTAGCACAGTTCCACACTGAGCTCGTAAGGGATCTCTCTGCGGCTTTTAAATGAATTATTCCGTTAAAAGGTCCTCCTCCAAGAACGAATTCGTTTTAAAAACAGCGTCGCTAACCAGCAACTACAATAATAATCCCGTCACTGTTTAGGACGGATCTCGAAGAAGGAAGTGGAAAGGAGGCAGATTTTCACAGCTAATTAAACAGATTTCAAAGAAACTGTGCAGCGGTGGAAGATACAGGGTTGCTGTTTTATATCTATATACGCCTTTTGGAAATATAATCTTGCACGGTTCTTGCAAACGTTCCTCAAAGAAGTATTATACAAAATTCCATTTTTCTTTCCTCCTGCAAGGATAAACATGGAGAGCTTTTCGCTTTCTCCCTTCCAGTCAAAGCCATTAACTTTTCAGGGGGCCCTTGATTTAAATGGGGGGGGGCTGAAACCCGTGATGACTTCTCCCGCCGTAATCCCGGAAAAATCACCTTTATAATTGCCGGATTGGGGTCTCAGGCCGAGGGGCATCCTCACAGAAAACCCCCTTCCCAAATTGTGGCGGGGCACACACCATAGGAGCCAACTCCTGGGCTCCGAAGGGCTTCGCCTCCCCTAAAATATTTGATGGGGAGCCCCCCCCCCATTGATGGGAATTGTCATTCAAATAGTGTGCGTGCATCGCGTCGTGTGATCGAATATGTGGGGCGGGGCTTACTTGCCTGCCGCCCCCCCATATATTTTATTGAAGTTGGCACCCCAGCCACAAACTGTACCTCTGAGGCACATTCCCTCGCCCCTCTTCTCAAAGAATTATGGGCACCTGAGTTTGTTGTGGGAACGGTGACCCTGTAAAATCACAGCACCCCCAATTATTTGAGGGATGGGGAAATGTGCTTCAGGTTTACGCACCCCTTCGTTTCTGTCTCGGAGAAAAGATTCCCAAATGTATGTGTTGGTGTTGTTTATTAGTCGGCTTTCACCTTAAAGTCCCATTATGGATTTTTGTTTGTTTGTTGCATTTCTACCCCCCCCCCACAAGGAGCTCAAGCCCTCCTCCTCCTTTAATTCCCGGGTCTTCTCCCGGGTCCTCCTATTCCGTCTCCCTAAACACTATGCCACAAACACTCTCTCCCGCTCTTCCAGCTTTTCTTCTCCCTATTTCGAAATTCCCTCCTTTCCCATATATTCCACTTTCTCTTCCTCTTTTTCTCCCCCACCCCAGTACCCTCAATAAGATGGGGGGGGAATCTGACGTCTTCTGGGCCAACCCTCCCTCTCCCTGCGCCATCCTCTGGCCAAGGGATCCGCAAAAACTATTGAGAAGCATTGAAAGTATTCCACTCTGCCCCCCTCCCCTTAAGAAAGCTCAACAAGTTTGGTGCGTGATCTCCTTTTTTAAAAAAGGAAAAAGATCAACAGCTTTGGCTGCCCCCCCCCAAAAAAAATCCTGCCTACGCCCATGCCTCTGGTCCTTAAGTGGGGCTGGGGAAACGCTTCACCCCACCCGTGGCAGGACTATTGAGAGCCCCTCCCCTTGCGCCCAGCTGCGCCTCCCACCGCAGCGCTGCTGTCCCGCCGAAGCCGGCCCCTCCCATCTCCTGCCCCCCCCCTCGCAGCCGCAGAGCGAGACCAATGTTTGTAAACACGCTCAATGGGGGCTTTCATCAAAGACAGACAAAAGTGCTTCTTGTGCTGCCCCGGAGCACCTGGGACGAGACGCCACTGGAGACGCCACGGGGGGGGGCGGGTAGGAAGGGGGAGGGGTGGGACTTTCAGTGTCTGGAGGTCTGGGCGAACGGGGATGTGGAGGGAGCAAAAAGAAGGAAGGGGGAATGGGAAATGGGGGGGTTGTTCCTCTCTTCCTCCCTCCCCCCCCATTTACTTGCACTTTCTCCCAGCCCCCCCCCCCGCTCCCCACTAGTGCATTTAGCGCTCTCTCACACCCACACACCACTTCAGACTTGTAGGGTTATTCCCAAGAGCAAAACCTTCCCACCAGGTGCCAACCTGAATAAAATAGGAGGGGCAGGTAAAGTCCCAACTCTCCTTCCCCGGGGGTTTCTAAGCAGAGGTTGGGTGGCCCTGTGTCAGGGATGCTGGAGCTGAGATTCCTCCCTTGCAGGGGGGTTGGACTAGATTGCCCCTGAGGGTCCCTTCCAGCTCTACGGTTCTCCGATTCTGTGATTCTATAATCGATCACAAGACGTGGGGCACGCACACCATCTGAATCATCACCACCATCATTTTTAATTTGTATACCGCCTTTCTGTCTTGCAACACTCAAGGCGGTTTACAAGCTGAAGAAACAAAAAAAATGTACATCTTATAACAATCTAGTGCAATACAAAAACGTGATAATAAAACAAAACTTTAAAATAAGCAGCCTACGTCAAAAAAGGAACATTCAAGCATTATTAGAATAGTATAAAATAATAATGTCAACGTATAAAAGTTAAACAGAAATCCACTCAGCAGGTACAATAAATAATTTCTAAACTATGATCAGTAAAACAATGGCAAGCCACAGTACATAAAATAATACAATGCAAACTGAGAAGCAGAGACTAGAGGGTGGGGCATGGCAGATGGAAGGATGCCTTGCCTGAGGTAGTCTCCCCCCCCCCCTCAGAGTTTTTCCTCCAATGGGTATCAACTTGGGGGGGGAGCCCCCTCAAATATTTTATTGGAGGCACCAAAGGGACCTCGTCCCCTAGGACTTGGTTTCTATGCCACTAGGTGACCTTGGGCGGACAGTCCTGGCCTCCCAGTCTGAAACAGGAACCTAGGAAGCGGCCTTATCCCGACCACAGGGTTCATCCACCTAGCTAGGCATTGTCGACACTGGCTGGTAGCAGCCGACCAGGGTTTCAGGCAGGGGGCGTCTCCCCCAGCCATACCTGTTGCTGAGCTGAGAGCCTGCGGGCCTACATCGCAGGGTGGTTGTGGGATTAACTGGAGACCAGGAGACCCATGTAACTGCCACCCCCTTTATCTTTATGCAGAAAAAGGTTGACTGTCAATAAAGTAGTGATGTATGGAAGTGAGAGCTGGACCATCAAGAAGGCTGATCGCCGAAGAATGGATGCTTTTGAATTCTGGTGCTGGAGGAGACTCTTGAGAGTGCCATGGACTGCAAGAAGATCAAACCTCTCCATTCTGAAGGAAATCAGCCCTGAGTGCTCACTGGAAGGACAGATCCTGAAGCTGAGGCTCCAAGACTTTGGCCACCTCAGGAGAAGAGAAGACTCCCTGGAAAAGACCCTGATGTTGGGAAAGATGGAGGGCACAAGGAGAAGGAAATGACAGAGGACAAGATGGTGGGACAGTGTTCTCGAAGCTTCCAGCATGAGTTTGACCAAACTGCGGGAGGCAGTGGAAAACAGGAGGGCCTGGCGTGCTCTGGTCCAGGGGGCCACGAAGAGTTGGACACGACTAAACGACTAAACAACAGCAACGCAAATCAAACAACTCCGGCTCGGATTATTCCTACGAGGCCAAACGACAGCAAATGCTCTTCGATGCTCCCTCGTCGTTTTGCAAATGAATCTTGAAATATCTCCAAGAGCTTATTTTTGGGGGGAGATCCCTATGTGACGCCCGGCCTCCGTGTCGGGACCAGGTCAACCCAGTGGCTTTTGCTTTCATACGTTCTCTGCAGTTTGCAGGAGATTATAATTTTTATTTGCCTTTTACTTGCTACATTCAAAGTGGCTCGCAAAACCTGACACTCCCCGCCTCCCAGCAAAAAAATATAACCATTCATTCCTTCATTCCTTTAGATGGAAAAGCAGAGGAGCCATTCACACAAAACGCGCGTCCCTTTCCCAAACACACCTGTTTTTCGTGGGATTCACAGAGGTCCTCAACACCCACCCACCCAGGGAAAGATGCTCTTAGTTTTATTATAAACAGCCATTCATCAAAAGCTGCACCCGGGTATTATTTTCCAGCTCCCTCTGACATTCTCTAGGGTCTAATATTAATCCCTGCGCACGTGTGAATAGGGAACTGACGCGCATGGATTGAGGGGCAAAGGAAGGCGCGAGGGGGATGTTGCTGTAGGGCTCTGGGAACACAAATGCGTCAGAGAGAGAAAAGGATAAGGCAGAAAGGAAAAAGGAAGGTCACATCCGGCGTTTAGCTCCGAGGCTCTCTAATGCTTCGACTTAAATCTTGAGAATTATTATCTTTTCTTCCGGGATATAATTCTGCTGCTAAGAGAGCGGAGAAGAGGCTCTGCCCAGGAGCCAGCGAGGCTGTGGCTGAAAATAAAAAGGGGATTATTATTTTGGGGTGTTTTCGTTTTAAGTAAATCCTGCGGGGCAGATTTTAACCTGGAGTCCAGACATCGCCGGAAGAGGCTGCGCGTGTAGCTGGGAAAGGAAAGCGGGGAGCAGCGGCGTGGCCGGGATTTTTGTTTGGGGGTGCTAGGACTTTTGTTGGGGGGGCAGAACCGAGCTATCTGCAAAGTGATTGGTCAGTTAGTTAAGAATTTTTTTTTACTTCATCTGGGGGGGGGCCAGCTGCCCCCCTCTGGTTACGCCCAAGGCGGGAGGTATTTTTTAGGGGAGGGCAAATCTCAGAAGAAAAGTGGGGTCCACATTCGCGCCCCCCCAACCAGCCCATCTTCCTCCTCTCTTCCGAAGGGCGTGGGCCCGATTCTCCTGCCCGAGTCCCCTTTCCCCTGATCCGGCCCATTTCCAGAGCCTTAGTGCGGGAGATGGCTGGATCGTACCCCTCACACCTTTCCTCCTTCTCCTCTTCTTCCTTTTCGGTGGAGATCTTCCTTTCCTCCGAGTAAGCTCCCAACTCCTCCCCGCCCTGCGTGGTCCCGATTCACCTCGGAAATAAAAACAGCAAAACCTTTGTTTTGTTTAGAACAGAAACGAAAGACATCATCACAAGCCCGCACAAAAAGCTATCTGCTTTTTAACCTCATTCCCCTCCACCTCCGATATAATAATAATAATAATAATAATAATAATAATAATAATTTATTTATTTATACCCCGCCCATCTGGCTGGGCCTCCTCTTCCTTGTCCCTCCAGGCTTATTGCAGTCTTTTAACGCCTTCCAAGGATCCTGCACAGTTTACATTACACAGAAAAAAGCACTTTAGCGAAAATAACTCTCAGGTACCCGCTGCCCTGCTCTGTCCCTTGATCTGTTTTTGTGTGGTTCGGTATTATTTTTTCTGCTAATGAGTAATGATGTTAATTTCCTTGATTTTTAGCCACGTTGGCATCCAGTGAGATTCACACGGCTGCCTGGGCCCCGATCCTCCACGGTCACTGAACTATTCAGTCCGGACTCTAAACTCTTCGCTGATTTCAACCCGAGCAAGAAAAGCGTTTTAAAATGCACCTTTGCAGACGTCTACTCGGAAGTAAGCCCCACGGAATTGCATGCAGGAGCTGCACTTCCCTGGGAGTAAACCCCATCCTGAGCTAGACGGAACAAGGGTTTCTTGACAATGAAGAATGAATAAGAAATCTCGAGGAATCCTTGTGACTTTGAAAAGCAATACTTTTCCTTGTTTAGGAAAAGTCAGAACAAACATAAAGCCATATATATGTATGTACATATCTTTTGGTGAGGGCGCGTGTGTATTTAACGTATGTATTCCATTTGGCTGCCGCCTGCCCTCCAAACAGCACAAGGCTGTATACCTAGTTCTCCCCGACCCCAATTTCGCCCTCACAACATCCCTCCGAGGCAGGTTGAGAAACAGCAATTGCCCAAGCGCCACCACTTCACCGTGGCAGCCCCTGCACTATGGAACTCCCTGCCGATCGAACTCTTCTCGGGGCCTGCTAAAAACGTTCTTGTTTAGGCAGACAAGATCTTGTTTAACCCAGATCTTTAGAAAGTTGGTGCGTGTTTGTCGTTTGTCGTTATTTTAACTTCTTAAAATTTTTACTTTATTGCTGCTGATTTTTCTTATTGATTATTGCTTTATCTCTTTTATAAACTTCTTTGAGGTGTGGGTTTCTACAACCAAGTGGCAAATGTATAAATATATAGATATATACATGCCAGCTTCCTGGCTGAGCGTTGAGGGACAGAGTGAAAAGAATGTTTTGTTTTGTTTTGTTTTGTTTTGAGATGTATACACTTTGACACTTGAGATTTGTGTGTGTGTGTGTGTTCGACCTTATTTATGTGGTTGTAAGTTGCTTTAAACTGTTTCTAACATTGTGTTTTAATTGTATTAAAACAATTATTAAATTTGTATACCTTCCTTCATCCCTAGATCTCAGGGCGATTGATTGCATCAATCAATACGTTTATTGTTCTCCAGCCAAAGGCCCTGGCAAGTTCAAAAAATGATATTAATAAAATAAGGCAGAACATACACCCTTAATATAAACTGACTTCCATGGTGTTAAGAGAAAGAAGATACTACAGACACCAAGGTGGAGCTTAAATCTAGTTTAATTTCAAATTAAACCTCCGAATCACCGCAACAACTTAAAGCGATTTGATCTAACTCATTTTTCCTTTTTTGAGGATTAAGTTTTAATTGTGCAAACCTTGCATTGGAACCTTAGGGGGACGGGTGAGTAAATTAACGATGATGATTGTAAAATGTCCCCAGAACCTGCAACACCACAAAGAATGATGGTTGAGGCGTCACCTGTTCAAAGGAGGGGGAAATGATGGGTTTGTCGCACGTCAAGGGGCTCAGCTACATTCGTAAAGGTAAAGCGCTTTATATGCGTTATAACACTGTGACACCAGAGGGCGCTGTGGAGTCCCCGCTTTTGCCTACCGGATTTCCCTGTATGAAGTTTACCACACGTTTAACTGAAACGCTTCTTTAATGTGTCTAGATCCAGCCAAGGTCTCCAGGCCAGGCTTGCCAGAGTCAGACACCAAGGACCCCTGGCTGGCAGGAATCCAGAGTCTCTCTCCTCCCGCACCCAAATTTCTCTGACTTTGGGGGAGCTCTGGGTGGGTAGGCGGTCAGGTCCTGCTGGCGGGCCTGATCCAGCTTCCAGGTTCTTCTGATGGAAAGAGGACCTGGGGGGTGGAGAGGTGGGGGGAGCCACTCTAGTGGCTGCTGCTTGTCTTTAAAGAGGCCAAAATGCGCAAGCGAGAGAAAAAAGGCCTCCTGCAAAGAATGATCATGGATTCTTGGAAAGGTCCTACTTGGGGGGAGGGGGATATCAACAACCTCAGGTATGCAGATGACACAACCTTGATGGCAGAAAGTGAGGAGGAATTAAAGAACCTTTTAATGAGGGTGAAAGAGGAGGGCGCAGAATATGGTCTGAAGCTCAAAAAAACGAAGATCATGGCCACTGGTCCCATCACCTCCTAGCAAATAGAAGGGGAAGAAATGGAGGCAGTGAGAGATTTTACTTTCTTGGGCTCCATGATCACTGCAGATGGTGACAGCAGTCATGAAATTAAAAGACGCCTGCTTCTTGGGAGAAAAGCAGTGACAAACCTAGACAGCAAACCTTTTAAAGCCGTATAGTTAAAGCCATGGTTTTCCCAGTAGTGACGTATGGAAGTGAGAGCTGGACCATAAAGAAGGCTGATCGCCGAAGAATTGAAGCTTTGGAATTCTGGTGCTGGAGGAGACTCTTGAGAGTCCCATGGACTGCAAAAAGATCAAACCTCTCCATTCTGAAGGAAATCAGCCCTGAGTGCTCACTGGAAGGACAGATCCTGAAGCTGAGGCTCCAAGACTTTGGCCACCTCATGAGAAGAGAAGACTCCCTGGAAAAGACCTTGATGCTGGGAAAGATGGAGGGCACAAGGAGAAGGGGACGACAGAGGACGAGATGGTGGGACAGTGTTCTCGAAGCTACAAACATGAGTTCGGCCAAACTGTTGCTGTCATTGGTTTCCTTACGCCGCCGTTTTGTACAATGGACTTACTTCTGAGCACATGCGCCGTTAATGCTGGGTAATGATCGGTGCCAGAACAGTATTAAGAGTACTAGTAGTGACACGATCTTTGCCCGTGAATACATCTCACTATGTATATGAATGCGCAAGGAAGCCAGGACCAGGCAGACGAGCGAAAGACCCAGCGACACGCTTGTGCTCCGTACACACGTGCACGCTCAAGGGGCCTACCCTCTGCGTGTCGGACGCATCAGTCCTGCATAGCCATTCCGAAACTAAACCTGCATCGCGCCCTTGCTCGCTAAAACGCGCGTGAGCGCGGGCGCGCACCACCAGCGGCGGCCCTTGCCCCTTGGCCTGTACACGCTGCTCTCTGTCTCCACGTGATCAGCACCGTAACTCACGGCGCAGACACCCCTGACCTACGCGTATCCCTTATTTTAGAGAGGTGGGGGGAGTCCTGGCGCACGCGAAGCGGCCCCTTTCACCTTTCAAAACCAATTGCTATCACTCGCTCCCCTCCCCCCCTCCGCCAGCTGTTTGCTTGTTTGCTTAAACAAATAAAGCACATAACCCGCTGCAGCCAAAGAATCTGCTAGGCGCTTTCCAGGAAAAGCGTTTTCTGGCGCAGCTTGGAGGCTTCCGGAAGCATTTAATTCATTTGGTTCTTTCGCTGCATTTCCGTCGTGGAAACAACAGCTGTAAGGTACCTGAGACTGAGAGCGTCATCGTTTGCACTCTAGCCATTGCACAGCTGGCTCCTCTAACCCTACTGAATAAGAAGACCCTTGGAAATTCCTCCCTTTGGGCTGCAAGGACATCAAGAAGGCCCTGGTACGTCTGAACAACACCGTTTTGCACGGGATCAAAACCCGACGCTTCTAATTGTTTGCTGATGCGTTGTTCAGGTATATTCACTCCAAAGAAAAAATCAGTTCGCATTTTGGGCTGCCAGTAAGTAAAGGAAGTGAGGGAGAGTAAAGGAGATGCACGTGTGAATCCAACTCAAAGTCCTTTTGGCATCGGGCTGTGAGTCGATTAGTTTTCTTCTCTGCCATTTATCAAAAAGAGGGAAACTTGGCACAGAATAAAACGTTGCTAGCCAGGGAATGAAGGCTGAGAATCATAGAATCATAGAATCATAGAATCATAGAGTTGGAAGAGACCACAAGGGCCATCGAGTCCAACCCCCTGCCAAGCAGGAAACACCATCAGAGCACTCCTGACATATGGTTGTCAAGCCTCTGCTTAAAGACCTCCAAAGTAGGAGACTCCACCACACTCCTTGGCAGCAAATTCCACTGTCGAACAGCTCTTACTGTCAGGAAGTTCTTCCGAATGTTTAGGTGGAATCTTCTTTCTTGTAGTTTGGATCCATTGCTCCGTGTCCGCTTCACAGCCCATCACTGAAATCTAAAGCAATGGAATATAAACAGCCTCGGTCCAGTGTACCTGAAGGAGTGTCTCCACCCCCATTGTTCTGCCCGGACACTGAGGTCCAGCGCCGAGGGCCTTCTGGCGGTTCCGCTGCTGCGAGAAGCCAAGTTACAGGGAACCAGGCAGAGGGCCTTCTCAGTGGTGGCGCCTGCCCTGTGGAACACCCTCCCACCAGATGTCAAAGAGAAAAACAACTACCAGACTTTTAGAAGACATCTGAAGGCAGCCCAGTTTAGGGAAGCTTTTAGTGTTTCATAGGTTATTGTATTTTAATATTCTGTTGGAAGCCGCCCAGAGTGGCTGGGGAAGCGCAGCCAGATGGGCGGGCTATAAATTATTATTATTATTATTATTATTATTATTATTATTATTATTATTATTACAGACGCAATGCTGTATCACTGCTAGTTAACACAGGAGACGCGTTTATCTTTTACATGCGATGTGTACATATAATAAATCCGAACATAGGCAACACGGACGAACCAGTCTTAGGAACATAAGAAGAGCCTACTGTGGGAAGCCCGTAAGCAGGATCCGGACTCAAGAGCCCTCTCCCCTCCTGTGACTTCTAACTGATATTCCCAAGCATGGCTGCCTCAGACCGTAGAGGCAGAACATAGTCATCGTGGCTACATGCCATCCAGAGCCCTCTCCTCCTCCATGAATTAAAATCCTCTTTTAAAGCCATGTAGATCGGCGGCAATCGTTGTCTCCTGTGGGAGGGAGTTCCACAGGTTAACAATGCATGGAAAAGGAGCTTCCTTTTATCTGTCCTAACTCTTCCAACAATCAGTTCGTTGGATGCCCACGAGTTCAAGTGTTACTCAAAACGAAAAGTACTTTTCAGTTCCTTTGGTTGCGATGGAGGGGGAGAGATTGTTGAGATTGCAGTCTTGCGGTCCGAACTGTCTCTTCTCAAGGCCTGTGCCTCCTTGAACCGCTAAAATGTGGGGGGTGGGATGGGGTTCCTCGCGTGGAAATCTTTCCAGGAGAGGGCTCCCTTCCCACCTATGGGGAGTCTTTGCTCATAAGTAATGAGGACGCGGAGAGCGAGTGAAAAGCCCAACACTCAGACGTGTACAAGGCAAACGTCTGAAGGGAGTGAGGGATCTTTCCCGTGTATACGGCGGGAGGATCTGGTGGGAGGCACCACAGGACGATTCACAGGAGGCTTGGGATACTGGCAGGATACAGCCCATTACAAAACTCTGATATGAATGCTATTTCAGGGAAGTTTTTAATCTGTGATATTTTGCTGTATTTTTGGTTTCTATGGAAGCCGCTCAGAGTGGCTGGGGAAACCCAGCCAGATGGGCGGGGTACAAATAAATTATTATTATTATTATTATTATTATTATTATTATTATTATTATTATTATTACAAACTACTTGGGTTTATTATTATTAAGCTGCTAAATAAATAAAAGCTGATTCCCACGTTTGACAACCCATCAATCATCTTCACCATCATCAGAACTATGGAGCTGGGAGATTAGGGTTCAGATCTCCACTCAGCCAGACAGCTCACTGGGTGACTCTGGGCCAGTCTTTATAATGCTCGACCTAGCTTACCTCACAGGGTCGACGTGAGGATAAAATTGAGAAGCACGAACTACGTGTACTGCTTTGGAGAAAAGGCAAGCTATAAACATACTGAAAAAATAAATAGAAATAAGAATTATATTTGCACCCACTTACTCTTAACCACTTATGGAAGTGAGAGCTGGACCATAAAGAAGGCTGATGGTCGAAGAATGGATGCTTTTGAATTATGGTGCTGAAGGAGACTCTTGAGAGTCCCATGGGCTGCAAGAAGATCAAAGCTCTCCATTCTGAAGGAAATCAGCCCTGAGTGCTCACTGGAAGGACAGATCCTGAAGCTGAGGCTCCAGTCCTTTGGCCACCTCATGAGAAGAGAAGACTCCCTGGAAAATACCCTGATGCTGGGAAAGATGGAGGGCACAAGGAGAAGGGGACGACAGAGGACGAGATGGTGGGACAGTGTTCTCGAAGCTACAAACATGAGTCTGACCAAACTGCAGGAGGCAGTGGAAGACAGGAGTGCCTAGCGTGGTCTGGTCCAGGGGGTCACGAAGAGTCGGACACGACTAAACGACTAAACAACAACAACAACAACTCACAAACCATCCATGCAGGGCTTCCGAGTTGAGCGAGCTGTTCCTCCAGGCGTTTGCCGGAAGGGCAAGAGAGAGTCTGGTGATGGTGCGATGAGCTTTCGGGGTCTTCTTCTGGTCCAGATGAGTCTCCTGAGGAGTAGGACGTCCTCTCAGGGAGGGAGGGAAGAACCTGCAGTGGAGGCTGCCCCCGCTCCCCGGAGAAGGCCCCAAGTTGCCAGCTTGCCCCGTCCATCCAAAGCCTTGCGCTCTTGCGCGATCCCGAAGCTGCACCTGGCAACGGATCTCTGCCCTCCCGCTGGGAGCAAAGTTCAGGAGGGGTCTTCTGCGGGAGGAGGGGCCGAGCAGAGCAGAGCTTGGCAGCAGGCGGCCGTGTCCTTTTCACAACCCGGGACGCGGTTCATTCACCTCCTGGCATCTGGAGGGGGGGGGACCTCCCTTCCTCGGCGGTTTTATTGAGGGTAGCAGCAGGTGGGAGGAGGAGGAGGAGGAGGAAGGGAAGGGATCACGTTCCTCAGGACGAAACCTGGATTAGCCCCAGCAAAGGGGCCTCGTGGGAAGGAGGAAGCGCGCAAGCCTGGCTGAGTGCAGAGAAGGGGCTGTGCGGCACAGTGGTTAAAGCACCCTTGAACCCGGACACAGTCAGACTCGCACGAAAGTCATCCCTGCTGAGCTTACTGCCTCCCTCCAGCACGTCGGGCATTGGAGACGGAGGGACGTTCTCCTGCGAAAGCCCCCTGGAAACGAAGGGGCCCCGCTGAGTCTAGTTTCGACACGTTTCTTGCTATAACTTCCAGCACTTCGAAGCATATCGTTGGGGGAAGATTCCATAAAGCTTGTGCAAGAGGAAGTTTGCAGCGGTTTGGGACTTTCTAGTTGGGGGGGGGGGGCATGATAGAAGTTAATGCAATTCTGCATGAATGCGGCCGCTAAACGGGTGACTGGGAGTGGCCGCCAAGATCACATAACACCGGTCTTGAAAGACCTCTCCCAATACGTTTTCGAGCACAATTCAAAGTGTTGGTGCTGACCTTGAAAGCCCTAAACGGCCTCGGTCCAGTAGACCTGAAGGAGCGTCTCCACCCCCATCGTTCAGCCTGGACACTGAGGTCCAGCTCCGAGGGCCTTCTGGCGGTTCCCTCACTGCGAGAAGCTAAGTTACAGGGAACCAGGCAGAGGGCCTTCTCGGTAGTGGCGCCCTCCCTGTGGAACGCCCTCCCATCAGATGTCAAAGAGAAGAACAACTACCAGACTTTTAGAAGACATCTGAAGGCAGCCCTGTTTAGGGAAGCTTTTAATGTTTAATAGGTTATTGTATTTTAATATTCTGTTGGAAGCCGCCCAGAGTGGCTGGGGAAACCCAGCCAGATGGGCAGGGTATAAATAAAGTATTATTATTATTATTATTATTATTATTATTATTATTATTATTATTATTATAGAAAAGTTCCCCCAACACTAGAACTGTTGGATAACCACTGATGCCGAAGGTTAGGAGATTCAGGATTGCCAAAAGCAAGCCGTTCTTCATGCAGCGGATAGTTAAACTGTGGAACTCTCTGCCACAGGAGGCAGGGATGGCCACCACCTTGGATGGCTTTAAAAGAGGATCGGACAAATTTCTGCAGGAGGAAAGGGCTCCCCCAGGCTACTAGCCACGAAGCCTTTGCTCTGACTTCACAATGAGAGGCAGCAACGAGTACCAGTTTCTGGAAAGAGAGGGCTATTTTGCTTGAACCCTGCAATTCAGGTCCCTCTTGGCGTTTGGGTGACCCTTTCCACCGGGCAAATTAGGTAAGACTTGCCCCCGCTTTAAAAACTATAAAACCTTGCGTAACTGCCCAACTTGTTTGTTTAAAGCCCGATGGATCGGTTTGCTCCCACACACCAAAAAGTCGCTTAGCCACCCCGGATTTATTCTTCTTCTGTGATAGTGAGCAGGATATAAGGTAGAATACATATATGCAAAAGGAAAAAAATTAAAATAAAACTGAGCTAGGTCAGGTTAGGAAATGGAATCGGGTCATTTTGTGTCTCCGGACACATTTGGCTCGCTTGCCCTGGGGATCATAGCTGTCAACTTTTCCCTTTTCTTGCGAGGAATCCTATTCGGAATAAGGGAATTTCCCTTTAAAAAAGGGAAACGTTGACAGCTACTCTCGGGATTTGCAAGGATAATGATAATGATAATGATACCACCCACCATTCTGACTGGGTCGCTCCAGCTTCTCTGGACAGCTTCCAGCATATGCAGAAACACAATAAAACATCAAACTCTTGAAACTTCCCTATACAGGGCTGCCCTCAGATGTCTTCTAAAGGTTGAATAGTTGCCTTTCTCCTTGACATGTGATGGGGAGGGCGTTCCTCAGGGTGGGCGCCACCACCGACAAGGCCCTCTGCTCAAAGGCTGCAGCTCAGTGGACCAGCACCAGTCTGACACCCGAAAGGTCCCAGGTCCGGTCCTCGACATCGGACTGGGAAGGCGCCCCTCTGAAACCCTGCAGACCCAGTCGGTGTAAATTAATGGTCTTCAACTGGCGGGTCGGGACCCAGTTCCGAGTGATGGCTCGATCTAAGGTGGGTCTTAACAGCTTTGCTACCATCCTAGTAATATATGGTTTAAGACATGGGAATTTGGACTGAAGTTGGAGCCTGGTTTTAAAAAAATTGAAAAGTGTAGACCAGCGGTTTCCAACTTTTTTGGGGGGGGGTGCCACTCGCTTTCTTTCATAAACTCATTCCCCCCCCCACTGTATAAAAAACATTATTGTTATTATTTGTTTCCACGACCTGCTAAGGTAATAACACAACGAGATTCAAACCAGTCATAACTGAGGGCACATTTATTCAAAATCCCATTAGTTTAGCAAAACTGAGACTGGCTTTTCCCTGCCTGATAGACATTTACATCTCCAGCCCTGCCCTGCCCCACCACCAGGGGGCAGCACCGTACACTGGGGTAGTTACACGAATAGGCCGGTGGTCTGGCTCAGTAAAAGGCAGGTTTTCTCGGCCACAGGACCTTTTCTGTCTAGCTGGTATCAGCCGAGGGTCGCATCCTGGCTCTCAAGAGCAACCGAGCAGCCCTCTGGCCTTTTTCTCTGTCAATTAACTATAACATTTTGAGAGGTTTTCCCCCCTCTAAATTTGCGTCCGCCTTTCCACGTCTTCTCCTTTTTAAGCAGCTTCTCTCACCTCAGAACTAAATCCACTTTTAAACCTTTGGGTGTTTTTTAAAAAAGCTATCTCGTTCAGAATGGCTAGGGCAACCCAGTCAATTTGGGCGAGGTATAAATAAAAAAATATTATTATTTCAGTTTGGTTCCCAAACAGACCCACGAAGGTAAGCGTAAGAAACTGCAAAAAGCAATTTGATTCCATGTCTGAGTTCTGAAAGAGAAGGTGACGTTTCATTTTTAAGCATTTTTTTCAATAAAGAGCTCTTGATTTCGATGGAAATAACTTTCGAGTAAGCACGTGTAGTTTTGTAGTTTACTTTTAATCTAATTGTTTTAATTCCCAGGTATGTTATGTTAAACATCTCAGTAGTGCTTGGAGCACGTTGTTCCCAGAGATCCAGACTAAGACCTGCTACATCTGATCTACCAGTCAGGTGAACGTGTGAACACCCTGGTAGAGTTGTTGTAGTTCATTCCCTCCATTTTGAGACCATGAGCTCTCTCTGTGTGTTATTTTATTCCCCTTAACTTCTCCCTACCTTCGCTTGCCCCCCGCCCCCTTCTCCGCGTGGAAAACCTCTAACAGGAAAATCATGAACAATGGGATTTCCTAGTGATCTAAGCATGTCTGGATCCTGTCCCGTGCTTCCTTCCAAATAAGAATTTTTAGTACGGTAGACCTAAGGCAGGATGCTCTCCTGCGCAAGACCTCCAATGACTGGGAAGTTCACCTTCATTGCAGTGGGGCTGACGCAGGAGATCTTCCCTCCCAGCTAGTGTAAGGTCTACAGACGGATCTTCTCGCGTTTCGTTCGTTTCAAGGGGACTTGCGCAGGAGAACGGCCTGTCTCCTCCTCATTGACCGTTCCTCGAAGGAACCTCGCCGCCTGCCTCTGATCCATCTCATCCCAAAATATCCTGCCACAATAAATCTCTCTATTTCCAGTTTTTTAGAACACATTTCTATCCATTTTTCCTTCCTTCAAAGGAACAGCAGGACACGTGGTTCCCAGGCGGTCGCCCCCCCAGGCCCTGATGCTTTGGGAAAGTGGGGGTCCTATTCTGCCTTCAGACCCTACTCCAGGCGCGTCGGTCTTCTCAGGTGAAACGCACACAATTTCAGACAGCCCCATTTGTTGGTTTAAAATCTACGGTGCCTGTTTAGGATATTTCATAGTCAGTTTTACAGCTGAAGCCTAATCCCGTTCACTTGGGCAATATACTCCCATTGACTCCACCCGGACTTTCCCTTCCAGCAATTCGGGTTAAGATGGCAATCGCTTAACGTGGGCCAGGATCGTTTCCATGCAACCTCCGCCTCAGCTGTGGTTCCTGCACCGCAGGGGGTTGGATTAGATGACCCGGGGGTGGGGTAACTTCCAACTCTACAAAATTATGACCCCGTGATTCAATCGCAAAGTCAGTTGCTGGCATAAACCACAGGTTGTGTTTCCCACGCCTTGCCCATCACTTCCGGGGCGCTGCGATTTTCCTCTCTTGGGTGCAAGATACTAGATTAGCGAGTTCTCTAGTATCTCTCAGTGGTATCTCTCAGCAAAGCAGCTCTGGCGAGTTAACGCGGCGAAATGCTTTTTTAAAGGCTCCACAATGCTTGCTGTTAAAGACAGAGGCTCTTGTACCCATTTTACAGACAGGGGAACCGAGACGCATTAGGGGTCGGGGTGGGAATTTCAAGCGCGCACGAGGCAGGAGCCGGAGGGAAGGGAGAATGCAATAGTTCCCCCTGGTTACTATTCAGGTCTCTAATAATCAGCGCCGCTGCTTTTATTTTTCAGGGTTAAACCTGAAAGGGGCTGGGGTGGATAATAGGACGACGCCCAGGAGAACTTCCCAGTAGACTGGGTCCTAAATATTGACACCCAGGAGAATTAAGGTCACCCTTGGAGAAGCTGAAAGCAGCAAAGATTTGTAAGCAAGACGGGGGGGGGCTGGGGGCGTCCTGGATGGCAGACCCGAGGCACGGACATCCTTCAGTTAAAGCGGCCTAACGCGCGCGCACCAGGCATCTAAAGTATATTTAAAGCACACGGCTCCCCGCAACGAATCCTAGGAGCCAGAGTTAGTTTAGGGTGCTGGGAATTGTAGCTCTGTGGGGGGCAAACTGCGGTTCCAGGGACTTTGGGTGGGGGGGGCCTCGGTGTGCTCTAAATGTGTTTTATGCGTATTGCTTTCAATGAAAAACGCAGTTCAATCCTATGCGCTGGGCTTACTCAGAGGCAGGTCCATTGAGGTCTGTGGGACTTACTCTCAAGAGTCAAAATAAAAAAATTCCTTCCAGTAGCACCTTAAAGACCAAGTAAGTTAGTTCTTGGTATGAGCTTTCGTGTGCATGCACACTTCTTCAGATACCATGCACACGAAAGCTCATACCAAGAACTAACTTACTTGGTCTTTAAGGTGCTACTGGAAGGAATTTTTTTATTTTGACTATGGCAGACCAACACGGCTACCTATCTGTGTCTCAAGAGTAAGTGTGCGTAAAACGGGCTGCTTAATTTGCACCCAGGCTGCTTAGTCAACAACCACCCAGGATGTGAATGGACGAGGCACGTCTACTCTTCGGCGATGGTGACACTTTAATCCTTTTTCTCTGCCTGGATTTTCCTGGAGAATGTTTTTCTCTATTTAGCAGCACATTAGCGTTCTCTCTTTCTCCTTCCTGCCCCCACAGCAACCTCCCTCTCAGAGCCGAAACATCCTATAATCTAGCCAGATTGCTTTCGGTTTGTTGGGTTTTTTTTTATTAAAAAACAACATTATCCGTCCCAGCGCTTTCTCAAAACCCGCAGCCCAGTCAAGGCTCTCAGACCGGCTTTTCTCCCAGCAGAATTGCAGCTCCATCTGCATTTGCAGGGTGGCTAAAACATCCCTCCGCAAGATGAATTCTTCCCAAATCTTGAGGAATGCCGCCATTCGAGCGACCTTGTTCTTTCGGCCCTGCAAAAGATCTCCTAATAAGACGCTTTCCAGGTCGGCGTTTTCTCGGCTGCGAAGTAGGCAGCGGGAGGGAAAATAAGGGAGACGTTTGTCAGTTTCTTTCCCGCCCCCCAACTGTAATTGACACCAATCCGTCGACAACGTCTCCCACTGCAGCGAACGGCAGGCTGCGGTGCTCTTGCGCTGCTCCTGTTCATTGCAGCAAGGCTGTGCGCAGGAGACCTTCCGGCTGGATCGCGCCCACTCAATGAACCATCAAGCCAGATTCGCGCCCCCGGATCTTCGGGGGTTTCTGGGAAGGGAGGAGAGCAAAACAAACCCCCTGTTCGACTGCAGCCCTAACATTACAGAATTCAGAAGAGGTTTTTGCAGCGCCCTGTTATTAGTGGCGGAGGTGGTTGTTGATGTTGTTGTTATTATTATTATCATTATTATTACACCGGTTCTGTCCTTACGGCCTGCCTTAAAATGAAATCTATCTTGAAGGGTAACGGCCACAAAACGCTGCTCGTGAGGACCGCCTCTCCCTCGTCGTTTTCCGACAGGCCACTGGCCTGGGCTTCCAGGCTGGACCGGCGGAAACGCCTTGCGGAGGGAACAGCGCGTCTCCTTTCCCGGCCAGCTCCGAGGCCTGCTGCTTCGTCCCTCCCTCTGCTCCCCGAGCAGGATCCTACCCGGAACCCCTCACTCCTCTCGTCTCACCAGCAGCGCTGGAAACCGGGAGAGTTCTATTATCTGCCATCTTTTCGTCTTCCCCTCTTTAAAAACAGGAGCAGGGATGGCGAATCGGCGAACCGCAGCGACTGCAAAGCGGAGCTTCTTGGGAGAAAATGCGAAGATGGACGGGGAAGAGGGGGGGGGCTATGCTCATTCCCACCCAGCTCCTCATCTCAGTGGGTTTGAGACCAAAATTTGACAGGAAGCAGCCAGCATCCCAATATCAAAAAATGTTGCAAAGCCAGATCGGGGCTCCGTCCCAGCCTTCTCTTGAAGCTGCAATTCGGACTGGCGAGTGCTTTGGTGGCTGGGCAGGCAGGGAGAGCGAGGCCGCTTTCTCGGCTCCTCCTTACCTGGACCTACTGTTTGAGCTCGGGGAAAGCCGATTTCTTCGCCCCCCGAGCCAACGGGCTTCTCTGCCTCTCTCTCCGCAAAGCTTCGGATAAAATAAATTTTTTGCCAGGGATTCTAAGAAAGAATTAGGCCTCCAGAACACGCAACGCCTTCTGCAGTGCGTGGAAGAACAACCCAGAATCTGGTCGCGTCTTTAAAGGCTCACGCCATTTTATGGTGGCGCAAGCTTCCGAGAACCGGAGTCCGCTTTCAGTCCACGCAAACTTATACTGTATCTATTTATTGAATTGTTATACCCTCCTTCGTCCGTAAATCCCAGGGCGATTCTCAGCATAAAAATGCGAGATCAAAACACAAAACACATAATAAAAACAGGAATAAACTAAACCAATAACCCCCTCTTCCATAATCAAACAATGTGATGGCGTTTGAGGCGCCGCAATATTCCTGGGCGGTTTAGCTACTACAGGATTCTAACACAGCGGTCTTTAATGCACGCCCTTGTTTTGGGCAAGCCTCTCTTGCAAGAGTTCAGCCTTCATAAAGTTGTGTGTGAAACACGGGGTATAATCATAATTTCATTTGCCCAGGCTTACAGTTCAGACGTGCAACAGGCGCATTGTACCATCACGCCGTAAAGTTACCAGCCTACAACATCTTGTTGCGCGTGCGGACAGGGCATCATCGCGCTAAAAGCTCCAACCTCCCTTATGGCACTGAGAGGCAGGTATACCTGGGCGCACCTGGCTGCTCCTGTTTCGTACGCCGAGCAGGCAATTTTCTCCGAGTTCACTTTGCTTTGGCCAGGTTTGTTAATTGCCTGTTTAGCGGCCTGTTGCTTCTCTGAGCTGTCAATTCATTTTTGGCCCATCAAGCAGGGACATAAGTTTGAAAAATGATCCGCACACAAACGATGCAACTGAACATAGTGAAACATTCAGCAGAACGGAAATGGCACTTGTTGTTGTTGTTGTTGTTTAGTCGTTTAGTCGTGTCCGACTCTTCGTGACCCCATGGACCAGAGCACGCCAGGCACTTCTGTCTTCCACTGCCTCCCGCAGTTTGGTCAAACTCATGCTGGTAGCTTCGAATACACTATCCAACCATCTCGTCCTCTGTCCTCCCCTTCTCTATGTGCCCTCCATCTTTCCCAACATCAGGGTCTTTTCCAGGGAGTCTTCTCTTCTCATGAGGTGGCCAAAGTATTGGAGCCTCAGCTTCACGATCTGTCCTTCCAGTGAGCACTCAGGGCTGATTTCTTTAAGAATGGATAGGTTTGATCTTCTTGCAGTCCATGGGACTCTCAAGTGTCTCCTCTAGCACCATAATTCACCTTTATAATTTACAGAGGAACCCTGAGATTTCCTGGGTTTTATTCCAGGTGGGGCTCAGGTTCCTCGCGTTGGCGACCCTCCACACCTGAAGATCCCAACATCACCCTGAACGTCTCTTATGTCCTTACATTTCTGTCCACAGTTTCGTCCAGGCGGCTTCCAGGCGGTCAGGCACTGACCATCCGCCCTGCTTTAGCCAGGTGGGGGCCTCAGATCTTCTTGGACTCCCCGTCTTGTCTCTATCTCAGATGGCTCATCCTCTGGGGCGCCTCCTCGGCACATTTCAGCCTCAGTCTGCCCAAACCGAGGTCTCAGAAGGGACACAGGCGATGCCTGAACCGGCGCGCAGCCGGATCCTATGATTGTTTTTCAGACTACCTTATACTTCCTCTCTGCGTATATGCGCCCTAAACATTAAAAGCAACAACAGCTATGGGGCGGCATAGAAATGTTTTAAATCAATCCATAGCAATCCTACACATTCTGGTTCACAATCCCCACCAGCCTATTGAAATGTGTGAGTGGATGGCGCACCTAAATTAAAGAGCCAGCGCACCTAAATTAGCATTTTAGGAACCGAATGTTTGCTTAAGGAGCTACGTGAAGTTCTCTCCATGTCATCCAACCGGTTCCCACTGTTTGTCTACACAGAGGGAACTCGTGGTTTTGAAATAAGATACAGGCAAGAGACGTTATGTGACCTCATTCAGACGCCATACCGGAAATACACCAAAACGCAGCCGAGGCGAGGTCGGTGAGCTCCGAGAAAGTGACACACCAAACTTCCTTCTGCCCAGGCAGCCTCCGCTCCGCGCCTCTTCTTCGGCTCGACCTCACCTTGGCCGCTGCCAAGGTCAAATCCAGCAGCGGTTAGAGAGACAGGAGAGAGAGTGTGTGTGTCACTGACTTTCATGAGGCCTGAGCTGGTCTCTTTTCAGAACCACAATGAAACCCTCAGAAAACGCGTTTATTTTCACTTGGAGGAGTGGGTCGCTGGGGATCCGGGTCTCCCTGGATCGCTGTTGCCTGCCGCTGACTCGAGAGGAAACATGAGTTCCACCTGAGACTCCTAATTCCTTTTCAGTGTAGAACGAGGGGCACTCTGGCACCACTCTTGCCCCGAAGGAGACCCTGTTTTTCCCCTTCTCGGAAGTCTTTCCCCTGTTGCATTCCAAGAGGATACATTAGATAAAAATTAGTTGTTGGTCTGCAGTAGTCGAAACAAAATAAAAAAATTCATTCCAGTAGCACCTTAGAGACCAACTAAGTTTGTTCTTGGTATGAGCTAGAACTATGGAAGGCACCACATTGAGCCGCATGAAACGAAAGCCCATCAACCGGTATCTGAAGAAGTGTGCAGGCACACGAAAGCTCATACCAAGAACAAACTTAGTTGGTCTCTAAAGTGCTACTGTAAGGATTTTTTTTATTTAAAAATTAGTGCAGCTGAAGCAATGAATGAACGTAAAATTGCAAAGAGGTCGCATCCAGTTTCGCACCAGAGAAGGAAATGAACGAGGGGTCCCTAACGCTGTTTTCTTGGCAGCGTTGAATGGGGCTATTAAGAAATACTAGCTTTCTTTCTTTCTTTCTTTCTTTCTTTCTTTCTTTCTTTCTTTCTTTCTCCAAATCTTTATTAGGCATTACAGATACAGACCATCTTAAAACATCCATATATGTACAAATAAACAGCCATATAAGATATATAGTAAGAGAAAATTTCATTGGAGTGTCTTCCTGCTAACCTGTGCCATTCACCACTTTAAGAGATACTATTGACAGAAACTCAGCCACCCTTGGAATTACCTCCGGGTTAAGAACAGACAGGTAGAATCTGATATTTTAATTGTGCCATGATGTTAGACAACCCAAAAGGGGAGACAACACGCGTTTATGTAGTTGGTTGTACAGTAGACAGTAGAAAAGAATACGTTCTACAGCGTCCCTCGCATTCAAATAACATCAGCAATGTCTATCATTTCTAGGGATGGTTAAATATCCGCCCTTAACAAAAGCTAAACAAACGTTCATTCGGGCTAACGTAAATGTCCTGCGTTGGGCTGGAATTATTAACTTTGAGATAGAAGTGATCCTGTTATCGGTTGTATTTAAACCACAGAACTTGGGGGAACAGATTTTATTTACAGCTGACTCAATGTTTTGTTTTTCAATGTCCCTTAATCTAATTTGGATATTGTGATAAATATATTGATCACTAGAATTATACAGTACAGTAATTCCAAGTCAATACCAATAGGTCTAATTTTGCTGTGCATGAATTGGAGCCATCTGGATTTATAGGAGTCCTTAAGTAAATCGGAAAGGAGACTCGAAGGCTGGGAACGACAATGGCGACGCAGCCAGTATTTTATAGTGCTAGTCTACACTTACTTACTATATATTAGTATATATTCTGCATTACTTATTATAGATTAGTAACTAGTATACTCACCAGTATGCTTCCTGTATATTAGCATATATTCTGTATTATTTACCACATATATGTTCTATATTACTACAAATGAGTAACTAGTATACTTACTAGTAGTTTGCTTACTAGTACCTATGAGTAAAAAGGTTGCATCAGAAGATTAGCATGTAAGTTAAACTTCAAGCTAAAAATGTATTTAGCTAAATGTGCCTTCCCCAAAAAAGACTGACGGGCTAAGAGGAAGGAAGAGATAGACCGTGATTAACAGTTGATATACAGGGAGATAATTGTTTTTTTCTGAGTCATTTTGTCCAACAGAGCAAACAGGTAAATAGATTCAGGATCGGGGCACATTTGGGAACACTTTGCTTCGATATAGGGTGCGGTTGGCAAGAGGCGGCGATGGGCGCCTTGCCAAAGAGATTTCTGGTACTTCGATGCCGCAACTGCAGCTCTCACGTGGAAGGTTAACTTTTCCCCCCTTTCCTATTAAATGTCTAAGAAAGCAGCCCCGTCTGACAGCTGAAAATGATTATCCTTTTTAAAAAAATTCTATACACATATTCCACCGACCGACCGTTCCAGCTCCGGGTAATAATCAGCACGTGAGAAGCATTCAAACATGAAGGGGATGGGATGCCATCCTGCAGACACGCGAGGTTACGATCCTGCCAGCACTTTCAAGCGCCGTTCACTTTAATGGGAGAGCTAAGCAAGTACGGGAAGGAAAGACGACGGCAGAAGGACACAGAAGTGTGCTTGTGCCTTTGCTCTTGCCACACATACGTTTTTTAAAAGCGAATATTTTCGAGAAACTGATATTCCAGGCGGGCACCGTCTCGACTGCAAGGCGTGCAGGCAAACTCCCTCGGAATCGGTAGTCACTCCGGATTTAGGTCAGCGTCCCTGAAGTTACCGCAACTGACCAAAACTGTAATAGATCAAATGCTGACCTCCAGCTAGAAGAGCGGCAGACGGTGGTCTTCGGTCTGGGTCGGTGTCCTCGGGGGGCCTTGACTTTTTACCTGTAAAAGAAGCGAGTCGTTTGCGTCTCGACGTTTCCCGTGACTAATAAAAGCTGATCTCTGCCTAAACCAATATCTGGAACTTTCTTCATCCCCCCCCTCTCCTTTCCCCGCTCTGCCTAGTAAACACGTTGTGCGAGGTTTATTTTGATTTTATTTCCGATTTCAACAAGTGACTTGAAAATAAAATACGTTATCCGACAAGGACGCATTCAAGCATTCTAAGTGGCTTTTAAAGCGCTTGAAAAATGAAATGAAAACGTGTCTCTTTATGTCTTGGTTTATTTTGCTGTGTGTGTGTTATATCTTTATTAATAATAATTATGGTCTTTCTTTCTCTGCAAGTCGAGACAGGGAAGGAAGGAAGTAGCAGGGAGAAGCTTGAGCGCCGAAGTCCTTACGAGGAGCTGCAACCTTTGGGCCCAATTTAGAGGGAACTTCTCCTGCGCAGTTCTCCCTCCGTCTTCGGAGGAAATGCACTGGAGCTGTGGGGGACCCGGGTCATTGCATCGGGGCTTGCGCAGGAGAACTTCTCGTTGGCGAGAGCCGGGTTTTGAAACCGGCCTGCCTAGATTTAGTTCCCTCTTTCCCGGCGCGCTTTTTTACACTATGCAAGTCAAGAACGAAGATAGCTTCTCCCCGCTTTCTTTCAATTGGAGTGTTTTAACTGGTCTGGATACGCAAAGAGGCCGAGATTGTGCTCTGGGCTATACATTCCTGTGCACGCCTTGGATAATTTGGGCTTACGCCCAAGTAGACCATCATAGGCTGGCTATGCAACTTGGGTTCCATCGCCATCTCCAGCAGAGTTTTTCGCATATATTTTAAATGCGCAAAACGTAAACACCCGCACACTTCCAAATATTTTATATTTTTTTTGTGGAGAAACCATCCCAATCTCTGAAGTTAAGAATAATACTAGTAATTTAAGGCAGCCTTTTGAACCACAGTTCGCTGCAAAGGGCCCGCTACCTTGAATGCTGCGGGCAGGTCAAGCAAGGGCCATCCTCGGGCATTTCCTACGTCGCAGCAAAAGCCCTCTAATGATTTCTAAGGCCTGAGGGAGGGTAAGTATGCGGGCCAGAAAGGGATTCCTGGGATATAACCCTGGGAACGCTTACCAGGAAGCATGTAAGCTGGATTTGCTTTTGAGTAAACATGCAGAAGAAACTGTTTACTTGGCGATCGGAAAGTGAAATCTCCATGATCCTCAACTTGGCCCGCGCCTGCCACGCCAAGCCAGCCAGCGGAGGGTCCCCAGCCTAGCTAAACCTGACCCTTACTGGCCTCCACTGAAAACAGTGGGGCTTCAGGGAGTCGAGACTGGCTTGTTCCCTCGACTGGGTCCCGAGTCCCGTTAGCTGGCTCAGGATTCAGTCGGTGGAGGAGCGTTGCTGCGAATTACATCGGCGAAAGCAAGTTCAGATAATGTATTTTTTGGCTGTGGCTTTTACGGCTCTCTAGATGCGCAGCCGGTGAGGCCATACAAATAAAATCAGAAGCGGGCAGCTGGACCTAAGAGGCTGTATCGTTTATTTCCAGAGTTGCTCATCTCCCCTTTCCCACCACCCACAGCCCAGAAAGCAAATCACTCCGGGTGGAGGCGAAGGGGAGGGGAGAGGCACAAATCCCAGGATCACTTGTCAGTCAGGTAGAAGGCTGTCACTCGAGAGATGAAAATACACACAAGCGGCCCATTTCGGTCCTGCAAAAGCGGCTCCCTGTGTTGGAGCAACATTTGTAGAGATGGCGGGAGACTTTTGCGGGGGCTTAGAGAAATCACTCCTCTCTATAGACACACAATTCAATCAGCTCCCCACCCAAATAAACCCGCCTCACCCACATTATCCCCCTACCAGCCCCCTTTTATATACTGGTATATATATATAAAAGGTTGCTTAGAAATCCGAAAAGCACCCTCGATTCCTCTGTCTCTTTTTCTCTCAAAAAGAAATGTTTCAGGATCACGCCAACCCTTCCATTTCCCTTTCAACCGCCCTGCTAATCATAATAATCAGCGCTCCCCTAATGAAGCGGGAACAGAAGGCACCTTCCAAAGTGGGCGAGACGTTTTCACCCGTCTGTTGAAAACAGCGACAACAAAAACACCCAGAGGCGCCATTCACCTCTCCATCCATCCATCTCTCCGGAGGGGAGCGCGCGCCTGGTCGTTGCTCGGCCTGCTGAAACGGACTTTGCCCAAACTGGCCAAGCATTCAGAGCCTGAAACTGACTGGCTGCCTTGTATTTGACAAGAGCAACAGCTTGAAAGTGGCGCACTTTAATTCACTTTACAGTGATCACAGTTGCCCGAAAGGGAGAGCTTTAAGCAAGCCCACCAATTGTTCCTTACACTGCAGCATTATTATTATTATTATTATTATTATTATTATTATTATTATTATTCCTTCCCTGGCAATGCTTCTTTTGACAAAGTCCAAACCCGGGGGGAGTTTTCCTTTGCGGAGCGGGGGGCGAGAATGCGTGCAGAGCCGAGTGGCGATTCTTTGTTTTGCCAATGAATGGCGAGGGACTCGCGAGCAGGAAATTACGTGTGTGGCCGCCAGTCCATTTGAAATCGCTCCTTTCCCTTCCTCGCCTGGCTCTTTATCCCCAGCTCGCTCTGCTTCCCTCCTCCCCCCTCCCGCCCCTCAGAGGAACATTAAAGTGCCAGGGACGGAATGTGTATGCGTGTAGGATGGGGGGGGGGAGAGAGAAGGATTTCCTTTCTTCAACAAATAAATGGGAATTGGGAATAGGAAAAAACAACAACAACCAAGCGGTGGGTGGAGAGGAATTATGGATTGTCTCCTTGCCTCCTTCCCTCTTCTTTTTCTTCTTCCTCCTCTTCAGCGCCACCCTCCTCTGCCTCCCCCCCCCCTCGCACGCCGAAATTCTCTCCACCCACGTTGCCAAAGACGCATCGATCTCCCATCCGCGGAAGGTCCAACCTGGAAGGATGTGAAGTGCGGGGGGGGGGGAGAAGCCGGAGGGAGGGGGAGGGAGAGGGAGGGAGGGCTCGCTTAGCTGCGCTCTCGCCTCTCGCGCCTGGTCCTCCTTTTCTGCCTTTGCTCATCAGAGGGAGACGGAGGGAGAGAAAGAGAAAGAGGGAGAGGGAGAGGGAGAGAGGAAGGCAAGAGAGAGATGGAACCGGGCGGCAGGGAAGCTCTCGCCAGCAGGCCGGGCCGGTGAAGTTTGGCCGGGGCTGCCGAGCCGAGGGGCAGCGGCAGTTCCAATGGGGGTGGGGGCAGCTCAGGAGCCTGGATCCGAGCGG
Organism: Podarcis vaucheri; assembly: GCF_965113315.1. Classification (NCBI taxonomy): domain Eukaryota; kingdom Metazoa; phylum Chordata; class Lepidosauria; order Squamata; family Lacertidae; genus Podarcis; species Podarcis vaucheri. Next base: position 2,516,507 of record NC_138767.1, on the reverse strand, counting down.
GGAAAGTTTTTAACTCTTCGCCTGCCCGATTGGCATCCTTTGGCTCCGCACCTTTCCTAAAGGAGAGCATTCCCGGGAAAGCAGCTCGGAAAAGGAAGAAATCAGTCGAGGCGAGGGGTTTCTGGACACCTCAAGACGGGGAAAACTGGGGGGCAGATCCGCCTCCCAGCACCATGCTGCTGCTGCTGCCGGCCTGGGTCGCCTGGCTGGGCTTCCCGGCCCCCGATTGCTGACCCTCCACTTTCGGGGAGCGCAAACGGGAGGCAGCAAAAGGAGCGGGGGAAAGTGGAGGGGGCAGCCGGCGGATGTTCCATCCCCGGGCCGGGGCGCCCCCAGGCATGAGCGATGGGGGGAGCGAGGCTGGCCGACGCGCCCTCCTCCTGGGGGACCCCGGCGGCGCCCCGGAGCGAGCCCGGGACAAGGAGGCGCGCGCAGCCGCGCTGGAGAGCGCAAAGTTGCGCGGAGGGGCTCCTGGAGGAGGAGGAGGAGGAATCAAGGACCTGACGGCGGGGACCTCGGCTGCCAGCCCCAGCTCCTCCAAGGAGTGCGCCCCGGAGACGGAGAGCCAGCCCTCGGCGGGCGAGGCGGACTACTGCCGCCGGATCCTGGTGCGAGGTAAGGGAAAGGCCCCCCGACTCGCGGAGGGGCGCGCGGCGGCTCCTGTACCCCGGCCTTCCATCCGATCCCGAATCCAACTCCTTCGACCAAAACGCACACCTGCTGCATGTATCCCGACCCACCCACCGCGCGGTCAAGATCTGCCTCCCCCTTCTCCACATCTGTCGCCAAAGTCCGGCTCCAGAGACTTCTTCACCCAACCCCACGTTGGACCCTTTTTGCACGCTTCCTGCTCCACCTGTCCTTTTTTTTGGGGGGGGGCATTTTAAAAACCAGAACACCTCTGTCTTTCTGCAAAGATGCGCGCCAATCCTACCATCGCCCTCCAGCCACACTCTGCCCCCCATTCCTTCTCCCTCTGCCCCTCACTAAACGCTTCCTGCCCTTTCCCCCTAGCTCTCCAGACCCCAAACCCCGCTGTGCCTTCGCGTCTCCTTGCCCCAGCCTGCGCCGGGTCCCTCTCTGCTGCCAGTCTCCTTCGCCCTCTTGAGACCCGGCCGGGTCTCGGCTGCCCAGTTCACTGTCTCCAACCGTGGCTGGCCTGCAATTGTGTCCTCCCACCGCCCAGCCAGCCAGCCAGCCATCATCTCCCTTCCCCCTCAGCATCTCACCCTCCTTAAACGCTTTCCCTGCTCCAAAAAACCGGCCCTCCTCTCCCCCCATGTATCCCTACTTCCCATCACATCCCTCCCCAAATCTGGCCCCATATGCTCCTTTCCAGGACCCTGCCGATGGAGCGAGGAAGGGGCACAGCTAGCGACAGGGGCCCGATCGCATGGTTACTGCTAAGGGCGCGAGTGGGGGGCTGAATTGGGCTGGAGGTTTTCTCTGGCGCGGGTGGGGGGAGGTTGGGACATTCCAAGGAGGCAATGGCACGGGGGTGGCATTTGCAACAGAAGCAGCAGAGGGAGGTGATTTTTATTAAGGGAATCCGTCTTGCCCTCGTCTCTCTTTTTCCCCGGACCTGACCCCTTCCCCCGGAGCTGCACGTCTTTGGGGGGCAACGCGTGCGCGCGCGTGATAATAATTCCAGGTGGCTGCCTTGGCTGGCAAGCTGTTGTCGCAGGAAAACAGCGTCACTGCAGCACCAGCAAGTCAAAAGCTATTTTCTCCCCGCTTCTCCCTCTCGCACACATATCCTGCACTGAGCTCTTGGAAGGAAGGCAGAGGCTGAAAACGTTCCCCTGGGTTCCCTCTGCTCGTGACCCTCCCCGGCTCTGCCCGCTCAAAAGGGCTCAACCCTTGGCCCGAGTCTTTCGAGGATGGGGACGGGACCCCACAGAAAGGGGGCTGCGCAAGGGGGTGGGGGGGTGGGGAGACCCTTTCACTGGAATCCAAGCCTGAGATTCCAAGCTGTAAATGCTTCCCCGTTTCGAAGGCCGAATTATTACCCTGTAGACGCACAGTAGACTGAATCCAAAGGCAGCACAAAGAATATTCTCTCAGTTCAGAGCTGGTTTTGCTGAAGGTGGCAGTAGCAGTTATGCAGGACTAGAAGATTCACACAGCCAGCAATTTCTCTCTCCCGATTATCTTTCAATCTGTCGGGCTTGGGTGTGGGTGTGGGTGGGTGTGTAGATCCTAAAAACTATGGCAATCTGCATTAGATGCACGCCATAAATCATCAATCTCTGTCTTGGTTTGGCTTGTTTCCCCCCATTCTTTCTCTCGTTTCCCCCCGATGCTTATCAGCTATCCTTGTTATGAGATTTAGTCTGGAGGCGCGTGAATCTATTTCTCACAAACATAACATTTCAGCTACATTTGCTATATTTTTTTACTCGATTGACCCGTCCTCTTTTTCCGCCCGCCCAAATCTAATTATTTTCGTTTCCTGACGTTTCGTTGTTTTTCTCCTTCGTTGCGTTTCGTGATGATAGATAGATGAGTTGTTTGTTGTTGTTGCTTGTCGAGGATCCAGGGACGCCTCTCGCCCACATTTGCGCTCAAAGCAGGTGGACAAAATTAAATAAAAGGAATCGCGGGTGATAACTGAGAAATGCGTCCATGCAACTTCTTGCTTTTCTTCCGAGGCCTTTGGAGATTCTCGGAAAGAAATCTCGGGCGGGCTGCAGGCCTTGCGCCTGGCGAGGGCCGGCTGGTGACTTCTACAGCAGGGTCCGGATCCCCTCTGGAGCTGGCCGGTTGCTCTTTGCAAAAAACACCCCAAAGGGCTGCGGTGGCGGAGGAGCCATAGCCGAGGTGCATTCCCAAGAGAGCAGGGAGGGAGCATAGGGAAAGGAAGGAAAGTCAAGGGCCGAGAAAGCCCTCCTTGTCTGCTGGGCCTGAAAAACCACGGCCCTTCATTGTTTGAGTTACTGCCGGGATTTGCGCCCTAGAGACATCAGTCCTTCCACGTACATGCACACGCCACACACAACTGCTTATCTCCTTTTGCAACGAGGCCTTCCCAACGAAAGCTCAAAATATTTGAAGCGAATAGGCGTATTCTCCTTGCAAAGATTTTAAATATATTTTTGCAACGGCGAGAGCGAAAAGATCGGAGACCTGCCTAAAGTGGCGACCGGCCCTGTGTCCCTCTCAAGCTCGCCCGTAACCCCTATGTCATTCTGGCACCCACCCAAATTGAAGAGGAGGAAAAAGGCGGGAGGGGCTTGAATTCTGCAGATTTGAATTGTGTGTATGTGTGTGTGTTGAAATATAATTTGCCCCTGAGAGACTGGCACGAAGCCTGGGCCTAAACGGCGAATATTTGCAGAAAATACCACAGAAGGAGAAAGAGAAATCTGGGCATTTCTGCTTCCTGGGTCCTGCCCTTGTTCTCCCGTCGCCGTCTGGCCCACCCAGCGAAGCCTCCAGCCATCTTTTTTGCATGCCGCCCTCGCTCTCATCCGTTTCTCTTTCCGTTTCCCCAGCTTAGCCCCGAAGCCTGCGCGAATTCAAGGTGGTTTTTAAGAAAGATTTCCGCGTCACGGTCTCTTTCTCCGTCCTCCTCGCCTGCTTGCTGGGAATATATGGCTGATGCGTGTTAGAATTGGCGGATGGATGGAAGGATGGCTAGATAACCGTAGAGCCATAGGTCTGAAGGCAAGTACTGGGCGTTTGTACACACCGCCGAGTCATTCTCGATGGTCAAACAGGACGGATCCACGCGGCCGTGCAGACTCCCTGACATTTGCACGGAGAAAATTGCAAAGAACAGAACAAAAACCGTGGCGCGTTCCAGAGCCGCTGCGAGAGGAATGTGCATTATTTGTTTGAAATAAGTGATTGATTTAAATTCACATGCACACACATATGGAAATAAATTTAATAGGCAATAGAGAGAAAGGCTCGCTTGTCCCCCGAGGCCTGGCCGTTTGGCACGCTTTGTTTGCAGTTATTTTCAACGGGAGTTGAAATCAACTTGGATCCAGATCACCTCAAATGGGTGATGGGATCTGGTCAGAAGGGGCAAGATTCAGTCGGATCGCCCAGGCACTTGGGATAGTTTCGTTGGTTTCGGTGGGAGAGTCGAGTGTCTCCTATCGAAATCTACGCGAAGGCGCTTACTTTGGGGCTGGATCGTGCCCTGCTTTGGTTAGGCAACTTCCAGTGCAATTCTGCACGTGTCTACTCAGAAGTAAGTCACATCGTTTCCCGTTAGGCTCTTTAGCCTCAGGAAAGCGTGTGCAGGACTGCAGCCTTCGCGTTATCTAACCCTTCAGGGTGAGGTGGCTTTGGCCAAAGATAGTATTTGTTCCACTGATGATTTTATTGGTTTGTTTTTAAAAAGTAGGATTTGTACGCGTTGCTCACGTAAGAAAGCAGAAAGGGAAATGGCAGGGGTTTGAGCTGACCTTCGCTGCCATTTGAGGACACAATCGAGGCTAAGAGAAAACAGCTTTGAAAGTCATATTGATTCCAGGGCACCAATCCACCGGGAAGGTCTCCTGCGCCAGAACCGGTGGAAGTAACTGCGCTTGTCTGCGCAGGAGATCTTCCGCGCTGACCTGCCCAGAGTTAACGCTCGGATCCCCTACACTGGAGAAACAGAGAGGAAATCTGGTCAGTAGAGCAGGCCTTGCTCAGTTATAAAATATAGCTGGTTGCGCAAGGGTGTGTGTGTGTGTGTGTGTGTGTGTGTGTATTTGTAAGCCTCCCTTGCACCTTCCCCTTCCCTCAATTTCGCTCTCCACCTACATGTACGACCATTTGCGAGAGACAGTTGTGTAACCTAACCTCTTAGGCCCATGATCTTTTTATGTAAGTTGCATTAAAACGCGCGCGCACATCCTCCTCCCCGAGGTCCCTGAGTCTCGCTCACCTCTGTTTTCCCCTAACTCGGAGGCACCCCTCAATTTTCTTCTCTAGAAAAATGCTCCTAACTACGAACCAACCTTCCTTCTTCCTCTAAGGCTTCCTCTTTTAGTTCCTCCCTTCCCTCTCTGAAAGACCCTTGTTTAAAAGCCACCACACGTCCCCTGTTTCTTTTCCTACTGACAGAGAACAGTAATGATGATGATGACAACAACAACAACAACAACAATACAGTAATAACAATACAGTCGTAATAATACAGTAATAATATTGTTATGTATATGCCGCCCATCTGACTGGGCTGCCCCAGCCACACCGGGAAGCTTCCAACACACCTATATTCTTAGTAGGACCCCCACTCTCCCTCCCCCGACTTGGTCAACAGATGACCTGCTTCTGAGGGCGTCTGGCCTGGCTCTGGCATCACACACAAGGGGGGGGGGTGGCGGAACAAGCCAAGGAGGCCTCTTGTATGTTTCAGTTTCATCATGTCAATTTCGCCCTAGGACCTTATGGGGAGGTGCGTTTTGTTTAGTTTCCGCGAGGCACATGGCTTTGTGTAAGCGCAGATCTCAAATTTTGCATCTTGCGGGGGCGGGCTGCTGCTGCTGCTGCAGGGAATTTAGGGCGGGGAGGAAAGGGGACCCGAGTTTGTGTGTGCGCGTGCGTGCGCGTGCGTGTGTGTTTGTGTGTGTTTGCGTGCCTACGTGTGTGGAACTGGAGTGTGTTCCAGGGCTTGGCCTTATTTTAAAGCTGACGTTTGGAGGATGCACCGGATACCTTGAGAGAAGCCGGGGTCATCCCGAGGGCACCGGGACGCTTATACTACAAGCTCCTGCGCTCCCTTGCCAAACACTTTAGCAAGCAAAAGCCTGGGCGCTCCTTGGGCTGGGACGTACCTCATCAGATCCTAATCAGCCTGGCTTGAAACTAAGTTATCGAGACAGATTAGGCCGGTAGGTGGGTCGGTAGGTAGGCAGGCTGATTACTGCACAGTGGAATTAGAGGGGGAAACGAGGGTCTCATTGGTAGCTAGAATCCGCACCGGGCAAGCGGTACAGGCCGCAAAAGAGCCGGGCGGCGCTAAGTACTTCCAAGTCACATTGATTCAAATGAGAGGGTTAAGCGCGCGTCGAAATCCCACCCGTGGAAAGCGCTGAGCTCTGGATGGATCGGGCCCAGTGCTCGCTTGCCAGCAAAGCCAAGTGCATTCGCCTACTTTCCTTGCCTACAACACGCCCCCCCCCCCCAGGACACGAGATGAGGTTTTATCTCTGCTCAAATTGTGTGCTATCTAAAATCCTGCCGTGCGTAAACAGATCGGTGATTTATTTGCAAATATCTAACACTGCCTTGGCGAGGTTTTGGGTGGGGGACACCACGACTTCTTTAATTTATATATAATTTATAGAGGACCCGTCCTATATCCACTGGCGTAAACCGCTTACAGTTCATAACTTTAATATGTGATTTAAAAAATAATGATGATAAAATGGAAATATTTAGGCCTTTTAAAATCACACACCACGAAAAGGCGTTTGAAAGTCTGTTGATTCCCTTCCCGTGGATTGTGGCTGGACTGGACTTTACATCCGAGGAGCCCAGCAGCGGTAGGCCCCTGGCTTCCAGGAGACCCTGCTCAGGAGCCCGACCAGCTGGATCGGGCCCCGAAGAGGAATAAAGGCACAAACCCTAATTCTGACCATATAACGATTTCTAGGGCGCTTTTCTCTGGTTGCGCGAACGCCTGACCCTTTCCGAAATCTGCTTCCAGGCGCCCGCGGTGCCATTTTGAGGATGTGGAGCCGCGTTTGCTCTTCCAAACAAGCAGCCAGAGGCCTTCGTGGACCATTTCTCCCACATCACTTGCCTTCCCAACTCCTCGTCTCCTCTCCCTCTTCGAAACCGGAACGCGCCTCCCTTTTCCTGCAGCATCGGATTTTGATCCGGATTGCAAAAGTTAAAGGAGAAATGAAGAACCGGAGGAGATTCCGCTTCGCGCTGTCAGATTTCCTCCATTTTGCCGCAAAGGCACCCCCCCACCCCCAGCTCTGACAAAATGGAGGCAAAAAGGGTGGTAATTCCATAAAAAGGACCCGGACAGACAGTGCTAAGATCCCTTGGGATCAATGCCCAGAACTCTGCCGGATTGTGATCAAGGCCCGAGCGCGCAAACGCAGCTCTACAACGCTTTTACGCAGAGGCGAAGACCCACTGATTTCAGTCTTAGATTCACTTTCAAAACCACCGCAGGTTTATATGTGTGTATCTGAGTGTGATTTATATTTATAGCCTTTTTGGCCTAGCAACTCCAATACATGATCTCTATGGTTTCGAAATGTGTCTAACTGCTTCGGTCCCAAGAATCGAGATTTGAGGATGTCTTCCTTTCCGAAATCCGGCCTGGAATTTTCTTCGGGAAGCAAATCCTCTCGCCCTCTCGCAATTTCCGCCTCTACTTTCTCTCTTTTAATTCCGATATAGATTTCTTTGTTGCTGCTTTTGTGAGAAAAATGGGAAATTGTTGCGGATTCGGGGGCTAAATGTATGAATTTCATATTAGCAAATATACACCGGTGTTTCCCACCCCCCCAAAAAAAACACTCGGGGCGGATCTGTCCTCGAGGTCTGCTGCTCCAACCTTCCCAGGGAACACAGTAGCGGTTTTGCGCAGTAATTTCCGCCGGGCTTGCGGAGACCTTCCCGCTCAGTCGCTTGAGAGCGCCGCTTCCTTATTTATCTCAGATAATTTCATGATTTTCATATTTTTATTATTGCCTCAACTTCGAAAACTGTGTAAGAATAGTCACTATTAAATGATAGATGGTATAGTTCTTTGTTTTTGAAACGATATGAAGTGTGCCTGTTCCTGTGTGTGTCTCTCTCTCTGTGTGTGTATGTGCGGTCCTACTCTTTCCTGTGGAGAGATTCTCCCCCTAACATGCTTTGTGGTGGGGGTGGGTGGGAACTGAACACAGTCCAGGGATGCAATTTATCCAGGGATAAATTATTGGGCGTCACCGAAATAAACAGGAATTCACTGAGACTCGCTTCATGCCTGTCGTTGCGGCATGAAAACAGTGTTTTAATTACTATCATTTATTTCGAAATTATTATTTTTTTCTATCTTCAAAAACTGCGGGTAACTGCTAAGAGAAAGTCGACTCCGCCTCTTCCCTCTCCCGTCATGTTATAACTGGTTTTATTTCACATTTACAAGGGCGCTATGAATATTTCTGGATAATTAATACACCCCAGTTTTGAAGACTTTTATTGAGTGATCCAAACGCAGCAAAGCAAAGAACCAAGCGGCTAGATATTCCTTCGGAACATAAAGAAGCCCAGTCCAAGATCAGTCAAAAGGATGGGGATATTTTCGTGGAAGCGAAGAGGGCCGATAGCAATGGGGATTCACATGTAATCAGAACCGAATAAAATAAAAATTGGTAGGAACCTGCTAGTTACGACTTTGCTTTTTAATATACACCAGCTACACCCGTAGCGGCGCAGTCCATTGGCTTATCTTATACTGTATTCCCATGTGCCTGTGTATGTAATCATTATATGGATAAATTGTGTGTGTTGAGAGAGAGAGAGACATTATCTATCTATCTGGTGCTGGAGCAACATGAAAAGTGCTATACATACGATAATGCAGGAAAATCTGTAATACCACGCTGGCAGATAATATACACGTAGCGCGCACACGACATACTGTACAGGGTTCGCGCGCACGTATAATTTGCGAGCGCAATTCTTCAGACGAGGCATCCGCACAGAACCGAAAGGACCCGAGGCGCAAAAATAAGCGCCAAGGGATCCAGTCGATCCAAGGCCTCGCGGCCGCTTCTGCACGGGCCGGAGGAGCGTTTTCCTCCGCGAGAGGATCTCTGGGCCTCTGCCCGGTCCACGGACTGGTCGGGATGTCCCTCCCTATGGCCTAGCCCATCTCCCACAGAGGAACACCAGGGGCTGAGGACCCGGATCCTGTAAATCAGCTCTCCAAACTCCAGGGCTTCGGCTGGACTGATGAAAGACAGAAGCCCCCAAGAGTTTGGTGGCACCTAGAAAGAGACATATATTTATTAAGGCAGAAGTTTTAGGGGATCTCGTTCCCCTTCGGTCAGATACAAAAGCAGAGCGGAACTGGGAATCTACAGGCTCCTCGCGGGAGAGAGAGCTTTCCAGGGCCCACCCTAATCTCCAGACTGTAGACATGTTTGAACAGGCTTGAATCTGTAATTTTGATATTGTTGTCACCCGCCCTGGGGCCTGATGTTGAAAGACGGGGAAGAAATCCAACAAATGGCGTTATTATTTATTTATGTATATTAGGATTAGGATTATTCGCAGGTGCCACGTCCCACGTTCTGTATTTATAAGAACTCGGTATTTTAGTGTGGCAGCACCTGCACTGTGGAACTCCTGCTTACTGATAATCAGGCAGGCGCTTCTTTGCGTTTTCGGAGGATGCTAAAAACATTCCTGTTGAGACAAACCCACCCAGATCCTTGGAAAGTTGAGGGGAGTTTTAAATCGGCTTTTCGTCTAGTGTTATTTTAACTTTTTGGAAGTTTCGTGGTTATTTTAAATAAGAAAGCTGCGGTTTGTTTTTAACAATCAAGCGATGTGTAAAGCTTATGAAATTTATATTAATAATTATAGAGATAATATTTGTAATGATAGATAGAGATAGATAGATAGATATAGATAGATAGATGATAGATAGATAGATAGATAGATAGATAGATAGATAGATAGATAGATGATAGATAGATGATAGATAGATGATAGATAGATGATAGATAGATAGATGAAAGTGGTCCAACCGTTTTCACTTTCATCTGGAAATATTCCTAGAGTTTCCTTCCTTTCCAGAGAAGTGATTTCGATCACAGACGGGAAGGTCTCAGTAATGGAGATATAATAGACGATAGAAGAATAAAACAGAACGCACAGGCGAGGCGCCCTTTTCGATGCGCGAATATGTCAAGATATGGTCCGCTGTCCCGCCACGTCCCTTGCTTTTTCTCGAAAGCGGATACACTTGATGTCTCTGGACTTTCTCCTCAAAGCCAGATGAGATCTGGCTGGCCGTTGAAAGGGCCTGTGGATCGAGGCCTTTGCATTCTCCTTCCCCTCCGGCTTTAAGAAATCTAACTAGATAGCTGCCTGGGTTTCTGCGCAGCGAGCGACCGCGTCATCTCCTCGTCACGGCCCCGATCACCAGGAATGGCAAGATCTGCTTGCTAGGGAAGTTTTCCCATCACCTCCCTCGATCCTCGGCTTCAGCCGCCTCCAGAAAGCGGCCCCATATTTCTCGTTTGATGGGAAACTGATACCGGGAGAAAAGAACGAGGGGCAAATCCAGGCACGCGGATCACTAGCTTCCAGCGAACGGTGTGGATGTGGACAGGTACCCGTGAAGGCACCAAGGCCGCCGTCAGAGCTCTTTTACTCCACGGACCTCCTTTCAAGGAATTTTGCATTTTTATATTACACAAAGTCTGCCCAGCGCCTGCTGCGCTAAGCGGCCCCTTTGCCCATAAAATACTCGTGTGTCTGTAAAAACACACCATCTGTAATTTATCAATCAATCGATCGATCGATGTTTCCCTCCTCAAAAATCAAAGTTTTCACTGATCCTTCGGCCATAACTCCGAAATGCAAATTCCTTATTGCAATGGTTGTGTTTCCCACCACCGAGAAAAAAAACACCTCGTTTCTAGCGCAGAAACCATTATTTAGTTATTAAAATATTTGTATAGCGCTGGGTCATATCACACACACACACACACACACACACACACACAGGCGATTAACAGCAAATAAAACATCAAACCATGCAATAAGACCAGAAAAAAAATTAAAACATCAATTAAACATTGTGGAGAGATGTATTTTGAATTGCCTGCCCAAGCCTGGTGGAAAAGAAAAGTTTTCAGCAGTCTTTAATAATAATAAGTTGGCACGATAAAGTGGGATAAATCAGTTTCCTTCTCCTCTGTAGTTACCAACCTATAGCTCTCCCTGGAAAAGTTGAATTCTTGAATTCGCTGGGAAATATCAGACAAGCTTTGCCGCCTTCGCGGTCCTGCGAGGGGTGAACTCTGCGCGGCCATAATTCCGGTTGGACAGCCGAATCCAACCCATTCCTGCGCCCCTTACGCTGTCTCCATTCCCAGCGCGGAGGAAGAACCCGCCTCCTTTGGAAATTGGCAACAATCACAAGGTTTACTCAAAAGAGAAGAGAGGGAGGGAAAAGGAGGAGAGAAAGAGAAGCCAAACTGAAAATACTATTGCGCCATCACCACGCACGAACACTCTTGGCGCCCCTACTTTTGAAAGATCTCTGTCTGGTTCTTGGCCCGGGCTGGGAGTAGCGGATTCACACGTGCGCCCGTGACCGCTGAACCAGGCGCATTCCCCTAGCTGGGAGACGATGGCTGCCGCTGGGTCATTTATAGTGCACCCCCCAAAAAAGTGCATTTATGGTGAAACGGCTTCCGGAAATTTTATTTCATTTTATGGGAAGCCTTTGATAAATGACACTTGGGGACGCTGGACTTCTCTGGGGTATTCCATCACGTGTGAAGCGCACCATTCAAATTTCATTCCCCGCTTTACAACTTCCTGATATATTTGGGGCGGGGGGAGGGAGTGTCACTGAGAAAGGAGGTGCGGGTCAGCTCGCCAGGCCCGATTTTATTTTATTTTATTTTTTAAGAAGGGCGTGGGGAATCCTCTGAGCATGTGCAGCTTGGCCTTTTAAACTCGCTTAAATTATAGCTCCATCACGACTGTGGGAATAAAAAAGGGGTCGGTTTCTGCAGCCCTGAGGTCGAGTACATTTCCTCTGGAATTAAGAGCCGTTGTGTTGCTCTGCAACAGTTGCAGGGCAGGAAAATATGTTTTAAAAGGAAAAATACTAAAAGGAGCTTCTGTAGCTATATGTGCATTCCTGGCTGCAAACCGAGATGGCAAAAATTCAGGCCGCAGCTGCACCGGTGGGCCTGGCCTGGAGTGTCCGTCCGGAGCTGCTGGCCTCTGCAAATTTTGGAAACGGTTGGGCTGCGAGGTCCTGAGTTCAGTCCTGTTGTTGTTTAATCGTTTAGTTGTGTCCGACTCTTCAGGACCCCCTGGACCAGAGCACGCCAGGCACTCCTGTCTTCCACTGCCTCCCGCAGTTTGGTCAAACTCATGCTGGTAGCTTCCAGAACACTGTCCCACCATCTCGTCCTCTGTCGTCCCCTTCTCCTTGCGCCCTCCATCTTTCACAACATCAGAGTCTTTTCCAGGGAGTCTTCTCTTCTCCTGAGGTGGCCAAAGTCTTGGAGCCTCAGCTTCAGGATCTGTCCTTCCAGTGAGCACTCAGGGCTGATTTCCTTCAGAATGGAGAGGTTGGATCTTCTTGCAGTCCATGGGACTCTCCAGAGTCTCCTCCAGCACCAAAATTCAAAAGCATCAATTCTTCGGCGATCAGCCTTCTTTATGGTCCAGCTCTCACTTCCATACATCACAACTGGGAAAACCATAGCTTTAACTATACGAGTTCAGTCCTAGGGAAGAGTATACGGTAAAGGCCCCGACTTCACTCGAAAGTAAGTGCAAGGTGGGGTGCTTCTTGTGTTTTCTTTTGACCGTCTTTCTCACGAGCAAGCCCCCTTGAAACGAATGAGAGACGCAGAAGATGCATTTCTTTAATACTTACATTGATATAGCCCGCCTTTCCTCCCAAAGGAGCCCAAGGCGGCGAACAACCCAAACCTCTAAAAACAGTGCCAGCCCAGAAAGGCAGACAGGGAGGGACCTCTCCTTTTAAAAAATTCATTGTGCAAGAGACAGATCTTCTTTAGTAGTCTGAAGAATTGAGCAATTGGTGTGCCTCTTGCGAGGAGAGAGGTGGAAACTTGACCTGGCGTCCTTCCTTCACACGATCTGTCCCCTCCAAGACGAGGCCGTTTCTGGATAACACCCAGCTCTGTGATCTGCGCCCTCGGCTCCACGGCCTGGTCCAGATCATCTGCCCAAGACCTTTAATAGCAAAAGAGGATGAAAAGGTTGGGTCCGCTCCCACCACCAACTTCTCTGCAATATCTTGATAGTAATGCTGGCCTACCAGACAGGGCTGGTGTGAAGATCGCTCAGATGAAATGCGTTAAAGCTTGAGATGCGCGCGTTACAGTTGCTACAGCTGCAGCCCTGACACCCCTGCTAAATAAATCGTATTTAGCGCTGCGCCGCGCGCCGCCGCCCCTCTGTTTTTCAGAGAGAGACTTGGCTCTTTCAACTGCTCTTGCCAGCAAGCGTAAAATGACCGTTGCTTCCTGCTAGTCGCCTCGGAGTATGCAAAAAGAGGCCATGCTTTTCCAGGAGGGTGTGTGCGATTTATCTTCTTTATCTTCTCTCTATATATTAGCATTCTATTTAGCTATATAGTTGCGCTTTGATTCCTGCATTGCTTCAGGGGTTTGGACCAAGCGATCTTTGGTGGGGATCCCTTCCAATTCTACACTTCGATGATTCTATATCCCACCACAATGCATCCCAACAGGAAAACAACAACAGTTGCACTATAATAATGTCAGCCATTTACGACACAGAATGTCTCAAAGTGACTTATAAAAATGCCACACCTACAATCGCCACAGGGAACTAAGCAACTTCATTTACTAAGAGTGCCCATCTTGCAATATCATATAAAGGAAAAAGCCAGCCACACCCTGCTAAAATATGAACCCCCAAACAGGCAAGGGGTATGGTCCCAATTAAAATTCTAGCGTTTGTAATCTTGTATTTTTATGTTGTGAACTGCGCTTAGGGCAGTATATAAATTTAATAATGGTGATGATGATGATGAATAAAGAGGAAGAAAGTCCTTGCCTGGCAGCTAGAAGTGGAGAAGGATGGCTGGGGAGAGCACCCCAAATATAATAATAATAATAATAATAATAATAATAATAATAATAATAATAATAATAATAATAATTTATTTATACCCCGCCCATCTGGCTGGGTTTCCCCAGCCACTCTGGGCGGCTTCCAACAGAACACTAAAATACAGTAACCTATTAAACATTAAAAGCTTCCCTAAAGAGGGCTGCCTTCAGATGTCTTCTAAAAGTCTGGTAGTTGTTTTGCTCTTTGACATCTGGTGGGAGGGCGTTCCACAGGGCGGGTGTCACTACCGAGAAGTGAGCCACTCCTGAACAGGCCTGTTTCTGCTCTCCACCTTCAGAGGGGGCACATGAAGAAGAGGCTCCACAGGCACACAGGGGCTGGCTTCCTTCAGGTGGGGAGAAGCAGACCTTGAGATCCTGGGCTCCTGAGGCACACCAATGCTTTCCCGATCAAAACCAGCACTTTCAACTGAAGCCAGAAACCAGTCATTTAACTCATGCTACTCAAGGTTGCTCTCTCTAAGCAGATATAGGGTAGGATGACCAGGTTTTATATCACATCCGATATATATGTGGGGTGGAAGGGGCTTCACGAAACGCAGTGGCGTAGGGTGGGGGTGCAGGGGGGGCCGGCCGCACCGGGCGCAACATACTACACTACACATCTGGGGGTTAGGGTTAGGGGGCGCAAATCCACGGGTTAGGGGGCGCAAATTACTTGCCTTGCCCCGGGTGCTGACAACCCACGCTACGCCACTGACGAAACGACACCTTCCGCACCTCCAGTTTGGTATATCTGGGTTGTTGATTTTTTGACAAGTACGGCTGGAACTGTGTAGATGAAGAGGTTAATAACGTATTTTGCAAATCTGCCTCTTCATGCATCTTTCTGTTCTTTACAGATGGCAAAAGCCCCACAGTAATTTTCACTACATAAAATGCCAGTGGACAGCATCTATTGGGAAGGTCTCCTGCACAAGACCCATTGCTATAAATGGGAGATGTGTAGTAGTAGCACTTTCCACATGCATAGCATCCAGTGACTTCAGAGGGACTTGTGCAGGAGATGCTCCCAATCAACCATAACCAATGATTCCTTCTTAGATACCACGTGGAACACTTCAAGATGATTTGTTTATCGAGCGTTCCTTAGGATCTGTTTGCAGGGAATTTAGATATTTGCTCCTCGATGGGCATTTGTTCTGATAAGTTTGCAGGGAGGTTAGACAACAAAGAGTGTTAACTTCACACTTTCCAGTGTGGTTCTCCATCACATCCCTTATTGCAAAGTTCTGATCTTTTGAGACAGCAGGTTGGTTGTGCAAGACCTCCTAATCAATGGCTGGTATTCTGAGAAAATAGTGACAGTCTGGAAGCCTAGGAAATTTACTAGTTTGTAGCCAGTCATCTGTCTTGCTCAACTCTGAAGAGTGAACAACAAAATGTCCTGTTGTCTGGGCCAGACAAATAGCTGCAGAGGATTTCCTTGCTTCTGGAAACAACATTTGGAATCAATGGCATTTTTTTCTGGGTTGTGTCTTTAGGATTGGAAGAAATGGAACTTTAGTCCCACTAAAATGATCTGGGCTGCTCTCAATAGAGGTGGCATTCTTTGGCTTCCTCCAAAAATATTTTCTCTCTCTCTCTCTCTCTCTCTCTCTCTCTCTCTCTCTCTCTCTTGCCCATTAAAACAAATTAGGTTAGGGGTTAGAGACATTCTTCTTCCCCACAAATTCATCCTTTGCACCCACATCCTTCCTATGGGGACTTGTGGGTGCTGCCAAGTCATCGCTCACCCGCCGTTCTCTCACTCTTGCATTTTAAAATATTTTGTGTTTTTATACAGTGGTACCTCGGGTTACATACGCTTCAGGTTACAGACTCCGCTAACCCAGAAATAGTGCTTCAGGTTAAGAACTTTGCTTCAGGATAAGAACAGAAATCGTGCGATGGCAGTGGGAGGCCCCATTAGCTAAAGCGGTGCTTCAGGTTAAGAACAGTTTCAGGTTAAGGACAGACCTCCAGAACGAATTAAGTACTTAACCTGAGGTACCACTGTATTGTATTTTTATGTTGTGAACCTCCCTGAGATCTAGGTATGAAGGGCAGTATACAAACTTAATAAACAAACAAACAAACAAACAAACAAACATGCAATTTATGGACTTTCACGATGTTAAGAAAACCAGCAATTTATTTTAAAAAATATTTGTCACTATAAACAAGAGCAGGCAGGTAAGAGAAGGGTATGATGAACATTCCAACCCAGATGCAGAATTCTGAAAAGCAGGTGCAAAACTATCCAGCAGAAAAGAGGATAAGTCATAGAATCATAGATTTGTAGAGTTGGAAGGGGGCCCCCAAAGGTCATCCAGCCCAACCCTGTGCAATGCAGGAATTTCAACTAAAGCATCCATGGCAGGTGGCCATCCAACCTCTGCTTAAAAATCTCTGAGGAAGGGGAGTCCACCACCTTAAACAATGCCTCTGTTGTTACTAGGCTGCGGCCACTGCGGAAGGATAGAAAATCCAGTGTTTGTTTTCAGGTAGACAGAAGCAGAAAATAACAAGCTAGATAAGGAGGATAAAGCAGGGGGTGGGAATAGATGGGGAGGCTAGGATGGGAAGGGATGTTTTGGGGCGTCAGCTGAGCAAGGGGTCTGATTAACAGGTGGCAAATTGATGGACTGGGCCACATTCTTCTTCTTTATTTGCATTTGTTAGTAACTTTATACAGAAGAATCTGGAGGGAACTGAGTAACAAGTTAAAATACAAACAGGCGAAATCAATGCTGCGAAGCCGCGTCAAAGTAACAGCATGCAATGATAAATTCCTCCCCCCCCAAAAAAAATGTTATTAGTTTTTCAACAAAGTTTTAAAACAAACAAACAAATAGACAAACAATACAAACAAATATAAATCTTCACTCTATTTAAACCAAACTTCAGTAACTTTGTTAAGTGACTTCCTCGTATCTCCCTGGCTGAATTTCAGTGTAAATTATTTTAACGGTTTTCCAACACCAATATTCTTAAACAATTAACTTATTCATTAACATCTTTCTTTCTTTTCAATTCAGCATTACATCATCTTAATTCATCACTTAACATATTAAAATCCTAGGCCTATCTGGTATTTACAAGCTTTTTCAATTAAATTAACTTAACATGTTTAGCTAAATAATCTTTAAATTTCCTCCATTCTTCCTGGTAGTCCTCCTCCTTTTGGTCGCGAATTCTCCCAGTCAGGTGGCCTAGCTCCGAGAAGTCCATCATCTTCATCTGCCAATCTTCCACTGTTGGTATTTCTTGTGTTTTCCAATTCTTAGCTAGTAAAATTCGAGCAGCAGTTGTGGCATACAAAAAGAATTTAACATCTTAATGCTTAATGCTTCCTATGATGCTCAGCCAACAATAGAAGTCCTGCCCCCATCCTATTAAAAGATGTGGAGAAGCTAACTTAACCCACACACGGGATTCTTCAGCTATGATTCCTGCATTGCAGGGGGTTGGTCTAGATGACCACTGGGATCCCCTTCCACCTCTACTATTCTATGATTTTATGAAAAGCCCGAGAAGGTGAACATATCTTAGCCTGTTGCCAGGCTTGGAGTCATCACTGTACTCCTTTTGGTGGCTGCTTAAAACATTTCTGCTCTCAGCATGTAAAACTTATGTTTGCTTTATTTCTTTTTGGCTACTGCTGATTTCAATAATCTTTTCAATACTTTAAAGAGCCGCTTTAACAGCGGTTTAGCAATATTTTTCATGTTTAGTTTTATGCTCTTGCAAACCACTGAGAGGTATTTGACACGCAAGAAGTATATACACTTTGTTAAATAAAAAAAACTAAATAAAATAATTGGCGGCAGTGGGGATTTTCAGTTAGTCCCACCAGGTTTGAGTGAAATTTGAGGAGCAGTCTTTGTTTGGGAGATCAGGAATGAGAAATGGGAGAAGGGAAGTCAAGGTGGTGGGAGGGAAAGGAAATAGAAAACTCTCTAAATTTGTTTTGAGGAGATGAACTGAGAGCCCTTGAAGGTGAGAGGAAGCTAATATTTCCCTTGAAAGGAGAAGGAAAGAATCTGGGAATAGTTCGGGGAGGAATATTGTGAGATAGTTGGCGTATGAACTTGGATTAAGTTCTTGTGCCCGTTTGTTGTTTCTTTTACTGCACATTTTAATTGCGAGGTTTGCTTATGGAATTGTTTTCTTGCATGCTTTAATTATGCACTTTTTTTGTTAATTGGCATTTTATATTTGTAAACTGCTTGGAAGCCACTTTGGCACTTCAGGAGTATATAGAACAATCGTCTGAACATACGCAAGTCTGAGAAAACACACCATGCAGAACGGAATATCTGAAAGCCCACCCTTATTTATTTAGTTCATAAAATCTGTACACTGCTTGATTGTAAAAAACAGCAACCAAATCTCAAAAAAAGATAAAACAGTAAATAATAATAATTTTAAAAACACAATAATTTGAATGAATGAATTTTATTATTTTGGTCACAGACCAGTTCCAGCCCACATACAATATCAATAATTCAAGGCTTTTGGAAAGCTAAAATAACAGTAGACTGGAAACAGATTAAAACTCACACCAACTTTCTACGTACATAGGTGAGCAGGCTTGTCTGAACAAAGATGAGAAGTTCAGGATGGTGGTGGTAGCAACCTAGGAGCGGCTACTGTTTTTGGCGGCGGCTGAGCTGTGGAATTTCCTCCCCCAGATGTCTGTCTGGTGCCTAAACTGTACAGCTTTAATCATATTCTGAAAAGGCACCACTTCAGCTGGCCTCTCACCCCTGAGATAACCTTAGAGTCCACCCCTGTCTTCCCATCGCAAATGGTTTTAACGGATCTTAATCTTGTATTTGTATATTGTGGCAACTCTACCTGGGACTTTATGGAGAAGGGCGGGTAAGAAATCAAAATCAATAATGATGATGATGATGATGTAGATTTGAAGATGCAAGCACATGGCTTCAACCTTTCCAGATCATCTGCCTCTTACGAACTAAATGTTGTTCCTAAGCCCAAATCCTTGTGGTGTGCCTCTCACTGAGACAGAAAGGTGTGCCTGCCTCAAAGAATTCCCCATGCTCACACACCCTCCAACATTTCTCTGATGAAAATAGGGATGTCAAATATAATAATAATACTAATAATAATTTTATTATCTATACCCTGTCCATCTGATTGAGTTGTCCCAGACACTCTGGGCGACTTCCAATATATAGCTATCTCATTAAAAAAACCTTCCTTCTACAGGGCTGCCTTCAGGTGTCTTCTAAAGGTTGTATAGTTACTTATCTCCTTATCTCCTTGACTCGGGGGTTGCATAACTCCATACCCTCCAACATTTCCCCGAAGAAACTAGTGTCATCCTAAGGAAAAGCAGGACATTGCTGGATCAGATCAGAAACCGGGGCGGCTTCTATAAATCTGGTAGTGTCCCTGGAAAATAGGCACACTTGGAGGGTCTGTGTTCAACTTGCTAAGGGCATCTCTTTGTGAACTCTGAAATCTTTGCAGTGAAGTTCTGTTGGGGTTTCCAAGGCGGCTTATGAAGGGCTGATGATGAATAAAAGGGTTGTCTGCTAGGCACACCGCAGTTTACTTATGTAATTGTTGATTTCTTCCCGTAAGAATGGCTATCCCCCACAGCTCTTGAAAGCTGCGTTTATCAATTATATATCTCCTTCAAATCACATCAGATTTTCCATTCGCAGAAACCCTCCCTCTCTCCTTTCCTCAGCAAAATTACCTCAAATGCTCGGCTTATCTTTTTCTGTCACCCTGGACTGGCCGGCCCATCATAAATAGCTGGAGACATTTTGCAAAGGCGCAAATTCGTATCACTAAAAATCTTCTGCTTTTGCAGCGAACTGAACCTGGGCTGGTCTCATGTGGTGTCTCTGTTCATTCTGAAGCTTCGGTGTCAATGGCTTCAATGTACGCACCTCAAATTTGCACAAGGCCCTCCGTGACATTTGTAAAGGAGCTCCACCTGGATGATTTACTTACACGTGTTGTTTATATCATTTTTTTCTGAAAGTTTTATAAACAACTTTTAGCCTGGTGCTGTTTCCGGGACTGCTTTTCTTTTGCACATTAAAACTTCTTTTTTGGCAGCAGATGAAACTTACTTCCAAGTAAATGGGCTTAGGGGCCATATCTGGTGTACTTTCTCCTGCAAAGGTTCTTTCAAATGAGTGGGAAAGTCAGAAAAACTCAAGAGAGTTCCTTCATGGCTTCATTTCTAAAGAGCTTCAGGAAAACCATTATTTGGAGTTGCAATCATGAATCAAAAACAACTACAGTGGTACCTCGCAAGATGAATGCCTCGCAAGATGAAAAACTCGCTAGACGAAAGGGTTTTGCAGTTTTTGAGCTGCTTCGCAAGACGAATTTCCCTATGGGCTTGCTTCGCAAGACGAGAACGTCTTGCGTTTTTTTCAAGTTTGTTTCCTTTTTCTTAACACCGTTAATACAGTTGCGACTTGACTTCGAGCAGCAACTCATAGAACGCGGTGTGATAGCCTTTTTTGAGGTTTTTGGTGATTTTTGAAGCTTTTCCAAAAGTTTTCCGACACTGTGCTTCACAAGACGAAAAATTCGTTAGACGAAAACACTCGCGGAACGAATTAATTTCGTCTTGCGAGGCACCACTGTATGGTATAGCAGGATTGGATTGGATTGGAATGCAGACTTTGCTGAGCTTAGAGTAGGCCTATTGCATACCCTCCAAATGTCTTTCTTTCTTTCTTTCTTTTTTGGGCTTCCCCAGGTCCCACCTATCTGATTTTAATTTTACTTCATCTTTAGCAGTTTACATATATCATAGTTTCTAACCATCTTTTTTATCATACAAAATAACTTCGCATTTTATCACTTACAAATAATAGTATTTTAAAATACACTATCTTCTACTTCGAACTGCCAACCTTCTGATCGGCAAGTCCTAGGCTCTGTGGTTTAACCCACAGTGCCACCTGCGTCCCATGTGCAGAATGTAGGCACCCTATATATAGAAATGAGCAAACCAGTGATATTTTAGGGAGCAGACTAGCAGGTGGGGCCCATGACTTACATCATAGGCACCTACACAACACACAAACACTGCTGCTGTAGGTAGGTTTTATTTTATTTGTTTTATAATTTGGAAATGTACACCCAGGTTTTTTCCCCTTTAATTTTTTTGGGGCCCCCAAGAGTGGGGCCCTAAGCTATAGCTTGTTTAGCTTATACGTAAATCTGGCACTGACAATGCCAATGTGTGTGGGAGATCAAACATGGGAGAAGCTTCTTGATGTAGAATACAATGTTCCTATTTTCATTGGAAAAATGTTTTTTTTGGGGAGATGCTATTGAAACCTAACTGCATTTTAAGAGCTGCTTCTGAGGCCCCAGTTAGCTGCCAGCATACAAAGGCAACTAGAGCGAGGAGCCCACAGAACGGGACCTTTTTGCTGGTGGCCCCACTGATCTGTTATTTGATTCTGCTTGAAGTTTGGCAAGTTCCATCTTTCTATCGGCCTTAAAATCCTTTCTTCTAATGGCTAGTCTGCAATGGTGCCTGGGTATTTTGGTATGGTCATGTGACTCCATGCTGGTTTTAGAAATATTTAGGACTGTTTTGAAATGCCTGCTCTCAGCTTGCTTTTAAAAATTGTATTATGGTTTTTATTTGTGTATATTTTTGTAATCCACTTTGGGGAACGTTTTATTTGAAAAATGGTCTACGCACCCATGTATGTTATATGTGTGAATAATAATAATAATAATAATAATAATAATAATAATAATAATAGGAGTTAACAGGACTACTGTTTCCAAATATTTATTTAATGGCATCAACAAAGTGCTTTACATAAAATATATCAAGGTCTTTTCACAATAAAATCATCAGCT
The DNA here is from genome assembly GCF_965113315.1 of Podarcis vaucheri. Lineage (NCBI taxonomy): Eukaryota > Metazoa > Chordata > Lepidosauria > Squamata > Lacertidae > Podarcis > Podarcis vaucheri. The sequence continues at coordinate 2,494,809 of NC_138767.1, read as the reverse complement.
GTAAAACGATTACACAGCTTCATATGTAAAAACAATGATAACAATTTAAAAACAGAAATTTTTCATTGGTTAAAACAATTTAAAAATAATTTCATACATAAAAACAATTAAAAAAACAAGTTCGTATGTAAAAGCAGTTTCAAATCCAGTAAAAAGGATTTTGGGGAGGCTAGCCATATTCTAAGCATGGCAAAATCAGGATCCAGTTCTTTATCATTAATTAGTTGTGGCTACCTTTCCCCCGGGACGCGGGTGGCGCTGTGGGTTAAACCACAGAGCCTTGGACTTGCCAATCAGAAGGTCGGCGGTTTGAATCCCCGCAACGGGGTGAGCTCCCGTTGCTCGGTCCCTGCTCCTGCCCACCTAGCAGTTCAAAAGCACGTCAAAGTGCAAGTAGATAAATAGGTACCGCTCCTGTGGGAAGGTAAACGGCGTTTCCGTGCACTGCTCTGGTTCGCCAGAAGAGGCTTAGTCATGCTGGCCACATGACCCGGAAGCTGTACGCCGGCTCCCTTGGCCAATTAAGCGAGATGAGCGCCGCAACCCCAAAGTCGGTCACGACTGGACCTAATAGTCAGGGGTCCCTTTACCTTTCCCTTTCCCCCAAAGAACATATGATATCCCTTGAATATTGTGTTAGAGTGACGATCTGAATCCGTATCTCCCTACTTAAAGCGCAGCACTTTAACCATTAAATCCCACTGGCACTACAAGATACATTGCCATTGCATACACACAGAGAGAGATAAATATGTAGGGCATTTTCAGAATTCACACATGCCCCAATAAGAAACAAAAGGCGTTCTGCTTCCTAGTGTATCCTATGAAAATGGCTCTTTCCCACAATCAGTCCATCAGTTAATCAATGTTTTTATTGTACAGCATCACACAATTGTTTTCTTTTAAGAATAATAGATCTGTCAACTCAGTCCAGGGCCTTTGCAATTCAGCATCTCAAAACGAGGACAAATGCCAGTAGCATACAACCCACCAACATATTCCTCAACTTTTGCTGCTGACAAAATTCCCTTTTATCTGAGAACAGAGAAATCCTGGCACAGCGAAAAGGCCATATCAGCGAGGAATGAACCCCAAGAGGCTAAGGAATGCAGATACAGATCAATATATTCATCACAGCCTGGTCAGCAACTAGGCCCAAAACTCCCACCAAACATGATGTTGTTGTTGTTGTTGTTGTCAAAATGAACTAAACCATTTTAGAAACCTGTCCAATCTTAAATATAGGAGGTAAAATGTAACTCGCGAGGTAGACGTTTAAACATTTTTCTTCTCCAAAATCTGACTCACCACGAAATCTGCTTGAAGTACTGGCCTGTTGACTGGCCTGTTTTTTGAAGAGCATTTTAGTTTTCATTCTGGCTCAACCAGAATTCCTGCAAAAAGCTCCTCATCTGTTCATAATTTTGCGGATCTGCCAAAAGGAGGAAGAAATGGATATAGGTTGCTCCTATCGATCATTTCCTTCCCACATAGTTTGACCAACCTTCCATTCCGCATACATTGCAGTTTAAATGAATAATTTGCCTATGGTTATAACGAAAAAGGGACGCGGGTGGCGCTGTGGGTTAAAGCCTCAGCGCCTAGGGCTTGCCGATCTGATCGAAAGGTCGGCAGTTCGAATCCCCGCGGCGGGGTGCGCTCCCGCTGCTCGGTCCCAGCGCCTGCCAACCTAGCAGTTCGAAAGCACCCCCGGGTGCAAGTAGATAAATAGGGACCGCTTACCAGCGGGAAGGTAAACGGCGTTCCGTGTGCGGCTCTGGCTCGCCAGATGCAGCTTTGTCACGCTGGCCACGTGACCCGGAAGTGTCCCCGGACAGCGCTGGCCCCCGGCCAATAAATGTGAGATGGGCGCACAAACCCCAGAGTCTGGCAAGACTGGCCCGTTTGGGCAGGGGTACCTTTACCTTTACTATAACGAAAAAGGTGTCAGTTTTCAGACCTGACACGTTTCCAAGGAAGGATAAGAATAATCTTGGGAACTAAACTTGAACCTCTCCAGCAGTTTGGTTGCTTCCTGTGTCCAGAAATGGCAGCCCCTTTTCCCAACGTTGTGTTCACCAGGTATTTTGGACTACAACTCCCATCAGGCTACCTAGCACCTGGTTGGAAAAGGCTGGACTACGGAGCCTTTTGGGAAGAAACTCTGGTTTCAAAAACTCACCAAACTGCACAGGGTCAGTTCCCTCCACTCTGTTTCCCATCACTCGGGAAGTAAAACCATTTTTACATTTTCAGTGTCTGCTTATGCACACACAATAAGAGCTTATAAATTGATGGATTTGGTCAATGGCGGGGTCAAGCACCTTTAGCCGCAAAATTCACAGGGCATATCACAAACATAGGCATAAAGATACAATAAACGGAGTCTTCTCAGACGTTTCCTGGGGCTCCTAAAACCATTGCACTCCCTTGGGTGTGTACTTTGCTGCTGGTGTGCATCTTCCCTCAATGATTCAATTTATTTCATAACATCTGCAGCCCGCTTGCTTGCAAGAAGAAACCTCAAAGCTGTTTGCAAGAAGAATAAAACAAAAAATAAATACATCCATAAAACTGCAGTTAAAAACATTTTTTTAAAAATCAACAATGAGCTAAAAGAAAACAGATTAAAACATGCCAGCATTTCTGGGTACGCTTGTCTAAACAAAATCAAAACAATGCTTTTAGCAGGGGCCGAAATGAGGGAGGGCGCCTGCCTTGATGTCCATTGGCAGGGAGTTCCAATATTACGTGTGGCGCCTACTGCACCAGCACAGACTGAAGAGTTGGGCATACAGGTGGCGAGGCAATTTCACAGGTCATACTGTTCCCAGGCCACATTGTGATCTTGCACGCAGGTGTTCGCTTCCCTGTGCAATGCAATAAAAAAAATGTTGAGATGCAAGTTTTCTGGTATACAGCAGGTTAAATGTCTGGATAAAATGTGTGTGTGTGTTACCTGGACTCCCTGAGATTCGTTGCGAGCCAAGCAAACCAAGTTCTGTTTCTTTTTGAGATAGAAGTTTTCAGAAATTGGCAGGGTGGGTTTTTTTGGGGGGGTTTTAAGTGTGCCACGTCCAGCTCCACCAACAGCCTTCTGGTGAAGCAGGAGCTGAGTTTAAGGTCAAGGCAGAGGTGAATGAACAATTGGAAGTTACATGATGGTCCCTAGGGGAGGAAGGAAGTGGGAGCCCAGTTTGGTGTACCCCCACCCACTGCAGTGTCACCATGATGGGGGATCACCCCTACAAGAAAGACACTTCTTCACACAGCACAGAGTTAAACTATGGAACTCTCTGCCACAAGAGGCAATGACCAACCTAGATGGCTTTTAAACAGGATTAGACAAGTGCATGGAGGAGAGGGATATCAATATATCCTAGGCTCCTTCTCCATGGCCGGCAGCAGCCATGCTTCTGAGTATCAGTTGCTGATATTAAACTACAGGAGGGGAGAGGGCTGCTCCTGTGCCCGGATCCTGCTCGCTGGCTTCCCATTAGGGCAGTGTTTCCCAACCACTGTTCCGCGGCACACTAGTGTGCCACGAGATGTTGCCTGGTGTGCCGCGGGGAAAATTTAAAAATTCGGAAAAATTTTTTTTTTTAAAGTCAAATTTTCGATTGGGGCGCCGTCACTAGATGACCCCTGGGGTTCCCTCCCTCCCTCCCGCTCTGCGCCTCCCTCCTCCTCCTCCGGGGAGGCCCTTCCTGGCTCTCGGCCAAGGCTTGGGGGCTGCCACTCACTCACTCGCTCGCCCACCCGTCCCTCCATCCCTGCACCTGGCCTCTCCCCCTCCGTCCCCGGCGCGGGGGCTGCCGGGATCCGTAGTCCCCTCGCCCTTGGGCTCCGCGCCCGCGCGGGGTGCGCAAACTACGTTTCCCAGCGTGGCCTGACGGGCCGGGTGTTTTGTTTGAAGCGCTCTTCTCCCGGCCATGGAATGAGCGCAGCGGTGACGGCCGGGCGGGCAGGGGCTCTTCCGCGCAGACCCCGCGCAGCCTGCCTGCGCCCCCGCGGAGATCGGGCGGCAGGATGGAGCCCGGGGATCCCCGCGGAGGCGGAGCGGCGGAGGCTGCCCCCCAGGTAGGGCTGCGTCGGGGGTTTTTTATTTTTGCAATGCTGCATCCGTGCCAGAGGGGACGCATCGGACCGCGGGGAGACCCCTTGGCGGGCGTGCAAGGCAATGCATGCGTGCAGGCGTTGCATGGAGTGCAGTGCAATGCAATGGCAACGTGGCGCCCTGCATGCATGCATGCAACTTCCACCAGCGCTCCGGACTTGGCAGGTGAGGGGGGTCCCCAGTGGGTGGCAGAGAGAGCCGGGAGGGCGAAGGGGAGCCGGGGGGGAGCAGCGCTGCTCCCCAAGCCGAGCCCGGGGGGAAACTTCGGCGTCGTTGCGCCGGGTGTTGGAAGCGGAGGCTGGCGGGGGCCCCTCACCTGCAAAACCTGGTCGCCTCTCATATATTTCGTGCATTGCATTCATCGCCCGCTTTCTCCTCCAAGGAGCTCCCGGGGGCGCGCGTGGTTCTCCCCGTGTTATCCTCGCAACAACAGCCCTGCGAGGTGGGTCAGGCGAGTGGCCCAAGGGAGCACCCAGGGATTGTCCTGGCCAGGTGGGGTGATTTGAACCCTGCTCTCTGCCCAGTCTTCGTCCTCATTTAGCCCCCACATGTGCATGACTGTGCATGACTGAGGTTTCCCCCCCTCGTCTTGGCTATGGTGTGAGTCTGTGCTGTTAATTAATGGGGTTCTGCCTTCGGAGAAGATGAGCCAGCCCTCAAGGAGGTGATTATGTAATTTGCTAGCAATTCATGTCCCTCCCGGCGTGACGCTGCGCGCTGACGTCACGGGGCTGTAATGGTGGTGTGCCTCGAGATTTTTTTCATGAAACAAGTGTGCCTTTGCCCAAAAAAGGTTGGGAAACACTGCATTAGGGCATCTTGCCGGCCACTGTGAGGACAGGATACAGGACCAGGTGGGGCGATTGGTGTGATGGCCTGGGACTCTGGGTTGGACTCGGAGCCAGAGGAGTCTCAGTCCACACCAGATCCTTTGCCTCAGGCAGCATCTGAACCCAGTCTGGGGCCTGATTCTGGAGAGCCTCAGTCTGCACAGGTTCCCCTGCAACAAGCCCCAGCTGGGCCGAGTCAGGGGCCTGATCCTGCCCTGGCTCCAGATGCGGGGATGACCTCCTTGCCTCCAGCTGGGCCATCACTTACAGCTGCTCCACCACCAGTTGGGTCAGGGGAGGCTGAGGCGGCCTCTGGGTCTAGTAACCCACCGAAATCTCCCGAGCTGCAGAGACTGAGGTCTGAGAGAAGGAAAGACCTGAGTACTCGCAGGAGGAGTGCTCGCCTTCGGGCGAAACAGGGAGGTGAGTCACCGGGGGATCAGGACCGGTCGTTACCCCAACAGAGATAAAAGGACCCTGCCCCAGGTTGCGGGAGCAACGTTGCTGTTTGTCAGATCCTGCCTGTGATCCTCTACCTGTCCTTGCCTGGTTTCCTGCCTCGTGTCCTGCCTTGGCTCTGTCGGACTGACTCCCAGCGGAACCTTTGGATTCTGGACCAGACCTGGACTGACTTACTCAGGTTACCCCCGGGCCCAGCCCAATTGTCCTGGTCCGGCTGGATCATTTGTTGACAGCGCCATCGCTTGCAGACAGGTGAGCTGAATTGCCCGTGGGTTCTTTTCACATCAAAACTGGTTTGTGAGGAAGCACATTACAGCACAGAAAGAAATGGGCTGTGTCTGGACTGGGGGTGGCTTTGGTTGCACAACGCTAAAAGCGACCCTCAGTACGCATGGGCATAGCCCAGGGAGTGCCCCCCCCTCAAGTAAATAAATAAAAATACTTAACTAACTGACTAAGCGTGTTGCAGATAGCTCAGTTCTGCACCTTAACATAAAGCCTGCCCCACCCCAACATAAATCCTGGCTTCGCCCATGCCATTATGCAGAAACCACTGGATTTTAGTGTGTACACAGCAAAGTTTGCTTGGGATTTCTTGCAAAATGATGTTAGGAGGGACCTCTGGGATCATGAATAGAACACATATCACAGCATCCTGGACGTTGAGCGTAAGGCTTTGTATATATTATTATTATTATTATTATTATTATTATTATTATTATTATTATTCCATCCTTCATCCGCCAATCTCAGGGTGGTTCACTAACCTATTTGTAGCACAAAAGATTCCCATTCCAGAATCTTTCAGGCTTGTCCGCAACCTGCTTTCAATCTAGATTGATTCTAGATCCCGCCACCCATAAGAGTGGGGGTGGTTACTTGTAACACCCTTAATTTGTCCATACTCTTGCACATGTTGGAGGATGGATGGCGGCAAACAGATTGAGATTGAATCCTGACAAGACAGAAGTACTGTTTCTGGGGGACAGGAGGCGGGCAGGTGTGGAGGACTCCCTGGTCATGAATGGGGTAACTGTGCCCCTGAAGGACCAGGTGTGCAGCCTGGGAGTCATTTTGGACTCACAGCTGTCCATGGAGGCACAGGTCAATTCTGTGTCCAGGGCAGCTGTTTACCAGCTCCATCTGGTATGTAGGCTGAGACCCTCCCTGCCCGCAGACTGTCTCGCCAGAGTGGTGCATGCTCTGGTTATCTCCCGCTTGGACTACTGCAATGCGCTCTACGTGGGGCTACCTTTGAAGGTGACCCGGAAACTACAACTAATCCAGAATGCATCAGCCAGACTGGTGACTGGGAGCGGCCGCCGAGACCATATAACACCGGTCTTGAAAGACCTACATTGGCTCCCAGTACGTTTCCGAGCACAATTCAAAGTGTTGGTGCTGACCTTTAAAGCCCTAAACGGCCTCGGTCCAGTATACCTGAAGGAGCGTCTCCACCCCCATTGTTCAGCCCGGACACTGAGGTCCAGCGCCGAGGGCCTTCTGGCAGTTCCCTCATTGCGAGAAGTGAGGTTACAGGGAACCAGGCAGAGGGCATTCTCGGTGGTGGCACCTGCCCTGTGGAACACCCTCCCACTATATGTCAAAGAGAACAACAACTACCAGACTTTTAGAAGACATCTGAAGGCAGCCCTGTTTAGGGAAGCTTTTAATGTTTGATGTATCACAGTATTTTAATATTCTTTTGGAAGCCGCCCAGAGTGGCTGGGGAAACCCAGCCAGATGGGCGGGGTATAAATAATAATAATAAATTATTATTATTATTATTATTATTATTATTATTATTATTATTATGTCCCAGGTAAGTGAAGAAGGAAGTGGTGATCACAATTTCAGTCTATGTCCAACCACAATGTTGTCATGTCCCATTGCTGGGACCACCAGCATCCGTTTTCAAATGCAGACACTGCAGAGCAATCACTGGTAGCTGGCAATATTTTGGCTTCTGTCAGGGATTCTTTAGTTGTGATCGCAGAATTGCAGAGGGTTGGACTAGATGGCCCTTGGGGTCCCTTCAAACTCTACACTTCTATGATTGTATCTATGACGTAATTCTTGGAACCCATCAATTCACACCCGTTGCCCAAAACCTAAACACAGAAAAACTTGTAACAAGTGAAGAAAACTTGCTTCCAGTTGCATGCAGTTTCCACCCCCCACAAATCAATTTAACTATTCATTATCCAAATCCCTTTCCCCTAAATCTAACGAATCCAATAAACTATTCCTCTTGTTGTTGTTCCTCTGAGCCAGGGCGCATCAGAACATTTCTGCTTAGAGACACATGGCGGCGGCAGTGGGGACACCTCTTTGCTCTGCTTTTGGATTAGGATTGGCTGAGTCGTGCTGAGGGCTGAGGAGATTGACAGAAACGCCTTTATAGATTCAAAGACGTGCGCAATGTGGGGGGGGGGCAGAAAAAAAGTGTGCGGCTTTGAGATTTGAAGGAGGAAATGTTTAAAAATGGCTTGGCGTTTTGCAATGTGGGATAGCTGCGTTCCAGTAACCGAACTGGATCAGCTTGCAGCATGAACCTGCAATGATATTGTATTTTTGTAATGAAAGCAGGTTCTCAAGAAAATCATTTTTTGCAATAGATCAACACCAGTTGCTCCCATAGTAGGAGGGACGGCCCCTGGGGGCAATTCTGTAGTGGGGTAAGGTAAAGGTAAAGGGACCCGTGACCATTAGGTCCAGTCGTGACCGACTCTGGGGTTGCGGCGCTCATCTCGCTTTACTGGCCGAGGGAGCCGGCGTACAGCTTCCGGGTCATGTGGCCAGCATGACTAAGCCGCTTCTGGTGAACCAGAGCAGTGCATGGAAACGCCATTTACCTTCCCACCGGAGCGGTACCTATTTATCTACTTGCACTTTGACGTGCTTTTGAACTGCTAGGTGGGCAGGAGCAGGGACCAGCAACGGGAGCTCACCCTGTTGTGGGGATTCGAACCACTTACCTGAGAGCCAGTGTGGTGTAGTGGTTAAGAGTGGTAGACTCGTAATCTGGAGAACCGGGTTCGCTTCCCCACTCCTCCACATGCAGCTGCTGGGTGACCTTGGGCCAGTCACACTTCTCTGAAGTCTCTCAGCCCCACTCACCTCACAGAGTGTTTGTTGTGGGGGAGGAAGGGAAAGGAGAATGTGAGCCGCTTTGAGACTCCTTCGGGTAGTGATAAAGCAGGATATCAAATCCAAACTCCTCCTCCTCCTCCTCCTCTTCTTCTTCTTCTTCTTCTTCTTCTTCTTCTGATTGGCAAGCCCTAGGCTCTGTGGTTTAACCCACAGTGCCACCCACGTTCCCCGTAGTGGGGTGCTAAGAAGCAAAGGGGCAGCCGAGGGGTTGTGTAGGTGTAAATGACTACCAGACTTTGAAAAGCTGGTATGATAGGTGCCCAACTCCCTAGGGTGCCCAAGCACCCACAAAACCCCCCACAATGGGGCCGGGCACCCACAAATTTCAAGTTGGCACTCCTAGCTGGTATCACAGCTTCAAGTTCAGCCGTTTTGTTGACTCAATCAAACTAAATAGTTTTAACTGGATTTTGAATAGACCATTAGTGTGCAATTAATTGTGACTGCTTTGGATTTTATTGTGTTATTATCTTCCTTAGTGAGTTAAGGAAACTTCTGTTATGAACGATACTTTTTATAGGGTAGAGTGGGGGACTTGGGTATAGCCAGGATTCATTTTATCGGGGGCAGACTTTATGCTGGGGGTGGGGGGAACAGAACCAAGTTATCCATGATGCAATTGGTTGGTTAATTAAGTATTTTTATTCATTTATTAGACTGGGGGGGCAACTTCCCCTCTGCATCACCAGGTGTGGGGTGACTTTTGGGAACCAAGGGTATTTTGGCGGAGGAGGCGAGTAACTAAACAAACTTTAGAATAAATCTGAAGGCAGCCCTGTATAAGCAGGTTTTTAAATTTTTAATGTTTTTATATATGTTAGAAGCCGCCCAGAGTGCCTGGGGCAACCCAGTCAGCTGGGCAGGATAAAAATATTATTATTATTATCATCATCATCATCATCATTATTATTATTATTATTATGGAATAGGACGTCCCTATTTTCACTGGAGAAATGTTGGAGGGTATGGTATAGTATCAGTTTTATTATTATTTGCAGAATATGGATAGATACCTTTTCAAATTACAGATAGGTAGCCGTGTTGGTCTGCCATAGTCAAAATAAAAAAATCCCTTCCAGTAGCACCTTAAAGACCAACTAAGTTAGTTCTTGGTATGAGCTTTCATGTGCATGCACACTTCTTCAGATACACTGAAACAGAAGTTGCCAGACCCTTCTATATAGTGAGAAGGTGGGGAGGGGTATTACTCAGAAGGGTGGTGGGAATGGGAGATTGGCAGATAGCTGAGATGAGCCTGTTGACGACTCTTAACGACTGTAATAGGTCTTACAGGAAAAGGCAAGGGGTGAAAAGGCTTAGTTATGTATAATGGGATAAGAATCCAATGTCTTTGTTCAAACCAGGTCTCTCCATGGTTTTGAGTTTGGTAATGAGTTGCAATTCAGCAGCTTCTCTTTCCAGTCTATTTCTGAAATTCCTTTGTAGTAAAACAGCTACTTTGAGATCTTGTATAGATCTGAACAAAGACACACATCTGAAGAAGTGCACATGCACACGAAAGCTCATACCAAGAACTAACTTAGTTGGTCTTTAAGGTGCTACTGGAAGGAATTTTTTTATTTTACCTTTTCAAAATGAGAGCAAGAGCATCAAGTCATACTGAGGACAATCCTAGCTGTGTTTTCCAGCATATTTCTTATCAATGAAAAATTTGGCATGGTGCAAGCCAATTTTGTGTGGTGCAGGGGGGAAGGTTTGAGAACCACTGCCCTAGAATGATCATTAGAAGCCAAAGGCCTGGTTCGAGAAGGATGGTTTTCGCCTGACGTACGCAATTTTGTTTTGTTTTAGCCGCTTGCTTTTCAAATTTTATTGAATTGACCCTTCTCTTTTTAGATTGTTGCATTTAGTGTTCCTTCCATGCTATAGGGAAAGGCAGGGACAGAAGTCTTAAAGAGACACAGGGAACAAGCATGCTTTCCTCAGATGCTCCTTTGAAGAAAGGGCCCTTTTGTGCAATGGATTTTGCATGAATAGCGGAATGGCAGGTGATGGTTTGACAGGCTGCTTTCTGCCACGGCCCTGGTCTATAATTATCCAAAAGAGAAAGGGTGCAATATTCCTCCTCCTTTTTAAAAACAACAATAACAACCCAGTAACAATCTGTTACACGTAAGATTGAGACCCTATTAAAAGGGATGGGCATATTTCCACAAAATAACAGTGCCAAAATCTGCAGGCATCGCAGCAGAAACTAGAACGCGGTTGAGGAAAATAATATCTTTCCCCCCAAAATTTTTACAATTAATTTTCCACATTATTAGACAAATAAACAAACACAAATCATAACTGAACTTAATCCATTGTTAATATCATAATTAAATGACTTCCTCAAATTCCCTTGACTGAATTTCATTATATATCATTGTAACGGTTTTCCAAAATAGTATTTCACAAGATTTACTTAATCCTCTTAACATCTTTATCTCTTTTCAGCTTAACTTTAAACATATTGTTTTTTAATTTCACATATTTAGATCCTTGGCCTATCTGTTATTTTGCAAGTATTTCTATTTAATTTATCTTAGCATATTTGGATAAATAGTCTTTGAATTTCTTCCATTCTTCCTGGTGCTCCTCCTCCTTCTGGCCACAGATTCTTCCAGTCAGGTCGGCTAGCTCCAAAAAGTCCATTATCTTCATCGGCCATTCCTCCACTGTTGGTATTTCTTGTGTTTTCCAATTCTTGGCTAATAAAATTTGAGCTGCAGTTGTGGCATACAAAGACAATCTAACATCTTTTTTGGGCAATTCCAACCCTATTATTCCAAGAAGAAAGGCCTCTGGTTTCTTAACAAATGTATATTTCAACATTTTTTTCGAGGAAAATAATATATTATTCTGATGGGGAATATGACGTGGTGGATTTCAGTCTAGGAAATTTTTATGCTTCATTTGTTTTGCGTTTTACAATATGTATTGATCTATTGATTATTTATCCCAGCTTTTTCCCCAAGGACCTCCTCATTTAAAAACCACAACAATGATGTGAGGTAGGTTAGGCTGAGATAATAATAATATAATAATAATTTATTTTTTATACCCCACCCATCTGGCTAGGCCAGCTGGCCAATGGTCACACAAAGTCAGCTTCATGGCTGAATGGGGTTTTGAACCCAGGTCTCGCAGGTCCTAGTCTGACACTCTAACCCCTGCGGGGCCACGCTGACTCTTTATATACCGTATTTTTCGCACCATAGGGCGCACCGGACCATAGGGCGCACCCAGTTTTTAGGGGGGGAATTCAAGAAAAAAATTCCCCCCCCCCGCAGCCCCAAAGAGCAGCGTACAGGCTGCACACAACCTCTCCCTGCCGGAGGGGTTGCGTGCAGCTATGGATCAAGCCAAGGCAGCGAGCGGGATGGATCCCGCTCGCTGTTTTGGCTTCCCCTTTAGCCCCGTGCAGCCTCTCCTTGGCGGAGGGGCTGCACAGGGCTTTCCTGGCTTTACTGGGAGGTGGGGGGATTCCCTCACCTCTCCCAAAAGCCCGCAGAAGCCGTGCAAACCCTTTAAAGAGACCACGGCTTCTCCTGGCTTTCCTGGGAGGCGGGGGGATTCCCCCGCCTCCCGCAAAACCAGGCTCCCCCCCCCGCCAGCCTTCTAACCAAGTCGGGGGACAGCGGGAAGGGCGCGCTGCGCCCCTGCAACTCTCTCCCGAGTTTGCGGGGCTGGCGACGGGGAGGAGCAGGCTTCTCCCCCCCGCCAGCCTTCTAGACAAGTCGGGGGACAGCGGCAAAGGCGCGCTGTGCCCCTGCCGCTGTCCCCCGAGTTTGCGGGGCTGGCGACGGGGAGGAGCAGGCTTCTCCCCCCGCCAGCCTTCTAGACAAGTGCGCACCGACCCCTCTCGCTCTCCAGGCTTCAGCGAAAGCCTGCATTCGCACCATAGGACGCACACACATTTCCCCTTCATTTTTGGAGGGGAAAAAGTGCGTCCTATAGTGCGAAAAATACGGTACCTTCAATTTTTAATATATCTTTATGCACTGAAGCTTAATCTTTTAAAAGAAATATAAGCCATTTTCATAAAGTAGTATACAAATTCATGAAATGGATTTTAGGGTCTGTTATAACCTCCTCCTTCTTTTGCACAAGACGTTTTATTTTATTTATTCCAAACTTTGTTGAAATTGCTTTTAAGGAACAATTGCTAAGCGTAAGGTTTTGTCTTCCAGGACAAATGCATATACAGATGTTAAGGCTTGCAGGCAGTCTTCTCCGTATGGCATCGAAACAGACTTGGAGAATTTTTTTTACATTACAGATTAAGCTCCCATCCGCAGGGTATATAATATCCTTCAGATCAAGAGCATTGAGATAATTTCTCCATTATGGCTGCTGCGACTGAGTTGGAAGGGAGATTACGGCACCATTGTTAATAAACGATATAAATTGAGGCCATCGTCTTGAAACTCAATATTTTAAAGCGGCTGCATCCCGTTTCAGTTTGTGGTTTTGCTGCTTTGGCAAGCTGACCCAAGAAAGGGGAGAGGCAGAAATCTAGAAACTGTTTTAAACGGTTAAGTCAGTATAATAAGTATCAGCCCTTCCAAAGATGGGGCTGAGCTCAGTGACTTGTGAACCCTCTCTTCTAATAAATAATAATAATAATAATAATTTTTATTTATGCCCCGCCCTCGCCAGGCTCAGGGCGGCTAACACCAGTATAATTACAGTAAATACATAATTGGGGGGGGGGACAAATTTAAAATACAGGTTAAAATTCAATTTAAAATGCAGCCTCATTTTAAAAGTAGTCCATAGATCAAAACCATAAGGGGAGGGAAACAGAAGGGTCAGACTGAATCCAAACCAAAGGCCAGACAGAACAGCTCTGTCTTGCAGGTAATCCACAGGGCCCTGGTCTCTTGTGACAGAGCATTCCACCAAGTCGGGGCCAGTACTGAAAAGGCCCTGGCCCTAGTTGAGACCAATCTAACCACTTTGCGACTTGGGATCTCCATTTGTGGACCTTAAGATCCTCCGCGGGGCAGACCGGGAGAGGCGGTCCCGTAGGTACATGGGTCTTATCCGCAAAGGCAGTCCAAGGAGAGGGTCAGAGGTGATTTCTGAGAATTTGTTCCTCCAAGCGCTTTTTAGAAAGGCCAGCCCAGCTCGAAAACAGAGGCTCCTGAGCTTTGGGGGAGCCATCGGCTCCTCGGTTCCATAAACTCATTCCCAATGACCCCTTTCCCCCACAAAAAGCATTTATCCAGGGGGTGGGACTAGATGACCTTTGGGTTCCAACTCTACAATTCTGTGATTCTGAGAGTGGTTTCATGACCCACTTAAGGAAGGTCATGGAATCGTAGAATTGGAATTGACCATTCTATTCCGACCCCCTGCAATGCAGGATAACGCAATAAAATTCAAAAGAGTAAAACTTAATTTTCACAGTCATTCAGACTCTTTAATTCAACAAAATGGATGTACTTGATCCAGCAGTAACAGCTTTTAAAAGTCTGATAGTCATTTACTCCTCCCTACTGCCCCAGTGGACGCGGGTGGCACTGTGGGTTAAACCACAGAGCCTTGGACTCGCCAATCAGAAGGTCGGTGGTTCGAATCCCTGCAAAGGGGTGAGCTCCCGTTGCTCGGTCCCTGCTCCTGCCAACCTAGCAGTTCGAAAGCACGTCAAAGTGCAAGTAGATAAATAGGTACCACTCTGGCGGGAAGGTAAACAGCGTTTCCATGCACTGCTCTGGTTCGCCATAAACGGCTTAGTCATGCTGGCCACATGACCCGGAAGCTGTGCGCCGGCTCCCTCGGCCAATGAAGTGAGATGAGCACCGCAACCCCAGAGTCGGCCATGACTGGACCTAATGGTCAGGGGTCCCTTTACCTTTAATGCCCCAGTACACATAATTATATGTGTGCACCCCCTCCCAGGTAATCCCATTGCCTCCCAAGGAGTGGCACCTCCCACTTTGGGAACAACAATACAGTGGTACCTCAGGTTAAGTACTTAATTCGTTCTGGAGGTTCGTTCTTAACCTGAAATTGTTCTTAACCTGAAGCACCACTTTAGCTAATGGGGCCTCCCTCTGCCGCTGCACCACTGAAGCATGATTTCTGTTCTCATCCTGAAGCAAAGTTCTTAACCTGAGGTACTATTTCTGGGTTAGCGGAGTCTGTAACCTGAAGCGCCTGTAACCTGAGGTACCACTGTATAAAGGAAAGGAAAGGGGCTGGAAAAAGAGGCAGTTTTGTTCCCAAGTGTAAGTTGGACGGGCAATCTTTAAATCTGTGCTTTCAATATTTGTTTGTTCGTTAAACATCTATCCCCTGCTTCCTCCCAAAAGAGCTCACACTGGCAAATACAAAAGTGATAAAATAAATAAAATAAAAGCGTATTTAAAACACTTAAGAACAGTGGCAGCTGTGTCCCACTTTCTCTCTCCATGGAGCTCAATGATCTACAGCAGGGGTCTGCAACCTGCGGCTCCGGAGCCGCATGTGGCTCTTTTACACCTTTGCCGTGGCTCCGGGGCGGATACTAGCGAGGGGAGGAGGCGCATTGTGCGCCCCGACACTCCCCACTGTGGTAGGCGCTGTACTGGCTGTGATGTCGCATGGGGGCGGTGCATGCGTTAGTCACGCACCGTCCCAACGTCACCTTCCCGCCCGCTGTCAGATCGTGGCTCCAGAGATATACTTGTTTTAAATGTTGCAATGGTTTTGCGGCTCCCAGTTGTTGTTTTTTCTTCGGAAACGGGTCCAAGTGGCTCTTTTTGTCTTAAAGGTTGCAGACCCCTGATCTACAGTGTAGGAATCCCTGCTGAAGTTGAGAAGTGTAGTTTGTGAAGTATGAATGGGGGTGGAGATAACGGAAGGAAAGTTTTCTTACAATGCTATGCTGATACTATGATATGATACGATAATCGTTATTGTCATTGTCCCATACAGAACAACGAAATGGAAAAAATCTACATCAGACATTCAAAACCCAACAAGTCTGCTATCCCAACCTGGTTAGCCCCCTAAAAACTCTGATACCCCATAATTAAATACAATATACTCCCACAGAGACTACCTTACACTGTGTTTAAAACCAAAATCGCATTTGGATAGAAACTGTTTCTCAGGCGGCTAGTCCTAGTCTTTATAACCCTGGACCTTCGTCCAGAAGGCAGAAGCTGAAAGAGATCATTTCCGGGGTGCACACTATTCTGCACTATCTCTGCAGCTTTCTTATGGCACCTGGAAGCATAGATTTGATCCAAGGTGGGAAGAGTGTACCCAATTATTCTCTCCGCAGTCTTTACAACCCTGGACAGGATTGTTTTTTCCCTGACCGTGCAGCTCCCAAACCTCACCCAGAGACCATAAGTTAATACACTAAGAAGAATTGAACTGTGGAGTGGAAAGGGATCCCCAAGGGTCATCTAGTCCAACCCCTACAATGCAGGAACCTCAGCTAGAACATCCATGGCAGGTAATCCATTCACGTAAGGAGGAAGGATGGCCGTGAGGTTCAAATGGGCAACGGGAAGTTATTCTTCACACAATGGATATTTGACCTATGGAACTCACTGCCACAAGGGGCACTGGGTTAGGTGGCTTTTTGAAAGGGTAAGACAAATCCATGGCAAATAGGTCTGTTAATAGTTAACAGTCTGAATCCACAAGTGGAGGCAGCAGTTGCTGGAAGTCCCAAGGGCACCTGGTTGGCCACAGTGAGAACAGAATGCTGGACTGGATGGACCATTGACCTGATCCAACAGGCTCTTCTTATTGTTGAAACCATTCCCTCATCCATGAAAAGCAGGCAGCCTCATAGTATAATCAGCTGGTCAGTGTTGACTTCAAGCTTCTCTAGGGTTACCCAGGCTTCGTTATTCCGATCAGAAACACCAGAATGTAGCTGATCCAAGCAGGGCTTGAAGTCCCCGTCCATCAGCTGACCAAGGGTGGCTTCAAGCACTGCTTGGGTCAGCTTGGATCTCCCTGTGCAGCGTGACTTGAACTCAGGCCCAAAATCAAAACCACTAGAATGCCTCTATTATGCAAATCCAATTGAAAAAAACCCGTAAACGTAATAGGCCGTATAACAACAACTGTAAAGTTATTTACTAGAAACTACTTCTCAAAATTAGATACAGCTTCTCATAATGTCAAAATCAACATCATGACATAACGTATTAAAATGTAGCTTATACCACCGAGTCTAGCATGTACAAAATGCAATTCCTATTTTGTCAGTCCCGTAGTACATTCACATTCTAATTTCTTCATCTTCTCTTGTCTTTTTCTATCTAACGTATTCCTTAGAAGTGTACAACATTAAATCATTTGAACACTGGCACTGGTAGATGCTGGCACAGGCAGACAAGACAAGGATTCCTGGATATTCCCCTGTTTTGCCCCAAGGAGCTCCATCAGAAGTGTGTGGTTTGTTACTGTATAAAAGAGCTTGTTGTTGCTGTTGTTTAGTCGTTTAATCGTGTCTGCCTCTTCGTGACCCCCTGGACCAGAGCATGCCAGGCACTCCTGTCTTCCACTGCCTCCCGCAGTTTGGTCAAACTCATGTTTGTAGCTTCAAGAACACTGTCCAACCATCTCGTCCTCCGTCGTCCCCTTCTTCTTGTGCCCTCCATCTTTCCCAACATCAGGGTCTTTACCAGGGAGTCTTCTCTTCTCATGAGGTGGCCAAAGTCTTGGAGCCTCAGCTTCAGGATCTGTCCTTCCAGTGAGCACTCAGGGCTGATTTCCTTCAGAATGGAGAGGTTGGATCTTCTTGCAGTCCATGGGACTCTCAAGAGTCTCCTCCAGCACCAGAATTCAAAAGCATCCATTCTTCGGCGATCAGCCTTCTTGATGGTCCAGCTCTCACTTCCATGGAACTTATTCGTGATAAGGCCACCACCATGCATTATGGGGACATCAGAGGATTGACAAGTGGCCGTGTGTGTGTGTGTGTGTGTGTGTGTGTGAGAGAGAGAGAGAGAGAGAGAGAGAGAGAGAGAGAGAGAGAGAGAGATGAGTTTGAGCTCAGGCAGCTCAATTCACCCCTTGCCACCCCAGTTTTGTTTTGCTTTTCCACCAGGCACCTTCTGCCTTTGTTGTTTGACTTGCAGTGTGTGATTTCAGCCGGCAGATGTCCCTTTGCCTTGATGTGTCTGTTCACATCCTTGCCTTGGAGGTAGTGAAATTGTTGTTTTTCAGGGACTGATGTCTTCACCCTAATGCTAAAGTGTTCACACCTTGGCTAGAGAGGAAACAGGAACCGCTTAAGGCAGAGCTTTCCAAACTGTGTGTCATGAGGACTTGACTGCTCCCCACACACCTCCCAGGGCTGGAAATGGGTTAATTTAACCTCCAGTTTGCTAGTAAAATTGATTTACTGTGTCTAAAAAGTACGTTGCCAACATGAAAAGTTTGGAAAGCTTAAGGGCTCCCACTGGTGTGCAGCTGGCTGGAGCTACAGCACATGGAAAGGCAGCACCTTACAACAAAGTACAGGATATATTTGCAATTTTGATAAGGGTTGTGTGAACACAGATGGAAAACCCACCTCTGGGATTGCATAAGGAGTGTGAACAGAGCCTTAGAGGAGCGCCTAAGGCCTCATTCATGCCACACATTTAAAGTGCTAGGATACTGCCAAAGATCTCTGGGAGCTATAGTTCGCTAAGGGCGCTGAGCGGTGTCAAAAAGCCCCTCTTCCTCCTCTCACAGAACTACAATTCCCAGAGTTCCCTGGGAAGAGGCATTGATTGCTAAACCACTCTGGGCGTTTTTGGACTTGCTGCACAGGCATTCTCAATCTCTGTCAAGCCACCACAACTGGGACGTATATCGAGATGGCAGCAAAGCAATCTCTCTCTCTCCCACTCATGCCTAGACCAGCCTTCATCCCAAGGGATCCCAGAGCAATATGAACCGAACTCAATTTCCAGAGAAGTAGAATCTGCATCCCTCTCTTGCAGGAAAAACAACCAAGGGTCCTGCGGTGCCTTAAAGGCAAAGAAACGTTTATCATCACATTAGTCAAGCCAAGCGATTTATTACGGTCACAGACCAGTAATTACCCCGGCATAAGATTTCATAGACCGCCATCCACTGTATTAAATGCATGAAGCGTTCTCCTCGGTTGCAAGTCTACCACTCTCCATGGGAACGGAGGAAGAATTGTAGACAGTGAGATATCAGAGGGAAATGAGTTGCATGAAAGTTCAGCCCAGGTAATTTTGTAATTAGCAGTTGTAGAATACAACAAACAGCCCTGCTGGCTGAAACAGAAGATGCTGACATGGGGGATGAAATATAGTCGAGAGTGGATTTCATGCTCTTGATTCAGCTCATAGTGGTGAGGAGGAATGGAAGTTCCCCCAGAATGTCTGCTTTATATACATTATTTACACAATGGGCCCCACGTGATTGGCTAATTCTGGGATTCTCCTGTGGGCCAATCAGGTTGCGGATTCACTTCCACCTGGAGCTGGATTGGGTGGCTCCTGTGGACCAATCAGACTGCTGCATTCTGAACCCTATTGTTCTAGGACCAATCAGACCACTGCATTCTGAATCCTATTGTTCTAGGACCAATCAGACCGCTGCATTCTGGATCCTATTGTTCTAGGACCAATCAGACTGCTCCCTTTTAGATCCTATTGCTCTAGGACCAATCAGACCACTGCATTTTGGATCCTATTGTTCTAGGACCAATCAGACTGCTGCCTTTTGGATCCTATTGTTCTAGGACCAATCAGACCACTGCATTTTGGATCCTATTGTTCTAGGACCAATCAGACTGCTTCATTCTGGATCCTATCGTTCTAGGACCAATCAGACCACTGCATTTTGGATCCTATCGTTCTAGGACCAATCAGACCACTGCATTTTGGATCCTATTGTTCTAGGACCAATCAGACTGCTGCCTTTTGGATCCTATTCAACTCACTTCCAGGCTTCATTATTGTAATTCGCTCTACACAGGACTGCCCTTGAAACTGACCCAGAAACTTCAGCGGGTGCAGAATGCCATGGCGAGACTCCTTACTGGGTCCTTGCCACGGGATCACATTCATCCAGCACTTTACCAACTGCGCTGGCTTCCGGTGGAGTACAGGGTCAGGTTTAAGGTGCTGGTTTTGACCTTTAAAGCCCTATGCAGCCTAGGACCCATGTACCTGCGGGACTGCCTCTCCTGTTATGTCCCGTGGAGGACCTTAAGGTCCGCAAATGACAACACTTTGGAGGTCCCAGGTCGCAAGGTGGTTAGACTGGTCTCCACTAGGGCCAGGGCCTTTTCAGTACTGGCCCCGACTTGGTGGAACGCTCTGCCACAAGAGACCAGGGCCCTGTGGGACTTGACATCTTTCCGCAGGGCCTGCAACATAGAGCTGTCCCCCTGGCCTTTGGACTCAATCTGGACTCAATCTGACCCTTATGTTTCCCTCCCCTTACGGTCTTGATCTATGGGCTACTTTTAAAATGAGGCTGCATTTTAAATTGCATTTTAAATTCAATTTATTTTAAATTGGGTCCCCCCCCCTCATGTTTTTACTGTGATTTTATTGGTGTTAGCCACCCTGAGCCCGGCTCTGGCCGGGGAGGGCGGGGTATAAATGAAATTTATTTACTGTATTTTTCGCTCTATAACACGCACCCGACCATAACATGCACATAGTTTTTAGAGGAGGAAAGCAAGGAAAAAAATATTCTAAATGAAACAGTGGATGTATGATTTTTGTAGTTCATGCTGTGGCCACAGACATGTGATCTGACAGTGAGTTTGGTGTAGACCAATGCAAAAATCCTGAGGATCCATGTGGATCCATGCTTTGTAACCACGTTTTAAGTGGGGACGGAAGGAAAAGCACTCAAGAGACAAGGAGCACGCGTGGGGTGGGTGGAGAAGGATGCTGCTAATAATGAAGAAGAGGGGTATAAGGGGAGAAGGCTCCTCTCCTCTCCTGCTTTGCTCCTTTAAAGCAAGCAAGCTCTGCTTTTCTTCCTCCTCCCCGCTCATCCCCGGCTTAGCAAGCTGAAAAACTTTGCTGCTATGTAGCGAGCTGAGTGGGGAGGAGAGAGGGACAGAGAGCCTGCTTGCTTTAAAGGAACCAACCAGACAGGAGCCGCTTACACTCATGTAAGTGGCTCCTCTCCCCTCCTGCTTTGCTCCTTTAAAGAAGCAGGCTCTCTGTCCCTCTCTCCTCCCCACTCAGTGGCTCTTCTCCCGCTTTGCTGTTTCAAAGCGAGCCACGGAGGAGGGAAGGAAGGGGAACCATGGATCCTCTGCTCACGACTGCAGCAGATCCCCCCCGCCACCCGTAGGCATTCCCTCCATAACACGCACAGACATTTCCCCTTACTTTCTAGGAGGAAAAAAGTGAGTGTTATGGTGCAAAAAAATACGGTATTTATTTTTATTTTATTTGTTTATTCATGGACATCAAATGAAGCTGAATATTGGAAGGTTCAGGACAGATAAAAGAGGCAGAGGAAGCACAGAGTTAGACTATAGAACTCCCTCCCACAAGAGGCAGGGACAATCAAAGAGGGTTAGCCAAAGTCGTGGAGGAGAGGGCTGTCGATGGCGACTAGCCAGGATTCCTAGGCTCTGTCATCCACAGTTGGAGGCAGTCCTGCTTCTGAAGACCAGTTACTGGAAACCACAGGAGGGGAGAAAGTGGTCTTGCGTTCGAATCCTGCTTGCTGTTTCCCCAGGGTCAGACCCTGTGAGAACAGGATCCTGAGCTAGATGGGCCACTGGCCTGATCCAGCGTGGGCTCCTCTCCTTTTCCGATGACCTCCCCTTTGCTTTCGCCCCCAGATGCCAAAGGGACCATCCGGGAGATCGTCCTTCCCAAAGGTCTGGACCTGGACCGGCCGAAGAGGACCAGGACTTCTTTCACCGCTGAGCAGCTCTACCGGTTAGAGCTGGAGTTCCAGCGCTGCCAGTACGTGGTGGGCAGAGAGAGGACGGAACTGGCCCGGCAGCTCAACCTCTCCGAGACGCAGGTGAGGGATGGGTACCTTTGCCGAAGACGGCATCACTCTTTTCCGCCCCACACTGATTCTTCCCCTGCTCCTTTTCATTCTCTCTTCCTCCTCCATTCTCATTTTCTCTCTCTCTCTCTCTCTCTCTCTCTCTCTCTGAAATATACTCGGAGTCCTGGAGTAAATTCAAGCTCCTTATTTTCCCCCCATAATAATATTTATTATTTTCCATACATAGACATAACAAAAGAAAAAGTTGACAATAATAAAGGAAAAAGACTGAAACAGAAAAAAGAAAAAGAAAAAAGAATATAGAACATAAAATACAACAAATCATCACTACACTAACACTTAATTACCGTATTTTTTGCACCATAACACTCACTTTTTTCCTCCTAGAAAGTAAGGGGAAATGTCTGCGTGTTATGGAGGGAATGCCTACGGGTGGCATGCCTACGGATTTTCCTCCTCTAAAAACTACGTGCGTGTTATGGTTGGGTGCGTGTTATAGAGCGAAAAATATGGTAATTAGTTAAGATCCATCTTCATAAACATATTATTTGACTTCCTCAAATCTCTTCCATCTGAATCTCGTAGTAATTATATATAGCAGTTTCCAATATCATTGTTTCATAAAACCATATCACAGTCATAATCATATTTCCTAACTTTTCTTATTGTACATTTTCTTATTTATATATTTAATCCTAATTTAATCCTAGGCCTAATTAATTCTTTCGAGTGATTACATCTCTTTAATATTACAATATTTATTCAAATAGTCTTTAAATTTCTTCCAGTCTTCTTGGTGTTCCTGTTCTTTCTGGTCGCGGATTCTCCCGGTGAGATCAGCCAGCTCCATAAACTCCATCATCTTCATCTGCCAATTTCAAGCTCTTTATTGTAGCTTGTAAAACAGTGATTGAATTGCCCCCAAAACCTCAGGCTTTTATAATAATAATAATAATTTATTATTTATATCCCGCCCATCTGGCTGAGTTTCCCCAGCCACTCTGGGCGGCTCCCAATCGAGTGTTAAAAACAATACAGCGTTAAATATTAAAAACATCCCTGAACAGGGCTGCCTTCAGATGTCTTTTAAAGATAGGATAGCTGCTTATTTCCTTCGCATCTGAAGGGAGGGCGTTCCACAGGGTGGGTGCCACTACCAAGAAGACCCTCTGCTAGGTTCCCTGTAACCTCTCTTCTCTCAATGAGGGAACCTCCAGAAGGCCCTCGGAGCTGGACCTCAGTGTCTGGGCTGAATGATGGGGGTGGAGACGCTCCTTCAGGTATACTGGGCTGAGGCCGTTTAGGGCTTTAAAGGTCAGCACCAACACTTTGAATTGTGCTCAGAAAACGTACTGGGAGCCAATGCAGATCTCTCAGGACCAGTGTTTTGTGGTCCTGGCGGCCACTCCCAGTCACCAGTCTAGCTGCTGCATTCTGAATTAATTGCCGTTTTCGGGTCACCTTCAAAGGTAGCCCCACGCAGAGCGCATTGCAGTAGTCCAAGCGGGAGATAACTAGAGCATGCACCACTCTGGCGATACAGTCCACGGGCAGGGAGAGTCTCAGCCGGCGTACTAGATCGATCTGGTAGACAGCTGCCCTGGACACAGAATTAACTTCTACCTCCATGGACAGCTGTGAGTCCAAAATGACTCCCAGGCTGCGCACCTGGTCCTTCAGGAGCACAGTAACCCCATTCAGGACCAGGGAATCCCCCACACCCGCCCGCCCCCTGTCCCAAAAAAACAGTCCTTCTGTCTTGTCAGGATTCAACCTCAATCTGTTAGCTGCCATCCATCCTCCAACTGCCTCCAGACACTCACACAGGACCTTCACCGCCTTCACTGGTTCTGATTTGAAAGAGAGGTGGAGCCTCTCTAATATACATTGTTTACACAATGAGTCCCGTCTGATTGGCTGATTCTGCTTTCCTCCTAAAGCCTGGTTGGTCTTTTCCTGCAGGCCAATCAGTTGTTGCATTCTAGGATCCTGCTTGCCTATTGTTCTAGGATCCAAGCTTAGTACATAACACACACACTCTCTCTCTCTCTCAGCTTTCATGACACAATGGGACTCTTTTGGCTTATTTTGAGCTTTAGCAAGCAACAGATGCCGCTTTGACTGCATCAGTACCCACAAGACACTCAGCATGAGTCACCCCAGGCAGGAAACTAGAGTCATGTGGCTGTGTGGTGTAATGGTTAGAGAGTTGAGAGAGGACTTGGGAGAGACCAGGGGGAGGGGAATTCTGTTCGGTCACAGAGATGCTGTATAAAAAGCATCTTTTTGAGTGTCCCAAGCCCCTAGCACTGGAAGCATGCCCTGAGGGCTGAGTCCTGTAGTGCCCAGAAGCAAATGAGCTTCTGGATCTTGCGAAATACTCGGAATCCTACAATTGTAGAGTTGGAAGGGAGCACCAAAGGTCATCTAGTCCAGCCCCTGCAATGCAGGGACCACAGCTAAGCAATCCCTGACTTATGGCCATCCAACTTCTGTTTCCAAATGAAGAAGAGTCCATTACTTTCCGAGGGAGTCCATTCCACTGTCAAACAAGCTCCCCGCCCCCCCAATGTTCAGTCAGAATCTCCTTTCTTGTCATTTGCATCCATAATGATAATAATAATAATTTATTATTTATACCCTGCCCATCTGGCTGAGTTTCCCCAGCCACTCTGGGCAGCTCCTAATCGAATGTTAAAAACAATACAGCGTTAAATATTAAAAACTTCCCTAAACAAGGCTGCCTTCAGATGTCTTTTAAAAATAAGATAGCTGCTTATTTCCTTGACATCTGATGGGAGGGCGTTCCACAGGGCGGGCGCCACCACCGAGAAGGCCCTCTGTCAGGTTCCCTGTAACCTCACTTCTCGCAATGAGGGAACTGCCAGAAGGCCCTCGGAGCTGGACCCATAGCTGTCAACTTTCAGATTTGAAAATAAGGGATCAGCAGCCTCACCTGTCCCAGAGACAGTCTACGGGATATCTAACAATCTGGGATAGCAGCGGGAATAAGGGAATTTCCTGCAAAGAAAGGGAAGCTATGGCTGGACCTCAGTGTCCGGGCTGAACGATGGGGGTGGAGACGCTCCTTCAGGTATGCAGGACCGAGGCCGTTTAGGGCTTTAAAGGTCAACACCAACACTTTGAATTGGGCTCGGTTGGTTCAGGTTGTCGCCTTGGGAGCAGCAGAAAACAAGCTTGCTCCATTTCCCGTGTGAGAGCCCTTCAGATATTTGAAGGTGGTTCTCATCACCCCACAGTCTTCTCTTCCCCCAGGCTAAACACCCTCAATGCCCTTAAACGTAAGGCTTGTTCTCCATCCCCTTTATCACTTTGAGGAAGAAGCAAAAGGCCCCATCTCACTGTGGCACCAAACACATTTGCAAGATGTTTTGCTGTCTGAGGACAGTCGAACACTTAGAGCAGGGGTAGGGAACCAAAGGCCCGGGGGCCGGATCCGGCCCAATCGCCTTCTCAATCCAGCCCGAAGACTGTCCAGAAATCAGCATGTTTTTACATGAGTAGAATGTGTCCTTTTATTTAAAATGCATCTCTGGTTATTTGTGGGGCATAGGAATTTGCTTATCCCCCCCCCAAAAAAAATATAGTCCAGTCCACCGCATGTTCTGAGGGATGATGGACCGGCCCACAGCTGAAAAAGTTTGCTGACCCCTGACTTAGAGCCACCCGTTCTACAAAGCGTAGTGAATCCTACCGTAGTTCAGTACAAGCAATGGGGCCCTGGGCTGCACCCTAGGGAGACCAGCAGGGTAGAGGACAAGGTACAGCTACCTTCTCCAACAAAAGGGTCTGGTCAGAGAGCTCAGGAGGAAGAGACTCCCAGCCTTTGGTGCCTGAGGCAGTTGGGTCACTCTGCCTAATGGTAGGAACTGCCCCCTGCATTTTTGCATGTAGTAAGTCCTCAGCTGCATCCCTGGCAGAACCAGGGATTTATTTTTGTTGATTGCTTATTCACACGCCAGTTTTCCCCCCAAGGAGCTGAAGGCGGCACACATGGTTCTCTCCCTCCCAGTATGTTTCCACCCCCATCGTTCAGCCCGGACACTGAGGTCCAGCGCCGAGGGCCTTCTGGTGGTTCCCTCCCTGCAAAAAGCCATGGCAGAGGGCCTTCTTGGTGGTGGCACCCGCCCTGAGGAACCGCCCTCCCACCAGATGTCAAAGAGAATAACAACTACCAGACTTTTAGAAGACATCTGAAGGGAAGTTTTTAATGTATGACATTTCAATTTTTTGTTGGAAGCCGCCCAGAGTGGCTGGGGAAACCCAACCAGATGGGCGGGGTACAAATAAATTATTATTATTATTATTATTATTATTATTATTATTATTATCCCTCCTTATTTAACCCCCACAACAACCCTGCCAGGTAAGTTAGGCTGAGAGGCGTGACAGGCCAAAGGTCACCATGTGAGCTTCACAGCCAAGAGGGGATTTGAACCCTGGTCTCCCAGGTGCTAGTCCGCAACGCTAACCACTATACCATGCTGACTCTTCAAAGGATGATGGAGAAGGTGGCCCTGGAGAGATGCTTCCAGGCAGAATGTGACTCTAGTCAGCTGAGCAGCCCCAAGCTGGCAGAAGTCACGTTCTTATGATGTCGGAGCAGCTTATTTTATTTATAGCTGCATAACGAAGTCTGCTCTGTTAAAAATTAATCGCAATAATAGCGATTAACAATTCATTACCATGAGCAACAGAGATGATGGAATGACACTTTGCATCTTTCACACACCCCGTGGCTTCATAGATGGCAAAACTCCCGCAATGTGGGAAAGGCTTTCATGCAGGAATTGCTCTGAAATCTGCACTCAGACCGTCTCCCTGAACAAGCAGGAATTTTGCTGCTTCGTCATGTGTGGGAAACGTGCAGCTTCTTAAAGCATCTTTATGTAGATGAGAGCCCAATAGCAGGCAGGTACAGATCTACTTGCAGATTTCATGTGACTCGATGGGCGTCTGCGTAGGAACGTGTGGCAGGTTTTGGACGTTCTGATCATAAGAATATAAGCCAAGCCTCGTTGGAACATGGGATAAGAACGGCTTATGGGCCAGTAACTGGTTGAGGATCAGGAGGAAGAGAATTTGGGCATCTCCAGATTGCAGGACCTCTCTCCCCCCCTTTTCTTTTTCTTCTTTTTTTTGCTGCGGGAGTGGGGGATATATTCTGCAATATGTCATGGATGCAGTAATAAAAATGCCGTTGTTGTTATTTAGTCGTTTAGTCGTGTCCGACTCTTCGTGACCCCATGGACCAGAGCACGCCAGGCACTTCTGTCCTCCACTGCCTCCCGCAGTTTGATCAAACTCATGCTAGTAGCTTCAAGAACACCATCCAACCATCTCATTCTCTGTCGTCCCCTTCTCCTTGTGCCCTCCATCTTTCCCAACATCAGGGTCTTTTCCAGGGAGTCTTCTCTTCTCATGAGGTGGCCAAAGTATTGGAGCCTCAGCTTCACGATCTGTCCTTCCAGTGAGCACTCAGGGCTGATTTCCTTCAGAATGGAGAGGTTTGATCTTCTTGCAGTCCATGGGACTCTCAAGAGTCTCCTCCAGCACCATAATTCAAAAGCATCAATTCTTCGGCGATCAGCCTTCTTTATGGTCCAGCTCTCACTTCCATACATCACTACTGGGAAAACCATGGCTTTTACTATACGGACCTTTGTTGGCAAGGTGATGTCTCTGCTTTTTAAGATGTTGTCTAGGTTTGCCATCGCCTTTCTCCCAAGGAGCAGGCGTCTTTTAATTTCGTGACTGCTGTCACCATCTGCACTGATCATGGAGCCCAAGAAAGTAAAATCTCTCACTGCCTCCATTTCTTCCCCATCTATTTGCCAGGAGGTGATGGGCCCAGTGGCCATGATCTTCGTTTTTTTGATGTTGAGCTTCAGACCATATTTTGCGCTCTCCTCTTTCACCCTCATTAAAAGGTTCTTTAATTCCTCTTCACTTTCTGCCATCAAGGTTGTGTCATCTGCATATCTGAGGTTGTTGATATTTCTTCCGGCAATCTTAATTCCGGCTTGGGATTCATCCAGCCCAGCCTTTCGCATGATGAATTCTGCATATAAGTTAAATAAGCAGGGAGACAATATACAGCCTTGCCGTACTCCTTTCCCAATTTGGAACCAATCAGTTGTTCCATGTCCAGTTCTAACTGTAGCTTCTTGTCCCACATAGAGATTTCGCAGGAGACAGATGAGGTGATCAGGCACTCCCATTTCTTTAAGAACTTGCCATAGTTTGCTGTGGTCAACACAGTCAAAGGCTTTTGCATAGTCAATGAAGCAGAAGTAGATGTCTTTCTGGAACTCTCTGGCTTTCTCCATAATCCAGCGCATGTTTGCAATTTGGTCTCTGGTTCCTCTGCCTCTTCTAAATCCAGCTTGCACTTCTGGGAGTTCTCGGTCCACATACTGCTTGAGCCTTCCTTGTAGAATTTTAAGCATAACCTTGCTAGCATGTGAAATGAGTGAAATTGTGCGGTAGTTGGAGCATTCTTTGGCACTGCCTTTCTTTGGGATTGGAATGTAGACTGATCTTCTCCAATCCTCTGGCCACTGCTGAGTTTTCCAAACTTGCTGGCATATTGAGTGTAGCACCTTAACAGCATCATCTTTTAAAATTTTAAACAGTTCAGCTGGAATACCATCACTTCCACTGGCCTTGTTATTTGCAGTGCTTTCTAAGGCCCATTTGACTTCACTCTCCAGGATGTCTGGCTCAAGGTCAGCAACCACACTACCTGGGGTGTACGAGACATCCATATCTTTCTGGTATAATTCCTCTGTGTATTCTTGCCACCTCTTCTTGATGTCTTCTGCTTCAGTTAGATCTTTACCACTTTTGTCCTTTATTATGGTAATCTTTGTACGAAATGTTCCTTTCATATTTCCGATTTTCTTGAACAGATCTCTGGTTCTTCCCATTCTGTTGCTTTCCTCTATTTCTTTGCATTGCTCGTTTAAGAAGGCCTTCTTGTCTCTCCTTGCTGTTCTTTGGAAATCTGCATTCAATTTCCTGTATCTTTCACTATCTCCCTCGCATTTTGCTTGCCTTCTCTCCTCCGCTATTTGTAAGGCCTCGTTGGACAGCCACTTTGCTTTCTTGCATTTCTTTTTCATTGGGATGGTTTTAGTTGCTGCCTCCTGTATAATGTTGCGAGCCTCCATCCATAGTTCTTCAGGCACTCTGTCCAGCAAATCTAAATCCTTAAACCTGTTCCTCACTTCCACTGTGTATTCATAAGGGATTTGGTTTAGATTGTATCTTACCTGTCCAGTGGTTTTTCCTACTTTCTTCAGTTTAAGCTTGAATTTTGCTATAAGGAGCTGATGATCTGAGCCACAGTCAGCTCCAGGTCTTGTTTTTGCTGACTGTATAGAGCTTCTCCATCTTTGGCTGCAGAGAATATAATCAATCTGATTTCGATGTTGCCCATCTGGGGATGTCCATGTGTAGAGTCGTCTCTTGTGTTGTTGGAAAAGCGTGTTTGTGATGACCAGCTTGTTCTCTTGACAGAACTCTATTAGCCTTTGCCCTGCTTCGTTTTGATCTCCAAGGCCAAACTTGCCAGTTGTTCCTTTTATCTCTTGATTCCCTACTTTAGCATTCCAATCCCCTATAATGAGAAGAACATCCTTCTTTGGTGTCACTTCGATAAGGTTTTGTAAGTCTTCATAGAACTGGTCAATTTCAGTTTCTTCAGCACCAGTAGTTGGTGCATAAACTTGGATTACTGTGATGTTAAAAGGTCTGCCTTGGATTCGTATCGAGATCATTCTATCATTTTTGAGACTGCATCCCAGTACAGCTTTCGCCACTCTTTTGTTGACTATGAGGGCCACTCCATTTCTCTTACGGGTTTCTTGCCCACAGTAGTAGATATGGTAGTCATCCGAACTGAATTCGCCCATTCCCGTCCATTTTAGCTCACTGATGCCCAGGATGTCAATATTTATTCTTGCCATCTCATTTTTGACCACATCCAACTTACCCAGGTTCATGGTTCTTACATTCCAGGTTCCTATGCAATATTTTTCTTTACAGCATTGGACTTTCCTTTCGCTTCCATGCATATCCACAACTGAGCGTCCTTTCGGCTTTGGCCCAGCCGCTTCATCAGCTCTGGATCTACTTGTACTTGTCCTCCGCTCTTCCCCAGTAGCATGTTGGACACCTTCCGACCTGAGGGGCTCATCTTCCAGTGTCATAACTTTTATATGCCTGTTGTCTTTGTCCATGGAGTTTTCTTGGCAGGGATACTGGAGTGGCTTGCCGATTCCTACTCCAGGTGGATCACGTTTGGTCAAAACTCTCCACTATGACCTGTTCATCTTGTGTGCCCTGCTCGGCGTAGTTCATAGCTTCTCTGAGTTCTTCAAGCCCCTTCGCCACGGCAAGGCAGTGATCCATGAAGGGGAAAAATGCCGTAGTGGTGGATTAATACTGACTCATCCACACTACATTCCACTTTATTAGTTGCTCTGTGACACTCCCCCAAGGTTATTGTGCTGTTGCCTCCTGGAGGGGCTCTTTTGCACTGTAGCGCAGCAAAAAAATAAGCTGGAACATTTATGGTAGAAAAGGTTATGGGTTTTCGGCAGCAAGTTAAGAGAAATGAGTTGATTGGAAACAAAGCAGTACGACGACCACTCTGAAATGTTTGCAGTCACAAACATATTGAATATGATGTTGCGTATAACCAGCCTAGGGTTACAGGACGTCTGGGTGGGTGAGAATGTATTTTTTTTAATGATATTTATTGGAAAAAAATTTAGAATTATAAAAGAAAACAAGGTAGAAAAAGAGAAAGAAAAAACAAAGAAAAAACAAACCACATCAAACAATACAAATTAATAAAAATCAAAATCAAAAAATAGCACAACACAATCAAAAGACAATAATATACCACAAGCATTTAAGAACAAATCCAATATTCTCAAATCCTTAACTGTCATTACCTTCTTTCTTTGACCTCCTCCTCCTCCCTTTTTTTGTATCCTAGTTATTGATTGTCGCAGCAAATCCTTTCCATATTTCATAATATACTGTTATTACATTACCTTAATCTATTTTAAACTTATCTTGCTATAAAAAACCTTAATGCCTAAAATTTAAATCTTATTTTTACCAACTTCTCATAACCATAATATTCTTACATAATTCTTTAAACATTTTTGCTAAAGCCAAATAATTTCGTTCCAACATTTTTCTAACATTCATTAATTTTATAAAACAATCCTAATAATAAAAAAGAAATAAAAAAACAATCCAATCTTCATCCAGCGTCTCTTCCTCCTGGTCCCGGGTTTTGTCAGTCCTTTTTATCTCATCAATCTAGCGCATTAACCTGGTAATCTTATATCCGAGGTCCTTAAGTCCCTTCCATGTCCCTTCCGCGGCTCTTCTTCATATTTATAACTGTATTTTCCTTTGTCTCCTGCTCCTTTCACTCATGGGAACTCCAGCTTAGCAATGTTTTTGACCCTTCTCGACAAATCAGCCCCTTTTCCATAGTCCACACTAAACTCCATGTGGTATTTAAGAACATGTTTCAAAATCTCTCCAAAATTAAGAGCCCCCACAACCCCAAACATCTCACGGCCCATTGCCAGACTTGAAAAGTACAAACATCCCTGCATAGGGGGGTCTATCCAACCCCCCATTTCCAAACCAAACCAAACTTTATCTTTCCAGATCTGGCTTTTTCCAAGTTCATTTGTCAAATCCAAGAGCTCATGTTCCTGCTGGGCCACAGCTCCCTCCATCTCTGGCGCCCAAGATTCAGCAACATCCTCTTCCCTCATCTGTTCTGTCAGGGCACACTCCTGATTTAATTCCTGAGTGGGCTCCATATAATTTCCCACTGCCTGTTCAAAATTTTTGATCGCATCTGTCATCAAGTCCGTCTTTTCATGTAGCTGTTCCAGTAGGGCACTTGTTTTACAGAGAGCACACAGCAGAGCTTCTGAATACATTGTCCTGCAAGGTCAGAAGTCTATTCCCACCATCGTAATCTGTAGCAGCTGCAAGCTCCCTGATTCAGAATTAGTTACAGTTTCACAGGTTCCCTCTAGGGGAAAAACGTCTATTTGTTCTTTTCTTTTAAAGACAAATCTAACAACAAAGTTTCCTTTTTCAGATATTTTGTCAATAATTGTTTCTTTAAAATGCGAAGGGGAACAATGGAATCACTATGCTTCTCTTCTTTTAGCTATCTGTCAAAAACGTTTGTCTCTGGTCAATGAGCTTCAAAAAACGTCAGTCCTGACACCCCACTCCAGGATCAAGACGGTGGAAAGTTACTTTGCTTTACACTCACTTCTGCAGGTTTAAACAGTCCAGAAAAAAATCCCCCCTCTTCTCCTGCTTCCAAAGGGGGTTCAACAATCTTAAATGATGAAAGTTAATCCTTTACAAGCGATTTTCTGGGCTCTAGTTTGCCATGTCTTTGCTTTAATCTATCTACAAAGAAACGGAAGGCTGACTTCCTGTTTAGACCTTCCCGTTTCAGTGCCAAATTGAAATAAACTTTTAAGTCCAATTTTCCTTTCTGCACGCAAGTCCTTATTTAGAGTCCAATTGTCCGAAATTTAAGTACTCACGGGTGATTGTTTTAGAAGCCAAATTGTCCCAGGAAAAAGGCAGCGCTCTCCGGCAACAGCTGTGCGGCTTCGCTCCACGGAAGAAGCAGTTGACTCTCAGCACCGCGCCACTTCCCCCTTTTATTTAATTGAAGAGGAGGAGCCGGCTGCAAATTATAGGATAGGCATTCTGGGTTCTGCCCTCCTTTGTTCCCCTCTCCCAATTAACCTCCATCTCCAGAGGTCTCCTCCTGTAATATCACCAGGCTTCAGGTTTGGGCCCTGAAATCTCGGGGTCTGGGCTGCTCCAGACCTGGCAACCCTAAACCACCCTGAGCTCATCATGAGCACAAATAAACATGAATGCATGATGAATGGGGACCCTAGGGATAAATGGACAGTACTCACAGCCCTGCTGGATCAGGCCAGATACCTATGGGAAGCCCACGAGGAGCACCTGAGTGCAACAGTGGTGTAAGAAGTGGGGTCTCTCAAGGGGCCTGAACTGGAACTGTTAACTTGCTCATGAATGACCCTGGAGTCAGGGGTGAGCTGTGAGGTGGCCAGGCTTGCTGATGACCCCCAAATTGTTCAAGGTGGTAAGAAGAGAAAAGGGACTGCAAGGGGCTCCGAAAGGATCTCTCCCAAGTGGGTGAAAGGGCATTAAAAGGGCAAATGTGGTTCAATTGGGAAGAAAGTTCCCAACAGGACAAACACCCCTATTATCTCAAATAGACACTGATCATGTCTGAGCTGGCAGTGACTGACCAGGAAAGGAACCTTGGGGTCTGAGTGGACAGCTCAGCGAAAACGTCGACCCAGTGTATTGCAGCTGTGGAAAAGGTGAATTCCAAAATACTGGAGCGTTAGAAAAAGTTCAGAAAAGGACAAGCGAGGTTGTTGTTGTGACGGTGGCACTACGGGCCTGATGGACCAAGAGGAAGACTGACAGGCCGGCCCCTCCCTTCCTTCCCCCGCCCGTCCGCACTGGCGCCATGAAGTGGATGTTCAAGGACCACCCCTGGAGCACCGCTGCGTGGAGTCCACCAGGATCCGGACCAAGTACCCTGACTGCGTCCCGGTGATTGTTGAAAAGGTCTTGGGCTCTCAGATTGTGGACACTGACAAGCGGAAGTACGTACCTGGTTCCATCTGACATAACTGTGGCGCAGTTTATGGGGATCATCCGGAAGAGGATTCAGCTGCCGTCTGAGAAGGCAATATTCCTTTTTGTAGACTGTCCCGCAATCCAGCCTGACAATGGGATAGCTTTACGAGAAGGAGAAGGATGAGGATGGCTTCCTGTATGTGGCCTATTGTGGAGAAAACACCTTTGGCATCTGATTGCATCTCCTTCCCTCTTGTGTCTCGTAAATAGCCTCTTGTTTGTTATCATGACCCCGGGGCACATCCTGTATCTATCACTGGATTGATTTAATATATGGATATTTGTTAGCCTGGTAGTTTGCTGTTGTTTAGTCATTTAGTCTTGTCCGACTCTTCGTGACCCCCTGGACCAGAGCATGCCAGGCACTCCTGTCTTCCACTGCCTCCCGCAGTTTGGTCAAACTCATGTTAGTAGCATCAAGAACACTGTCCAACCATCCCGTCCTCTGTCGTCCCCTTCTCCTTGTGCCCTCCATCTTTCCCAACATCAGGGTCTTTTCCAGGGAGTCTTCTCTTCTCATGAGGTGGCCAAAGTCTTGGAGCCTCAGCTTCAGGATCTGTCCTTCCAGGGAGCACTCAGGGCTGGTTTCCTTCAGAATGGAGAGGTTTGGTCTTCTTGCAGTCCATGGGACTCTCAAGAGTCTCCTCCAGCACCAGAATTCAAAAGCATCAATTCTTGGGCGATCAGCCTTCTTTATGGTCCAGCTCTCACTTCCATACATCACTACTGGGAAAACCATGGCTTTAACTATACGGACCTTTGTTGGCAAGGTGATGTCTCTGCTTTTTAAGATGCTGTCAAGGTTTGCCATCGCCTTTCTCCCAAGGAGCAGGCGTCTTTTAATTTCGTGACTGCTGTCACCATCTGCAGTGATCATGGAGCCCAAGAAAGTAAAATCTCTCACTGCCCCCATTTCTTCCCCTTCTATTTGCCAGGAGGTGATGGGCCCAGTGGCCATGATCTTCGTTTTTTTGATGTTGAGCTTCAGACCATATTTTGTGCTCTCCTCTTTCACCCTCATTAAAAGGTTCTTTAATTCCTCTTTCTGCCATCAAGGTTGTGTCATCTGCATATCTGAGGTTGTTGATATTTCTTCCGACAATCTTAATTCCGGCTTGGGATTCATCCAGCCCAGCCTTTCGCATGATGAATTCCGCATATAAGTTAAATAAGCAGGGAGACAATATACAGCCTTGTTGTACTCCTTTCCCAATGTTGAACCAATCAGTTGTTCCATATCCAGTTCTAACTGTAGCTTCTTGTCCCACATAGAGATGTCTCAGGAGACAGATGAGATGATCAGGCACTCCCATTTCTTTAAGAACTTGCCTGGTAATTTATTAAAGTTTTATTTCAACATTGCACATTGTACTCATAGCTGTAAATTCCATAGTCTCTCTACTCTGGGACACATATACTGACATTATTTAAATACTGAAGCAAGGTAGCTGAGGGATTAAAGTGAGCGGGGGATTCTGAAACGAAGGTTTGACTAATTATTAATTATTACAATTTCATAGTAAGGGCGCTTCTAGATTGTTCCAAACAGTCTCAAGATGTTAATATGTTGATTTTGGCTAGTGTCTTCCTCTTGATGAATTTTGCTAGAGGAAACTGATTAAAATTCCTCTCCAAAAAAAGAAAAGAAAAAGAAAAGGACAAGCAAAATGACCAAGGAGCGACTCTCCTATGGACAGATAAGCCTACCTCAACCTTTGACCTGGAAGCCCAGTTTCCCAGAACCTGCCTCTGTCTGTCTGTATCTCTGTGGTGGGGAATTGCGGAGAGGGCTAGCTGTCCTTGAACTCGGATCCCAGCCCAAGGTGCAACGCCTGTGCCCCCTCCCCACCAGATCCGGGGCTTGAGCAAACACTTCCTTTGAACGCCTCTGCTCACACAAACCGGCCTTTTCACATGCCGATCAATGAATGCTTGGGAGCCTTGCAATTACGGCTAACGCTGTTTGGGGTTGCAGTTCCAGCTTTTGTTTCTCCCGAAGCCGGGAGAAAATGCGCTAGGGCTGCCTCTCCCTCTGTGTGTGTATTATTTGTGCGATGGGGGTCATTTCAGAGCGCCCCCAGCTCAATCTCCTCCCCCCTCCCACGATGGCTGATGTGGTTTTATTCCTCCACCCAGGCCCAGTTAATTGAGGGGATGGGGAAAGTAGGGTGAAAGGGGGGAGATTCAGAGCTGGGCTGCTGATGGAAATAATTATACGCCCAGCCTTTCTCTCCAGTTCCCCCGGATGCCTAATTAAGTCTTCTCACTCTGACAAGACCCTTTCTACAAAATAAAACAAATGTCTCCGGATCCTGCTTTTGTCATTGCGACGACAACAAAAAAGGAGAAACACCAGACAGGAGCTGGCAGCCTCTGCCTTGGTCTGCCTTAAGACAATGAGCTGCAGGTGGCTTTCTCCCTCCCTGCCCAATCGGGGCCCCCAGGTGATGCCCAGAACGCCAAATGTGTTTTCCTTTCTTCGGGCGAGAGGCGATGGGCGGCGTGAGGCCACCAAATGTGTTGAGAGAGAGCCAAGGAGGCAGGAACAGAAGCCGTCGCCAGCAGTGTAGAAGCCAAACCGCCCAGCTCATGCTGGGAAGAACAGAAAAAGAGAGCCCCTTGGATCAGGCCATTGGGGACACATCAAGTCCAGCATCCTGTTCTCACAGTGGCCCACCACCAGAAGCCTGTGGGGAACGCACCAGAGCGCTCTCTTCTCCTGTGGTCTCCCGCAACAGCCAAGGGCAGGCAAGAATGTTTCAATTCCCAGGCTTGATTCTCAAGAGTCGCCAGGTTGGTGGCCTGGAGTCAGAAATAAAGGGCTGCGGATTAGCTGCCAGGCGAAATGGTGTGATTCCTTGCATGTGAAGTCTACTCCAGGGGTAAGAGGTTCTCCATGGATGGGTCAGATGCCCTTTAATCCA
Organism: Podarcis vaucheri; assembly: GCF_965113315.1. NCBI lineage: Eukaryota > Metazoa > Chordata > Lepidosauria > Squamata > Lacertidae > Podarcis > Podarcis vaucheri. Next base: position 2,458,573 of record NC_138767.1, on the reverse strand, counting down.
GGAAATTAAGTTTGAAAGTTGCTGTTGAGTTCAGGTCATGTTTGCAGGCTTCCGGTAGGGATCTGGTTGGCTGCTGTGAGAATAATAATAATAATAATAATAATAATAATAATAATATATACCCCGCCCATCTGGCTGGGTTTCCCCAGCCACTCTGGGCGGCTTAAAACAAAACACTAAAATACAATAACCTATTAAACATTAAAAGCTTCCCTAAACAGGGCTGCCTGTTTATAATATAATTATTATTATATTATAAAAGTTTGATAGTTATTTTTCTCTTTGACATCTGGTGGGAGGGCGTTCCACAGGGCGGGTGCCACTACTGAGAAGGCCCTCTGCTTGGTTCCTTGTAACTTGGCTTCTCGCAGTGAGGGAACCGCCAGAAGGCCGTCGGAGCTGGACCTCAGTGTCCGGGCAGAATGATGGGGATGGAGACGCTCCTTCAGGTATACTGGACCGAGGCCGTTTGGGGCTTTAAAGGTCAGCACCAACACTTTGAATTGTGCTCGGAAATGTACTGGGAGCCACTGTAGGTCTTTCAAGATCGGTGTTATGTGGTCTCGGCGGCCGCTCCCAGAGAACAGGATGTTGGACCAGATGGGCAATTGGCCTAATCCAGCAGGCCTCTTCGTATGGCCTTTGGTTCATCCTGACTGCGCCACTCACCAACCTCCCCACCATTTCTCTCTCCCATGTATCTAACCCCCTAGGCAGCAGTTCTCCACCAGTGGGTCCCCAGATGTTGTTGGACTACAACTCCCATCATCCCTGAGCTCTGGCCTTGCTCACTAGGGATGAAGGGAGTTGTAGTCCAACAACATCTGGGCACCCACAGGTTGAGAACTGCTGCGAGCTTCCCCTTCTCACCCCACACAACTGCCAAGCTGACTTTTCCTCTTCCCAATCCCCTTTCTACATGCAAATCCGGGATTGTGGTGTGGCGTTACCAACCCACCAATAGGGGCTGCACTCTCATGCAAATCTAGGATTGTGACTCAGCACTGCAAATCCTCCAATGGGGGCTGCGTGATGACCGCCTTACGTTTTTATGTATATAGGAAGAAACGTACCGGTCTCATCAAGGAATCTCATTGGGGAAGGGCCATAATTCAGTGTGAAATTCAGAAGGTTCAGTCATGGTTCAGTCATGGGAGTGGAAAAAGCTGCCTTGTACTCATTCAGACCATTGGTCCATCAGGATCGTCCACAGTGATTGGCAGAAGCTTTTCAGGTTTTCTCCTAGCCCCACCTGGGTTTGAACCCAGGAGATCCTTCCTTCAAGGGAGAGGCTCTGACACTGAGCCATGGCTCTTCCCATCTTCAGTTGGGGCTGGGAATGTCCCCTGCCTGAAACCTTAGAGGCCCTATGCATAGGGGAAAGTGTTTTCTCCCTCTTTAATAACATCTGAACCCGCAGACATCCCATGAAGTTGAATGTTGGAAGATCAGGACTGATGAAAGGAAGTCTGTTTGGTGTTCAGCATCATGCCCTGATTTCCTCCTGCTCTCTCAGGCCGGTTGGCACTTGACAGAAATCTCCACTTAGCCACTCTTGTGCTGTCCAAGTGGTGGGCTTTCCCTCTTCTCCTCAGAGTCTGTTTGTGTGGCCCAGTCCATTTGAAACACAAGTCGAGTCTTTAGAGCATCTTCCTTGGCACCTGCCTCTCTTCTCCTCCGCCATCACTCACCCTTTCTGGAGTCTCTTACAATCCTCTTTAGACCTCGTTGACTCACTCAGATTAGTGCCGCCCAAGCCCTATTTATAGCATCGCAAATCCCAGAAGCAACAGTGATTTTGCCACTCACTCGTCGGGCTGCTGGATGCTCTGTATCCGGAAGGCCTGGTACATGGAACGCAAACCCCCAGTTTCATGGAGATTTACTTAATTGTTGAATTTTCTTCTTTTTTATTATTTATAAATTTTATTGGTAATTTTATTTACAACATAACATAAACCCCCCAATACAGAAATCCACCCTCAATAAACGTGAACATAACATACAATGAGCATAACATACAACAATATAAACAACCAAATAAAAGACTTCCTTTATCCTGTATCTGGCCTCCTTATTTACTTCTTATAAGCTGTTTCCTTTATGAGTAATTATTAAGATTTTTCTAATTATAATATCCACAAAGTCTCCTGCAGACAGGAGCGGCAAGGATCCTAATTGCTAAAAAGTGGGAAAAAGAAACTGTGCCAGCAAAAAAGGAATGGCAAGACAAACTGTTAGAGTATATTGAACTGGCTAGATTAACAGAGGCAGTGAGAGATCACACTAGACAAGAGTTTCAAAAAGCATGAGGGAAATGCAGAGAATACTTCACAAAACAGGGCCCTAAAATACATACCTGGACTTGTTTCGTTGAACTTTATACGCTTCTTGATTGCAAAAACAACCGCCGCCACCACTTCAAAGTGGTTCGCAAAAAGGATAAAACAATAAAATTATAAACAGGAAAAAGTGGAAGCAATAATTTAAGACATCTGAAAAGTTAAAATAGCAATAGTTTAAGGTGGCCATGGAGGTGGTGCAAGGAGTGGAGGCCAGGAACCCATGGGCACCCACAGCAAACATTTTGTGGGGGCCTGGTTCTCAAGGGCCCCCTTGAGATAGCACCAGTGGCTCCATCTTCCCTAACAGACCTCTAATCTGCCCTTCTGTTGCAAAGAGTTCTTATCTCTGCTGGCTTGCTGCTCCTATCGTCAATATTTACAACCGCATATTATTCCATAATATGGAATTCTATATTTTGTATCCAACCATATTTCCCATAGTATTTGTTACATTACAAGTGAGATTAAAATCCTGCTAATGTTTTCATCTGCTTGCAGTGATCTCTTAAATAAATTATAATTCCCCCCCCCCATTCTTTTTTGAAGTTTTTGCCCTCTTGGCTCCTGAGTTTTCCAATCAGCTTTGCTATTTCGACGTAGTCCATTAACTTAGCCTGCCATTCCTCTCTGGTAGAGACTCTTCTTTCCATCTCTGGGCTAGTAGCATCCGAGTGGCAAAAGTGTTGCTGAGACGACAAGGACTGAGCTGTGGTTGTTTCCTTGAATAAAGGTTTAGCTTCACTGGCCTTGGGCGGTTTATTGTTTTCGTTGCTGACTTATGCCTGACTCCAACCGGGACATGTATGTTGGCAAGCAACCAAGGAAACAGGGGCAATTGGAAGGCCCCCAGCTGGCTCCAGCCCACCGGCCGGTGTGCCAGGCAATCTCCAGTCCTTGGCGCAACATCTGCGACCCACAGCTTCAGAAACTAGGGCCCGCTACTCAGCAGAGATAACGCTGCGCAAACAGAAGTGGCAGGAGAGGCTGTGTGAGCATATTTGCAAGCAGTTTATTCAGCGTACAGCAGGACAAAAGGAAACATGTCTGATCTCCTTCGTGTCCAAAGCAAAGCGGCAAAAGAAAAAGCTATACACAAACGGAAGTTCCCAGCAAGCTGTGCTGGAGTGTAAACAGGCATGTGACACACAACAATTCCACATGTCTGTCCTTAAGGTGGAACGGAATATCCCAACAATGTGTTGTGTCCTGACCGAAAACTGCCCATGGCCTCTTATCTCTCCTGCCAGCTGACTAGTGTTGACCGGATTCAACATGGGTGCTGCTGTGTGACCTCCTCTCACCTCTCTCTCTCTCCCCCTTCCCAGGTCAAGGTCTGGTTCCAGAACCGCCGCACCAAGCAGAAAAAGGACCAGAGCAGGGACTCAGAGAAGCACGCCACTTCCACCTCGGAGTCCTTCGCCACCTGCAACATCCTGAGACTCTTGGAGCAGGGGAGGCTCCTGTCGGTTCCCGGGGGGCCCCCCAGCCTGCTCTCCCCTGCCCCCAACCCCGTCGGCAACCCCTCTGGAAACGGGTCCTCGATGGGTGCGTCAGGGAACACTTCGCCAGGCCTGGGTGGCGGGGGCAGCCCTCCGGGGACGGGGGCCTTCAGCTTGCAGGTCCCCTCGCTGGCTGCCCCCTCGGTGTCCCCTCGGCTGCCGGCGGCCCCTCTTTGCTTTGGCGGCCCTTTGCTGGGGACCCTCCACGATCTCCCCGGCGGATACGCACTGGGCACCTCCGCCTTTGAGCCTTACACACGGCTGGAGAGGAAAGACAGTGGTGCGCTAGCCAGCAAGAAGCCGAGCCCTTAAAGAAGAGAGATGATTAACGATATTTCATTCATTAATTAATAATAACGACGACGAAGAGAAGTGTCAAAAAGGACGCCCCCCACGCCGCCGTCCCCCTGACCGCCCGTCCTCCCACCCCACCTCACACTGAGTCCCACGCACCCAACCCCACCAGGGGCTTCTCTTTCGCAAGGGGGTGTGTGTGTGTGTGTGTGTTCGAAGACTGTTTACCAAATGTCAACCATGTGATGTGTGCCTCTGCGTGCGTGCCTGGGTGTGTGTGTGTGCGTGTGTGTGCTCCTTTCACGGAAATTAAACGACATCGACAGACAAAGCTGGCTTGGTCTGGTGACTCCTTTGGCAGGGGCGACTGGACGTACACCGGGTTCAGAGGGTCGTAGAGCTGGGTGGTGGCGGCGGGGTGAGGGGTGAGGGGTACCCAGGGATCATCAAGTCCAACCCCCTGCAAAATGGGGGGGGGGAGGGAAGTGGCAACTTTACCCCAAATGAGGAAGTTGGTAAAAAAGAAGTTGAGAGGCAAAGCCATTGGGGTCAAATCACGCCAAAAGGCTGTTGTTGTTGTTTAGTTGTGTCCGCCTCTTCGTGACCCCCTGGACCAGAGCATGCCAGGCACTCCTGTCTTCCACTGCCTCCTGCAGTTTCATCAAACTCATGTTCATAGCTTCGAGAACACTGTCCCACCATCTCGTCCTCCGTCCTCCCCTTCTCCTTGTGCCCTCCATCTTTCCCAACATCAGGGTCTTTTCCAGGGAGTCTTCTCTTCTCATGAGGTGGCCAAAGTCTTGGAGCCTCAGCTTCAGGGTCTGTCCTTCCAGTGAGCACTCAGGGCTGATTTCCTTCAGAATGGATAGCCTTCCAAAAGGCTAGGGAGTTGTTTAAGAACACAACATTAGAAATTCAAATTGAGTGTACATTGCAGATCAGGAAAGGGACCGTTGAGGACACTGGTATGCTTGATGAAGATGGTCAAAAAACCATTAGAGGCAAGAAGGCTTCCTTCAAAAAAACTGAAGTCTTCTTCTGCAAAACAGAACACAAAACTCTGGCCAAAAGTGTAAGCAGGCGATGGTGGATGCATCAAAAGACTTTGAGGAATTGCTGAAAGCATTAAAACCAACAACTGAAAGTTCCTTCAGTATATTAGCAGCAGGAAACAGTCTCAGTTGGCCGAATGGGCCCTTGGATGGGAAGGGTGTCAAAGTGCCCGAATTCTGCTTGCTGGTTTCCCATGGGGGCATCTGCTTGAGAACAGGAGGCAGGACTGGATAGGTCCCTTGGCCTGATTCTGCAGACTTCTTCTCATGTTTTTAAGGCAGCAATCACAGCAAAATGGTGGGGTGTGCAGGCCGTTCACATGAGGTTTCCCCTTGGCCCATATGGACCCAGGTAAGGGCATTGGTGATTCTCTCAGAATCAGTCTGCACAAGCGCTAGAAACCCTAATCCAGCCCCACCCCAAACCTTTTGCTCTCTGGGTGTTTTGGACTACAACTCCCAAGCCCAAAACTCATTGAGAATGGCAGGTTGGGAAAGGCTGTCCTAGGCCCTCGCTCCCATTCCCCAAGAAGCAAATGGCTTCTCTTGGCCTGCTGCCAACAGACCAAGGGGCCTCAATTCACGGGCAGAGCACTTGCTTGGAATACAGAAGGCTGAAGGTCAAATCCCCTATGTTTTCAGTTCGAAGGACCAGACAGAGTGTAATGGGGAAAACCTCCGGTTGAAAACATGGAGAGCTGCTGCCAGCCAAGGCTGGCAGTAATGAGCTCGATATATAATGGGGGACCGTGCATTGGAGATCCCGCATTGCAGGGGGTTGGACTAGATGACCCTCAGGGTCCCTTCCAGCTCTACCATTCGATAGTTCTATGTTGCCTATGGTGCAAGCAGCTTTCCATAGGGACCTAGCTCATTGGTAGAGCATGTGCCCAGCCTGCAGAAGGTCCCGGGTTCAATTCCCGCTACTTCCAGATAGTGCTGGGAGATATTCTTGCCTGAAATTCTGGAGAGCTGCTGCCAGCCAGTGTAAGACAACACTGAGTGAGATGCACCAATGGTCTGACTCAAGACAGCTTCCTGTGTTCCTATACAGTACGATTGCATCATGCCCGGGGGTTCCGTTCTGGAGATGGCACATATATCCAAAAACACCACCCAAGTTTCCTGCTCTGACTCCTCTTGCTGTCGGTCACCCTGCCTTCCGCCCTATCAGTCCCAACAGGTGTCAGGAGCGAGCCAGCACTAAATCATAGAATCATAGAATCATAGAGTTGGAAGAGACCCCAAGGGCCATCAGGTCCAACCCCCTGCCAAGCAGGAAACACCATCAGAGCACTCCTGACATATGGTTGTCAAGCCTCTGCTTAAAGACCTCCAAAGTAGGAGACTCCACCACACTCCTTGGCAGCAAATTCCACTGTCAAACAGCTCTTACTGTCAGGAAGTTCTTCCTAATGTTTAGGTGGAATCTTCTTTCTTGTAGTTTGGATCCATTGCTCCGTGTCCGCTTCTCTGGAGCAGCAGAAAACAACCTTTCTCCCTCCTCTATGTGACATCCTTTTATATATTTGAACATGGCTATCATATCACCCCTTAACCTCCTCTTCTCCAGGCTAAACATGCCCAGCTCCCTTAGCCGTTCCTCATAAGGCATCGTTTCCAGGCCCTTGACCATTTTGGTTGCCCTCCTCTGGACACGTTCCAGTTTGTCAGTGTCCTTCTTGAATTGTGGTGCCCAGAACTGGACACAGTACTCCAGGTGAGGTCTGACCAGAGCAGAATACAGTGGCACTATTACTTCCCTTGATCTAGATGCTATACTCCTATTGATGCAGCCCAGAATTGCATTGGCTTTTTTAGCTGCCGCGTCACACTGTTGGCTCATGTCAAGTTTGTGGTCAACCAAGACTCTTAGATCCTTTTCACATGTACTGCTCTCAAGCTAGGTGTCACCCATCTTGTATTTGTGCCTCTCATTTTTTTTGCCCAAGTGCAATACTTTATATTTCTTCCTGTTAAAATTCATCTTGTTTGTTTTGGCCCAGTTCTCTAATCTGTCAAGGTCATTTTGAAGTGTGATCCTGTCCTCTGGGGTGTTAGCCACCCCTCCCAGTTTGGTGCCATCTGCAAATTTGATCAGGATGCCCTGAGCAAGTTGGAGTTAACTATTATCAAAAACGCAATGTGCACAGACTTGGCTGAGTGTCGGGCCAATGAACACAGCCGCTTATCCCCAGCTGGTCTTGCTCCATGGATCAGTTGCTGAGACAAAAGGTCCCAGCTTTCCCACAGGCGTCTAAGTCCCCTTCTCTCCAGGGTTTTCCCCAGGCAATCGGAGACTATGCCTGCCTGCAGCTAACCTCTCCTCCGCCCTTTTCATGCCTCTTCTGGGCCTGGGAGACCAGCAGGGATGGGAGCTGGTCTCTGCAGGAGGGGGAGACACCTGTGACTCTTCCTCATCCAGACTCCTTTCTGCCTCCTGGCCTCCCTCCTCTCCTGCTTCAGCTTCTGCCTCTGATTCTGCACTTCTCTCTGCAACAGACTCTCCCAGCTCACCAAACCCTACTACCTCTTCAGCTTTTGACACCTGGTTCAAGACTGTGTTGTGTTAACCCTTTGCTCTTGCTGCCATCCTGATTTGAATCATCTTCCCCCCTTACCAGCTACTTGCAATGGGAGGAAAGGTGTCAAAAAACGTTTAATGCCCTCCCCCTGCCAGGTTATGCATTTTTCAAACATATCTATATGTCGCTTTTGCATAGCAGAGCCGTACTCAAAGCAACACAGAGAATAAAATATAGCAACAATTCAAGACAGTGCATTAACAGTTACAAAACAGAACAGATAAGCACGTTAATGTCAACACGGCAAACAAATATCTCATGTTAAGAAATGCTGGAACACTAGTGGCCACCAATTTGGATGGCTTTAAAAGAGAATTAGACAAATTCTTGGAGGAGAGGGCTGTCGATGGCTGTGGGAATGTTCAAGGATGCAGGAAGAGGATATATTGTTTGATTATATCCTTTCCAACTTGTGTTAACAAGTTCTACAGTTTAGCAGAGTAACATTCCCCTTTTTAAACTTGCACAGCAGATGCGTTTGCTCAGGCTCGCTAAAGCCTCTAAAATAAGTTACCTGGTAATTTCCCCTTTAAAGGTAAAGGGACCCCTGACCATTAGGTCCAGTTGTGACCGACTCTGGGGTTGCGGCGCTCATCTCGCTTTATTGGCCGAGAAAGCTTCCGAGTCATGTGGCCAGCATGACTAAGCCGCTTCTGGCGAACCAGAGCAGCGCACAGAAACGCCGTTTGCCTTCCTGCCAGAGCAATACCTATTTATCTACTTGCACTGGTGTGCTTTCGAACTCCTAGGTTGGCAGAAGCAGGGACTGAGCAACAGGAGCTCACCCCGTTGCAGGGATTTGAACCGCCGACCTTCTGATCGGCAAGTCCTAGGCTCTGTGGTTTAACCCACAGCGCCACCCGCATCCCAATTTCCCCTTTAGTCCCTCATAAAAGAAATAGACACGACAGTCTTCTATAAAAGTATAAAAAGAGTTTACTCACTCACTCATTCTGTTCACAGATGGATCCCAGAAGGCAGACTTAAGTTACAAAAGTAATACACCTGGAATCTATCCCGTAAAGATATAGTCCTTTTGTCCTCTCTTGGCTGGAAGCCAAGAGAGCATTTTAGGCTCAGCAGATGTTGCTTCTTCGACAAATGTAGTCAGAGAGAGAGATGGCGGCCAGTCCTATGCTTTTGTTACCTGCACAGGTGAGGCCACGCCCACATCTGGTCACATGTAGAGGAAGTCTGTTCCAGCCTAGGAGGAAACAGGAAGTTCCGACTGGCTGGTCCAGACATCCCCTTTTTATGTCCACTCTAAGGATGTTGTACAGTGGTACCTCGGGTTACATACGCTTCAGGTTACAGACTCCGCTAACCCAGAAATAGTACCTCGGGTTAAGAACTTTGCTTTAGGATGAGAACAGAAATCGTGCTCTGGTGGCACGGCGGCAGTGGGAGGCCCCATTAGCTAAAGTGGTGCTTCAAGTTAAGAACAGTTTCAGGTTAAGAACAGACCTCCGGAACAAATTAGGTTCTTAACCTGAGGTACCACTGTACTTGACTGCTCTGTGTTTCACATTGTTTCAAAAACAATACCCCACACAGCAGGGTGTGGGGCAAGGCAAGTGGGGAAACTTGCCCTTGAGGTTCCAGCAGACTCTCCCCAGTAGCAAACTCACATCCTGGGGCAAACTCTGCAACAACTTCCATGCCTACTTGAGCCCTAATCCTGGCATCAGTTGCTGGATACCACTATCAGGCTCTGCCTTGCCTCTCCATTTGTGCTGCAATCTCTGCCCATCATGACGTATCCATTTTCCAAATCCTTGCCCCTGACAAGCAAGCTGCAGTTTCATTATACATTCATCCAATCTTTTATTTATACTAGGATCCCTGCTTTGCCTGTCTAAGAAAAGTCGGTGCGAGGAAGCTTACTGTGACTTAAAGTAAAAAAGAGGAGAAAAACAATTCAAACTGCAACAAAACAGCAGGGAAGTAGCACATCAAAAGGTGTAGAGCACACACACAGATGCACTTGCAGAACCTTCCTGGGTGATGCCCAGGGGCTGATGGGAGTTGTAGTTCAACAAAGGCTGGAGGGCACAGGTTGGCACAGGCTGAGCTGATCAGTCTTTACTTAGCTGGTACCTATTTTGGGGCAAGGTGAGATAACCTGTTTGAGTCAGTTTGAAATCAACATCCTGCTCCACACCCCAGGATAGACAATCTGAAGGGGAAGAACAGAGCGCAATGTCCCAGCCTCAATTGTGGAACGAGAGATTTGACTCAGAACCATTAAGAAAAATGGAGTGGATGAAAAAGAAAAAAGTCCATGCGATCCACATGAGATTCTCCAGCGGGCGGTGAAAAGTACGGTGGTTGCCTGCCACATGATAACTTACCATGATGCACAACTCTCTAGGAATCCCCATCTCAGTTGAGAGCTGAGCAGGGAAGCAATTGCAGGGCTGTCAGGAGATGAAAGTTTATCTCATAATCAGGGTAAAGTGAATATCATAGAATCACAGAGTTGGAAGGTGTGGGAATGATTAGGAAGGTGGGAGGAGATATATTATTATTATTATTAATACCCCGCCCATCTGGCTGGGTTTCCCCAGCCACTCTGGGCGGCTTCCAACAGAACACCTGTTAAATGTTAAAAGTTTCCCTAAACAGGGCTGCCTTCAGATGTCTTCTAAAAGTCTGGTAGTTGTTTTTCTCTTTGACATCTGGTGGGAGGGAATTCCACAGGGCAGGTGCCACCACCGAGAAGGCCCTCTGCCTGGTTCCCTGTAATTTGGCTTCTCGCAGTGAGGGAACCGCCAGAAGGCCCACGGAGCTGGACCTCAGTGTCCGGGCAGAACGATGGGGGTGGAGACGCTCCTTCAGGGATACTGGGCCAAGGCCGTTTATTGTTTTGATGTTATCTCTCCTCACTCACGCTAGTGAGAAAACAGCAGAGCACATTTCCTTGCAGCTTATAGTGAAGCCGTTGACTCACTAGAGCTTGTTAAAATAAGAATTAAGCTTGTTAAATAATTTTTTATTAATTTTCATTTATAAGAATCCAATATGCACCATATTATATTAATACCAAATAGCAATGCCAATTCAAATACAATTCAATGACATAGCCAATTATAATTTTTTGTGGCTTCTCACCTGCTGTTCTTCAAGGTCTAATTCCCTTTAATTCTGCCTCCAGACTATTGCTCAAACCAAATATAATCCACTCTTAATAAAATCCCACTACAATAATTAACTTCAATCCGCATTAACACATATAATAATTTGTAAATTCGCAAGTGAATTTCTCCTTTCTTCTTCCTGTGTGAGGTTTTAATTTCCATCAATTGTTCCTCTAATTCTTTATGAAATATTATGTCCATATTAATTATTCCTGATCCTTTTCTGCCTTATAAATAAAGTAGGTTAGCCAAAATGCTGAGTTGCTGAGGTCTGTCACACACAAGTTGCACAAACTCTGCGGATCCCTAAGTGTGCCGGTGTCCGTCGGCATCGGTCGCTGTGATGTTTGGGCTGAAGAAAGCTTTTGAAGCTCCCAATGAAAGACCCGGAGGGAGGGAACATGCTAGTCAGGCATGTGTCTCTGACAAGGTCCTACTTGAGTGTAGGCTGAACTCCTGACACCAGCTGGTATATGCACACTAATCTTCTGGCATAACACAGCAAAAAGAGTGAGACATCGTAGAACTAATCTACTATTTATTTACATACTGTGTACAGTGGTGCCTCGCAAGACGAAAAGAATCCGTTCTGTGATTCTCTTCGTCTAGCGGTTTTTTCGTCTTGCGAAGCAAGCCCATTGACGGATTAGTGGATTAGCGCTATTAGCGCTATTAACGGCTTTTAGCGGCTTTTAGCGGCTTATCTGCTGATCGGATCAGCTGATAAGCGGCTTAGCGGCTTAGAAAAAAGGGGGGGAAGGGGGGAAAAACCAGCAGGAACTCGCAAGACATTGTCGTCTTGCGAAGCAAGCCCATAGGAAATTCGTTTTGCGAAGCACCTCCAAAACGGAAAACTCTTTCGTCTAGCGAGTTTTCCATCTTGCGAGGCATTCGTCTTGCGGGGCACCACTGTACAGACAAAAGCATCATGGCGTCCATTCTCTCCAGCTCCGAGAGAACAAACAGGAAGAAATAAAAGTGAAAGTACAGTGCAATAGTACCCGCAGCGGAAGAGATAAGACTGTCTTCCTTTCACAGAGCCGTCCCAGACAGGCATGTGATTTACAACAATCTCATCTGCAGCAACGGAGGAGTGAATTGCTAACAGTGTCCACCCTAGGAAACAGGGAAATGTCGTACTTGACTGCTCCTGCGATACATCCCACAGAAGGGATCCCCAAGTGTCATCTAGTCCAGCCCCATTCAATGCAGCTAACAAAGCTATGACAGAGTCCAACCTCGATAATAAAATCTCATAAGGTTCAGCTGGAATCTCCTCTCTTTTTGTCGTTTGAATCCATTGGTTCAGGGCCTTCCCTCTGAAGCAGCAGAAAACAAACTTGTTCCATCTTCCCTGTGACAGCCCTTCAGTTATATCTCCTGCCACATCTCCATCATCTAACATATTGCCAGGGAACTGACATCGGAGCCAGAGGCAGAGGCAAGGCTCCCGAGTGATGCTGGAGAAGGGCCCAGCAGGGAGAGAGGCAGCTCATCAGCTGGGGAAGGAAATCAGCGTAACACCAGGGATAAAGGGGGGCAGATGGGGGAATCGGCGAAAGGGCTCCAGGACTCCTCACCGGAGACCAGCGGGGAGAGCACGGGTCCTCCGCTACCCACACCCTCCCTGCGCAGAAGACTTCCGCGCAGGGAGAGTAGGAGGAGACTTGGCGTCAAACAGCTTTTATGCTGGAAAAGGTTTGAGAAATGCCCACTGACGGATTCTGCTAGCGACTGAGGCAGCCACCAATTGAAGGGCTGTCCAGACAGAAAAGGTTTAACTAGGCAACCTAGTCAGGAGTGGCGGCAACTTACGCACGAGTAACCCCTATTATTATTACACATATCAACGCAAGTTGTGTTTCACTTCAGTTCACATGTGTCACTTATAACTATAGGCCATCACCATATGAACAGGGAAGATGGACTTTCTCTAATGAGATAAATAAATCGGCACAACTCAGCAAAGCCCTGGATGATGACCCAACTAGTTAAATGACTGCTAACTAGATAAATGACTACTAGGTTCAGCTTGACCGGTCACATTCCTAAATTTTAAATTCCATTATACCAGATTCCCATTTCAGTTCTTTATGAGCAGTATCTTAAATATAATTAACAGGGTGCACACAAATAAAAGGAAAGATAGCTGAAACAGCCAGCCTTTTCCAGTAGACTCTTTTACATTCGCCTTATAAAATTTGGCTCTTGCCATTAAGGAGTTTGTGATTCTTCTCAATACAACATTATTAAAAACCAAACAAACAAACAAACAAAAAACCAGTTGGGGACCATTTTTAAAACATCTGATGCCCTTTTAAAACATGTCGTGAAAGGGAAGATTATTGGGTTGTCTTCATTTTTGTTATGTATTTTGTGTTTTATAATTGTGGTTTTGTGTTGTGAACTGCCCTGGGATGTACGGGTATAGAGTGTTATACAAATTGAATAAAGAAGAAGGAGGAAGAGGAGGAGGAGAAGAGGAATCTCCAGTTTTTCCAGATTCCTGGTTGCAGAGAAGACAGGGCATTTATCTGACTCAAACAACCAAAATGGCTTTAGCAATAGTCCGCTCCCCCACATATCTCACATGGGGGGCTTCCTGTCTGTCTCTCTCCCAATGAGGGTCCCAATGGGTCAACAGACTCTTGGCAGCTTATGAACAGCTTAACACCTTTCACTGCCCCCACCCTGACTCTCCACCCTCCAACCCACCCAGAGGGCCATGAACTGTTCACCCACAACATAAGCCTCTCACCATTGTTCTGAACAGCAGCAACAGAGCAAATGAACAAGGGAGAGGGACAGTCCCGGATTTACAGAAACCACCCCAGTTTCTGATTTGATCCCAGAATGTCCTGCTTTTCCTTAGGACATCTCTACAGTGGTACCTCGGGTTAAGAACTTCATTCGTTCTGGAGGTCTGTTCTTAACCTGAAACTGTTCTTAATCTGAGGTACCACTTTAGCTAATGGGGCCTCCTGCTGCCACTGCGCTGCCGCGGCACAATTTCCGTTCTCATCCTGAAGCAAAGTTTTTAACCCGAGGTACTATTTCTGGGTTAGCAGAGTCTGTAACCTGAAGCATATGTAACCTGAAGCGTATGTAACCCGAGGTACCACTATATTTTCATCGGAGAAATGTCAGAGGGGATGGAGTTATGTGACCCTGGAGCCAAGGAGTTAAGTAACTATACAACCTTTGGAAAACATCTGAAGGTAGCCCTTTATCATAGCTGTCAACTTTCAGATTTGAAAATAAGGGATCAGCAACCTCACCTGTCCCAGGTACAGTCTATACAGGATATCTAACAATCTGGGATAGCAGCGGAAAGCAGCGGGAAATGGTACTGGAATAAGGGTATTTCCCGCCAAAAAAGGGAAGGTTGACAGCTATGCCCTGTATAGGGAAGGTTTTTGGGGTTTTTTAATGTGTAAATGTGACGTATAAACAATACAATTATTATTATGTAATAGGACGTCCCTATTTTCATTGGAGAAATGTTGGTGGGCATGTTTCTCTGCTACCCGCATTTCTCTGAAGACCCTCATGGTCAGCTGGACCACCAAAAAGGGAGCACGCAATGAGGTTTCCCGGCCTCTCCCATCTCTGCGCAGAGACAAACAGCCGTCAGCAGGACCCGTAAAGCATGAGCAACGAACCATGTGCAGGCCATTGAAGCTCTGCATCTGTCACAATCCTGCCTGGCAACCATCGCACGACTTGCTTCCACAGAGGAGCTGTCCTTGTAGGAATTATACACCATGCGAATCAGATCCGAATGAGAAGTTTGCTTGCTTGATGTAAAGATGAAGAATTCTGGGCAATTCCCAAGTTTGTAGTGTTCGAAGCCCAGATACAATCCTGCCTTTGGCTCCTCTGTTTTGCAAGACCAGGCTGCCAGTCTCTGTCTCAGTGAAATATAACTTTTGTCATAGTAATAATTTAAGGAAATTCCCTGGCCTTTTCAGGAGCAGAGAAAGAGAGGGATGTTGTCATTCCTTGCCTGGGAATTCCATGAATTTTTAACCAACAGCAGGGCATGTACAAAGCCCCCAAGTCTTTCAAGGTATGCTGCCAAAATATCCCTGTTTGGTGTTTTCTTTTGCAAACAGAAGAAAGGATGCATTTGCAATCAGCTGGTGGTTTAACAGAAAGCAGAAAGCAAAGAGAGTTAGTAGCGTTTCCCCTCCTGGGATCGAGTTAGAGAGGGAACACGGGTACTGCCAAGCCACTTAGCACAACGGTTTGGTGGTCCGGCTGGAGGTTGAAGTTACCTCATGGCTGAGTGGGCAGCCCGTTCCTCCTCTGGCGTTGTCTATAGCAGAATGGGTCGCCTTGCTGGAAAAAGTGCTAAAAGCAAAGCCCTGTACGAGATAATATTCCTGGGCAAAGACGCCTTCCTTCTGCCGGCCTAGTGCAACCCTTAAGATACATTAAGACCTCCTCCGTAGCAGGGGAGGAGAGGATCAGCCCCTCTGCAAGGAGGACTACAGCAGTGCTAATGCCTCCTGCAATTCTGCTGCTGTGTTTTATTCTAAAAGATTCAAAGAAACGATATATAAGATGGCAGGATCCCCAAGGAGGGGCTCTGTGGGGAGCAGGCTTCAGGCACCAGGCCCATTGGCAGAGCAACTCTGCCTTACAAAGATGTCTGCAAACACATACCCTCCAACATTTCTACGATGAAAATAGGGACATCCCATTCCATAATGATAATTTCCCTGTTTATATCCCACACAACTTACTGGGTTGCCCCAGGCACTCTGGGCAGTTTCCAACATATATAAAAACATAATACTGTAAAACATTAACTTCCCTATACAGTGGTACCTCGGGTTAAGAACTTAATTTGTTCTGGAGGTCCGTTCTTAACCTGAAACTGTTCTTAACCTGAAGCACCACTTTAGCTAATGGGGCCTCCCGCTGCCACTGCGCCACCGCTGCATGATTTCTGTTCTCATCCTGAAGCAAAGTTCTTAACCCAAGGTACTTAGCAGAGTCTGTAACCTGAAGCATCTGTAACCCGAGGTACCACTGTATAGGATTGCCTTCAGATGGCTCAGGGGTCAGATAACCCCATACCCTCCAACATTTCTTCAGTGAAAATAGGGACATCCTAAGGAAAAGTGGGACATTCTGGGTTCAGATCAGAAACTGGGACAGTCTCCAAATCAGGGATGTCTCTGGAAAATAGGGACACTTCTTCCCTGTTTCCTCTGTGCTGCTCCTTCCCCCTCTGGCACCCATTGCCACCAACGACAATATTTTGCGTGCACAACATGTGCTGTTTATACTTTCAACAGCCCAAGCTTAGTACATTGTCAAGGAAAGATTAGTGTTTCCCTCTGGAGAGAGCAACATCGCTTGAAGCAACTGACCTTTGCTGGAAGGATCCACACACACCCCAAGTTCCCATCAAATTATCTCCCAACTTTTGTTCCTTCACAGAGCTCAAGGTGGTCATAGGTGGGGGCTTCTGGCAGATGTCCCATCCAGACACTGGCTAGATAGCTCCTGCCCAACCTGGTTGGACCTGCCAGACCTGCTTGCCCAGAAGCAGCCATGTGACAAAAGAAAAGAGAAACCTCTTTCTTTCTTTTTTACAAATTCATTTATTTGATTCTACACATCAAAGGTTACAATCATACCACAACACCTTCCACAGGTACAAGATTCCCACAAATCTCTGAACTTCCCCCTTCTTCCTCTGTGGGTCCCATTATTAAACCTTTTCTACTGCATCTTTTATAGTAATCTAAATTTTTATATATCTCTCTCCATTATAAACAGGGCTGCCTTCAGATGTCTTCTAAAAGCCCAATAGTTGTTTATTTCCTTGACATCTGGTGGGAGGGCGTTCCACAGGGTGGGTGCCACCACCGAGAAGGCCCTCTGCCTGGTTCCCTGTAACTTTTCTTCTCACAGTGAGGGAACCACCAGAAGACCCTCAGCGCTGGACCTCAGTGTCCGGACAGAACAATGGGGGTGGAAACACTCCTTCAGGTATACTGGGCTGAGGCCATTTAGGGCTTTATAGGTCAGCACCAATACTTTGAATTCTGCCCGGAAATGTACTGGGAGCCAATGTAGGTCTTTCAGGACCAGTGTAATGTGGTCTCGGCAGCCGCTCCCAGTCACCAGTCTGGCTGCCGCATTCTGGATTAATTGCAGTTTCCGGGTCACCTTCAAAGGTAGCCCCACATTGCAGTAGTCCAAGCGGGAGATAACCAGAGCATGCACCACTCTGGTGAGACAGTCTGCGGGCAGGGAGGGTCTCATCCTGCATACCAGGTGGAGCTGGGAGACAGCTGCCCTGGACACAGAATTGACCTGTGCCTCCATGGACAGCTGTGAGTCCAAAATGACTCCCAGGCTGAGCACCTGGTCCTTCAGGGGCACAGTTACCCCATTCAGGACCAGGGAGTCCTCCACACCCACCCACCTCCTGTCCCCCAAAAAGAGTCCTTCTGTCTTGTCAGGATTCAATCTCACTCTGTTAGCCACCATGCGTCCTCCAACCACCTCCAGACACTCACACAGGACCTTCACTGCCTTCATTGGTTCCGATTTAAAAGAGAGGTAGATTTAAAAGAGAGGTAAATTCCTATCCTGTCGCCTCTTACTCAGTTAAAAAGGGCTGCAACCTTTCCCTCAATCATTTCGCTTGCCCTTTCTGAACCTTCACAATCTCCTTCCTGAAGAAAGCTGGTGTATTCCCCAACCCGACATGGCAGTGAGAATATCGCTGCTTGGGGAAAAAAAGACTTACACGCCCCAGATTTCTGCCGCGAGACCTTTGCAACATGCATCTCAAACCTGCAGCTGCCGGACAGTTTACAGGCAACAAATAATTCTGTGTTCAGGGACAACACGGAGGAGGAGGCAGATCGCTGCAGCTGGCCTCTGTCAGGCAGATCAGGTATAAAAACTTCAGAGACCAGCTCTTGCTTTCCGGCTGGCGTCTGCCTGGACTCCCCAAGGACATGGCCACAAAGGTGGAAGTGAGGGTCAACGGGCACCCCGGAGGAGTCCTGGCCGAGGCACGAGAGCACGTCCAAGCAGTGACCAGGAACTACATCACCCACCCGAGACTGAGTGAGTATTTTCGGGATGCCTTCAGGAAAAAGGGAGCTTGAGAAATCTCTTGCCCGTGCGCACTTCGAAAAGGATGCTGCGATTGCTAAGACTTCTCCAAAAACTTTCTCACTTTCTCCCACTTTCTGTGGCTTCCTCCTTCTCCTGGGGGAGAGTGCCTGGGAGGGGAGAAGACTGGGACGCTGAGGATAATGGAAAACATATTATGAAACTGAAGAGGAAGACTGTGAGAAACTAGCGCAGGAGATCTCTCTCTCTCTCTCTCTCTCTCTCTCTCTCTCTCTCTCTCTCTCTCTCTCTCTCTGGGTTCTGTTCAGCTGCCTCCTGGGCAGCACCTAATAATAATGATGATGATGATGATGATGATGATAATGATAATAATTTATTATTTGTACCCTGCCCATCTGGCTGGGTTCCCCCAGCCACTCTGGGCGGCTTCCAACAAAGATTAAAAATACATTAAAATGCCACACATTAAAAACTTCCCTGAACAGGGCTGCCTTCAGATGTCTTCTAAATGTCAGGTAGTTGTTTATCTCTTTGACATCTGGTGGGAGGGTGTTCCACAGGGCGGGCGCCACCACCAAGAAGGCCCTCTGCCTGGTTCCCTGTAACTTGGCTTCTCACAGGGAGGGAACCACCAGAAGGCCCTCAGCGCTGGACCTCAGTGTCCAGGCAGAATGATGGGGGTGGAGATGCTCCTTCAGGTAGCTTGGGTGCCTGGGGACCTGTCATTCCATGCGTTCATATGTTGCCTGGAGAATGAGGTGAACAAGAAATGGCGCCCCCAATTCCAAACCCCAGGAAAGGTTTTGCACCGTGAGGAGAGAGGGAGGATTTGGGACTGGGGTCTGCAGAGCAGCCTTGGCGAACTTCTGCCTGGGGAATACCTTAAAGCAGAGCAGCTCTTTCAGAGTCTGCCTCCCAGGGCCTGATCCCTAATTGCACAGGCGTGCTGCAGAGTGCAACACACTGGTGTGTGTTTGTGTGCGCACATGGACGCTTCCCTGTGGTTTGTGAGGTGTGTTGCGGGAGATGCATAATCACAAACACAATCGCGCTTCTGGGTATTGCTGAAAAAGTCCGCCCAGTAATAGGCGTTGGTGATGAGGGTGGCATGGGCGTAGCCTCCACCCACCCACCCCCATCAAGTAAATCAGTAAAATTGCTTAACTAACCAAGGTAGGGCTGCCATACGTTTGCAAAAAAAAAAAAAAAAGCTCAACAACTGTGGCCAAAAAAAGCTCAATAACCTTTGTGCCTGGATTTTCACTTCTTGAAATATGGCAACCCTGAGAAAGGCTCTAGCTAACAAATCCTAGCTATGCCCATGAAAGGCAGTGGTTATTGTATCGTTACTCTCAGTGCTTTTTTCTTTTAAAAAAATGTTTAGGGGTACTCTCATTTTGACTTAAGAAAACCACCATTTTATAGTTTAAATTGGGGAAAAGAAATACGGTAAATGGACAAAAGTACAAAGATTCACAAAATGTTTAGGGGTATGAGTACCCCTGTGCCCCCCCCCGAAAAAAGCAGTGATTACTCTAATTTTTAGTTTACATTTATATCCCACTTTTCCTCCAAGAAGCGCAAGTTGGCATAGGAGGTTCTTCCCCTCCCCTTTTAATCCCAACAGTCCCGGGAGGAAGGTTAGACTGAGAGGCAGTGACTGGCCCAAGGTCGCCCTATGAGCTTCACAGCCAAGAGGGGATTCGAACCCTGGTCTCCTTGGTCCTAGTCCAACACTCTAACCACTAGGCCACACTGGCTCCCATGTGCCTCATCCAGTTGGAACACAGATATTGTTCTGAGTTTTATTCTTTGTGGATCAAGTAATGTGTCCCAGGCTGTGTAATGTGTAATGTGTCATGAGGATTTATTCTCAATTCACCTGCCTGCTCATGCATCTCTCTGTGTGAATACGAAACATGAAATAATAATAATAATCATCATCATCATCATCATCATCATCATTGACCCATCTGGCTGGGCTGCCTCAGCCGCTCTCTCCATACATGTGAAAACAGGCACCTAAGTCTGCAACACTTGACTTATAATATATTTGTGGGGCTGGACTCCCACAAAGTCAATGAGCAAAGTTGAAGTCCTTCTGGGCAAGGTGGCACCTATGGTCTGCAAGCACACACAAACACACGCACCTTCGGTAAGGCAATTCCCCAATGACCTTGGCCGAGGTGACAGCTCTGGCCTGAAATCTCCCAGTTGCGGTTCCAGCCTGTCTGCATCTCAGCGCAGCAGGTCAGAAACAGCTCTGAGCTGCCCCAGCCCAACGTGGTCGGATGGGCTCTGGCAGGCTCAGAGGGTTTTATTATTAACCACAGCAAACAGGCGGAGTCTCGAGTCACAAGGAGTTGCTGGTATTTCCCCCCAGGTCTTGAAGGCGAGCTGGCTGAGGCGTGAGAGGGAGAGAGAGCGAGAAACAGAATATTGCTGCTGCTGTTATTTCAGGCACTGTTTGATTACCACACGGGTGCCAGGTGCTGTACGTAGCAGAGCCAGCCTGTGAAAGGGCTAGCAGCCCATTTCGCCTCCCAGCTTTGCCACTGGGGAGAGAGGGGAGATTCCACCCCCCCCATCACGACTTTGCATTGGCTTCTCCTGCAGCGAGGAACCGATGCAAAGCACCGCTGCTGGGAAGGGGGGTGGCGCAGGATCCAGAAAGGATATCCAGAAAGTAATCCAGAATGTGGCAGCTAGACTGGTGACTGGGCAGGCCGCTGAGACCATATGACACCGGTCTTGAAAGACCTACACTGGCTCCCAGTACGTTTCTGAGCACAATTCAAAGTGTTGGTGCTGCCCTTTAAGGCCCTAAACGGCCTTAGTCCAGTAGACCTGAAGGAGTGTCTCCACCTCCATCGTTCTGCCCGGACACTGAGGTCCAGCGCCGAGGGCCTTCTGGCGGTTCCCTCCCTGCGAGAAGCCAAATTACAGGGAACCAGGCAGAGGGCCTTCTCGGTGGTGGCACCCACCCTGTGGAACGCCCTCCCACCAGATGTCAAAGAGAACAACAACTACCAAACTTTTAGAAGACATCTGAAGGCAGCCCTGTTCAGGGAAGCTTTTAATGTTTAGTATGTTATTGTATTTTAGTGTTTTGTTGGAAGCCGCCCAGAGTGGCTGGGGAAACCCAGCCAGATGGGCGGGGTATCAATAATAAATTATTATTATAAAGTTTGTGCAGCAGGGTGTTGAAATGCCTTGAAATGGTACATAGGGACAAGCAGAGGTGACAACTCCCTGGGGCCCTTTCAGGGTGTTCCCGGCGGCTCCCGTCTAGTTGGCCAGGAAATGATAAATACAAGGAAAAGTTTCCTACCGTCCTTTTTTATTTCAGTACTTACAGAGAGAGGCTACACAACCCAGCCTCTTGGATAATGGCGTTGTCCCGAGTGAATCTCCACCTACTTCCTCATTCGTCATTCTCAGAGCATGGTTGTTTTTTTTGTTGATCTAAATGAAAATCCCAAAGTTGTCTGCGATATTTTTCCAAACAGTGCAACCCCATAGACCTTTTCCTTATTGATAATTTACTTATTTCTTAAAATGTAAACTGCTTTGACGGGTTGATTCCATGATACGATTCTACAATGCCGTGTTGGGGGGGGGGGTTAACCATAAAGCAGCGTATAAATTTTATGAAATGAATAATAAACAAACAAGCACACCAGGGCAGCTGCAATGAGTGATGTGTCAAGTTGGGCCTTGCATTTGGGTTTGTTTACCCCTCAGCTGCGCCCAGTCCATGTTCTGAGATTTAACATCTACTAAGACTGTCACACATCTGGAACTTCCCAAACATAGCTGGATTGCGGCAGTCGGAAACAATGTCCAGGCAGAAATGGCTGATGTCTGGGAACATCTGGAAGTACGTCATACCTTGGTTGTCTAATGCCTTGGTAATCATACGTTTTGGCTCCCGAACGACCAAAACCTGGGAGTGACTGCTCCGATTTCCAATGTTTTTTTGGAACCCGAATGTCTGGCGGGGCTTCCGCAGCCTTCCGATTAGCTGTAGGAGCTTCCTGCAGCCAATCAGAAACTCTCTTTTGGTTTCTGAATGCTTTGGAAGTCGAAATGACTTCCGGAACTGATTCCGTTTGACTTCCAAGGTACGACTGTATGGCAACCCATGTTAGACTCAACAATTTTTGTGTCTGGATTTTCACTTTTTGAAATATGGAAACCCTAATCCAGGGGTCTGCAAGGTTTATCTTGCCTGGGCTGGATTGCTCCCACAGAGATCCCTCCGTGGGCTGGATCGCAGGTGCGCCTGAGCATGCACGCCTGTGATTTTCAGAGTCTGTGTGTGTGCGCGCGCCACAATGTTTGGCCTCTGCGTCTGTGCCGACGCTATTTAGGGAGCCATGGAAGCGAGTCGCCATGCTGCGCCGGTTTAGCACAGTGCGTTAGCAGGCAGCTCGGTTCGGGGGTGGCTTGTGGGCTGGTCAAACAACCTCCGCAGGCCACTTCCGGCCCATGGGCCTTAGGTTGCTGACCCCTGCCCTAATCTAAGCACCCTTAATTTCTATGATCTGAAGCATGCACGGCAGATGGGCAACAACTCTAGCAGGAGCAAAGGCTAACCCACAAAGAGGGGGTGGATGAACCAGGAACGCTGGGAGTTATAGGGGGTTGTGTTCCCGGCAAAAGGGCAGAGTTTATAGGTGCATAGGGAAGGAAGTGTGCATAGGCTTCTTCTCCCTGGGTGCAGGCAAGGATTGTGCATGGGTGAGCTGAAGAACATTCCCCCCCCCCTTTCCATTCCCCTAACCCCGGAGACCCGTCTTCTGCCAGGCGTGAAGGCACACACTGTTCTTAATGGGTGCAGCCACGGCAGGGTCAGGGGTTACGACTGTGTCAGAATGTGTCTTTCCAATTGAAGCCCCCTCCCCTTCAAGGGAAGGCATTCACACCAGCGTAAAGGAGGAGAGGAGGAAAAGCGGCAAGGGGCACCGGGAGAGCGCAAAGCCCAGGAGGTCAAATCTGGGCTGGCAGAAGAGACACAGCTGGACCTTGCCAAAAAAAAAAAAACCTTCGTGTTTAGTCGTCCCATCTCCCCAGAACCACCAAAAGCGGAGGGCAACATTGGCACCTCGATGTGCGTGGAGACGTAGGTGCCAGCTCCCTGGGTGCCTGAGCACCCCCAAAATTCCCCATGAAGGGGCCGGGCACCCACACATTTTGGCGCTAGGCTATGCACATGCACAACCCGAGCACCCCCAGTCACGCACCTCTAGTGGAGGATGAGAGGGATGGTATTCAGTATTCCAGCAAAGTTTAGAGAGCTGGTTTCACAACTTCTCCCCACAGATGCCCACGTAACTGCATTGATCAGCAGAACTGGCCCAGGGTCACTTAATACCTGTTCTGCATTTTTAAGAACATCAACTTCTAGTGTGGGAGCAGCTGCCCTTTGGAACTCCCCGCCTATTGACATCATGCAGGCATCTTCTTGGCAGTCTTTTCGGGCACCTGCTAAAAGCATTTTCGTTTAGACACGCCCGCCCAGATGTTTAGAGAGATGATGCGAAGTTTTTCCTTTTTGAATATTTTAAATTGTTGCTCTCAGCTGGTTTTTCTGATCGTTTTGCTCTCCTTTTCTTTCTATAAGCTGCTTTGAGGTTTTTCATTTTGCAATCAGGCAGTGGATAAGTTTTACAAAATAAATAGATAGAACAAGCAATTTAAGAGAAGTGTAAGAGCAAAAAGCAGAACATAAAACCAGATAAAAAAAACGTTAAAATAACTAGCATACAGCTGTATCTTCTCCATGAGATTTTACAGATAACAGTAATAATTATGATTACCATTACTATTATTATGTAGAAATGACTTGCTCAAAAAAGAGAAAAAAATCTTAATTCTGTGTCCAGATTATCACTATAAAAATAATAATATTAATATTCCACCTTTTCCCCAGAACTGGGGTTTGAGGCATACAACACAGAAAGCTGAAGTCATATAAAAGATAATAGTTACATAGTAATTAAACAGTAATGGAATTAAAATGATGCAACCCCCCACAAAATAATCTATTACAATACAGATAGAAAAACAGTGAAGCATTATTAAAAGTCCTTTACTTGAAACCAGACAGCCCCCAAAGCCTGTCGGAAAAAGAAAGTCCAGCAAATGAACAGCAAGGAAGGAGCCCGTCAAAGTTCTCTTGGGAGAGAGCGCCAAAGTTGTCTGGGAGGAGCCACCACTGAGAAGACCCCCTTCTGCGTCGCCACTTGGGGAAACGGGCACTCTTAAAGATCTCAAAACCTAGGCAGGTTCGTACAAGGAATACTGTATTTCAAATAGCCTGGACGCAGTGGCATAGCGTGGGTTGTCAGCACCCGGGCAAGGCAAGTAATTTGCGCCCCCTAACCCGTGGATTTTAGCACTCAAGTGCGAGCGTGCCCCCAGATGTTGCGCCCGCCCCCCTGCACCCCCCACGCTACGCCACTGGGGCTGGGGGCGAGCGAAGGAGCCAAGGGCCCCCCCAAAGGCTCAGCAGGAATTTATTAAATTTATTATTTGCTGAGCCCCCGCGGGCTGAGGCAGCCGAAGCCCCCTCCCCTCGGGCGCCTCCCCGCCCCCTCCTCTCCTTGGGCTGTAGGTGGAGCTCCAGATCCGGGCTTGGCGAGCGCCTCTCCTCCTCCCCGGCAGGGTCCGGGGGCTTCCAGCCGTGCTCCGTCCTCGCCCCCCCCCGCGCGGCTGAGAGCCGGAGGCAGCGGCGCCCCCTTCTGCCCTCCTCCCTCTCCTCCCTCCCAGTCTGCAGAAGCAGCTGCCGCCTGTGGCTGGGCCGAGGGGATGGCGGCGGCGGGGTGCGGAGGGCTGCCCGTGCCCGGCCAGGCGTCGGTGGCGGTGTCAGCGCTGCTGCAGCGGCTGCTCCTCCTGCGAGCAGTGAGTGGAGCGCAGCCGCCGCAGCGGCGGCGGGGGGCACGCGCGCGCTAGGGCGCAAGGCTGGCGGTGGCGGCGGGGAGCCCGGCAGAGGAAGGAACTTGTCCCTTCCCTCTGGACTCGCGCCCCCCCCAGATGTTGCGCCCGGTGCGGCCGGCACCCCTGGCACCCCCCACGCTACGCCACTGCCTGGACAGATGCGGGTGGCGCTGTGGGTTAAACCACAGAGCCTAGGACTTGCCGATCAGAAGGTTGGCAGTTGGAATCCCCGTGACTGAGTGAGCTCCCGTTGCTCCTGCCAACCTAGCAGTTCGAAAGCACGTCAAAGTGCAAGTAGATAAATAGGTACCACTCTGGCGGGAAGGTAAACGGCGTTTCCGTGCGCTGCTCTGGTTCACCAGAAGTGGCTTAGTCATGCTGGCCACATGACCCGGAAGCTGTACGCTGGCTCCCTCAGCCAGTAAAGCGAGATGAGCGCTGCAACCCCAGAGTCGGTCACGACTGGACCTAATGGTCAGGGGCCCCTTTACCTTTAAGCCATATAGGGCATTATAATTCAGTGGCTCCCAGTTAGGGGTCCCAGGAACGCACCCAGGGGGTCTGCAGTCCCATTACTTGCCTTCCCCACCAACTGATTTTCAGCATTTTTGCACAGTAATATCAAAAAAAAATGTGGTCTGTTCTGGGGTTTTTTTGAATACCTAAAATCATTTGCTTATTAGGAGCTACCCCACATTTTCTTCCAAAAATTGCTTTGCAGAGATAACTATCATAGAGTTATCAAACTTTTCAAAAGTAGAGGGTCTGTGGCTTGGCTTTTGAAAAATAGGGGCTTCCTCAGTAATTAACTAATTGGGAACCACTGTTAGGGGTCATAACCTAGGGTTGCCGTATTTCAAAAGGTGAAAACCCAGATGCAGAAGTTGTTTAGCTTTTTGTTGGCAAAGTTGTTGAGCTATGCAAAGTTGTTGAGCTATTATATCTAGAGAGCACCATGGAATTGCCTATAGAACAGAACCAAAAAAAGCAGCAGCAGAAAATATGCCATTAAAAATTATCCTGAACTGTCCAATGCCTGGGGTAAGATGTACGTTTTTACCTGGCACTGATTTTTATTTTTTAAGAGCTTTTTAGTGAGTTTTATGAACAGGTATCCTAGGATTTATTTAAATGAGACAAATAAACAGACCAATTCTTCTATGTCATTTGTACATCACAAAAATAGCACGATAAATTTGTAGTGATATCTACAACGTAACAGCTCCTTATCAGCGGTCAGTGTACAAGTTCTTGGTTCGTGGCCGTGGTTTAAAGGACAGCAATAATAGGAACAAAGGAGAAACAGGCTGCAGATGAACTATTATTTATTTATTGAATTTAAATGCCGCTCTATATCCGGAGGTCTCAGGGCGGGGCACAGAACTAGGCGTTTGCATGAAGAATCCCTTTCTATTACCTGTCCTGACTCTCCCAATTTTTCCTCGGAGCCAAGTGCTGGGGGAAGGGGCCCCAATCCGTCACACGCACCTCCCGCAGCTCAATGTCCGGAGGAGAGTTTGGCATCCCTGGAAACGCCGCCGTGAGCGCAGCAAATTGTTTATTGCATTAATTTTTTTTGGAAAAGTTGGGATCTTCCTCTCTCCTTTTTTTGCGCAGTCCAGCACATTTCGGTTCACGTTCGGGTAGAGCGGTCATTCTTTGCAACCTCCCCACCCCCCTCCTCCAAAAAAAGGGGGGTATACCCCGTAGAGTCACATGACCGTGCAGGTGTGTATGGGAACCCTCTGCTGCGGGGTCCTAATTAGTGGCATAATGTGCAGCCCCCCCCGCTGGGCCTTTCACAAGCTCCGCTCGGCTGGGACGGGCCGATGTGTTTGACAGCGCTGCGCGAAGTGACACATCGCACAATGAGCAGGTTGCGCCGGGGAGGGAGGCGGAGGAAAAGCGGACCCACTAGGGACCATCGGGAAAGTTTTGGATGGCGAGCCGGGAAGGACGGAGATGTCCCTGGCGGTGATGGAGGACCCGATTTGCAAGCGCAGAAGTTTCTGGGTTCAGTCCCGCGCGGTGGCAACTCAGAGAGCTGCCAGCCAGAGTAGGCGGTACTGAATTGCATATGGACCAACTCTTTTAATAATAATAATATTTTATTTAATAATAATAATATTTTATTTAATAATAATAATATTTTATTTAATAATAATAATAATAATTTATAGTTAAAGCTATGGTTTTCCGGGGACGCGGGTGACACTGTGGGTTAAACCACAGAGCCTAGGACTTGCTGATCAGAAGGTCGGCGGTTCGAATCCCTGCAACAGGGTAAGCTCCCGTTGCTCGGTCCCTGCTCCTGCCAACCTAGCAGTTCCAAAGCACGTCAAAGTGCAAGTAGATAAATACCTTCTCCAGCGGGAAGGTAAACGGCGTTTCCGTGTGCTGCTCTGGTTTGCCAGAAGCGGCTTAGTCATCCTGGCCACATGACCGGGAAGCTGTACGCCGGCTCCCTTGGCCAGTAAAGCGAGATGAGTGCCACAACCCCAGAGTTGGTCACGACTGGACCTAATGGTCAGGGGTCCCTTTACCTTTACCTTTTATGGTTTTCCCAGTACAGTGGTACCTCGGGTTAAGAACTAAATTTGTTCTGGAGGTCTGTTCTTAACTTAAAACTGTTCTGAACCTGAAGCACCACTTTAGTTAATGGGGCCTCCTGCTGCCGCCGCACGATTTCTGTTCTGATCCTGAAGCAAAGTTCTTAGCCCAAGGTACTATTTCTGGGTTAGCGGATTCTGTAACCTGAAGCATATGTAACCTGAAGCGTATGTAACCCGAGGTACCACTGTAGTGATGTATGGAAGTGAGAGCTGGACCATAAAGAAGGCTGATCACTGAAGAATTGATGCTTTTGAATTCTGGTGCTGGAGGAGACTCTTGAGAGTCCCATGGACTGCAAGAAGATCCAACCTCTCCATTCTGAAGGAAATCAGCCCTGAGTGCTCACTGGAAGGACAGACCCTGAAGCTGAGGCTCCAGTACTTTGGCCACCTTATGAGATGAGAAGACTCCCTGGAAAAGACCCTGATGTTGGGAAAGATTGAGGGCACAAGGAGAAGGGGACAACAGAGGACGAGATGGTTGGACAGTGTTCTCGAAGCTACCAGCATGAGTTTGAGCAAAGTGTCTCAGTGTCCGAACAGAATGATGGGGATGGAGTCGCTCCTTCAGATATACTGGACCAAGACTGTTTAGGGCCTTAAATGTCAGCACCAACGCTTTGAATTGTGCTCGGAAACGTACTGGGAGTCAATGTAGGTCTTTCAAGACCGGTGTTATGTGATCCTGGCTCCCAGTCACCAGTCTAGCTGCCGCATTCTGGATTAGTTGTAGTTTCCGGGTCACCTTTAAAGGTAGCCCCACGTAGAGCGCATTGCAGTAGTCCAAGCGAGAGATAACCAGAGCATGCACCACTCTGGCCAGACAGTAAGTGGGCAGGGAGGGTCTTAGCCTGAGTAATGAAATGAGTAATGAAAGCCACTAAGGGATTTAGATGCATGGGAAGCATGGAAAGAACAAGGAGGATGCAGGTTGGACGGCTGACTATCATGGATGCTTTAGCTGAGATTCCTGCACTGAAGGTGGTTGGACTAGATGTCCCTTTCGGGTCCCTTTCAACACTACAGTTCTTTGATTCTATGACTTATTAGGTGGCTGACAATAGAAAAGGCCACTCACCACCTACCTAGCATCTGAAGTTGGGGAGCCTGGGGAAGGAAGGAGGGTCCTTAAGAGATTAACACAAGAGGCTTGATTTAATTGTTGGCTTGCAATAGAGACAACTTTTCTGACCATCACTCAAAGCAACAGGAAACCCTCAAAGCATCAGACCTCAAGGATGAAGATGCAGAAACAACGTGAAAATACCATGTGGGTGATCAAATAGTCACCAGGCAGCAAGGACCCCTTTCAGTTTCTCCCCAATAGGTCTTCTCATTGAAGGCAGCAACATGCACCGAAGTGCCAAAGGGGGCAGGATTCTGCCCCCAGCCCATTGGAAGAGATGCAATTCATACATACAGGAGGAAACCCAAGGGAGTGTTCAGGGATTCAGCTGGAAGAAGAGTTAAACTCCTGTGGATCCTCACGCAGGCCTCAATTCTGGGCTGGGTGGAGAGTAGCTCTTGATGCAACTCGTTTATTTATTTGTTCAACACAGTTTTATAATGCTTCCCCAAAGTATTTGTGTGTATGTACACACACACACACACACACACACCCAGAGAGAGAGAGAGAGAGAGAGAGAGAGAGAGAGAGAGCATGCTATAATCAATAACTAACTTCTTCCATAAGGACCGTAAAGAAGGCTGATTGCCGAAGAATTGATGCTTTTGAATTCTGGTGCTTTGAATTCTGGTGCTTTGGCCACCTCATGAGAAGAGAAGACTCCCTGGAAAAGACCCTGATGTTGGGAAAGAAGAAGGGCACAAGGAGAAGGGGATGACGGAGGACGAGATGGTGGGACAGTGTTCTCGAAGAGACCAGCATGAGTTTGACCAAACTGCGGGAGGCAGTGGAATACAGGAGTGCCTGGCGTGCTCTGGTCCAGGGGGCCACGAAGAGTCGGAAATGACTAAACGACTAAACAACAACTTCTTCCATATGACAGTTACAACTAAGCTTAAATGCATGGACTAATAATAATAATAATAATAATAATAATAATAATACCCCATCCATCTGGCTGGGTTGCCTCAGCAGGCCCTTAAGTTTCTTCTTCTTTTTTTTCTTTTTTAAATTCATCTCTATTGATTTAAAATATCATCTTACATATATATTGCAAATAGTTACATCAAAATTAAGCACAAAAATATAATAGAAAAAAGATAAAGAAAATAAAATTAAAATGCAAAGAAGAGTTAACAATAAGAAATGAATATTGGTTATAACATCCTGTCTTTTCTAATCCAATCATTCTCGTTGTACTTTTTCTATTGTCTTAATTTTATCGCACAATTTGTTTTATAACTCTTCCTGTATCTAGTATATTTATTCCATTTGTTTATTATATACAAGTATCATTCAGTTCTGCTAGGATAATGTCATTTTTACAATATAATCTTATATATTCTTTGAATAGTCTCCATTCTCTGAATATTTTTTGATTTGGGGCTCCTCTGACTTTTCCGGTCAGCTTTGCTAATTGAAAGTACTCTAGCATGAGTGATTGCCAATCTATTATTGTGGGTGTTGTTTCACATTTCCAACTTCTGGCTATCGGTATTCTTGCAGCCATAACTGAATATAGGCCCTTAAGTTTCTAAGACTTGTCAGGACAAAATAGTGCCAGGATCAGATAGTAAAACTGGGCTGCATGGTCCTTTAAGAACACCAGGAGAGCGGGCTGGAGCCAGTCAATGGCCCATACCTAGCCCAGAATCCTGTTCTTGCAATGACCAACCTGATGCTGTAAATTTGTCTAATCCTCTTTTCTTTTTTTCTTTTTAAAAATATTTTTATTGGTTTTTGACATACAAAATTTATAAAACATACCACACAATTTATCACAAATACATTCTTATTGGACTTTCATCAGCACCTCTGACAGTCCTTCATCTTAATCACTTCTTACGCATTTCCTAACTTAATGTTGCCTTTACATTCTTAACATATCACGTCTCCTTCTCCATTTTTGCAATATTTCTAATATTATTCCTCACAGAACTTCTTGCAAACCTACAAACATCGTCTGGTCATCACAAATACTTTTCAAATAATCCGTAAATTTACTCCAGTCCTCGGTAAACTTCTGGTCCCGCCGGTTTCGGATCCTTCCCGTTAGCTTGTCAAGTTCCGCATAGTCCATTAATTTCATCCTCCATTCTTCCATCGTCGGTAATTCTTCTTGCTGTCTAATCCTCTTTTCAAGCCATCTAGGTCACTGCATGCAGTGGCAGGGAGTTCCATAGTTGAACTCTTCTCTGTGTGAATAATAAATCCTTTCCTTTATCTGTCCCAAATCTTCCAACCTTCAGCTTCATTGAACGTCCACAAGTTCTAGCATTAGGACAGGGACAGAAACACTTTTCTATTCTAGCCATTCTCCTCCTATGCCATGCATAATGTCACAAATTTGTAGCATATTCCTTCTTCGAAACAGAGAGGCCCCTGAACAGCCTTGCTCCAAGAAATAAGTTGTAGGGTTGCCATATTTCAAAAAGTGAAAGTCCAGACACAAAAGATGTTGAACTTTTCTTTTTGGGGCCAAAGTTGTTGAGTTTTGCTTGCAAAATCTCCCCATCCCTCCCCCAAAAAAGAGAAAGAATTTTTTTTGGAGCAAATTTTAAGGAAATTCACCAAAATCGACATTTCCGACGTGGGTTTCCATACACCCGGATTTCCCCAAACATTTTAGTGGTTTCCAGACACTGTTTCCAAGGGCTGAATCCCTGCAATGTCTGGGAAATTCTGGACACATGGCAAGCCTAAATAAGAACCACGCAAAGAGGTGGCCAAGACCCTCCTGTCCTCCTGCCTCTGAGTAAATGAAACCTCTGCAGCCTGAATACCAGCTAATTCATGGCGAAGGCTACAAGGCTGTTCAGCATAAGCATCTCGGGTTCTGGGCAGATGAAGTGTCCTTAAGCCCCCTTGAAATCCATGGTGCTTGAGTGCATTAGTATCATTCTCAAGAAGCAGCGTTGACAGAAAACATCCCCTCCAACTTTGGGCAGGAGAGACGGCGGTGCTTGTTTTGCTCTCAGTAGATAAGGGTGTCCCAATATGGTAGCGACTAAAGGAGAGCAGTCAGGAAAGGAGCACAGCACAGCCATTTATTTATTTATTTATTTATTATTATTATTATTATTATTATTATTATTATTATTATTATTAAAGATTTTCTTGCTTTACAGAAGTATGTGTAATGTCTCTCGTATTTTTTTGATGTAATATTTTTACAAAACAGTTTCATTTGATGAGACATGGGGGGGAAGGGATGGAGGGGGAAAGATGGATGGGGGGTGTCGGGTGGCGATGTTTCTATTATGCTTAATGTATGTCGGATTTGGTGTCAGTGTTGCTTGTGCTGTTCACTTGTGTTCCTTTGGTGGTGAGAGAGGTTGGGGTTGGCCTAGGGTGTGGCTGTTCATTTGTGGTTGGCTGTGGTGATCTTTGTTTTCGTGTGTGAGTGGGGTGGGTGGGTGTTTTGGATCAGGTTAGCCATATTGATTTGTATGCTGTTGGTGGATTTTTGTTGTTGTCTTGTTGGGCTGTGTATGTGATAAAGGGG
Organism: Podarcis vaucheri; assembly: GCF_965113315.1. NCBI lineage: Eukaryota > Metazoa > Chordata > Lepidosauria > Squamata > Lacertidae > Podarcis > Podarcis vaucheri. Next base: position 2,426,369 of record NC_138767.1, on the reverse strand, counting down.
AGCCATACCGGGGTGAAGGCGTCTTCTTCTGTTTGTCCCCGTGTCAGTTTCAGTTTATTGGTTAATTTTTCTAGTAGGGCTGTTTCCCATACTATTTGGTACCATTGGTCCATGCTTACTCCTGACAGGTCTCTCCAGTGTCTGGTTATGGGGTTTCTGGCTGCTGAATGTAGGTGGGTTATGAGTTCTTTGTGGTGTAAATGGGCATTGTTGTCTTGGAAAATGTTTAGTAGGGCCAATTCTGGGGTGATGTCTAATACTTGCAGAGGTATTTTACATATTTCTCGTGTGGCTGTTGTCCAGAATAGTTGGATTTGGGGGCACTCCCAACACATGTGGAGGTATATGCCTGTGGAGGTGACCCTCTCCAGCATTTTGGTGAGGTTCCTGGGCGTATTAGCGCTAGTTTTCTTGGTGTTAGGTCAGAGCTGCCATTTTTGTGGGATGCCCGGAGTACAGAAGGACAAACCTGTCCATTCTGGTTGCCTTATTTTTTTCACAATCATCAATTCAGCTCTCCACACTTTTGCATCAGTTTATGAATTCAATCATCTCTGATGCAGATTAACGCTATGAATTTTATCTCATGCACAAACATTTTTGTACACAGTCTTGCACAATGTAGACATATTTGCACTGCTGTTTACCCCTCCTTTGCCAATATAAGCAGTTATATGCACACTAATACCTGCATTTTTGTATACAGTGCATTAGTCAGATGGGGGAATTGCATTGCAAAATTCAAGTGCGAATTTTGCAGGATGGCTGCGTTTCAGGTTATCGTTTCTGGAAGAGCAAATTTGGTTGGTTCTCCTTTAAGAACTGAATTTCTGCACTGATTCAGAAAGTGCATTGATCTACCACAAAATGTCTCGCGCTTTTACTGCCCGTGAATACTTCACTGCAAAAAAAAAAAGAAGGCGAGAGATCCAAAATTCAGAAATTCAGTACAGTTTTGTGACATGGTTTGCAATCCAGGCCACCAAAGTCAACCTTTATTTCCAGCCCCTTAATCAGCTCAAAATTTCAGTTGATTAACTGAAGCCATTTTAGCACTCCTTTGTTTCACGAGGAGTGATAGGTTCGAGAGCGCCCAAAGATCACCTGCATGGAAGTTTTGGGGATAAGCAGAATTATTTAAAGTTGACTGATGTCGTTGTTGTTGTTTATTCGTTTAGTCGTTTAGTCGTGTCGGACTCTTCATGACCCCCTGGACCACAGCACGCCAGGCCCTCCTGTCTTCCACTGCCTCCCGCAGTTTGGTCAAACTCATGCTGGTAGCTTCAAGAACACTGTCCCACCATCTCGTCCTCTGTCGTCCCCTTCTCCTTGTGCCCTCCATCTTTCCCAACATCAGGGTCTTTTCCAGGGAGTCTTCTCTTCTCATGAGATGGCCAAAGTCTTGGAGCCTCAGCTTCAGGATCTGTCCTTCCAGTGAGCACTCAGGGCTGATTTCCTTCAGAATGGAGAGGTTTGATCTTCTTGCATCTTTTTTAAGATGCTGTCTAGGTTTGTCATTGCTTTTCTCCCAAGAAGAAGGCATCTTTTAATTTCGTGACTGCTGTCACCATCTGCAGTGATCATGGAGCCCAAGAAAGTAAAATCTCTCACTGCCTCCATTTCTTCCCCTTCTATTTGCCAGGAAGTGATGGGCCCAGTGGCCATGATCTTCGTTTTTTTGATGTTGAGCTTCAGACCATATTTTGCGCTCTCCTCTTTCACCCTCATTAAAAGGTTCTTTAATTCCTCCTCACTTTCTGCCATCAAGGTTGTGTCATCTGCATATCTGAGTTTGTTGATATTTCTCCTGGCAATCTTAATTCCGGCTAGGGATTCATCCAGTCCAACCTTTCGCATGATGAATTCTGCATATAAGTTAAATAAGCAGGGAGACAATGACTGGCAGAATCCGAGACCAGGGAGAAGAGTCGGTGGAGGAAGACTGGAAAAAGTTTAAAGACTATTTACAGAAATACTGTAAAATTAATGAATGTTAGAAAAATGTTGGAATGAAGTTATATGGCTTTAGTAGAAATGGTATAAGGAATTAAGTATAAATAGATTAATAGAGTATTAAAGGGAAAAATAAGGTTAGAATGTGTTAAGACAATTATAGGATAGAAAACAGAAGAAGATGGAAAGGAATTGCTGAAACAATTAATAGAAGTGGAATACAAAAAGGGAGGCGTGAGGAGGTCGTGGAAATAAGTGAAAGAAAGATAAGATATTGAAATTGGACTGTGTTTTAAATGGTTTTTGTTTTGTTTTGTTAGTTGTATGTGTTAGTGTTTTGTAGTGTTTTTGTATTGTATTGTATTGTTGTTGTTTTTTGGTTTTTTGTAGTGTTGTGTTTAATTTGTTGGGAAACTAATAAATATTATTAAAAAAAAAAAGCAGGGAGACAATATACAGTTGGTTCGAAAACCAGGCAACGAATCAAGTAACAGCAGGTTAAAAATCGCCAAGCGGCCTGAATTATGTGTCCCTCTCCAGAAAAAAAGGGGACGAAGAGTCTGGGTGCCACCGCTGAAAACACAAGGAGATGTTCTCTGGCCTAGAGGGAAGCCTGAACTTTGCAGAGGACCCCTTAGGCTTGTTTGAGAAGGGGGGACCGACCCAACAGATGCCGGGGAAGGAGAGGGGGGGCCAGCAGAGTGGAAGCAATTAGCAACTTGGTGTCATTGGGCTGGTGCCCCCTTTGTCAGCACGGTCAATTTCCTTTGCTCCCTGCTCTGCCCCCCTCGCCTCTCCCTCCCGCCCCATGGGAGTTAATCGGACACAATGGTCAGGGTTAATTCAGATTGTCAAGGATGGGAGCTGTGAATTTGAGGGGGGAGGAGGGCGGGCAGAGGGGAGCCTCCGGGGGAAGAAAAAACACCCTGCACGCACACACACATTTTCCTTTTTTAATTTTTTTTATGGCATCCACAATTGGGCCCAACAGCTTTGGAGACACCTTTTCCCCTCTCCCCCTGACTCCCTTCACCTCTGCCAAGGAAGCCCATGGCCCACCCACTCTGCAGCCCCCAGGAAGCCTCAAATCCTCTTTTTCTTTTTTGCAGCGGCTCAAGCCCTTAATGATCTGAATTGGTGCTTTCCGGTGGGGCTGGGGGGTGGGGGTGGGGGCATCATTCTCCCCGCCTCATTTTCCTGCTTTAAAATGAAAAATGGAAAATGTTCCTTCTGCAAAATCCAGCCCGGTGGCCCGTTCCGTCTCGCGACTTCGTCTCCCACGGAGAGGAGCGGTTCTTCCTCTGCTGGGCGGGGATTTTAATTGGGCCGTGAAGTCGCGTTGCTACGGCTTATCTGCTTTGGGTTTATTTGGCCAACACTTATAAACCGCTTGCTCCAAAGAGAGGGAGGGAAAATAATATCCTCCAAGCTGCCTGTCATTCATATCATTATTATATTTATTTATATCCTACCTTTTCCCCAGACTCAAGGTGGCTCACGCAAGTTAAAAACAGCTAAATAAAATAAAATGCAAGAAGTTTAAAAACTTATAGCAGGTAGTAATTAAATTCTAATAATTAAAACAAGATTTTAAAAAACTAAATCTATTAAAACACATATAATAAAAACAGCACAGCGCTATTATTATTATTATTATTATTATGAATAGCATTAATGTAATTAATAAAATTTGTATACTGCCCTTCATCTGTAGATCAACCCTTTCCTTTAAATCGCTGTCAGTTCCCAAAGGAAATTGTCTTCTCCTGCTGGTGGAAAGACAACAAGGAGATTCAATTATATGCAAATATTCAATTATATATAAAACATGACTGAAACGCACAAACCAATTTTTTTAAAAAACAAAATCAAAATTTGCATTGTTAAAAATATCAGTAAAGCATTTAAAAGAAGCTTTAATTAAATCATCCTGTCTGGATATTCTTCCTGGAACAGGAAAACTTTCAGCCGGTGTCTAAAACAGCACAACAACAACAACAACAACAACAATTTTATTGTTCGTACCCCACCCATCTTCCTGGGTTTCCCCAGCCATTCTGGACGGCTTCAAGTGGATACAAGAACACAATAAAACATCATTATATTCAAAACTTGCCTATACAGGGCAGCCTTCGGGTGTCTTCTAAAAGTTGTGTAGTTATTTTGAGGGTTGCCCTACCTTGAAGAGCAAAAAAGAGGGAAGTCTGGGC